>NC_051313.1:51318917-51941774 GCF_015220235.1 Choloepus didactylus
CCAGAATTTGCCCTCCAGGCAAAAGCAGTTTGAGATGACAAAAGGAGTATAAGAAACTATAGAGGAAAATAATCTGGGGCAATGGTTTGCCAGCTTCCAACACCCAAGAGCATGAGGTTGTCTCCTGGGAAACAGAGGGGCAACCAAACTCTATAAACAGAGGAACTCCAAAACAGCTAACAAGCAAAAGCCCAGGACAAGACCCTGCACACTGCATTCACCTTGGGCAGACCTTCTTGAAAGGAGGGCTGAAGCTCAAGAAAATCTCTGCCTTATCACCAACTGGTTACAAAATCAAGAAACAGACATCTCAGGGAATAAATCCCAGAGTGAACATTAAAAGATATTAGACTGTACAGTGTGTAATAAAAGTGTACAAGACAATAAAAGATATGGAAGATGACAGCCCATTCAAAGGAATACAATAAAGATTCAGAAAACACCAATGATGAAGATCAGAATGTGGACATACCAAAGAAAGCCTTTAAAAAAATTATCTTAAAAATGCTCAAAGAGGAGAATGGGGCAAGATGATGGCATAGAGAGGAGTGGAATTTAGTTAGTCCCTTGGAACAAGTAATGAACAACCAGGAACAACTAGCAAATAATTTGGAATAACTGCTGGGGGACAACCGTGACTGTCCACACATCGTACATCAACCTGGATTGGGAGCAATGCCTGAGATTGCAGCATAAAATCTGTAAATAAAAACTGTGGAACTGTGCTGGGAACCCCCTCCCTCCATGGCAGGCTTAGCTGCAAAACCTCTCTGTGGTAGAAAGCAGCACTCTCCAAGCAAGTGAATATAGCTCAGCCGAGCTCGAACTGGGTTTTTGTTTTTGTTTTTGTTTTCAATTTAAAGCAGGAAGTAACTTAATTTAGTGAATATAGGTGTGTACAGGACTAATTTAGTGAATATAGGTGTGCACAGCTGATAAATTATGATAATCAAGTAAATTTTGACAATCAAGTAAAGCCTCTACTTTTTGGGGGTTCACCATTAGTTGTTTTTTGTTTTGTTTTGTTTTCTTTTTTTAATTCAGTTTTATTGAGATATATTCACCTACCATACATACAATCATCCATGGTGTACAATCAGCTGTTCACAGTACCATCATATAGATGTGCATTCATCACCCCAATCTATTTTTGAACATTTTCCTTATACCAGAAAGAATCAGAATAAGAATAAAAAATAAAAATAAAAAAGAACACCCAAATCATCCCCCCCATGCCACCCTATTTTTTATTAAGTTTTTATCCCCATTTATCTACTCATCCATCCATATACTGGATAAAGGGAATGCGATCCACAAGGTTTTCACAGTCACACTGTCACCCCTTGTAATCCACATTGTTATACAATCGTCTTCAAGAGTCACAGCTACTGGGTTGGAGTTTGGTAGTTTCAGGTATTTACTTCTAGCTATTCCAATACATTAAAACCTAAAAAGTGTTATTATGTAGTGTATAAGAATGTCCACCAGAGTGACCTCTCAACTCCATTTGAAATCTCTCAGCCACTGAAACTTTATTTCATTTCCTTTCATATCCCCCTTTTGGTCAAGAAGTTGTTCTCAATCCCATGATGCCAGGGAGATGTATACCCCTGGGAGTCTGGTCCCATGTAGGGGGAAGAGTAGTGAGATCACCTGCCAAGTTGGCATAGAGAAAGAGGGCCACACCTGAGCAACAAAGAAGCACTCCAGTGGAGACTCTTAGGCACAATTATAAGCAGGTTTAGCCTCTCCTTTGCTCCTACTGGAGTTTTAATTAACAAATGTGGACTGCTGAATACAAGCTATAAACTCCCAATAAGCAGACAGAGGCTTTTGGTGACTACTGAACTTAAGGAGCTAGAGGATTCATCTGTCCTGGGGCAGAGGGGGGAGTCCAGAAGACCTCTGGCCAACGAGTGAAACTGGGAGGCTGTGTACTGGCTCTAAAAGGGGGCTTTCTGTCCCTTTTTCTCTCTGTCAACCTGAGGGGCTCAGAGGAGACAGCCACAGCCATTTTCAGTTTGCAGCACTCTGACCCAGACAGGGGTGGAGGTAACAGAGTAAGAGAGATAATTCAAATGCAGATGATAACCCGCCTAGGGGGTGTTTCTTCCCTAAGAGTAAGGAGGTGGGGCCCAGCTTTCCCTTCGGAACCAGACCCCAGAGCCTGGGGGAAAACAACCAAAACAGAAACTAAAGGGGCCACACCTCCTTACACAAGTTGGGAGTGACAGGCTGACAGGTGCCACCAGCTGGGCAGGTTAGGAAAAGCACAGTCACTGGAGACCTCACAGGAAAGTCTGTCATTCTTCTAAGATACATCTTGAATATAATCCTACTCTGAGACCTGAACCTGTTCTGGTCTGGGAAAATCTGACTGTGGTAACCAAGGAAACCAGATGCCTAGACAACAGAAAACCACAATCTATACCAGGGAAAACAAAGATATGGCCCAGTCAAAGGAACAAACTTACACCTCAATCAAGATACAGTTGAGATATTGTTACAGGCTAATGAAACAATCTATTAAAGATTTTCAAAGAAATATACTAAATCAAATAAAAAACCAAACCAATGAGCTCAGGGAAGATACAACAAAAGAGATGAAGCTTATAAAGAAAACACTGTGTGAACATAAGGGAGAAATCGAAAGTTTGAAAAAACAACTGGCATAATCTATGGAAATGAAAGGCACAACACAAGAGATGAAAAACACAGTGAAGACATACAACAGCAAATCTCAAGAGGCAGAAGAAAACACTCAGGAAATGGAGAACAAGACACCTGAAATCCTACACACAAAAGAACAGATAGGGAAAAGAATGGAAAAATATGAGCAACATCTCAGGGAATTGAATGACAACAGGAAATGCATGAATATATGTGCCATGCATGTCCCTGAAGGAGAAGAGAAGGGAAAAGGGGCAGATGCAATAATAGAGGAAATAATCAACGAAAATTTCCCATTCCTTATAAAAGACATAAAATTATGGATCCAGGAAGTGCAGCATACCCCCAAACAGAATAGATCTGAATAGGCTTACACCTAGACACTTAATAATCAGATTATCAAACATGTAAGACAAAGAGAATCCTGACAGCAGCAAGAGAACAGTGAGCCATCACATACAAAGGAAGCTTAGTAAGACTGTGTATGGATTTCTCAGCAGAAACCATGGAGGCAAGAAGGAAGTGGTGTGATATATTTAAGATACTGAAAGAGAAAAATTGCCAACCAAGAATCCTATATCTGGCAAAACCATCCTTCAAATACGAGGAAGAGTTCAAAATATTCTCTGACAAACAGACAATGACAGAGTTTGTGAACAAGATACCTGTGCTACAGGAAATACTAAAGGGAGCACTACAGACAGATTGGAAAAGACAGGAGTGAGAGGTTTGGAATACAATTTGGGGTGATGGTAGCACAGCAATGTAAGTGCACTGAGCAAAGATGACCGTGAACATGGTTGAAAGAGGAATATTAGGAGCATGTGGAACACCAGAAGGAAAGAGGAAAGATCAAGACTGGGATGTATAACTCAGTGAAAACTAGAGTGCTCAACAATTGTGATAAAATGTACAAATATGTTTTTACATGAGGGAGAACAAGTAATGTCAACCTTGCAAGTTGTTAAAAATAGTGTGGTATTGGGGAAAAAAATACAATCAAAGCAAACTAGAGACTATAGTTAACAGAAACATATTATGCTTCCTTTGATGTAACAAAGGCAATATACCAAAGCTAAATGCCTTTAAGAAGGGGGGCATAAGGGAGGGCTATGGGACTCCTGGCATTGGTGATGTTGCCTGACTCTTGTATTCTACTTTAGGTTAACTTTCTCTTTCCTTTTGTTGCTTACTAGCTGTCATTTTTTTCTTTCTTTCTTTTTCTTTTTCTTTTGTCTGTCTACCTTCTCTGACTCTTCCTCCTTCTTTGTGGAAGAAATGGAGATGTCCTTATATAGATAGTGGTGATGGTGGTGAATACATAAGTATATATGTAAACACTGATTGTTTACTTAGGACAGAAAGTATGGTCTTTATAAAATATGGATTGATGAAGAAACCTTGAGGGCACTACAATGAGTGAAACAAGTCAGACACACAAGGACAAATATTGCATGGTGTCACTCAATACGAACTAATTATAATATGTAAACTCATAAACATGAAATATAAGTTACCAAGATATAGAATGAAGTTAAAGAATGGGGACCAGTTGCTTATTGTGGGCAGAATGTTCAACTAGGTTGAACTTAAGTGTTTGGAAATGGACAGAGGTGACAGTAGCACGTTATTGTGAGAATAACTAACAGTGATGAATGGTATGTGAATGTTGTGGAAAGGGGAAGCTTAGAGTCACTTATATCACCAGAAGGTAAGTTGGAGGTTAAAAGATGGGAATGTATCAAACAGTGAATCTTGTGGTGGACAATCTCCATGATTAACTGTACAAATATTAGAAATCTCTTTCATGAACAAGAACAAATGTATGACACTATAACTAGAAGTTAATAATAGAGGGATATGTAGGGAAAAATATACCTGTTGCAAACTATGTACTACAGTTAGTAGTATTTTAACATTCTTTCACCAATAGTAACAAATGTACTATACCAATACTACGAGTCAATAATGGAGGGAGGGGGGTGGCTAGGGGAATGGGAGGATTTGAGTTTTCCTTTTTTGTCTTTATGTCTTTTCCAGAGGAATGAAAATATTCTAAAAATTGAAAAAAAAATAATTGTGGTGATGGATGCACAGCTGTATGATGGTACTGTGGGCAATTAATTGTGCACTTTGAATCTTTGGGTAATAGTATGATATGTGAACAAACTCAATAAAATAAAATTTAAAAAATGCTCAAGGAGATGAAGTACAGAGAAAGAACTAAAGACTATCTGGATAACAATGAAAGAACAACAAAAGAGTCTAAGTAAAGAAATAGAAATTTTAAAAAGGAATCAAACAGAAGTACTGGAGTTGAAGACCCCAATAACTGAAGTGAAAAAAGTGCCCAAGAGGGTTTCAACACCATAATGAAGCTGGCAGAATAAAGAATCAGTTTACTTGAAAACAAGACACTTGAAATGAGTCAAATTCAGGAGCAAAAAGAAAAATGAATTATAAAATAGCAAAAATAGCCTAAGAAACCTCCAGGACATCATCAAGTGT
Organism: Choloepus didactylus; assembly: GCF_015220235.1. NCBI lineage: Eukaryota > Metazoa > Chordata > Mammalia > Pilosa > Megalonychidae > Choloepus > Choloepus didactylus. Next base: position 51,324,096 of record NC_051313.1, read on the forward strand.
ACCTATATATGCATTATGGGAATCTAGAAGGAGAAGAAAGAAAGGGGCAGAAAGAATAGTCAAAGAAATAATGTAAGAGAACTTCCAAAACTTAGCAAAAGATGTGAATATGTACATCCAAGAAACTCAGAAAAAATGAAACAGGATAAACATGAAGAAGAATATATCCTGGCATATACTGATCACACTATAAAGTGCAAAGAACAAGGAGAGAGTTCTGAAAGCTGCAAGAGTGAAGCAATGTGTTATGAACAAGAGAGTCCCAATTAGAATGGCTGCCAATTTCTCATCAGAAACCATGGATGCAAGAAGGCAGTAGTTTGAAATACTTAAAGTGCTGAAGGAAAACAACTGTCAGCGGAGAATTTTATATCTTATGAGACGCTCTTTCAAAAAGAGGGGGAAATTAAGACATTCTCAGATAAACAAAAGCTGAGGGAGTTCATCATCACTAGATCTGCCCTACAAACAATGTTAAAGGAAGTTCTTCAGATGGGAAGGAAAGGGCACTACATGGTGGATCAAAGCAGCATAAAAGAAATAGAGAGTAAAGGTAACCGTTTGGGTGATTGTAAGTACCAATATTATTTTATTGTACTGTTTGTATGTAATTCCACTTTTTACTTCCCACAGATGCTAAAATGCAGATGTATAAAAGATAATGCTAAGCCAAGGTTTTGGGATATACAATGTACAAAGATATGAGTGGTAGCAAGTATATAAAATGGTGGGAGGACAGAGAGGTATATGAGGTGTATATGTGTATACTATTGAAATTAAGTTGGTATCAAACCAAATATGATTGCTATATATTTAGGATGTTAAATTTTAACCCCATGGTAACCAGAAGGAAAACATATAAAAATATATCCAGAGGCGGGCAAGATGGCGGACTGGTGAGCTGTATGTTTTACTTACTCCTCCAGGAGAGTAGGTAGAAAGCCAGGAACTGCGTGGACTGGACACCACAGAGCAATCTGACTTTGGGCATACTTCATACAACACTCATGAAAACGTGGAACTGCTGAGATCAGCGAAATCTGTAAGTTTTTGCGGCCAGGGGACCTGCGCCCCTCCCTGCCAGGCTCAGTCCCATGGGAGGAGGGGCTGTCAGCTCCGGGAAGGAGAAGGGAGAACTGCAGTGGCAGCCCTTATCAGAAACTCATTCTACTGATCCAAACTCCAACCATAGATAGACTGAGACCAGACACCAGAGAATCTGAGAGCAGCCAGCCCAGCAGAGAGGAGACAGGCACAGAGAAAAAAAAACAACACGAAAAACTCCAAAATAAAAGCGGAGGATTTTTGGAGTTCTGGTGAACATAGAAAGGGGAAGGGCCCTGAGGCGCATATGCAAATCCCGAAGAAAAGCTGATCTCTCTGCCCTGTGGACCTTTCCTTAATGGCCCTGGTTGCTTTGTCTCTTAGCATTTCAATAACCCATTAGATCTCTGAGGAGGGCCCTTTTTTTGTTTTTTTTTTTTAATCCTTTTTTCTTTTTCTAAAACAATTACTCTAAGAAGCCCAATACAGAAAGCTTCAAAGACTTGCAATTTGGGCAGGTCAAGTCAAGAGCAGAACTAAGAGAGCTCTGAGACAAAAGGCAATAATCCAGTGGCTGAGAAAATTCACTAAACACCACAACTTCCCAAGAAAAGGGGGGTGTCCGCTCAAAGCCATCATCCTGGTGGACAGGAAACACTCCTGCCCATCTCCAGCCCCATAGCCCAGAGCTGCCCCAGACAACCCAGTGTGACGGAAGTGCTTCAAATAACAGGCACACACCACAAAACTGGGCGTGGACATTAGCCTTCCCTGCAACCTCAGCTGATTGTCCCAGAGTTGGGAAGGTGGAGCAGTGTGAATTAACAAAGCACCATTCAGCCATCATTTCAGCAGACTGGGAGCCTCCCTACACAGCCCAGCAGCCCAGAACTGCCCTGGGGGGATGACACTCACCTGTGACTTAGCACAGTCATCCCTCAACAGAGGACCTGGGGTGCACGGCCTGGAAGAGGGGCCCACTTGCAAGTCTCAGAAGCCATACGCCAATACCAAGGACTTGTGGGTCAGTGGCAGAGACAAACTGTGGCAGGACTGAACTGAAGGATTAGACTATTACAGCAGCTTTAAAACTCTAGGATCACCAGGGAGATTTGATTGTTAGGGCCACCCCCCCTCCCTGACTGCCCAGAAACACGCCCCATATACAGGGCAGGCAACACCAACTACACACGCAAGCTTGGTACACCAATTGGACCCCACAAGACTCACTCCCCCACTCACCAAAAAGGCTAAGCAGGGGAGAACTGGCTTGTGGAGAACAGGTGGCTTGTGGACGCCACCTGCTGGTTAGTTAGAGAAAGTGTACTCCACGAAGCTGTAGATCTGATAAATTAGAGATAAGGACTTCAATTGGTCTACAAATCCTAAAAGAACCCTATCAAGTTCAGCAAATGCCACGAGGCCAAAAACAACAGAAAATTATAAAGCATATGAAAAAAACAGACGATATGGATAACCCATGCCCAAGCACCCAAATCAAAAGACCAGAAGAGACACAGCACCTAGAGCAGCTACTCAAAGAACTAAAGATGAACAATGAGACCATAGAATGGGAGACAAAGGAAATCAAGAAGACCCTAGAAGAGCATAAAGAAGACATTGCAAGACTAAATAAAAAAATGGATGATCTTATGGAAATTAAAGAAACTGTTGACCAAATTAAAAAGATTCTGGACACTCATAGTACAAGACTAGAGGAGGTTGAACAACGAATCAGTGACCTGGAAGATGACAGAAGGGAAAATGAAACCATAAAAGAAAGAATGGGGAAAAAAATTGAAAAAATCGAAATGGACCTCAGGGATATGATAGATAATATGAAACGTCCAAACATAAGACTCATTGGTGTCCCAGAAGGGGAAGAAAAGGGTAAAGGTCTAGGAAGAGTATTCAAAGAAATTGTTGGGGAAAACTTCCCAAATCTTCTAAACAACATAAATACACAAATCATAAATGCTCAGCGAACTCCAAATAGAATAAATCCAAATAAACCCACTCCGAGACATATACTGATCACACTGTCAAACACAGAAGAGAAGGAGCAAGTTCTGAAAGCAGCAAGAGAAAAGCAATTCACCACATACAAAGGAAACAGCATAAGACTAAGTAGTGACTACTCAGCAGCCACCATGGAGGCGAGAAGGCAGTGGCAAGATATATTTAAAATTCTGAATGAGAAAAATTTCCAGCCAAGAATACTTTATCCAGCAAAGCTCTCCTTAAAATTTGAGGGAGAGCTTAAATTTTTCACAGACAAACAAATGCTGAGAGAATTTGCTAACAAGAGACCTGCCCTACTGGAGATACTAAAGGAAGCCCTACAGACAGAGAAACAAAGAAAGGACAGAGAGACTTGGAGAAAGGTTCAGTACTAAAGAGATTCGGTATGGGTACAATAAAGGATATTAATAGACAGAGGGGAAAAATATGACAAACATAAACCAAAGGATAAGATGGCTGATTCAAGAAATGCCTTCACGGTTATAACGTTGAATGTAAATGGATTAAACTCCCCAATTAAAAGATATAGATTCGCAGAATGGATCAAAAAAAATGAACCATCAATATGTTGCATACAAGAGACTCATCTTAGACACAGGGACACAAAGAAACTGAAAGTGAAAGGATGGAAAAAAATATTTCATGCAAGCTACAGCCAAAAGAAAGCAGGTGTAGCAACATTAATCTCAGATAAAACAGACTTCAAATGCAGGGATGTTTTGAGAGACAAAGAAGGCCACTACATACTAATAAAAGGGGCAATTCAACAAGAAGAAATAATAATCGTAAATGTCTATGCATCCAATCAAGGTGCCACAAAATACATGAGAGAAACACTGGCAAAACTAAAGGAAGCAATTGATGTTTCCACAATAATTGTGGGAGACTTCAACACATCACTCTCTCCTATAGATAGATCAACCAGACAGAAGACCAATAAGGAAATTGAAAACCTAAACAATCTGATAAATGAATTAGATTTAACGGACATATACAGGACATTACATCCCAAATCACCAGGATACACATACTTTTCTAGTGCTCATGGAACTTTCTCCAGAATAAATCATATGCTGGGACATAAAACAAGCCTCAATAAATTTAAAAAGATTGAAATTATTCAAAGCACATTCTCTGACCACAATGGAATGCAATTAGAAGTCAATAACCATCAGAAACTTAGAAAATTCACAAATACCTGGAGGTTAAACAACACACTCCTAAACAATCAGTGGGTTAAAGAAGAAATAGCAAGAGAAATTGCTAAATATATAGAGACGAATGAAAATGAGAACACAACATACCAAAACCTATGGGATGCAGCAAAAGCAGTGCTAAGGGGGAAATTTATAGCACTAAACGCATATTTTAAAAAGGAAGAAAGAGCCAAAATCAAAGAACTAATGGATCAACTGAAGAAGCTAGAAAATGAACAGCAAACCAATCCTAAACCAAGTAGAAGAAAAGAAATAACAAGGATTAAAGCAGAAATAAATGACATAGAGAACAAAAAAACAATAGAGAGGATAAATATCACCAAAAGTTGGATCTTTGAGAAGATCAACAAGATTGACAAGCCCCTAGCTAGACTGACAAAATCAAAAAGAGAGAAGACCCATATAAACAAAATAATGAATGAAAAAGGTGACATAACTGCAGATCCTGAAGAAATTAAAAAAATTATAAGAGGATATTATGAACAACTGTATGGCAACAAACTGGATAATGTAGAAGAAATGGACAATTTCCTGGAAACATATGAACAACCTAGACTGACCAGAGAAGAAATAGAAGACCTCAACCAACCCATCACAAGCAAAGAGATCCAATCAGTCATCAAAAATCTTCCCACAAATAAATGCCCAGGGCCAGATGGCTTCACAGGGGAATTCTACCAAACTTTGCAGAAAGAACTGACACCAATCTTACTCAAACTCTTTCAAAACTTTGAAGAAAATGGAACACTACCTAACTCATTTTATGAAGCTAACATCAATCTAATACCAAAACCAGGCAAAGATGCTACAAAAAAGGAAAACTACCGGCCAATCTCCCTAATGAATATAGATGCAAAAATCCTCAACAAAATATTTGCAAATCGAATCCAAAGACACATTAAAAAAATCATACACCATGACCAAGTGGGGTTTATTCCAGGCATGCAAGGATGGTTCAACATAAGAAAATCAATCAATGTATTACAACACATTAACAAGTCAAAAGGGAAAAATCAATTGATCATCTCAATAGATGCTGAAAAAGCATTTGACAAAATCCAACATCCATTTTTGATAAAAACACTTCAAAAGGTAGGAATTGAAGGAAACTTCCTCAACATGATAAAGAACATATATGAAAAACCCACAGCCAGCATAGTACTCAATGGTGAGAGACTGAAAGCCTTCCCTCTAAGATCAGGAACAAGACAAGGATGCCCACTATCATCACTGTTATTCAACATTGTGCTGGAAGTGCTAGCCAGGGCAATCCGGCAAGACAAAGAAATAAAAGGCATCCAAATTGGAAAAGAAGAAGTAAAACTCTCATTGTTGGCAGATGATATGATCTTATATCTAGAAAACCCTGAGAAATCGACAATACAGCTACTAGAGCTAATAAACAAATTTAGCAAAGTAGCGGGATACAAGATTAATGCACATAAGTCAGTAATGTTTCTATATGCTAGAAATGAACAAACTGAAGAGACGCTCAAGAAAAAGATACCATTTTCAATAGCAACTAAAAAAATCAAGTATCTAGGAATAAACTTAACCAAAGATGTAAAAGACCTATACAAAGAAAACTACATAACTCTACTAAAAGAAATAGAAGGGGACCTTAAAAGATGGAAAAATATTCCATGTTCATGGATAGGAAGGCTAAATGTCATTAAGATGTCAATTCTACCCAAACTCATCTACAGATTCAGTGCAATCCCAATCAAAATTTCAGCATCCTACTTTGCAGACTTGGAAAAGCTAGTTATCAAATTTATTTGGAAAGGGAAGATGCCTCTAATTGCTAAAGACACTCTAAAAAAGAAAAATGAAGTGGGAGGACTTACACTCCCTGACTTTGTAGCTTATTATAAAGCCACAGTTGCCAAAACAGCATGGTACTGGCACAAAGATAGACATATAGATCAATGGAATCGAATTGAGAATTCAGAGATAGACCCTCAGATCTATGGCCCACTGATCTTTGATAAGGCCCCCAAAGTCACTGAACTGAGTCATAATGGTCTTTTCAACAAATGGGGCTGGGAGAGTTGGATATCCATATCCAAAAGAATGAAAGAGGACCCCTACCTCACCCCCTACACAAAAATTAACTCAAAATGGACCAAAGATCTCAATATAAAAGAAAGTACCATAAAACTCCTAGAAGATAATGTAGGAAAACATCTTCAAGACCTTGTATTAGGCGGCCACTTCCTAGACTTTACACCCAAAGCACAAGCAACAAAAGAGAAAATAGATAAATGGGAACTCCTCAAGCTTAGAAGTTTCTGCACCTCAAAGGAATTTCTCAAAAAGGTAAAGAGGCAGCCAACTCAATGGGAAAAAATTTTTGGAAACCATGTATCTGACAAAAGACTGATATCTTGCATATATAAAGAAATCCTACAACTCAATGACAATAGTACAGACAGCCCAATTATAAAATGGGCAAAAGATATGAAAAGACAGTTCTCTGAAGAGGAAATACAAATGGCCAAGAAACACATGAAAAAATGTTCAGCTTCACTAGCTATTAGAGAGATGCAAATTAAGACCACAATGATATACCATCTAACACCGGTTAGAATGGCTGCCATTAAACAAACAGGAAACTACAAATGCTGGAGGGGATGTGGAGAAATTGGAACTCTTATTCACTGTTGGTGGGACTGTATAATGGTTCAGCCACTCTGGAAGTCAGTCTGGCAGTTCCTTAGAAAACTAGATATAGAGTTACCATTCGATCCAGCGATTGCACTTCTCGGTATATACCCGGAAGGTCGGAAAGCAGTGACACGAACAGATATCTGCACGCCAATGTTCATAGCAGCATTATTCACAATTGCCAAGAGATGGAAACAACCCAAATGTCCTTCAACAGATGAGTGGATAAATAAATGTGGTATATACACATGATGGAATACTACGCGGCAGTAAGAAGGAACGATCTCGTGAAACATATGACAACATGGATGAACCTTGAAGACATAATGCTGAGCGAAATAAGCCAGGCACAAAAAGAGAAATATTATATGCTACCACTAATGTGAACTTTGAAAAATGTAAAACAAATGGTTTATAATGTAGAATGCAGGGGAACTAGCAATAGAGAGCAATTAAGGAAGGGGGAACAATAATCCAAGAAGAACAGATAAGCTATTTAACGTTCTGGGGATGCCCAGGAATGACTATGGTCTGTTAATTTCTGATGGATATAGTAGGAACAAGTTCACAGAAATGTTGCTATATTATGTAACTTTCTTGGGGTAAAGTAGGAACATGTTGGAAGTTAAGCAGTTATCTTAGGTTAGTTGTCTTTTTCTTACTCCCTTGTTATGGTCTCTTTGAAATGTTCTTTTATTGTATGTTTGTTTTCTTTTTAACTTTTTTTTCATACAGTTGATTTAAAAAAGAAGGGAAAGTTAAAAAAAAAAAAAAAGAAAAACAAGGAAAAAAAAAAAAAGATGTAGTGCCCCCTTGAGGAGCCTGTGGAGAATGCAGGGGTATTCGCCTACCCCACCTCCATGGTTGCTAACATGACCACAGACATAGGGGACTGGTGGTTTGATGGGTTGAGCCCTCTACCATAAGTTTTACCCTTGGGAAGACGGTTGCTGCAAAGGATAGGCTAGGCTTCCCTATGGTTGTGCCCAAGAGCCTCCTCCCGAATGCCTCTTTGTTGCTCAGATGTGGCCCTCTCTCTCTGGCTAAGCCAACTTGAAAGGTGAAATCACTGCCCTCCCCCCTACATGGGATCAGACACCCAGTGGAGTGAATCTCCCTGGCAACGTGGAATATGACTCCTGGGGAGGAATGTAGACCCGGCATCGTGGGACGGAGAACATCTTCTTGACCAAAAGGGGGATGTGAAAGGAAATGAAATAAGCTTCAGTGGCAGAGAGATTCCAAAAGGAGCCGAGAGGTCACTCTGGTGGGCACTCTTACGCACACTTTAGACAACTCTTTTTAGGTTCCAAAGAATTGGGGTAGCTGGTGGTGGATACCTGAAACTATCAAACTACAACCCAGAACCCATGAATCTCGAAGACAGTGGTATAAAAATGTAGCTTATGAGGGGTGACAATGGGATTGGGAAAGCCATAAGGACCACACTCCACTTTGTCTAGTTTATGGATGGATGAGTAGAAAAATAGGGGAAGGAAACAAACAGACAAAGGTACCCAGTGTTCTTTTTTACTTCAATTGTTCTTTTTCACTCTAATTATTATTCTTGTTATTTTTGTGTGTGTGCTAATGAAGGTATCAGGGATTGATTTAGGTGATGAATGTACAACTATGTAATGGTACTGTAAACAATCGAAAGTACGATTTGTTTTGTATGACTGCATGGTATGTGAATATATCTCAGTAAAATGAAGATTAGAAAAAAAAACTCAGTGAAATATAATAAGAAATTTGGTTACTTTAAAAAGTTGGGTTATATGTAATTTTTACTTTTTCTCATTGAAACTTTTATATGTTTTCCAAATTTTATTCAAGGAGCATATATTTGTGTTGTAATCAGAAAATAAACAATAAACATTAAATATATATATATATATATATATATATATATATATATATCTCCAGATGGAAAAGAGAAGACACTCTATGTGGCACAACATAAAAAAAGCAAATAAATATAAAAGTTGGTTTTAATGATTTTGAGGGGAAAAAAAGGGTATAAGACTTAATAATGGCTAAATAGCAAAATGGTAGGAGAAAGTCCTGTATTATCATTAGTGACTTTAAATTTAAATGGATTAAACTCTCCAGTCAAAAGGCAGAGATTGGCAGAATGGATTAAAATGCATGACCCAACTATATGCTGTCTTCAGGAGGCTCCCCTTAAAGTCAAAGATAAAGTAGGTTGAAGGTGAAAGAATGGAAAAAAATATACCATGCATACAGGAACCAAAAGGTAACTGGGGGGGGGGGGGCTATACTAAGGTCAGATAAAATGTACTTTAAGTCAAAACACTTATAAGGGACAAAGACTGTCATTATATACTGGTAAAGGTGACAAATAAACAGGAAGATGTAACAGTTATAAAAATATATACACCTAAGAACAGAGCCCCAAAATATATGAAGCAAATACAGACAGATTCTAATGGAGAAATTGATGCTTCCACATAAATATTTGGAAGACTTTAGCACACCTCTTTAAATAATAAATAGAATGTCAAGTCAGGTGATCAATAAGGACTTACAGAACTTGAATGATACACTAAACCAACCTACCTAACTGACATATATAGAACACTGCACCCAAAAGAGCAATACACATTCTTCTCTAGTGCACATGGATCATTCTCTGGGCTAGACCATATGTTGCATCACAAACAAGTCTCAATAAATTAAAAAATATTGAAATCATACAATGTATATTCTCTGCCCACAATGGAATGAAGCTAGAAATCAATAACAGAGAGAGAAATGGAAAAGTCACAAATATGTGGATTGAAAGCGCATACTCTTAAATAACAAATAGGTCAAGGAGGAAATCCAAAGTGAAATTGGGAAATATCTTGAGGCAAATGACAATGAAAATACAGCATACCAAAACTTGTGGGTTGAAGTGAAGGCAGTGCTAAGAGGGAAATTTATAGCTCTAAATGCTTAACATTAAAAAAGAAAGACTTCAAATTGGAGACCTAACCTTGAAACTGGAAGAACATGTAAATGAAGAACAAACCATACCCAAAGCAAGCAGAAGAAAGAAAATAGCAAAGATTAAAGCAGAGATAAATGAAATACGAAACAAACAAATGAACAAAAACAGTAGAGAGAATCAACAGAACCAAAAATTGGGTCTTTGAAACGATCAATAAAATTGATAAACTTTAGCCAGTTGACAAAGAAAAAAAGAGAGAAGATAGAAATAACAAAAATCAGAAATGGAAAGAGATCATTATTACTGACCCCACTGAAATAAAAAAGACTATAAGAGAATACTATGAACAATTGTATGCCAATAACTTAGATAACTTAGATGAAATGGACAAATTTTCAGAAACACACAAACTACTTACATTGACTCAAGGAGAAACAGAAGATCTCAACAAACTAATTACTAGTAAAGAGATTGACTTGGTAATCAAAAACCTCCCAACAAAAAAAAAGCCCAGAACCAGATGGCTTTACAGGGGAATTCTACCAAACATTCCAAGAAGAGTTAGCTCCAACTCTGCTCAAACTCTTCCAAAACATTAAAGAGCAGGGAATACTCCTTAACTCATTCTGAGTCCAACATCACCCTCATACCAAAGACAGATAAGGACACCACAAGAAAAGAAATCTACAGACCATTATGTCTCAACAAAATACTAGCAAACCAAATCCCACAGCATATCAAAAGAATTATAAACCATGATCGAGTGAGATTTATCCCTAGTATGCAAGTCTGGTTCAACATAAGAAAATCAATTAATATAATACATCACAATAACAGAATGAAATGAAAAAAACCACACTATCATCTCAATTGATGCAGAAAAGGCATTTGACAAAATACAGCACTCTTCCTTGATAAAAAACATTTAGAACACTAGGAATAGAAGGACTCTTCCACAACACAATAAAGTGCATATATGAAAACCCTACAGCTAACAAACTACTTAATGGCGAAAAAATGAAAGCTTTCCCTCTAAAATCAGGAACAAGACAAGGATACTCAGTGTAACTGCTGTTATCCAATATTTTGCTGGAAGTTCTTGCTAGAGCAGTTAGGCAAGAAAAAGGAATAAAAGACATATGAACTGTAAAGGAAGAAGTAAAATTTTTCCTATCTGCAGATGATGTGATCCTATATACAGAAAATCATGAAAAATCCACGACAAAGTTCCTAGAACAAAAAAATGAATTCAGCAAAGTGGTGGGGTACAAGATCAAGACTCTCAAATCAGTAATGTTTCTATATACAACAGTGTACAATCAGAACAAGAAATCAAGAAACAATTCCATTCACAATAGAAATTAAAATAATCATGTATCTAGGAATAAATCTAACTAGGGATGTAGAGGAATTATACACAGAAAACTACAAAACATTGCTAAAAGAAATCAAAGAAGATCTAGGTAAATGGAAGAACATTCTGTGTTCATGAATTGGAAGACTAAATAGCTGTAAGATGCAATTTATAAATTCAATTTATAGATTCTCCAAAGAGGAAATACATACAGCTAAAAAACATGTGGAAAGATGCACATCACCACTAGCTATTAGGGAAATGCAAATCAAAGCTACAATAATATATCATTTCACACCTACTAGAATGGCCACTTTTGAACAAACAGTAAACTACAAGTGTTGAAAAGGATGTGAAGGAATAGGGACAAGCATTCACTGCTGTTGGAAATGTAAAATAGTGCAATTGCTGTGGAGGACAGTTTGAAAGTTCCTCAGGAAACTAAGTATAGAATTACATGTGATCTGGCAATCCCACTACTAGGTATATATCCAGAAGAACTAAAAGCAAGGACTTGAACAGATATTTGCACACCAATGTTCATAGTGGTATTATTCACATTGCCAAAAGATGGAAGCAACCTAAGTGTCCATCAACCGATGAATGGATAAACGAAATGTGGCATATACATATGATGGAATATTATTCAACCATACAGAGGATTGCAGTCATGGTACATGTGACAACATGGATGAACTTTGAGGACCTTATATTGAGTAAAATAAGTCAGACAGAAAAATACAAGCATTGTATGATTTCACAGTTATGAACTAATTATGATAAGCAAACTCATAGAGTTAGAATCTAGAATATAGATTACCATGAGATAGACTGGGGTTAGAGAATGGGGGTTGATACTTAACTTGTACATAATTTCTCTTTAGGCTGATGCTATATGTTTGGAAATGGATGATGGTGAAGGTAGCACATTCTTGTGAGTATAATCAACAGCACTGAACTGTATAAGTGAATTTGGTTAAAAGAGGAAACTTTGAGATGTATGTATTAGTAGAATAAAAATTAAAAGATAAAACATAGGACTGTACAACACAGTGAACCCTATTGTAGATGATGGAGTATAAGTAATAATACCACTATAGGAATGTTCTTTCATGAATTATAATAAATTATTAATTTATTATACAAGGTGGTAATAATAGGGTGGTATATGGGAATAATTAAAAAAAAACACCTAATGTAAATAATTGATGGTAGATAGAACTATTTTAATAATCTTTCATCAATTGTAACAAAGTTAATTGTTTAAAAAAAGTACCATTTATAGAAAAAGTGCTATCATTGATAATAATAAATGTTCCACACCATATCTGAATATGATTAAAAGAGGAAATGTTAGATAGCATATATAGTAAGAGAATAAAATTAAAAAAAAAATCCATGGGGCTACAGTATACAGTGAGCCCTAAGTTAAACCACAGACTTTAATTAATAGTAAAGTTGTAAAAATGCTTTATCATCAGTTATAACAAATGATCCACACCAATGCAAGTTATTAATAATAGAATGGTATACGGGAATCCTGTATTTTATGCATGAGTGTTCTGTAAACCAAAAAACTTCAATAATAAAGAAAAATAGTTAGGCAAAAAGTTAGATCATATGGGTTTTCAAGGATCATTAAATATTTTGGAGTTTTCCCCCAAGGACAGTGGAATTATCTGATGAAATTAATGTTTTAAATGTATTATTCTATTATTATATGTAAAACATATTTATGGGGGACAATTGTTAGGAGTAGGAAGACCTATTAAGACACTATTACAGTGAAAAAGAATGGGGCTTGGACTAGGGTGATAGATGAGGGAGTAAAGAGGGTTGGATATATTTGGCTGAATTTGAGAAGTTGGAATCATCAGGACTTGTTGATCATATGTGAAGAGAAGGTGAAACATCCGTGGGGAGAAGGAGGAAAGTGTCAAGGGAACTTCCAGGTTTCTGTCTCCAGCAGTAACTTATTGCCCTAAAATTAAACACAAAGAAAGCCATAGTTGCATCTTAGGATTCTACTCTGGTACTAGAGGGAAAGTGACTAGTCAGCAAGACCAACCAGAAAAGAGTGTACACAGTTGGTAGAACAAGGAGAGAGTAGAAATCCCCAATGTGTTTTCACAATGGAAATCATCATAGAAATCAATGTCTGCCTTGAAACAATTTCCTTCCATTGTTTAAATATGTGCATTTTTATGACGGAAGAGGCCATTTCCCTAATTCTGCCACATTCATCTTTACTCATACTCCTTTCCCCTGTCCCTGCTCCTCTGAAACCATTTCCTAATCCTTAACTTTTTCAGCTTGTACCTTTCCCTCCATCAGAGCCTGACTTCAACACCATCTCTTCAAGGAAAGAGGTCCTGATCACCCCACCAAATCTCTCCTCCTGAGCTTTCCTGGCATTTGCTGCCCTCTCTTGCTGCTACAGTTTATCACTAACCTGTATTACTCACTGAACCAGATTGTAAGCAACTTGAGACAGGGACTGTGTTTTACAATTGTTTTATAAGTACTAATCTTTTCTACTCCTGCCAAATCTCTTCAACCATCAACACTACTAAACCCTTGGTTCCTAATTGATGTAAGGCAAACATTGGTGATTAATCTAGATGCCCACAACTTGGTGTCTTACTAATTTTCATGGTCACTCACAGAGAGATTGTGATTGTAAAATTAACGATATAATATTCTCCCCTAAGAATGTGCCAATTTTTCTAATCGTTGTTTGTAAAATTAAAAAAAAAAAAAAAAAAAGAATCATGCTTCAAAGTATCTAGATAACCAAGCACCTAAATCACTTGACACTGATCTTTGTTCAGGGTCAAACTATAACAAATATTTATTACTACTGATAAATATTCATTACTTACTGTTCTTAAGTGAAAGTCTCTGAAGAAACTTAAACCCTTGCATTTCAAATTAGTACACCTAAACCACATATTTTTCTAAGAAATATTTTGGAAATTTGATTCACATCACAACAATATGGAGACTTATATCTTAGTAATCCTGATGAATAGTTTTCTTTAAATTAAAATGATATTACATATGTTTTGTGCAGATAAAAGGCAAGAGGTAATTTGAATGATATTATTGATTTTTATTAAATTGCAGTTGGTGATTTCATGTAAAATTTTCAGAGGATTGGCAGTGTAACTTAAGTTTTTTAGTTCAAATTTACTATTTTAAGTTTTTTTCCTTCCCCATTTGGAAGAAAAATACAACCACAATTTTATAGAGTGAATTTATATAAATACTTGATTCCTGTATAATCAACATATATTTCATGATGTTAAATTATTGATAACCAATTGTTTATTATCTACTCTCTTGACTGAAACATAATGTGAGTTCTTTAAAGGAAATTACATGTATTTTCATTTAAATGTTGCTATAACTTTGTGAAGAAGACAGCCATAGTTTTATTAGCTTTCAGATTTATGCAAAAGCAAGCAGACACTGAAAGTTTGTGTTTTTCCAAAGTCAGATTATTAAATAAACTTAGAGAAGGACCATAGTGTCTTTCCTTTCAGGCTCATCATGCTTTTTGCCCTTAGTTCTCATTATTGTGTCTCTAATCTGTTTTGGGCCATATCTCTACAGAATCAGACAGAACCTTGGGATGATCCAGTGAACCAATATAATTTTTTACAGTTATATTAATGGGATGCATTCTAGGTTTTGGTCTAGGCCCAGAGGGAATTGGATAAAATAAATGTTGAACCCATTTAACTTTGTTTTTTTGGAATAGAGAAAACCTTTAAGATACCACATTATTTTTTTTGACACAATAGCGTAAAATACACTAGGATTTTATAGTTTGAAAACCAGGAAAGATGTTTTAGTGAAGAAGAGATTATAGAAATATTCACATTATCCAGAAAGTGAATATTATTTTATTAATTTCAAATAAATAATATCTAATGTAGTGTAATATTGCATTGTTATAATTATAGTTTCTTAGTGAGTGCAAAGTCTTATGAAACTTATGTTAGAAATATAGGCTAATAATACACATAAAAGGAAAGTAAAAACACTAAGTAATGCCCCAGAAAACAATATATACTTGCATTTAAAAAAAAATTAATTAGGAAGAGCTATCTACCTCTTTTATATTTTTCATGAGGTATTGAGATTCTTTGATAATGTGCCAAGAAAAAGCATATGTATTTCATATATAAGGTGTTATACTAGATATAAAACCCCAGTCATGCTAGCTGAGTTATGGAATTTTATATTGAAATTGTTATTAATATGTAATATTTGCTTAGTATTTTCATGCATTGGAAAGAAAAGGTGATTTTTACACATGCATTTATGCATTATATGCACTTAGTGATGATGATGCCAAATGTATTCCTGGATGTACCTTCAAACAACCTAAAAACAGTCTTTTCAGCAAAGCTTCTAACTGTATCCACATGCTATTATGCATTCTGGCCATGTCATCCCAAATCAGCAGTCAGAAAGTGAGGGCAGCAAAAAAACAGGCATGGCATGGACAGCAGAGATCCATGGCATCTGTGGGTGGTGTTGTCCTCTATGCTGGATTCTTTTCTCCAACCAAAAGAGCTGTTAGTGAAATCTTCCCACCGGTGACTTTATCCACATATAAAAAACACAAAAACTATTCATAAGGAAATCTTGTAAGCATGAAATATCTCTTAATTCACGGAAAGAGAAGATGTAAATGAGAGATAAGATTGATAGCTGTCAATACATAAAACCTGTCAATATCAGTAAATATATCTTTTTGGTCAAATATATCCACTTGTCAATGCAATTTCAATAGGTCAGCTTAAAATATACTCTGGTCAATATGAAAGATAGCATATTAAACCAACAACCCAGGTTTTCTTTGATTTAGCTTTTATTTATCTTCCTTTTTTAGTACATAAAACATATACATTTTAACATTCATATAATGGCATCAATAAAATACTGGTTTTATCTTCATTCCGGGGTATGAATACTGCTTGACTTATTTAAGGATATGAATTATACAAGCCACAGCCTCTGTCTTCCTTATTACACAGGATGCTGGCTTGTCTTTTGTATTTGCAATCTGCAGGCTGAATAAATTGGTGTGTTTCTTTCCCTTGAAGAGGCTACATATTTCATACATACGTGGCAGTTGTAGGTACATATGCTGCTGTAGGTACAACTCACATTCATTGCAAGTAATTACATAGAAAGGGTTACAGTGAGCAAAGTGAGTTGATAAAAATGATAATGCAAGTCTCAGTATTTATTCATTTGCAGTGATTTCCACATCAACTTCACTCAGTTTATAAATCTAAACATTAGTTCTTTTGCTGTCAGCACTTCAAACTCCACCAGGGATCAGTCGGCCAATTTCTGCTTTCTACCTCCTAGAATCATCATGCAAAAGAAAGATTCTGCATTTGGAATGTAGCTGACATGTTGCGTGATGATGCACCAGACAAAAAGGAATGTACTTTTCTTTTCAGCTGTATAGTCGCCTCTGTTCCACAGGATTATTCCTTTAGTAAGGAAAGCAGTTGTGACTTAAGGAATGGGGACAAAGAGGTAGTAAGAAATGACCATCATTTCATAAGCACATTGCTAATCACAACACATTTTTCTGTTCTGTTTTATAAAGTACCGTATTAAATTTTCCTGGGCATCAAAAGCTATTTAGCTCTGATATTTTTTATTCCTGAAAGAAAAATTTATATGCATTTTTTCCTTATTTTGTATATTTAAATGACAGATGTGATATTAAGTAAATTGGAGATTATTTGCCAAATTATCAATTTTGTCCAACTCCTAATTCATTTCCTTAGAAAAAATGCATTGTCAGGTTTCTTTCCTCCCTGCCTTACTCCCTCTCTCCTTCCCTCCCTCGCTTCCATTTTTTGTCTTTCTTTTGTACATTCCAAGTTTTTTCTATAGCATTGAATGTGATGGAATGTATCACACTGTTTTTCTTAAACATGCTAGCCATGTGTTACCCATCTCTAGAATCTAGTATATTAAATCCTCTGATTCTTTTCTACTTAAGGTTTTGACTGCCATTCATTTGCACATTTCTTCTTTTCTACTGAATGTTTATATTTTGCCAAAAATTACCATTAAACCATGGCATTTATCTTTCCCTTATCAAATCTGATATTTTAAAACAAGAACTTCAAAATTAAAGAAACACTCAGATTTGGGCTGCTAGTTGCTCCTAGGTCAAAGAGATAGACTTTGTCATACAGAGTCCATTCCACAGTGGATTTATTGGATATCTAATTGTCATTACAGGTATTATAAATCAAGAAGTTGATTATATGCACAGCAGCTAGAAACTTGTTACACTGTAATTTCAGGTATCTTGGCATGTGAGATTTGACAAACTATGAATGGAAGTGTTTTGGTAAAGGCATTATCCAACTTGTATATTTAAAGCTGACTTTTGAATCATTCTCTCTGTTGTTTCTCTATCTCTTCCTTCTCAAATACAAGTTAATCTGTTTATTTAGATTAGACAGAAGATCAAATAAAGTACCAAATAAGAGCCTGAGCAGCTGAAGAGAGTTGAAAATTACCCTGCTATAGATGATGGGAAAACAGATTAATAACAGTGACATCTCTGCAATATCTAATTATATTTCCTTTTGAATTTTAACTACTATATCAAACATAAAATCATCTTGGATACTTTGTGTCATTTTTAACTTAAGAAATTTATTATTAAATTAGTATTTGCCTACATAATTTTTACCTTATTATTGAGAATTTTTGTAATATTTTGTTAAATCTTGGAAGCCCCCCTCCCAAGAAAGTCATCTCCGTTTAAAAACTGAATGAAGTCTATGTCTCTTAATGAGTCTTACAGGGCTTTGTGCTCTTGTACTGACCCTTTGGAGAGTTGGTTCATTACACCATTATCCTGGGCTATGTTCTGAGCTTCTAATAGAGCAAATTTAAAGAATCTAAAACAAAGGTAATACTTTGATAGAAGGTCAATGAGCTGTGCACAGGGAGGGATTTATTGGCCATGAGTTGTTCTGGGTTGTCCCCTCACCCTGGTTTCTTGTGCCTTTGGGGTTCATGTGACAGCACCCTGGGAGACACTCTTTCATTGTTTCTCTCACTCTCTTTTTGAATAGCCAAGATTTGGGATGCATTTGCAGCTGTATCTAAAATTGCACACTGAAAAACATCTAGAAACTGATCTTTCCTTGGAACCATAGTATTAATGAAAAGCAAAACCAAACAAAACCAAAACTAATCCTTCCCTCTTGATCAAGAATTAAGGATTGGTAATGAATGGGGCAGTCTGGCACAGTGCCAGGAACAAAATTTGTGTTCAGTAAATATGTGTTGAATGATTGGATGAATAAACACTAGATAACAATAACCTAAACAACTTTTAGGAATGGCCCAGCAACCCATATTTATTCATTCCACAATTATTTAAGAGGCACATATCATATGCAAGGTTGTAATATTCACTCTAGGGGATACCAGAATGGATACAGCATAATATAAAACCTACTAATACTGAATTGTCATAATATTTGCATAATTACTAATGTAAAGTGAAATGAGCATGCTATAAAAGAGATCCAGATAAAGTAAGTGTAAAGATAATCGTTAGTTATCTCCTCTTATAGACTAATTAATGTTTCCCAAAGAATAATTATTAACACACTCTCAATAAAAGCTACTACTTACTGCAACTGTGGAATGCCTTCCAGATTCCAGACACATTGTTTCTATTACGTCTAACCACACAACAATCCAGAAAGGAAAGCATTATTATTCCCATTTTATAGGTGAGGAAATAGAGGCTCAGAGAAGTTAAGAAGGTAATTTTCTCCAAGACATATAGCTAATCAGCTCCAGGTCCAGGATTCCAGTCTCAGTCTGTGTGTCCATTGTCTCACACTGCTGCAAGAGACAGAGCCACCAAGTTCCTGCCTCTGCCCCTCTCCTCTCCGTGCACGCCTTCATCTGACTCTTAAAGACTCAGCATGATCCCTCCTGCCCCACCCAGTTCTTCCCTTTAGGAAAGGGAGACTTGAGAAGCTCTAGCTCAGCACTCTGTAACTCACTTCCAAGTTACCACCAGTGCCTGTGTGGGAGAAGCAAGCGAGTTCTGTGCTTCTTCCTTGTCCCTGAAACTCAGTATCCACTTGGTATTTCTCCCCGTCTTGTTCCCCATGCCCCATTTCTGCCTGGAGACTCTAGTAATTCAATCCTTTTAGGACTGGGATGCTGACTTGCCATGGTTGTCATTTTAACTTGACTGGAGTCTTTCCCCTGAACTCCAGCCACCTGCTAACAGAGTTCCCTGCCTATGTGGGCGTCCTAGTAATGCCTGCTCTGACCTTGGTGCTGCTGATTGCCCTACATGGAACACAAGACCTTTGGTGATGGGGCTCCTGCTCACTTCTGCAGCTCACCATCACACCCCACACCCCTGTCATACTGAACCATTGTCAGATCCATGAATTTGGTCTGTTTACCCCTACTCACAGGATTTGGCATCAACTGCTCCTTCTATCTGTAATACTTTCTCTAATTCTTCCCCTGTTTTCTGAGTCTCCCTTATTTAGGGATCAACTTAAATATTGCCTCCTACAGGAAACTGTCTTTCTGTCTTTCCCCAAAGCACCCTGGGTTCACTCCTCAGTCACCTTACTAGGCTAACAGTAATGTGAGACCATCATCACTGTTTCCCCAGAACCTCAACCAATGCCTGGCACACTGTAAACATTTAACAAATATTTTTGTGTTGAATATATGAGACCATTTACAAGGCAATTTACAAGGACAATAAAAATCAAACAGGCAGTACTTAGATGACTAGTCTCTAGTTCACTGTTCCTTGATATAGTAATTTCCCCCTTGATGCAATATTCTAATATACTAGCTGACTTCCATGAATGTCTTAGGAAACTGGGACCTAGATGAGTGTCAGATATTGTTTCTGACAAGCCTCAGTTAATGAGGGGTTTGGATTTGGGTGCAGGTCATATTCCTACAAGGAAGAATGTCAACATTTGGGACATGCTGCTAATTAAGTTATTCTATGTCTATGAGTCTTGTGAATGACAAGACATTTCTTAGAAATTTTAAAAAATTATTTAAGTAGGTATATTCCTGGAAAAAAATGTAAATGATAGCAACAAAATGTAAATGATAGAAACCACTAAGTTACATTATTGTTTAATCTAGAAGATAGCAGATTTCTTGCTGTCACTGTTGACAAGTTACCTGCAACCCCTGCCATTCTGAGAAGGGAGAAGACTCATCTGTGAGTGGTTATGGCTAATCCAGAAGATTCAATGAGTATCTGGTGTAGAAGGAAGTTATTACAAAAGCCTAGAACACTCCCTCTGAAATGTGGCAGGAAATGTGGCTACATTCTCGAATGATTAGGAATGTGCTGTCCCCTCACACTGTGCAGGAGTCTACTGTATAGTTAAGATTCTTTAAATCAAGTGACTCTCTTTCAGTGGCAGGAAAGGGTGTCTCTGTGAAATGTCGAATTTGAGTTCTTTGAACAATTCCTGTCTTATTTGAAGAAACCAAAACAAAGAAAAAGATCAAGCTCTCTGATACCCATATTCATTTCACCTTCATTTTCTACTCCACCCACCACCTCACCCCCACCTTCCTCTCTCTCCCTCCCCCTGCCTCCGACCCCTCTCTCTCTGTCTTTCTTCCAGCAAGGTTGTGGAAATCTAGGTTATGCCAGGCTCTTTGTTGAGACAGGAGTTACCAAGATACCTGGTGAGCGACTTAGGCACCAAACAGCCTCAGAGCCAAGAGTGAGACGGGGTTGGTGGGGATGGAGGGCATCGGTTACCATTAAACAGGGTGACTTCTTCCTTTTAACCCAAGCCTTTCTTTCTGGATTCAGAAGGCAAAAATGAGCCATCAAGAACAATAGAATGAAAAAAAAAAATCCTTCCTTCCATGTAGCTCTCCAATTTTCTTAAATAAACTCACAGCTCTCAGCTGGAGCCTGCAGATTCCTGACCGTTGGTGAGGGGAGATTAATAAATTGCCACCCTGCCAGGGAAACTTGGGCACAGCTGAATATTTCCCACTCTGCTTGCATTCCCCCTGAGACATCTGTGCTTGTGAGAATTCATGTATAGAGCAGGGAAACATTTCATTCTTGGATGAACTCAAGGAGAGGTGAATTAGCCTCCATGTTTTAGACATTTGAATTATTTCTTAGTCTTCTTTAAACTATCGAGGGAAATACATTTCATCCCATGCAAATACATGTTTGATCTTTTTTTTATTTATTTAATTGAGTTCACGAGTCAGTCTCCTATCTTGTTTTTTTACTTATTTAGTAGTTTTGAGGAAATTTCTCCATTGTACTAACCACCTTAAAATCCTTCTTCGGATTAAGATCAACATCTGAGGCTAGAATTTAAACTCCAGGAAAGGTAGTAAGTAAAGAATCTTTAATTTATGAAACTGAACAAGTTGACTTATCCAAACATCTCTAGGGCTTTAATAGGAGATATCTATAATTCTCTGAATTGTATTCCTTTCACAGTGATATTTTGTAATTCCATTCTATTACCCTTGCTTAACATTAATGAGATAAAAAGATCACATTATGGCAATTGATGTTCTTCAGATTGAATGCACGTTTCCATGTACGAAGCTGTCTGCTAATTTAAAAAACATAGCATGTAACATAGAATCATGACCACAGTCATCACTCAGCTGGGACCACATAGCATTTTTCATCTATTCATTGGATTTAACAAGGCATGAGATGGAAGCAGAATACAAAGTGTGGGTAGATTATCCCATATTCCTCGTTTGGGCCAATTCTTGGCAATCTCAGCAAGGAAACTGAGGCTTCATGTTTCCATGGAAATAAACCTCAAGGTCAAAGGGGCATATGGAAGGTCAGACAATGACAAAGGAACATCTGAGAGGCCATCTGGATGAGTGACCTGACATAATTAGTCATTAATCCCACTCTGGGGAACAATAGGGCTGGCAGAGAGTGTGTTTGGGCTTTGATCGTGGTCTGGGTGATCTCATGGGGAAGAGGGAGAAAGCCCCACTCGGTAACTAAGCAGATTACCCTGGCATGCTGTTAACTAAAGACAGGGTGGCCGAGGAGGCCAGTGGGATAGGCGTTTTACATATTAGGCTACATTTCCCTCACTTACCACAGGCCTCTCTAGGGCCATGTGGCTTTCGGATTAGCTTCTGGGTAGCAGTTTTTACAGTTTACAATGGAACGAGAGCAAGAGTCCCAAAATACATTGCTTAAAATTCTTAGGCAACAGATGGGAAGATAGCTGGAGAGACAACGGCATTAGCCAGCTTGGTTTACAGGTGTCAATATTTACTAAGCAAAGTTTGCCAGGGTGC
This sequence comes from Choloepus didactylus, assembly GCF_015220235.1. Taxonomy (NCBI): domain Eukaryota; kingdom Metazoa; phylum Chordata; class Mammalia; order Pilosa; family Megalonychidae; genus Choloepus; species Choloepus didactylus. The sequence continues at coordinate 51,346,735 of NC_051313.1, forward strand.
CTTTTGGGAAAAAACAGAGAGAATAGTTAATCAGTAAAACAATAGCAATCAGTCCGTTGTCTGTGTTTAGCAGAATGGTTAGAATTATAAGTTGTCTCATTGGCATCTGTCTTTCTCTTCAGACCCTCTTTTCACGTTTATTAGTCTTAGCTGACTTTGATCAGCTACTCCTCACATGCAGCTAGAATCCTTCTATTTGGAGAGCTGGTGATGTTTTGAGATTTATTGTCAGCATTTTTGTAGGATGTGAACATGATAGCAATCTTCATAAATGCATGTATTTCAACAATTGCTGAAATCACTCTCTGTCCCCCAGAGATAACTGATTATACTTGCTGTGTAAAGAATGGAGGCCAGATGAGGTAGTAAATATGTTGAACTAAAGTCTCTTTATTAGAACAGCTTTCTGAATAATGAAATTTAAAAGTCATTGTGAGCTTTTAAATTTTGAAACCAAAATCTGATTAGTCATTTAGGCGGTATATTATGGCAAACTACACACAAAGAGACGTATTCTGGTTCTAGCTCTGCAGTTAATTTGCTGTGCAATCATTTTGTGAACATTTCCTTATCTATAAAACAATGGGTTGTACTATATCAGGGATAGAAAATGTTTTTTCTCTTGTAATGCCAGGTATGATAGGTTGAGAAAGACTCTGAAGGGGTGTTTGGGCACAGCAGGGAAGATTGATTAGTAATGTGTGCCATTGACACAAGAAGGGAAATGGCACCATGAGTGCCAAATCTGTATATTTTGGGATTTGATGCTTATATATCACTACAAGTTCTAATTTTAAGAATATGGGGGATAGGTTATTTACATTAAAACTTTTAAAAAACTTCTTAAAACTTTTACTGATGTCACACATAATATCAGTAGTAGTGAGTAGCAGCAGCACAGAGCTGTTGCATTAAGTATAGTCTAGAAGTTATGCAGAAAGCAAATTAGCTTGGTCACCAATATGTAATTATATTTCCTTAAGTAGAATGTGGGTACCTAAATGATAGAGACCACTGACAAAATTAAGATTCCAAATCAAGGCTGAATGTGACCAGTGACAGAAGGTATCTTTAAATAGTACCAGAGACAATTGTTTCTTGATCTTGCTTCTTCTGTCCATTAGAAGGTGAATTTTGAAAGTACATCTTAAAAACACTAAATATAAAATCAGATGGGCTTTCAGTTGACTAATAACCCCCTCAGTGCCTGCTCTGAATGGCTAGAAATAGATAACATGAGTGTGGTAATAGAGCTTTCTAGATTTCTTTCTAGTTTCCTTTCACTGAGGATAACACAACACTGGGCACGCAGCGTTTCTATCCTTCCTCCTTGTCTCTTCAATCTGCTATACCAGAAGTAGGCTCAGGAATTTGTTTCTCTGTTGCAACATGTTAATTCACACGAGTGATTTGTTCAAGCATTCTCACTGGGCGTGAATAAGATTGCCTAAGTCCCTTCTATAATAAAAAGTACTTAAAATCAGAAATATAACTGAGTTAGAGCATCATAATAACTTGAGATACCCAAGGTATCCTAACATCTTTTATTTACAGAATGCCAATATGTGAGAAATTTACAAGGGTAGTTTCTGATATTTTGAAAAATTTCAACACTCAGTTTGCACTGAACCCTGTTTACCCTTATGAATGACCTCCAAGCACACTCATCTTTGAGTCCGTGAGTAGTAGGAAACGAATAATTCATCTGGCCAGAAAGTAAACAGAGACAATGAAGTTTTTAAATTGAATTTGTGTATATAATCATTGCAGTAAAATTTTTAAAAATAAAAATTAATTATTTTAATACTAAAGGAAAGAAGTAACTGTTTATTGATTTTTAATTGCAATAATGTGTGTTTTGAAAAAAAGGAAGGAAAATATTTTACACTATATAGTGCCACAGGGGCTGCAAACACAAACTGCACCTGAAGTAAGCTCAAGGATTCCAACCTGTTACGAATTGACTTTCTAAACAAACACGTGTAGCTGAGTCTGTGAGTGTTGCAGGATGACTTTACAACTGGGAACTCTCTGTATTCACTTTCACTTAGAAAACAATGTTTATTAGAGGATAAGTAACAAAATTATACTCATTGGAAATTTTCACAATTATTTGCAACTTAGACAAACAAAAAATCTGGAGAAGTGTCATCACTGACATTGTTAAGGAATTGTATGCTCATGGTGATAATGGAAAGTAGACTAACTTTTGGTTGGTTTTATTATTTTAAAAATATTCTCCTACCGTACACCCTTTTATTGCCTGCACTTGAGGCGAACCACTTCTCCTCCCTGCCCTTGGGACTCCACTGAGTATGGGAAAAGGATGAGTGTTGCCAGCCTACTTGCTGATCCATCATAAAGCAGTTTCATCCCACCACCCTCTTATGTAAGTGTGAAAAATCTTGAGTATTTTCAGCCCATTCTGAGAAAATTATGGGGCTTTTAATGTGGTGAGATGCAAATTGTCTTCCATATTATTGTGACATAATTTGTATCAAAATCTCCATATCTTCATTTCAGTTTTGTCCAAATGTCTCACATATTATTGAGTGAAGCCAGACATGCCCTTTGATGTACAGGTCCCAAAGTCACGGCTCTGTCTTTTTCTGAGTAGAGTAAAGATCCTCTTTATCTCTTAATAAAACTTTTTCACAGGACCACCTCACTTCAGTTCTTAATTTTTGCAGTTCCCTCTAGATATTTTCTATTGCTCCATTGCAAACCACTTTGCCTTTATAATTTTATAATGGCTTATTACTATATCTGTGCCAGTTTGGATATATTATCCCCCAAAAACCATGTTCTTCAGTACAATCTTGTGAGGGCAGACATTAATCTTTTGATTGAGTGTTTCCGTGGAGATATGACTCAATCAACTGTGGGCAAGACCTTTGATTAAATTATTTCCATGGAAATATGGACCCTGCCCATTCAGGATGGGTTTTAATTAAATCAACTGGAGTCCTGTAAGAGAGCTAACAGACAGATGGAACTCAGAGCAGTTGAGAGAGACTTTTAGACAGAGCAGCTGAGAGAGTTTTTGAGAGACATTTGCTGATGCTCTGAGATGCTTGGAGACATTTGGAGATGCTAGCCCAGAGTTTGCTCTAGAGAAGCTAAGAGAGGACCCCCGATGCTTAGACACAGAAGAGCTGAAGAAGCTAAGAGAGACAAGCCCAGAGACATTTTGGAGAGAGCCATTTTGAAACACAACCTGGAAGCAAAGGACCAGCAGTCACCGGCCTTGCGCCTTCCCAGTTGACAGAGTTCCAGATGCCATCGGCCGTTCTCCAGTGAAGGTGTCCCCTTGTTGATGCCTTAATTTGGACACTTTTATGGCTGTAGAACTGTAAATTTGTAGCCAAATAAATCCCCTTCATAAAAGCCAATCCATTTCTGGCATTTGCATGACAGCAGCATTAGCAAATCGGAATGGCATCATTGAACAAATCTAAATTTCTCATTCCCTATTTTCAGAGAAATATTACCAGACCCCTAAGTAGAATTAATTCCTTCCTTCACTGGGGACTCCAAACATTTTGCTCACACCTCTCTTTGAGGGCTTATTGCACAGTATCAATTATTTCTTCAAAAATATTTCTCTTTTCCCTTAGAATGTGAACTCCAGAATAGGAAATATATTTTTTTCTCTCTTCCCAGAACATTGTACAGCCTGGCACATACTTGGTGATCAATAAGTTATTTGGAAATAATGAATAAATGAATGAACATTTATTTCGTGTCATCTAAGAGTAACTCACTGCAATCTCCTCCTATAGATTTTTTCCAAATTTTGCTCCCATTTATTTCCTCAATAAATCGTACTTGACATGTATTTGATTTATTTATTATATAATTGATACCTTTATCTTGTGGCTTTTCCAGGATAATTTTGTCCTTCTGTGTATGTATTCTACATATTTACTTGAACAGGGTTCAGAATTGTCAAGTCCCTAGTGGTCAGATCTTAGTCATCATGGGCTTGGTACAGCCCCCAACATTGTGTTCTGAGCAAGCATCTAATTTATCCATGCCCTTTTTTGTTTTTGAAACTAGATGATCACAATTTCTGCTCCAAGTAAGACCTAGATAGAAGGAAATAAATTTAAAAAAGAATAATGTTGGCTAATTCAAGTAAGAAAACATATACTTTCTCATAGGTATTTACAGCATGATGCATTTGGATGCAATGATCATATTTTAATAAAGTAATATTCTCTGTTGATAGGCCTTTCTTATTTCACTGACATGACAATTACATTGCAGGAGAAAGGGCCAAGCCCAATATATATTCATGACCTATGTGAGTGATCATCATCATCTAAACAATTCCCTACAATAAACAAACCATTATTAAGAAACAACTATGGACACAGCACTGAATTCAAAGCTCACAAATATAGAACTAATATAAGACATAGTCTACCCAAGAGGTTAATAATCTTTTTGAGAAGATGGGGTACATGTAGGGAATGATTTGAAAGCAATGCAAGAGAGTATAATAGCATTAAGTCACATAATACAAGCACCCTGTACTATACTGGGCTGGAGAGTATTGGGAGACAATTCTCTAAGGGTGTCTCAAGTTTCTACATGTCTTACAAAAAGAGAAACTGACTACCGGTTTTCCAAATTTTCTTTTCAAGGATACTTGTAGAGTGAACAACTTGGAAGATAAATATAGTGTCTCCCTCTGGAACAAAGGGCAGCCATGCTTACACCCATTATAAAAGATTCAGGTTCCTTGAGTTCAGGGTTTCTCTCATATAATGCAATCCACTGCACGTGCTGGCATCTATTTATATCATCCCTTGTGACTTGGGACAAGAAGATCTACTGCAAATATACTGATGCTCATGATGCTTGTTGTGCTATGAGTAACACAGTCCTTTTTCCCTGATCCCAGAGTCTCATGTCTTCTGCCAGCATCTATGGAACAGTGGTAGCCAAACTTGTTAGCTTATAATATGATAAAATCTCAGGACCTTTATTGTTCTTGACAGAGAATAAGGAGAAGACTTCATGGAGGAAGTAGGTTTAGAGTTGCACTTGAAAAATGGGTATGTTTTGGTAGATAAGTGAGGGGATGGTATTCCCAAATAGTAGATGATGTAAAATGGGCTCAGCTTTTGGAAAGTCTTAAATCAATGTAAGTGGCTGGATTTATTCTCGCATAGTGTACATTTTGAATAAAGCAATAAAATAAAAGTAATATTTTAGAATCATTAATCTGTATGTGGCAGACTGAATTGTATACCACAGTTTGGACATGTTTACATATTCCTGTTCTTGGTCTGCCTTCTGATAGGTGTGGACCTACTGTAAGTAGGATCTCTTGAGGATGTTGTTTTAGTTAAGGTGTGGCCAACTGAATGAGGTTGGTTCTTAATCATACTACTGGAGGTATTAGAAAGAGAAAGCCACAGGGAGAAGTCAGAAGCCAAAATCAATGGAACCCTGAAGAGAATGAAGAGGACATTTTCATGTGATGGTAAAGCCAAGGAACCCAAAGAGTGCTGGCCAGCCAGAATGCTACCAACCTTCGGAAGAAGCAAACCATCTAGTCTCTGAAACCATGAGCCAATAAATTTCTGGTGTTTAAGCCATTCCATTAGGTGGTATTTTTCACAGCAGCTGGAAACTAAGCCAAATTGGGTTGGAAAGAGGAAAGAATCTAGAATCAGTGGGGCACATTAAGAATGGTAGTAATCTTCTAGGTACATGATTACAGAGCGTAAACGTAATAAACTTGATTGAGTAAGAGAGGGATTTAGAGACAAGAAAACTTTAATGGAAAATGTTAGCTTCTTGCTTTAGGTTAAGAGGAAAAGCCTTTTTAATGGGGGGTGAGGGGGTTGTGGTGATGAGAGAGCAAGAGGGTAATTTCTTTGAACGACCTGGACTGAGTTTCTTTCTTGCAAGTCTATAAAGAACATACATTTGATTATTTTTTCCTTTTCATTTTCCCATTACTCAGGAGGAAAAGGGACAGACAATATGAAAACTAGTCATTGAACTGCTGTGTGCTAAGTGGTCCCTGAGACGGTGCTTTCTCAAGTTCTGCCAGAGGTGGATGACCTCCTTCATGGGATTTCTATACTCTTTGTTTCTTTATTCTTTACATCTCATTTTGATGCCTATTTCTATTTCTCACCAGGTCCACTGTCCACCTGTTGGGACAAGAAGGGAGGATAAAACACAGATCAAGCTGTTTTGTTACTATTTAGCTGTTTTCATAACAGGTTTGCTTAGGAAAAGAGTTGGAATGAGGTCAGGGCTTCAGAGCCCATGGATGTCTGTGTCTTATTCGTGCCTGCCACTCAGCGCCACAACCAGGTTCCGAGCTCTCAGACCAGATGACCTCCCTGAGGCTGTCCTTTGATTTCACTTCTCTGACTCCTCCTAGGCCTCAATCGGAACCATATTGTTAATAAGCTGTTAGTAACCATCAAAATGGCCAGCCTCACGTGAACCCAGATGAGAGAGATGGAAGAGTTTCAAACATTGCAAGTTAAAAAATTGTAAAGATTTGTGATTTCTCATTCTTAGAGAGATTGGTGTTGACTTTCAAACACTACAAATGATAAATAATGGAGCAGATTCATTGAAAATACAATTAAGACGCAGCCTCAATGGCAGAAAGAGATTGTGCAGTCTCAGAGTAAAAAGTGTTCCTTCCCCAGCCCCAGCCCAGCTTGCCTTCTCTCCTCCCTCCCAGGCCTGCCCCAGCATGCCCTTCCCTCCTTCTCTGCTGAATTTTTCTTCATAGAGTGTACACTTTCTAAAATATCATTTGCTTAGTTATTATGCTGTCTGTCTCCTTTTAGTGGAATCTAAGCTCCGTGAGGGTGGGGAGTTTTGCTCATCACTGTATCCCCAGCACTTAAGACATTGCCTGGCACAAGTAGGCACTCAAAAACAGGTGTTGAATGGACTGTAAGTGTTGAGACCTAAAAATGTGGACACAAATGATAAAAGTGCTACCAATGTTCTGCATGTTAGACAAAAATTCTTTTGTTTCTTTGGAGGAAGAGGCAGAGGAGTGTGAGAGGGGTGACCAAAGAAAGATTACCGAGTTGGGAATGTGCTGTCAGGACCTGGAACTCCAGTAGCTGTGACCTCTGCTTCTTTGGTCATGCTATCACCTCCCAAGGCAGGACCCCTGGAAAGGTCCATGAGAACCCAAGGATCCCAGTGTCCAGCCTCCTTCACTGATGCCCTTTCTGCCAGTGAAGGGGTCTCTGGGGAGCCAATGTTGCCCTGTACTCAGTTTTCAAGGAGAAGATATATCGTGTATGTGTGTGTGTGTGTGTGTGTGTGTAAGTGTGTTTCTGTTGAAGCTATTTTTCCTGTGCCCCAGTGACTAACAGCCATTTTACCACTTCCTTAGAGCTTATCTTCCCTCTTATGATTTGACCAGTGATCATTTCTTCTTTCTCTCTCATTAAATGAATGTAATCTTCACATAGAACTAACCCTATCTCTTTAGCATATCTTACACAAAGATCTCCAAAATCTGGCTCTTTCCTATGGCCCCAATCTTATCTAATCCCACTATATCATGTTTTAGATATGGGACTGCAACCTGCATAATTTAGCCAGCTGACATGACTCATCTGGCCCTGTAGACTGTTGAAAATGTTGGGAAACTGGATTTCCTGTTTCTCCTGTAAAATCAGAGTTGGCAATACTGGGTTGCATTACTGTCTATGTTGCCACAGGAATAACCACCTGGAGGTCTGTCTTGCTCCACTTTACCTCCTGCCCCAGCTTGTGTTGATCATTGATTTTACTGTCCAGGTCCAGAGGCACTGGAGAAAGAGTGGGATAAGGATGGACCAGGCCACATTCAAAACTGCCTTTGTTCAAGCTATTCCCCATTTATCTTGCTAATTATATCGAATCATTTTTAAAGACCTAGATCAAGGATCTCCTACTCTATGCCATGGGACCTCTCTCTCCCAAGCAGAGTGTATTCATTCATTCTTGTACCATTTATTGAGGACCTACTAGGTGTGAGGTAATAGGGATCCAGCAGAGAAGAATGCAGATACCATTAAGGTATCTACACCTAGTGAGGGGTGTCAGAAAATAAGCAAAACAAAAATACTCAAGAAAAACAAATTAGAAAGTGGCAGAGAAGGTAAGCCCCATGATTAAAATCAGATGAGGAGATGTGATGAGGAAGGTTTAGGGGCTACTTAGCATGGGGGTCTACTTAGAAAGACCCTCTCTTAGGAAATGACATTTAAGCTGAGATCTGAATTATTTATTGGAAGGGGTCATTTATGGGAAGAGATGGAGAAGTAGTTTTCTAGGAAAAGTGAATAGCCATCAAAGATCTTAAGGTGAGACCATGCTTGGAATTTTCAGAGAACAGAAAGAGGGTCAGTGTGGCTGGAGGGTATGAGCAAAAGGGACAATAATACAAGAAACAAAAGGAAAGCAGGAACCAGGTCATATAGGCAGGGCAAGGAGTTTAGATTTTATATTAAGTGCCACAGGCGAGTCTCAAACAGGGAGAAACATGATCTGATTCACAGCATTAAAAATGAAGGGACTGCTGGAGAACAAGAAGGTCAGTAGGCTGCTGTGGTAGCATGGGCAAGAGTTGGAGAGTTGAGGAGAAGATTTGGGATATATTTTTGCTGTAAAGCTGACCGACGTAGTATATAGGACAGGCTGGTGGATAAACTCTGCAAGGGAGAAGTGAAGGTAGAAATCAAGAATTACTCCTAGGCTTTAGACTTGAGCAACTAGTATGATATTGGTGGCTTTTATGAGATGAATAACACTGGAGCATGAAGAGTTTTAGGGTGAGAGTTCTTTCTGTTTGAGACAACCACTGGATGGTAGACACTCAGTGGATGTGCCAAGTAGGCAGTTCAATATCAAATCTGAGCTCAGGGGAAAGAACAAGGCTAGGAGTAACTGGCCATCATCAGTATCAGATGGTATTTAAGCCATGAGATGGGGTACAATCACCATGGGACAGTGCACACAAGGAGACAAAAAGAGAAGGGTTTGACAATTTCCTCTTTGTGCCCCCGCTATTCATTACCATTGCCTTTCTTGTGGCATTTTCATGATGCATGACAAATTATTTATTTCTCTTTTTACAATCATTTAAAAATTTTCACAAGTTTTTTTTAAGAAACCCCTCTAACCTATGGAAATGTTGCCAAATAGTACAATGGACCGCCCTATATCCTTCACTTAGATTCAATGGTTGTTAAGATTTTGCCACATTTGCTTTCTCTCATTCTATACCCCCTTTCTCTTTCTCGACCATTCGAGAGTTGGTTGCAGACATCATGATGTTTCATCCCTGAATACCTCAGCACCCATCTCCTAAGAGCAAGGGCATTCTGCTTCACAACACATTGTCCTGTTCAAATATTCCCCCATTGTCCTAAAGAGTCTTTTATGGCTTTTTTTTTTTTTTTTTTTTTTGGATCCAGGATTCAATCAGTGGTCACTTGTTGCATGTATTTGTTATATCTCTTTTGTCTTCTTTAATCTAGAGCAGTTTCCTGGCATGTTTGAGGGGGAAGGGAGGCTGTGTGAAGGGCAGCTTTTGTTTCATTGACATGTTTTTAAGAGCCCTAGCTAATTGTTTTGCAGAATGGTCCTCCATTTCAATTTGTCTGAATTGAATGTTTTGCTATGATTAGATTTATGTTAAACATTTTTAGCAAGGCTATTACATGGGGATATTAGGTACTCCTTTTTGCATCATATCAGGGGGACATGATGTCAATTTTCCCCCCATTATTGTTGACATTAAATGTGATAATTTAGTGAGATGGTGTCTGTCAACTCAATTTCTCCAAGTACTGTTCCCAACAAGCTTTCATCCAATAGTTCTAACATTCAATGTTGATTCCTAATTGAATAAATTATTGTTACAGTGTTAGTAAAATGATAACTTTGTGTTTCTACCATTCCTTCTACATTTATTAGTTAGCATTTTTCTTTATAAAGAAAATCATTCCTTCTCTTCTTCCCTTAAAATAAACTTTTTAAGTATCAGTTTGGACTCAGGGATTTAAAAAAAAAAAATTATTCGATGTGTTATATTCCATTCCTGTCATTCTTCATTCTGATGCTCAGAGACAATTATTTGAGCATATTTATTCATATGCTCTCTCTCTATTAAACTGTGAGCTTCTTAAATATAAGACTTTCTGAGGACTCAGGGCGAGGGCCCCACCCCCTCCTCCATTATGAGATGTATGCAGCCAGGCAACATGCCACCCCTGGCGGGGGTGGAGGGGGAAGCATTACAACTTCCTTCCCCTAATCACCATTAGTAAGGCAAATCTCACAAGAAACGCCATTGTCACAAACCTTTTAACCTCTCCCCCACCCCTGACCCCCCACTTCGCACTCCTCTTTCTCTATCTCTGTAGAATGGCAGAACACTGACTTCACTCACCCTACCCACCACCATTGGAAAAAATGGTCTTCAGTTTTGGAAGTCCTTGATTAAACTCATGGGTAACTCTGTGCCAGGCATGTTCTTTGGTACTGGGGCTAATCTAAGTTGGAACAGACTCACAGAGCCATGTCTTGTGGATGTTTTTTCCAGTGTCCAACACACATATGGAACCCTATACATGTTTACTGAGTGAATGAATGATTATGACTACCAAATTGTCTATCAAATTTGTTCATATTTTTTGCAATTAAAATGATGTTATTTGCTATGCATCAATTTGAAAAATATTAAAATATATTAACACCCATTTTTGTATTTACATATTTTGGGATTTTTAAATGGATACTCATCATACTCTTGACTGTTGTGGAAGACAATTTAGCAACCTGTATTAAAAGTCTTTAAAATGCATATTTCCTTTCATTCAACAATTCCTCTTCTGATGGTATCAGGGATGCTATTTTTGAGACATCAAACCATTGTATTTTGTGGCAACCCCCTTTTTAGAGTTGTCTGGGAGCCGCAACACCCAAAGAATCAATGGAATTCATTGTCTTGGGAATGCCACATGGAAGTGGGGTGAGGGGCTACCAATAACAAGGGAATCATTACTAGACTTTAAATTTCAAAACAGAGGTTATTAAATCCATAGTGAGTTAATTGCCTGAAAGCAAGTACTTTTAATTTTCAAAAGCCAGGCTTTAATGAGAAACGGGAAAAGTTGTACATTTCAATGAGTCAGAACGGACCACAGAATAGATGATAAAGCATGGACAAATCCAGAACATTATGTAAGCTTTTCCTGGGGCTGGAGAGCAGGGGGCAGAAAGAAAGGGAGGGAAGGAAAGGGGTCAAATGTGAATGCCCTTGTTTCCACCCTTTAGGGTTGAATGTCATGGAAAGTTTGAAGGGGAAGCCAAAAGAATATGCCCTTGCTTCCCATTTGCTACCCTTGAAAGAGACTTGCAGAGTGCCCTTGTAGCAACAGGGCAGTAAAAATGGCAGCATGGCTTTCTTAAGCAGAGAGGGATCAGGTCTCCATGCACATGTCTGGCAGGGGGCCAGGTGTTGTCATAAGCCTGGGGAAGAATTCTGGGCATAGCTGAGAATGAAAGGCATGCGTCTGCCCAAGGGTCGGGTAGTACCAGGCAAAGAGGCAGCCAACAAGTGGACCCAGACAGTGGGCATCATTGTGCCCAGGGTGGGGTCTGGGCAAGCTCTCAGACCTTTCACTGGGAACAGCCCATCCTGGATCATAGATCAAAGGTGATATTAGCTACAGAGTCTGCAGCTGGGAATGCACAACTGCAAGCCGGTGCTCAGAGACTAGTAGCATGAAGACCCTTGCCCATTCCAGTCTCGACACACAAACTTCCCCTGCACCCAGCTCCATCTAAGGAAGGAAGCAAGTTTTAAAACCCCAGGAGAAGAGAACTGGCCTAGATGAGTGGTTTGACTCTCGAACTGAGTGTATTTATAACTCCATTCTTGCTAAGGATGTAGTTAAATTAAAGAGACTATGTTATGATCTTTAATTAGCTAATTTAAGCTTTGTCAGCTACTGAGTGGGAATAGGGATTCTCAGCAAGATCATTTCAATTCTAAGAAAGTTAAATAAGAATTAAAAAGTTAAAATAAGAGTGAGAAACAAGAAAGTTAACATTTTGAAACATCTAAGTTGTGGTGAGTCAACTTTGACCCTGTAACATAAGTAATTTGCCCTAAAGAAAGGATCAGAAAAGCACACAAAGGTATGTTTATAAAGACAAACTTCTTAATGCTCTGTAAAGTGTTGTGAAATTTTATGATAGGTGAGTAAGGAACACCAAGAATGATACTTTAGAGCTGTTTATTGATACGGAAAAATGTTCATGATATGCATATCACTAAGTTCTCCTATTACCATGATCACCCTTTTAAAAATAGGTCTCCCTGCCATTTCCACTCCAGCCCCTGTAATTCCCATCTTGGTACCTTGTTTGATTCTTTCATACCATTGTTACATTTCCACATGTGTATACACGCGTGTCTCCTCCTCTAAGTAACAACAAGACAGGCGTTATATCTGTTTTATTTACTTTTATTTCCCTAATTTCCCAGCACCAGTGCCTGGTTTAGAGTTCATGGCACTCATTTATACTTGTTGAAAGACTATAGAATGAATTAAAAACAATTTCAAATTACAAACAGCATTTACTGTAGCATCTTATTCTTATCAGAAAAACTAAATTTATAAATATGCATAGAAGAAAGTCTAAACATAGACATTAACAAGTTAATAATAGCAATTTTGGGGCAGTAGAAATACAGATGGTCTGAATTTATTTCTTTAAATTTATCTTCTAATTTTCTACAATGAATAAGAATTTTTTCTATAAAAATGTTTGAAATTAGTATTTTTAGGTTTCTAATGGATTGCAAATACTTTCAGTATATACTGTGAAAAAGTCTGTCAAAAACATCTCTTTATATACACTATTTTAAAAATATATGGAGGGAGAAACCAAGACGGTGGCTAGGTGAGACAAGGCTAAGGAACACCTCCGTGGAAAACACTAGATAAGGACCAGAGAGTGACCCAGAATACCGGTTACAGTGATGTGCCAGCTGGACGAGATCTGCTAGTTCCCAGGGACTGTATACTTGGTGAAACTGAGAGTCTGCATTCTGAAACGAGTGAGTAAGCTGGCTGGAAGTCCCGCAGCCACGCGGCGATCCGGGGAAGCCAGGGTTTGGCGTCTGGAGACCGACGGGCTCTTTTAATAAACAAAAAAAAAAGAAAAAGGGGGAAAAGCCAGGAGCAGCTGCAGGTGCGATCGGCTGCAGCTGCGATCGTGGGAAACACGCAGTAAAACACAGCAAGAGGGGGCTGGGCCAGCCTCTTGGTGTCTGGCCTGGAAGAAAGCCCACTGCAGATATCCCTGGGGCCAGGGGAACGGAGCGGAGAGCCAGAAGCCAAAAGAATCCCCGCGGCTAGCAGCTCGCTCCTGGGAGGGCTGAATAAACTCCTACCTGGGGCCGTGCCCACAGCCCAGAGCCCCGCCAGTTGTCCTGAAGCTGGGAAGGAGGAACTGTGCAAGGAGGGGGTTGTGGAGACGCCCCGTTCGGACATTTTTGCATAAGACTGAAAGCGAGCCGGCTCTGCCCGGCGGCCCGGGGCTTCCCTTGAGGGACAGCGCACGCTGATGATGTAGCACAGCATTCCCTCGGCAGAGGTCCTGGAGGATTGCGGCTGGGCAGGGGGACCTGCTCGGAGATCCCAGAGACACTACACCAAGTCCAGTGGTTTGTGAGACATCGAGAGAGAGGGGGTGGGGCTGAAATGAAATGAAGGCTTGGACTCTTGTGGCGGCCTTGAATCTCCAGGAACCGGGGGGATTTGAATATTGAGGCTGTCCTTCCTCCCTGACCACCCGTACAAGCGCCCCACATTCAGGGCGGACAGCTCCAGCAACACACCCAGGCTGAGTTCTCCGGCGGGACCCCACAAGAATCGTTTCCCCATATAATGTGGGGACAAGGTGGAGAACTGACTTGAGAGGTATAGGTGACTCACAGATGCCATCTGCTGGTTAGTTAGAGAAAGTGTATGTCACCAAACAGTGTTTCTGAAAAATTAGATAGGTTTTTTTTTTTTTTACAAATTAAAAGAACCCTGTCGAGCAGAGCAAATGCCAAGAGGCCAAAAACAACAGAAAATCTCAATGCATATGACAAAACCAGACGACATGGAGAATCCAATCCAAACACACAAATCAAGTTATCAGAAGAAACGAAGTTCCTCGCAGAATTAATCAAAGAAATACAATCAAGGAACAAAAGCATGGCAAATGATTTAAAAGACATCAAGAAGACCATGGCCCAGGATATAAGCTACATAAAGAAGACCCTAGAAGAGCATAAAGAAGACATTGCAAGGCTAAATAAAAAAATAGAAGATCTTATGGAAATAAAAGAAACTGTTGGCCAAATTAAAAAGACTCTGGATATTCACAATACAAGACTAGAGAAAGCTGAACAACATCTCAGTGTCCTAGAAGTCCACAGAACAGAAAATGAAAGAACAAAAGAATGGAGAAAAAAATCGAAAAAATCGAAATGGATCTCAGGGAAAGGATAGATAAAATAAAATGTCCAAACTTAAGACTCATTGGTGTCCCAGAAGGGGAAGAGAAGGGTAAAGGTCTAGAAAGAGTATTCAAAGAAATTGTTGGGGAAAACTTCCCCAACCTTCTACACAATATAAATACACAAAGCATAAATGCCCAGCGAACTCCAAATAGAATGAATCCAAATAACCCACTCCAAGACATATTCTGATCAGACTGTCAAATACTGAAGAGAAGGAGCAAGTTCTGAAAGCAGCAAGAGAAAAGCAATTCACTACATACAAAGGAAACAACATAAGACTAAGTTGCGAGAAGGCAGTGGCATGACATATTGAAAATACTGAGAGAGAAAAATTTCCAACCAAGAATACTTTATCCAGCAAAACTCTCCTTCAAATTCGAGGGAGAGCTTAAATTTTTCACAGACAAACAAATCCTGAGAGACTTTGCCAATAAAAGACCTGCCCTACTTCAGATTCTAAAGGGAACCCTACCAACAGAGAAACAACAGAAAGAAGAAAGAGATATAGAGAATTTTAACAGAAATATATAGTACCTTACATCTCAAAGCACCAGGACACTCATTTTTCTCTAGTGATCACGGATCTTTCTCCAGAAGGGACCATAAGCTGGGACATAAAACAAGCCTCAAGAAATTAAAAAAAAAAAAAACAAAAACTGAATATACTCAAAGCACATTCTCCAACCACAATGGAATACAAATAGAAGTCAATAATTTTTGAACTGTAACTCCACTATTTACTTCCTACATGATATAAATTACACAAACCCTAATGACAAATCAGTGATTTTGAACTCAGTGTAAAATATGTAATTTTATACAACTATATAAAGGTAGGGGAATGGAGGAGTATAGGAACATAGTTTATGTGTCCTATTGAAGTGGAGGTGGTATCAAAGAAAAACAAGATTGTTATGGATATGAGGTTAATTTTAACCCCCACAGCAAACACAAAGAAACTATCAGAGAATGTAACCATAGAGATGAATTGTAGAGTTCGGGTTAAGAGAAATGGGGGACGGTGCAATGGGGAGTTAAGAAATGAGGGTGGAGTTGCTGTTTGAGGTGAAGGGAAATTTCTAGTAATGGATGGTGGGAAAGAGCATTACAACATTCTAAAGGTGATTAATCCCACTAGTGGAAGGCTAGGGAGGGGGTGGAATGGGAAGATTTAGGCTGTATATATGTTCCCACAATTAAAAAAAAAAAAAAAGACAGTCTAAATAGGTGATTGAATGCCAAGGATGAACTTGGATGGAATTAGAGGATAGAGGACAGGTGGCTCAAAGGGACACAGTTGAGACATAAGGTAAAGGAAATATAGAATGTAAGCTTTGTATCATTGTTGAACCTGTTGTACTTCTTAACTGCGCTTAATGGGATTACATTGCATAAAAGAATGTTCTTGTTCATGGGAAGTGTATATGTGAGTTATAGTGTATGTTCAAGGATGTGTGCAGTTAGCTCTCATATGTTCAGAAGACAGAGCAATAGATGATGGATGATAGACAGGGAGGGAGGGAGGGAGGGAAAGAAATAGCGATGTGACAGCATGTTAAGGTTGGTGGATTGAGCTATCGGGGGAGGGGGGTCAGGGTATGATGGAATTCGTCGTATGGGGTTAGTATTGTTTTTGCAACTGTTCCTATAACTTTGAATCTATTTCAAAATAAAATAAAAATAAATAAAAAAAATGTATGGACATTTAGGGTTCAATTTCAAATTTATCCTTTATTAAAAATGTGTTAGATTATTAGAGTCTAAATTTTGAATCAGAAAACATTTGACAGTTCTACTTTTTTATGTTTGAAAAGATTCACCTGATTCAAAAATTTTCCATCCCTGTATTTTTTTCTTTTAGCCCAGGTCTGACAATGGAAAAACTATAAGATGCCCTCTCTATTAGTAAAGTGGTTCAAAGAAGAATATTACATGTTTGGGTTGGTTAGGATAGGCTACTGTGAAGTCCTATGCTTACTGAGATAAATAGCTCCTACTTTTGTTCCATGTAATTTGAGGGAGCAATGACTTCTGTGTCTTAGAACTCTGTTTTTACTGCATACCTGTTTGGGAAATTTTAAACTTAGTTCTCTGAGAGAAATTTCTTAAAGTCTGAGATCATGACAAGGGTCTGAGAGTAGGAGTTCCATAGTTGTTTGGGGTTGGGTCAGCCACCATAGCAGCCTGCATGCTTTTAACAGTTGAATTTTTATTCCATGTCCTAACCAGCAAATCATAAATGGGTGAATGAGATATGCATGGCCAGCAAATCATACCTGGGTCAAAAGTTAGAGAATTGCCAATGCATTCAGATTTCAAGTGGGCATTTTTTCACTTTTTTGTGGTCATGTGTGCAATTTGAGGGTATTCAGTAGTAAGACATTTTCATTGTGCTATTAAATGACTTTTGTGTTTGTTGCCATTTTTTCTGATAAAATATGACTTTGTTTACTCCTGACAATAATAGATCATTTTACTTGAAAGAAACAACACGTATAAAAAAAGTCTTACAAGGCATTTTAGACATCAAATGGCTTTCATAAATGATTAATTAATTGTAAGCCAATCAGGAAACTTGGGTTAAATTCCTCCTCCCAAATACTCATTGATTTAATAGTACTGTAGGAAAGTTCTCAGTAGCCAGGGAATATTTACTGTGATTTACTGATATTCCAAATAGCAATGGAGAAAATAATAATTCAAAATGTTGGTCCCTTTCCCCAATTGTTGCAAACTGTTTGAAGAACAGTTTAAACAAAAGTATTTCATTCTAGTTTCCTGGCTGCTAAAACAAATACCATACAATGGGATGGCTTCACAACAGGAATTTATTGGCTCACTGTTTCAAAGGCTAGAAGCCTTGCTTCCCTCCTGAGGTACGACTGTCCAGCAATTTTGGAGGTTCCTTGATTTTTCCATCACATGGCAATAAACATAACAGCATCTCCTCCTTTCTCTTCTAGGCTCTGTTGACTTCCAGCTCCCAGATGCTCCCCGGCTTCTCATTCATATATAGACATAAGTAGCATTTAATGGGATGAAATTTTCCCAATGACATCCTTTATTAAAAATGCTTTTGGAAGCCACTGTTTTTGTTATCAAATCCAGATTTACCTGTAACTAGCTTAATACAGGACTCTCTTGTGTAGAGTACCTCTTGGCTTTACATATTGGCATACTTTTTCCCATGATATTGAGATACATTGCTTAAATAAATTAAAATTCTCATTTCAAATTACACATTTGACAGGAGTCACACTTTCATATATCAATTTATATCCCAATGCATGTAACCTTACTCCCGAAAAATTCATGGGTATTATCTTTTTGCCCTGGTAAGAAACTGAGAAATGACACAATTTTATTTCTATTTTTCTCTGCTTTTTTTTATAGGAACATCAGCTGGCCTGTGCCTGGAACTCTGTCTTTATAAGTTTTCTAAAACTTGCTGTTCTAGTTTGCTAATGCTGCCAGGATGCAAAACACCAGAGATGGATTGGCTTTTATAAAAGGGGGTTTATTTGGTTACACAGTTACAGTCTTAAGGCCGTAAAGTGTCCAAGGTAACACATCAACAATCAGGTACCTTCACTGGAGGATGGCCAATGGTGTCCGGAAAACCTCTGTTAGATGGGAAGGCACGAGGCTGGTGTCTGATCGAGTTCTGGTTTCAAAATGGCTTTCTCCCAGGACGTTCCTCTCTAGGCTGCAGTTCCTCAAAAATGTTACTCTTAGTTGCACTTGTCCTCTCTTAGCTTCTCCGGAGCAAGAGTCTGCTTTCAACAGCTGTCTTCAAAATATCTCTCATCTGCAGCTCCTGTGCTTTCTTCAAAGTGTCCCTCTTGGCTGTAGCTCCTCTTCAAAATGTCTCTCTCAGCTGCACTGAGTTCCTTCTGTTTGTCAGCTCATTTATATGACTCCAGTGATCAAGGCCCACCCTGAATGGGTGGGGCCATGCCTCCATGAAAATTTTCTAATCAGAGTAGAAAACAAATTGTAAAAGCCCATTTTAAGATTCTGTTTCTCAAGAACCACTACCAGTACCAAGTTGTATTGGTTAGGGTTCTCTAGGGAAACAGAATCAATGAGCGGTATCTATGGCTATAAAATTTATAAAAGTGACTCACGCAACTGTGGGTATGCATGAGTCCAAATTCGGTAGAGCAGTCAACAAACTGTCAACTCCAAGGAATATGTCTGATGAACTCCTCAGGAAACGAACCGGCAACTTCGACGAACTCCTCAGGAAATGAACTGGGATCTTTGACGAACGTATTCGATGAACTCCTCAGGAAACACTTCGCTGGGCAGCCAAAGAAGTAGTGAAGGTCCTCTATCTGTCTCATTTATAAGTCTTCAACTGATTAATTGGATTAAATCCAGCCAATTGCATTCTCTCATTGTGGAAGACATGCCCTTTGGTGAGTCATCAGTCACAGCTGCAGTCAATTGACTGATGATTTAATAAACCAGGCTGTTGGTTTATTAACCAGTCACAAACTTCCTCACAGTAATTGTTAGGCCAGTGCTTGCTTGACCAGACAGCTGGGTACTATCACCTGGCCAAGTTGACACATGAACCTAAGCATCACACTTGCTAATGTGTGGCAATAGTTAAGACAGGCAATCTACTGAGAGGTAATAGCTGAGTACATGCAATGGCATACAGATCTATTGGCAAATTCTTTTTTCAAGAAATATTAATATAAGCATATTGATTTTAGAAGATGTGTTTTCTCTTACAGTAGTCTGAACAAAGAGCCAAGAACTAAACTCCCTGCCATGGCCTCCCAGGCTTTACATGATCTGGCCTGGACCCACTGTGTGATCTTATTTGTACCCTTCTCCCCTCACTGCAGTCTCACTGTCCTCCTCTGTTTCCAACACACAGTAACCATGCTGCCCTCCTGCTCTTCCCTAGGCCACTAGTCAGGCTCAAAGATGCCTTCCTCGTCCATCTGTTGAAAGGCCCTGCAGGTCAACTCCCTGATTGTTCTCTATCCCATTGCTTCATTTTATTTCCTGCATTTCACATATAACTATTTGTATTGGTTTAATGTATTTATTTAATTGTCTCTTGTCTATAAGGCTGTGTGTGTCTGTCTTGTTCAATGATGTGGGCAAGGGCTTGGCACATGGGAGGCTCTAAATAAATGTATAAATGATGAATGAATGAATAACCCTCCAATATAACCCTTGTGGAAGCTGTATGAATTTCTTAGGGCGACCGGCTGCTGCAAAAATTGGAGAGAATGAATCAAAGAGTTTTAACAACAGGGCCTCTACAGGTACAAAGAGTCCTCAGCTATTCCATGTTCTCATCTGATAAAGAGCATTTCACCTCTGGTTGGGGAAATGTCCCTGTCCCAGCTTCAGCATAGTGCCCAATGGTGAGGAAGGGTCTCTAGGACCATTCTTGGAGAGAAAGAGTAACATCAGGGACAGAAGAGTGATGTCACAGCTGGACAGGACTCGGCTGAAGAGGTGATGACTGGGAAAGCCACACTGCAAGTTCCCAGATTATCTAAGGGAAGGATAGAGGATAGAGGTGTGTGGGGGTTAGTGATTGTATTAGCCAGAGTTCTCCAGAGAAACAGAACTGACTGGATATCTAGACAGATGATGATAGATACTTAGATAGATAGATAGATAGATAGATAGATAGATAGATAGATAGATAGAAGAGGTTTATTATAGGAATTGGCTCACATAACAATGGAAATTGGCAAGGCTGAATTCCATAGGGCAGGCTACAAATTGGAAACTCGATGAAGATAAGATTGAATTCCCCACACTGGCTGAAGTAGAGACAGAAATTCTTTCTGATTGCTGAAATCCTCAGTTCTTCCTTTCAGACCTCCTCTTCTTTGTGGAGTGTAGATGTAATCAACCACAGATGCAAACAACTGACTAATGATTTAAAACATGAAATACCCTCACAGTAACAAGCCAGTGCTTGTTGACCAACAACTGGACACCATATCCTAGCCAAGTTGACACATGGAATTAACCATCACGGTGATTTTACTCATGGGGCTTGCAAGTATGGAACTTAATACAACTTTTAAAAATGACTTTTATTGCTATGCCACCTCATACTTGTAGGTTCCATGTTGGTGTATTATGACAAAACTGACTGCATGTTTTCAAAAGAAACCTGCCCTGATCCTGCTTCAAAGCACAAAATTCTTTGGGTTGCTACGGTTACAGTCTTCTCAATTTGAATTTGCTATCCATTTTTTAATGATATGCTCTCCTCTCTCTCATACTTTTAAAAATAATTTGGCTATTTTTATGGGTTGTGATGACTCTGTGTTTTGTTCCTAAAAGAATTAATGTTGGGAAGCAAAAATAATATTGCTTATGCTTCTAATTTTCACAAAAATTGTTCTTTGTATTTATAATTAAAAGATTATCAGAGTCTATAGATTATGGAGTTTTCTTCTGCCCTTGCTGATTTCTATTTGAAGGATTAAATGTATTTGTATACTGTGATTCAATTTTTTTCTATTTGAGAATAATAAGTCTAATAATAGAGGTAATAAATTTTTTGCTCCCCAAATGGGCACAGTAATAGTGAAGCTGTGTTTTCTCTTTTTGTCTTTCTTTTCGTTATATACTAAATAATTTATAGATGGTGACATTAGGTAAAAGATCAGCTCTTGCATGTCTTCATCCAATTCAATTTAATACAAATCAGTGAACATTTATTAAGCGACTACAATTTAGCCAAATAAAGATTTGGACATATGAGAGCCTGTGTGTGAATGCAAATATTCTGATTCCCTGACCATAAGCATAATTTGGCGATTGAATCTGACTTTATTTGGTGGGCAGGAGGCTCCAGTTCATCATCAGATCAGAAAATATCCAGTTCCAGAGTAGAGACAAATGAGAAACATCAAGATGTTGCTTTGAGTAATACTAATTATCACTTCTCGTTGGTATTCTAGTAGGCGGAATTGCATGAAGTAGAAAGTTTCATGAGAATGGTGAATTGTACCATGTTCTAAATGTTTTATTTCTTGAATTGGACGGCCATGTAAAGGAGGGCCACAGAGAAATGTCAGTGGGGGCACTGGGGGAGGGGGCGGTCATTGAAATAAATCATGTAAAGAAAGGGAATAGGGAAGATCCCGAACTTGCTTTAATTAAGGTAATAGATATTAACTCCGAGTCAAGCCTCCTTTCCAGGGCCTCTGGCCTTCCCTCCCTCCCCCAACTCCATTTTATTTCCAAGATGTTAGAGGACACACAGCACAGGGCGTCTGTAGGAAGCAAGCATGGCACTACCGGAATCAAGGAAAGTTGCAGCTGCAGCTGCAAATCCTCCCTAAGCTCTGGGGTCTGTGTCATTAACTGATGACTTTTCTAGGCTTATTGGAACACCGAATCAAGAGTACAACCAGTACAGAGGGAAGGGACTCTCCTTAAGGCCTCTTGTAGGTCAGCAAGCTGCATTATGCATTTTTAAGCAATAGCATAATCATTATGTATACACACAGTCTAATTCTGAGATGTATGATGTGCTAAATGTATTTAATTAGCTATGACTTTTATGACTTTAAACTTACTAGGAAATCAAATTGTTTTATATCAAAATTTATTATTTCAGAATAGATTTCTGAGCTCTAGATAATGGCCTGCTTGTTTCAAATGATGTTTCCCACCATATTTCTCTAGAAAGGCATTGGGCAGTAACTTAGATTTGGCTGCAACAGATTCAAATTGCCCACAAATTTCCTATGCAGTTGATATGAAGATAACAGTTAGTAAACACTGCTGTGGATTGGATAGGAAAAGTAATATTGTTAATATTTCTAATTTATATAAAACAATTGTTTGAATTTATAATTAGAAGAAAGTCTAATAATAGTAGTGCTAAAAGTTAGATGTGAACCGACAAGGTAATTTCATAATTTACGATATATCAAGTGTGTTGTTATGTTTTAAACAGGAGGAATATATGTAGGCAATGAGAAATACTAACTCATCTACTCAGTATTGTATCTGCTTTGGCATATTAACTGTAGTCCTCTATTTTAAGAGAAAATCAAAGGAGTCTGAAGGTATTGAAGCAAATGGAGAAGAAAAAAAAGCTTTGCTTACAAAAAAGGGAAAAAAAATCTTTTCTAGATGACAGAGGTGAAAATGGCCTTTAAAAAAAAAACATCTAGGGAGGACTTAAGAGTAATGTGATATCTGTCTTCAAGTCACTACATTTTAGGAAAGGTTAGCGTTAGAAGAGGTTTTAAATAAGACTGAGGCAAAGGGTCCTGAGGTGTCTCTGCCCCTTAAGCATGATGGAAGATTGGCTCAGAGTCCAATGTCCTTCCAAAAGTGCCTGTCAATTCCAGGGGGCAGCTTACTTGCTCAGGATCATCTATGGTGTTTATGTCCTGCCTCCATTGCCTTGTTGTTCTTCCATCATGTCCTGTGCTTTCTGTTTTTCCATCTTGGCATCGGCCCAAACACAACACAGTCTCTTTCCTTGTTGTGCATGTGCACACACACACACACCACCCACTGACATAAGATTCTTTTGCCTTTTGAAAGTAACAGACTTTACTGAAGCTATTGGGCAGAAAGAGGGAGGTTTATATAACTCAAGGTACTTGAGATTCACTGTTAGATGTCGTAAGCCCTCTGCCACCCCACCGATTTACTCAACTTTCCCTTCTTTATTCTTTCCTCTCTCCCTCCTCCTATTTCTTTGGTCTTTCTGTCACCCCAAATTTCAAATGCATAGCAGTTTAATCCTTCTTTTGTTGTTTGTCTCCAGCCAACCCTTACTGTCATGGTTACACTTTTCAACCCAATCAGTTTATAAAGTACGTTCCCAAACAAAGACAGTCACTTCCCTCAAAGGAATTCTAACACCTTCTGCTTAAAGGTATTATTTTTTGCATTCTACTACAGTTAGAAATAAGATTAACATATTTATATATTAAAATGATTAAATGTAAAACAGATTGCCAAATGATAGAATGTGTAATCAGCCCCAAAAGAGCCCTAAAAATAGAAATGCACTAATTCATTCACTCATTCAAGGATATTGATGTGCTAGATTGTTCTAGGAACTAGAGATACAGCAGTGAAAAAAAGCAAAGAAAGTCCTTTCTCTCACTGAGTTTATATTCTAGTGGAAGAAGACAAGCAATAAATATATAAATAAATTAACATTGTAGAGTATATCAAGTGATAATATGTATTATGGAAAAAAACATAAAGGTGAGAGATAGTGAATAATGGGGGTGTGTGTGTGATATATTATACTATTATACAGAGTTTAGCAGAGCCCTTAAGGAAGGGAGGATAATATATAGAGGAAAGTTCTAGGAAGAGAAAAAAGCAAATTCTGGAGGCTAGAGCATAATGATGTTTTTGGAGAATAGCAAGGAGTCCAGAGTGGCTAATGCAGAATGAGTGATGGAGATAAAGTCAACAGGTGGTCAAACCATGGAGAAACTTGTAGAAAGGATTTTAGATTTTACTCCATATGATCTAGGAAGCCATTGAATGATTTTGAACAAAAGTATGTCATGTTATAACTTTTGCTTTGATATGGCTGCTGGGTGGAGACTAGACTGAAAGGATTGGTGACAAGGGCAGGAGACCAATTAAAAGGTCATTGTGAATAATGTAGACTAGAAAGGTGATGGTGGCTTGTACTAGGAGTGACATCATGAGAAGTGTTCAGGATGATGCTGAGACTTCAAGCTAGATTACCTGGAAGGATGGAGTTGCCATTTATTGCAGGAGAAACAGGATCAGGGAGGGAAATCAAGAGTTCAGTTGTGAACATAAGTTTCGGAAGCCTAGAACACACACGCAAAGTTGCCAAATGGGCAACTGAATACACACTTCCAGAGTTCTGGAGGGATTTTGGGACTGGGCATATAAACTTGGGAATCATTATGTAGGTCATCATATAGATGCTATTTAAAGCCATGGACTGGATGAGATCACCAAAAGTATGGTTCTGAGGATTGAGCTGTGGGATGTTTGCTTAAAAATAAGATCAAGGCTTAGAAGCCACAGAAGTGAGAAGAAAGCAAACAAAAGACTCAAAAGATGTGGCTAATATTGAATATAATCACCTGTTATCTCACTGAATGGGACAGAGGTAAATATATTTGAAAACGCTTTCAGCTTTAACTCTTTGATTTGCCTTATTTTACTATTGAAGAAATTTGAGGCCGAGCCTCTGGGTTGACTCTCTTAGAGCAGACGCCAAGTCCCTGAAAGTGGCACATAACACTTGTGGTCACATGTTCTTACCCAGCCCCTTGAGGGAGGCTGGGAGATGTAGTCTTCAGCTGTGTGGTCCCATGCCCTGCTCAATTCAGGCTGGTGTTACTGGAAGAGTAATGAGTTTCTGTCATCCCTGGGCTAAGGAAATGGTCTGAGAAGGATTTTGAAGAAAGTGACGTTTGAGCTGAGAACTTTTCTTAAGATTAAGACCTTGTATTTAAATCATATTTTATTCATGACAAAGTAATTTCCCATACATTATTCAATTTGATAACAGTAACAGTCCTGTCGGGTAATCAGGGCAAATGTGATTATTCCCATATTGCAGATGAGTAAACAGAGCCTTGGGTTAAATGACTTGCTGAAGGTCACATGCCTAATATATATCCTGAAATAAAACCCATGCTTTCTGACTTCTCTAATCCAAAGCTCCTGCAGGGGACACAGCAGAAATTGACTAAGATAGAAACAGTAGAATGCTTTATTTCCAAGAGCATCCTGTGTTTGGGGCTTTTAGTTGCTCCAGCAATGTGGCAACCAAAAATAACTGTCAATAAAAGTGGGTGGAATTATGTTAGGGGAAATAAAAATTATGTATTTATTTTCATCAATTTAATTCTTATTAAAAAAACATCCAGGCCGCTTCAAATGGTTAACCTTGGGAAGAGGAAGGGCACCTGGAGAACTGAGAGGTACTGAAGATGAGTCACAGCGTCCTGCCCTGGCTGACTTTTTCCACTGAGTGTGAGTTTCATTACCCTTCATTTGCAAAGATGACTCTTGCTGCCAACTGCTGCCCTTTAGGGAGGCTGTGGTTGAGGGAACCAAAGTGTAAGCTTTGCTTTCACACCTTCCACACACACAGACTCAGTGGCAGCTGCTATGTGCAATATGAGGCTGGTTGTAATTGCCTTTCTTAAACTCCAAATCTCAGTAATATCTTTGGTCCTGAAGACCTTGTAGACGAGAGAATTCAGCAGCTTCCATTTATGCTTTTAGATAGGAGCTGGGGTTTCAGCATATAGAGTTTCTACCTTTTGGGGTTCTCATTTCAAATGACAAGGCAGTGTATGGGTGGCCTCTTGTCACCCATGCTTAGCATGCTTTGTGAGTATTATTGCTTCCACAGTCAGAGATGATTTTTACCCAGTCTCACAATTTTTTTCAATAACCAAAAAAGAATGACACCCTATCTCCAACTCTATCTTGAGATGTGTACGCCTCGGCTTCTTTACAGAGAATATACAGTAATAGCACTGGTTCTGGGACCCAAGTTCTCCACATGCCTTTCTTCACTTTGTGCTTCAGATTTTACCTTTTTAGAAGATCTGTGTGAGATTATCTATATTAGCAGCTATTTATGGAAATAGATGGGTGGATCTGTGAAAATGCACCCAAAACATGATAAAATGTGCTCAATGCCATAATTAGTTCATGATTGAGATGTGCAGGAAAAGATGACAAGGAGAGAGAGTGGAAGTGTGAGACTGAACAGCAGCCAGAACATCTGTTTCTTCTGACATCTCATAGGACTAAGAGAGGGCACACTTCTAGAGTGGACTTTTCTTTTACTCAGAATAATTTTTTACTCAGAATAATTTTTGCATTATGGTAATAACCTTCTGCCTCAATTCCCTTCTTTCCTTCCCCACTTTTTTTTTTTTTTTTAATTAAGATGCACAGGGTATGTTTTCACAGGGTGAAGGGAAGGGTTGCAAACACATGGGTACCCCTAACCCCAATATAAAGATCTTTAAGGAAAAGCCTTAGGATATCCTCTGGCTTTTGCTTTATCCAAGTGATGTGATGGGAAGGGAGACACTTCCACTCTGGAAGGGGTGGGTCTCCTGTCAGAAGGGCTTGAAATCAAATAGAGGGTTTCCCTTTGCTGCAAAATGCTCCTCATTTCCATGTGGGCATGTTTTCCCTTCCCTTCACCTTGGTGTCACATCTAGGGACTGCTGTGGTCATTATCACCATCATCATCATTGCCGGACATGCAAGACTTCACAGACCCCTTGATCTTTATACCTTGTCCCCAAGGGAGGATATAGCTTTCCTCCTTTCCCGTCATTGGCCAGCTCCCCTCCCCATGTCATAAATAAGGTCACCAGACTGGTCAGCAGCTGCTCTCCCTCTATTTGTCACAACTAGTTGGACTCTTTCTTCTGCCCCATTTGGCTTGAGACCTTCACTCACCTCTCATTTCCTTTTTTATCCTTAGATCACTGCTTCAAAATTCTCTTGGCTAATAGTGAACCCCCGCCCCCAACATTCTATTGTATCTTATTTTCCCTAACTCAAAACTGAAAGAAAAATAAGTGATTTATTATCAAATTTACTAAAGATAGTGATAATGGAAGCATTTTTCAGAAAAATGGAAAATTTTTGGAAACCTCATTCCTTTTCACCACATATCCATTTTCTAGTGATTTTAATAAACCATAAGGCCTACATTTTTAAGGCAATGAACCAATTAATTATGTCTTGCATCTGGAAATGGGAATGTTTAGTCTGATCACCAGTTGCCTTAGTGCAGATCAGCTGAGTGATTACTCACAATGGGGAATTCTAAAAATTGCTAATACACAAATTTATATTATTACCCAGATATAGTCCTGAAGAGTTCTCCTGAGTTAATAGGTTATAACCTTTTATGTATTTATATAAATGTACCTAATAATTTTAAATGAAAATGTTTTTTCTCTTAATTTAATGTAGAAACAAAGTGTAACTCAAATAAGGTCAAATAAGGTTATTTTAACTCTGTATACCATTTTATCTTATTCACATCCATATTTCCTTTAAATTTAACTTACCATTTTAAATATTTGCTCTCAGAAATGTTTTTCACTTATCTGCAAATATGTGTGGGTGGTTTTGTATACACACACATGAGGAGAAAGAGAGAGAGAGAGAAAAAGGAATTGCAAAATTCTCTATTTGGAAATTAGCCAACCAGACACTATGCTCTAGAATCACTATTTGTGAGGAATTGCATGGCCGGAAGGAGCTGGGTACTTGACATTCTTTTTGGCCTGTTTCTCTTGCCGTCTCACACACGGTTTTCTCACAGCTGCTCTTTTCTTGCCGTCCGAGGCTCAGCCCAACACTGCATGCTCAAGGAGGACTTCCCTCAGCACCCATCTCAAGGAGTTACTTCCTCCTCGTCCCCCCAGATGGTCTTTGGTGTCATTCTGATTCGGTTTATTCATGATCCCACGCTCCTTCTGATAAGTACCTTGTTTATTGTTCACTTACTTCTTTATTGACGACTGTCTCCCCCAACCACAGTTTAAGCTCTGATCAATTATCTGTTTTGTCCCTACTGTCCTCGGTGCCCATATGGATGCCTGGCACCTAGGAGGTAAAGACTAAGGATGTATCGATTGAATGTGTGAAGTGTTATAAGTTGCTGTTGCTGTCAAGACCACAAAGAAAAGATACAGAGCCAGTACAAAATTGCGGAGGGAGTGTGGTCTCCCAGGCAATGACACAATAAAATTCCTTAAAGTTACACTATTTTGTTCCACAAGGGAAAAAGAAAAGAGCTTTAGCTGTCCTAGCTACAATCATGGATTCTAAAGAAAAATGGGGAACCTTAAATATTGTTATGCCTTTTCAAATTGAAAAGACATGGAGAGAAATCATTTTTAAAATACCATAAAGTTAAATGAGAGGAAAAAAAAGAAGGAAAAGGGACACAGCGTTGCTAAAATGGTGAATGATTTTAAAAATATATTTTAAGGAGACTTTTTTTTTGTAAAGGCTATTTTTATTCTTTGAACTGGGATAAGTAACTCATTGTGAGGGAGTTTTACTTTGAAGCAGAGTCTCATAGATGATTATTTAAATTCTACACCCAGAAAGACCATTCTCTTTGTCAAGTCGGCGTAACTCTGGGTGGGGAAGGTTGTTGCTTCCTCTTCGCCACTGCTTTCCCAAAGGCCCTTCCCTCTTCTTGAGCCAGCAGATGGACACGGTGAGCAGGGCAGTGGCATCTATAAAGAGAGAGCAAGCATGGAGCCACACTTGCTCCGAATGTAGAGGAAGTAGGGAAAGGTTGGGATCCAGTCTGAAGCAGGGCTAGAAATCAGAGAAGGCAGGGGGGATAGTTTACCTAATTTATAATAACACTCTTCTCAAGGTTTTGGCGTCATGTCTGATGCTGAAGCTGGGAGTAAGCTACTCAGGGGATTGCCTACAGAATGACACAAGAGACCAACTTCATTCCTAGAGAATAGAAAGGTTAAAGGTGATGTATCTCAGATCCAAAAAAAAACAGAAAATAAAAAAAGGAAGCAAGGTTATTTTCAAATTAACTTCATTTTCCCCCCAGCATTTCATCAGACCAGGTAGAATTCATCTACTCAGAGAAATTAACTCTCTATTCTATTCAAGAAAAAAACAAGGAGGTTAAAAGAAAAAAAAAAAAAAAAGGTGTGCAGCATTTAACAGAGAAATGGCTACATAACACTTGACTATAAAATTCAAAACAATAGTTAGATGATGGGCTGCATCTGTGACACACTCACCCTCAAGCTCTTGGGATGGCCATTCGAAAAGACAGTGAGAATGAGGACACAGAAACTCACAAATTAATGTTCTTGATAAGCCCAGAGATTGTAGGTCCCATAAACAGCTCTCCAGTAATTCTGTTTTGTGTGAGGGGAGCAGATATCAGGAAAACAAAGCATCTCTGCTCATTCCTTTCTGGGTTTTTTTTTTCTTTCTTTCTTTTTTCTAGAGTGTCAAATTATAGGCTGGATTCTAGTTATTTAATAAGCCAGATGGCATTAGGGAGTACTGCAGCTCAAATCTTGGGGCTGCCCAAGGAATCATGGACCTTGGAAACCAAATCAAGCCCCACTGATTGATTTGGTGTCTTCATACCTGTTTTGCATCAGAAGTCACCGGCCCATCAAAAGTCTTTTCACTTAAAGTGCTAGTTATATAGGATGTTTCCACTGGGGGAATCTGGGTGAAAGGTACATAGTACCTCCCTATACTTTTTTAGTAACTTAGAAGTCAATGAAGGTTAAAGACATCCCAAATATCTATCTTCTCAGAGAGAAAATACAGAGAATAAATTTCTTTGCTGTTAAAATTGCAAACATTTTTTATCTGTTTGGAATCCAATCATATGTACTCTTTCCTCATAGGCTAAGCATAGTAAAGAAATTCCTGCCCAAAGCATCTATTAAAAGATTTTTGCAGTAGCTGAAAGCATTGGCAAATTAAGCTGTAGTGCTGGAGCATGGCATCCCAAGTATTCTGTTTAGATGATGGATATGTGGTAGTGATTTTCACTGCTTCACTTCTCCAACATGAAATTGCCACTTAGCCTTCATAAAGATTTTAATGAAAAAAAATTAAGAACATAATCAAATAGTCTGCAAACAAACTAGTTGGATATAATGGCCTGCAGTAGGTCAACTCACATAAGAAAGACAAATAGAATTATTTCTAAAACTCCCATGAGACGCTGATTGAACAGGAAAATATAACCAAATCATTCATCCATTCCCTTTAGCTTCTAAATTGTTGTAAATTTTAGTTCTTCTAGACTAAACTTTTTAAAATAAAAGACCAGATTTTTAAAAAGTGAAAATGGAAAGGAATTAAACACTTAATAATTTTAATTGCTTCAATTAAAATTGAGAATGAAATAATGTAGATTGCCCAATTAGGTTTCAATATGACCAGTATACAAGAGTTTTCTTTTTATAAACTGGGGAAGAAAACAAAGAAAACTTTCACAGAATTCATTATGCTTTACTTATTTTTGACACATTAATTTTTCTTCAGGAAATGTCTGCTAAAATTTCCTAGCTCATTTTCCTTCTGGGAAACTCACACATCTCTTTTCAACAGATACTTGTCTTTAGTAAAAAAAGGCACAAAGCAGATGAACAACCAAAAAAAAAAAACAAGTGATTAAGTAAGTGCTTAGCTCTAGATAAGCACCTCATAAAAATGATAAATATACCAGCCATCAGGGTGATTTAGTGCATAAATGCTATGCATATTATTAAACACATGTGGATTTGTCCATAGAATAAAATAGAGTGGCAGAAAGCTAAATATTCCCACCAGGTAAATAATACATGTCAAATTGGATAATGCAAACAAATTCTAAATATGCATAAAACATAGCCAACTAAATACATATTTACTTAAGAGGCCCCATAGAAATTTATACTAGATGATTCACAAATATTCATATAATATTAGTATGGAACATATTAAAGGGCATTTGGTCACACATACCAAACACGCAAAGACTATGATGAGTGTTATATATCAGCTAATGTTAGCTTTTCACAATGGAATGTGAGACCCCAGGAGAGGTAATTAGACATTAAAGTAGAAGGAGGTGACTGGAGCATTATCTTTCTCTATGGTCCTGACCAAGAAACTGGTATTTGTAGCCATATGATAAATTCATGAACACATTTGTTCCAGAGCCAATGTTTTAGAACCTCTCTCGATATAGCAACCTAAAGCTATTGATTGGAGCAAATTATTTTTATGTGAGGCTGAAAGAACCATGTTATGCACATAATATCACCTGCATTAAGGGAAAGTTTCTTTCTGTTGAATGCTGCATACACAGTTAGGCTTAAAATCCATTCTCTTATTCATTCAGTTGTTCATTTATTCATTTATTCAACAGTAGTGAACAAAGTGACAGAAATCCTTGCACTGAAAAGGACAATAAGCACATAGGAAGATATATGATGCAGTACATCAGATGGAGATAAATAAGGCAGGAGGGAAAGTGGAAGGGAAGATGTTTGCAATTAAAGTAAGGGATCAAGGAAGTTGACATTAGGGCGACAACCAGGAGAAGAGGGAGTGAGCTGTGCAGACAGCAGTGGGAGTGGTGTTCCAGGCAGAGGGACCAGCAGGTGCAAAGGCCCTGAGGTGGGAGCATGAGATCCCTGAGCTGTTTGAGAATTGGCAGGGAGATCAATGGAGCTCCAGTAGAAGGAGGAGCCGGAGCCCGAGGAGAGAGGAGATCAGAGAGGTTATAGGAGCCATGTGGAGTAGGGATTTGCCGGCCATTTCGCAGACTTCAGCTTTCACTCTGAGATGGGGGAGCACATTATCTGCATGGAAAGTGGCAGGGAGGCGAGAGAGAGGGAGCTAAGTTAGCTAGAGGGAAGAATTGGGTGTTGGGGCCAGCAGAGAACAAGGCTGGTTAATGTTTTTCTTCTTCTTGAATGCTCCAGCAGAATTTCAGGAGCTCAGACAGAATAATTCCTTTCAATTATCCCCAAACTTACTTTCGCATGAATGAGTGAAAAATGAACTATAGCCGGACAAGAGACTGGGCTTCTGTTTCCAGCTGGGTCCTGATCCCCATCCTTTCCCTCCCTGCAACCATGGGATTCTTTGGCTCCTTTATCTTTAAACAGTGGAATACTGAGAATGACTTTTAAACTCTGAGCTCCCACAAACACACACTAACAGACAGAATATGCAGCAGACTTCATTTTGATAAAAGAGAAGTTTTCAAGATATTCCATACTTCATCCAAGTTGGCTGGCTGTGCACTTCACAGCGCTCTGCTGGTTGGGGAGAATGTGTGGAACACCACAGTTCTTACGTTGCCCTGTCGGTTGAGTTGGAAAGGAAGCTGACATATGTGGTTTGCCATTGTGGAAGCAAGAGGGGAAAGAAAGTCCAGTGAGTTTGTGGACACTAAGCAGGGAACCAGACAAGGGAAAGTTTTATTCTCTGCCTTGCCCGCTATGGGGCTGTGTTCCCTGCAACGTAGTATGTCAGGGTGCCCTGCACTGCAGCTCTGCACTGTCCCTGAGATGAGGCTGAATTCCGGAGATCCAGGGCCTCCCTTGGCTCCAGGTCCACGTTTATCATACAACAGGGTCAGAGTCAGAACTCTAGAGTGAAGCTTGGAGAAATGCACTTCGTGTTTTATAGTTATACCTGGGCTGAAAAAATAAAACTTCATGGAGAGTGCAATTGTGCTGTTAATGACGAGTTAATGTAGCTTTAGTTGCAGCATCCCTCTTTTTGGGAGCTGATTATAGTTTTTATGAAAATGGGAGGAAGGGCTTATCTCTAGTCCTTGAAAGGCAGAAAAAAGGCCTTTTCTTAATATGACAATAGAACTAGAGTAAAGCTTACTCTGTGAACTCATTAAGTGACTACTCTGCTGGATTTTAAAAATTCTGGTTGCATAAAAATAAACACTGAATCCTAAAGCTTTCCTTGAGTTCCTAATACCTCGCTTTGTGAAACCAATGAGGGAGTTATCACCACCAAAAAAAGCATTTCCAACTCTTGCACATATGTGGTATGATCTGGGGTCCTATGCTGAGTTAAATAAAAAGGCATGGAAATAGTTTGGAAAGAAATTAACTTGTATACTTACTGATTAATAGGTCAAACATTTCCTACTCACCCACATCCAATGACTAACACCCAAAATAAAAGCAGATCCAGTTTTTTTATATATATCTGGTTTCCTGAAATAGCCACAAACACATCTGGCTGAATGTATGTGCAGTGTTCCAGTGTTTGTGGTTCTGCCCATCCTTGAAGGAGGCAGTGAATCAGAGGACCTCCTGTCTCCAGCCTCTGTCCCACAGGTAGCAGGGGCAGCTGTGTTGGTGCAGGTGGCAGAAGAGAGGAAAATGCCTCTTTTGAGTGTTGGCTGCAGGGCTGATGGAGTTGGTCTCATAAGTCAGGCACAAAGTAAGGTATGCTTTGCCTTCTTCCTTGTATGGCAGTTACTTGTGTGTTTTCTTATTCCCTTTGTTGATTATAATCTCATTGAAGGTGGAGACAATGTCTTATTCCTTACAGTGCTGAGCATGTGCTAGTTGTTCAAAAGAGGTTTGTTAAATAACTAGAATTATACGCTAGGTTCTGAATAAGAGTTTGTTGAGTGAAAGCATGAATAGAGATAGTCACTTGAGGCTTTTCCAAAGCATAACAGAAACTATAGATTACCTTTAATCAATTAACAATAATAATAACTATATTTATTAAACACTTATAATGTGTAAGGCACTGTGCCAAGATTTACAAAATTTTTTTTTTTTTTTGGAATTGTGCAATTGGATAACATAAAAACTTGATGAGGTTGGTCACTATTATTATCCCCATTTTACAAATGAGAAAAATGAGGCTTAGAGATATTAAGTGACTTTCTATAGCTAAGAACTGTGCCCCAAACCATCGGCATTACCTTTGACTATTGTCTTATGAAGTGACTTGGCCCTGTGGGGCCGTGGTACCAGGAAAACGGAGCCTCGTTCTGCTAACCTGAAACTCTGTTTTAAGCCCCCTTTCTATAAGCAAACAGCCAAGGACCATGGTAGCATGGGTTTGGATTTGTAGGGATCCAAATATCTGGAATGCCCTTGAAAGGGCCTTTTGCAATCTCTTCATTTCATTTAATTACAGTGTCTTGCTGTGAGGAACTGAAGGTGCAGAGATGGTAGAGGCACCTCACCTCAAAGGACTGAATTATTAAAATCCAATATGCCTGAGAGTTGACTTGGATGTGTGTAAAAAGCAACCAGGGTAGCTCTGAACAGGACATAAAGTGCTGCCCAGGGCAGCCTATCAGCCTTCCCAGGGAAGGCAACAGTTGAAAGCTGTCTCAAGGAAGACTGAGAAGGGAAGAGGGGAAGCAGAGGCAGTGTGACAGAGGGGCAGAATGGGCGAGAGTTGGCACACTCACGGTCATTCAACTCACACTTTTTTTTTTCTCTTTGCGGATTGAAGGAGACAGTTTTATATTTTTCTGTTTTATTTTTTTTTAATTCAGTTTTACTGATATATATTCACATACCATACAATCACCCATGGTGTACAATCAACTTCAGAGTACCATCTTGTAGTTGTGCATTCATCACCCCATTCTGTTTTTGAATTTTCCTTACACCAGAAAGAATCAGATTAAGAATAAAAAATAAAAATAAAGAAAGAACACCCAAATCACCCCATCCCACCCTATTTTTCATTTAGATTTTGTTCCCATTTTTCTACTCACCCATCCATACACCAGATAAGGGAGTGCGATCCACAACGTTTTCTCAATCACACTGTCACCCCTTGTAAGCTACATTATTATACAATCATTTTCAAGAGTCAAGGCTACTGGATTGGAGTTTGGTAGTTTCGGTTATTTACTTCTAGCTATCCCAATATATTAAAACCTAAAAAGTATTATCTATATAGTGCATAAGAATGTTCACCAGAGTGACCTCTCGACTCCATTTGAAATCTCTCAGCCACTGAAGCTTTATTTCGTTTCATTTTTCATCCCCCTTTTGGTCAAGAAGATGTTCTCAATCCCACAATGCCAGGTCCAGATTCATCCCCTGGAGTCATATCCTGCATTGCCAGGGTGATTTACACCCCTGGGAGTCAGGTCCCACGTAGTGGGGAGGGCAGCGAGATCACTGCCAAGGTGGCTTAGTTAGAGAGAGAGGGCCACATCTGAGCAACAAAGAGGCACTCAGGGGGAGACTCTTAGGCACAAATATAAGTAGGTTTGGCCTCTCCTTGCAGCAACAAGTTTGTAGGGGCCAGCCCCAAGACAGAGGGCTCAGCACATCAAGCTGTCAGTCCCCAATGTTTCTGAGAACATCAGCAACAATCCAGGTGAGGAAGTCCAACACCTCTGCATCCTCCCCCAGCTCTTGGCGGGGGGGGGGGGGGGGGGGGGGGGGGGGGGTTGCAAATATATATTTTTATTCTCCACCCAAATTACTTTAGGATGTGTTACTATTTCATACTAATCTATGCAGTCAACTCACACTTTTAAGCTTCCTTGGTGAATACAATGCATCATATTTTTTTTTTTTCAAGGAGATCAAAGAGATCCAGGTCCAGGTGTCTTAAGTGCTTCAACAAATAAGCAGAAATGTTGCATTAAAAAATCCATACAACTAAACATGAACTTTCACTAAGGGCAAAGCTGATGCATTTGGGTGGCTTGATTGGGACTGGTTACAGAATTGACTAGACTATTTTGCTGAGTTAGAGTCCTCCATGTGCTGTTGGTCCCCAAAGACCTGGATGTGAGTGGGTGAGTGGATCAGGGCCACCCCCCAACCCCATCCTTACCCCAGTCCCAATCCCAATATGGAAATTGCAACCACACATATATTTTTATCTTCGAAAGAGTTACCAGGACATACTGGGAAATTATGCAATTGCAAATTTAAAACACTTGTAGTTTTGCAATGGTGAAGAGGAAAGTGTGAGCTACAAAGTTAGAAAAGAAAACTGCAAGGGCCTCTCCTTCAGTTTCTTCAGTTTCTTTAGGGCAGTTTTTATAGTGATTTAAACCTTTAGAGTGGGGAAGAATGAAAAAAGAATATAAAAAGTAATTTGAGAAAATAGTTATGATTTTGATGTTTCCTTTCTTTGTTCAATTTTATTAAAATTACTGATTTATCATATTTTTGTATTTAAAAATATGCCAATGGCTGAGATAATATATATACATATCCTTTGAGTAATGTTCGAAATTTCTTCCATAAAGCTCGGGAATCTGCCCTATTTCTTAGAAAATGTTTTTGCTAAAGTAGTATTTCCCTGTCTCAGAATTGTTTGGACATACTTTCCTACCTACAACTTTAGGTAACTGTTGACATTATTTTTTAGCATGCTGCTTCTTCCTATGCCAGACACAAAACGCTGCCTTCCATACAAATGCATATGTAAACCTGCTCCAGATGAGATCATATCTGCCTGAGCCAGCCTTAGTCAGCCTGAATTATGGGCGACAAACATCGAATTCACAATGCTCTAGTAAAAACATTTCCTGGACACCGTATTCATTGAAAATGATCAATTAGCAAAGCATCCAAATTGTTTATTCCTTTAGAAATGAGTATACATTGATGAGTTGGAAAATGAATTCTTAAAACATACTGACAGGTATTTATTTTCTTAAAGGCTTTATATGTAAGATTTGGTGTGTGATCATTTTAGTATAAAGTTTTTTTTTTTTTTAAAGAAAGACTATTTTCTTCACATTTAACATTGAATAACTAATGTAAATAACGTGCTGGTTGCTGGTTGTATGAATTTTCTGTTCTAATTCCCCTTAACAAGTCCACTTGGAAGAAGCACGCTTCAATTCATGGAAGAATACACCACTTTCATGGCTCTTTAGAAAGTCAAAGGGCTTGTCCATTTTCTTGACATTGTATTTACTTAAATGAGTTTATCTAAAGAGAAAGAGCAAGGCTGCAGGCGACTTAGAACAATGTTGTAATTGTCACTAATTAAGTGCCCTCAGCTGTGTCTATACTGGGCCAACTGTTTACTTGCCTTATACAAGCTCAGCTGTAGGTAGCCACACTAAAAATTCCTACACTTATTACCTCCTCTTGCTGTTTAATTTCTGTGTAGTGAAATATTGACATGCATCAAGGTTGACTTTCACACTTTCTTCTGTGAATAGGTAACTTGAGGATAAGCCTATTTTCCCATATGCAGAAAGTGACTCAGGTTGGATAGATATTGGTGGTTGCTCATAGGCTGGACTGATTAAATGATTTTGAGGAACAGAAATTTGGATTGACTGTGCATGGAGTGGTGCTACACTAGTGCATGTCTATCAGTATATTTTCAAACATGTTTCTTATAACCATTCCCAAAGCTGGCTGGGAGCTCAGCCATCATCCAACCAACAATAAAGTAAACCATTACTGGCATCTAATTAGCACAATCCTTTAAACAACATAGCTTTCAGTCTTAGAGATATATGACTTAAACTGTACCCCTTTGAACAGCATTCTTAAGTTTTCTTTGCATTAGTTGTTGTGTTTATAATAAAAGGTGCTGACTAGATTGGTGCTTCTCAACTTTAATGTGCCATGAATCTCCTGGGGATCATGCTACATTCAGATTAGAATTCAGTAGGTCTGTGGTGGGGGCCCAAGATTCCACATCAGCTACCACGTGCTGATCTAACATACATTTTGACTGCTAAGGGGCTAGCTGATCTCTAATGAGCCTTTCAACCCGAACATTCTCTAATAAGTTCTCCTGATGTGAAACATACTTTATCTGGATTATGTGATAAGCTCATAATTCATTGATTTTTGGATACCATGCCATAAGTCTTACAATTCAGTGAATGAGATGATGAATGAGGGACTGTGCCAGTTTGAAACTGTTATGGACCCAGAAGATCCATGATCTTTTAATCCAATCTTGTTAGGTGGAATCTTTTGACTGAGTGTTTCCATGGAGATGTGACTCACCCAACTATGGGTGAGACCTTTGATTAAATTATTTCCATAGAGGTGTGGACCCCACCCATTCAGGGTGGGTCTTGCTTAGTTCACTGGAGTACTTAAGAGAGTTTAAGAGCCTACACAGCTGCTGATGCTTGGAGATGCTTGGAGATGTGGACAGAGGGATGTTTGGAGATGCTAAGTTAAGAGATGAAGCCCAGAGTTTGCCCTGGAGAAGCTAAGAGAGGACCCCCAGATGCTTAGAGAGAAATGCCCTGGGAGAAAGAAGCAACAATGTACTGGAGCTGAGAGAGAGGAGCTAAGACAGAAGCCCAGAGGCATTTTGGAGAAAGCCATTTTGAAACACAATCTGGGAACAAAGGACCAGCGGACACCAGCCATGTGCCTTCCCAGCTGACAGAGGTGTTCCAGACACCATCAGCCTTTCTTCAATGAAGGTATCCTCTTGTTGATGCCTTAGTTTGGACACTTTTATGGCCTTAGGACTGTAAATTTGTAACCAAATAAGCCCCCTTTATAAAAGCCGATCCATTTCTGGTATTTTGCGTAATGGGCAGTTTTAGCATTCCAGAACAGAGATTAAATTCAACCCTTTGACCATTTTATAAAGTATTCCCAAACAGTATTCATAATAATAAATGGTAACTGTAGAAATTATATGCCAAGGCAGCGTGTCCATGATTTTATAACTAAATACTAAATAACAAGAGAGTAGATAGCATCTTCATTATCACCACCACTTGATAGGGCCATACGAACTTCATAGGGCCACAAGAAATATCCACCAATATTAGTTGTTTCATTTTTTTTTCAGTGTGGGTAAATGCAAGTTCTAAAAATAGAATGAGCTTTGAAATATTTATTTCCAAGGTGTTACATGGATTTTATTTTGATGTGTTGATTTTCTTCAAGATGCCCCAGAATTCTGGATATCCTCTTAAATTGCCCTCCACTTGTGCCTCTGACCACATTTGTCTCAGCTAACACAATCACTACTCTCTCCCTGTCCCCACTCCAGTTTCCAAAGCCCAAATTAGGTAGAATCATATGATAGAGAATGCTTCTTCTGGAGCCCTCTCATTTAATTCAGTTGAACAGGTAGGTTGCTAAGAACAACAGAAATATACTCACAGAATCTAAAAGCCTCTATGGTCTCTTGTTTCTTGGGATTTTATTTTAGCATCTGTACTCAATTTCAAAATCAGCTTGACTATTTCATATTCCTATGATTTTATAAATCTCAAACATCATACTTCTTGGTCTCTTGGTTTTACTGCACCAATAGCTAAGCAATAGTGTGGAAGATTTTAAGAGAAATATTCATTTCACATTCTTTAAGAGATTAAATGCCATAGGGGAAAATAGATGTATAAAAAACAATGATTGTTTCAAATGTTGAAACCATAATATGAAAACCTGGAGTAAGGTTTTATGCAGATAATGTGTTCATGATTGAACTATTTGTATATTAAATATAGTCATAGGATATAAATTACTTAAGCTCTTGAAATTTAAAGAATTCAAAAATGTAAATCTATCCTGGAAAAAAAGCTATTTATCTCATCCGTTTGTACGGTAATTGGTAGCTCATAATGAAATAATCTGATGCAGAGTACGGCTAAATTAGCCTGCCCATAATGTACTATCTTGAAGTGACTTCACATTCTCATTAGAGCCTTTCTAATTTCTAAAACAAAATTAATGCAATTAGTAATCAAATCAATACACATTGATCATGAGTTTAATATGGAATAAAAATATCAGGTCATAAAAAAGGGTTTTTAAAAATCATAGAATTAATGTAAGAAATTTAAGTTCTGAAAAAAATAGATTTGTGCTATTTTTCATTGTGAATTTTATTTATCAGAAAGTGGCAGTATTACTTTTATCATTGTTCAGATGGAATCCTGCATGATGTGCCATATCTCCTCCCCTCCCCCAACATGTCAATACTGTATTCATTGTCCATATGGATTTTTCTCCCCATAAATATCCAAAAGTAAATTTTTTCCTCATGGTGCAGAATTTCAGATGACTAATTACTCAAAAGCATTTCTTTCTTTTCACATTCAAGTGCAAGCGAGATCCTGGGGAGGAGCACCAGGCCACCCCCCTATCCCCAGCCTCTCGACCCAGTAAACCTGTGGGCTGCTGTCAAATGTATGCAGGAAGGAACTTGAAGCCTGGAATAAAAAATCAAAGTGCATTTGTGGAAATCATGGGACAGCTACTTTCTACATACTAATCAGCTTATTTCAGAGTGTAATAAAATGATAGTTCAAAGATGAAAAAAAGATTCAGTCTCTGGAGTTTCCCCTCCCCTCTAGATGGATTTTGAGATTTGGTTGAAGTAGTGTCTTCTCCTGAATTGCAAAGAGAAACTAGCAATGGACTGTCTTGACCATTCAAGTTCTTGCTCTAAAAGTCATGAGGTCATTTAGATCCTGGAGGGAAATATTGCCTAAACCCAGAAAAAGGATCATATAGCTGGGTCAAGTCTACCTTTGAGATCTTCTAAAAACTAAGCTAGGGAGAGAGATCTGATCCCAAGAAGTTAAGAGCACAGCTTGCAGCTAAGCCCAATTAATTTGCTTCTGCATCTTGAGGATATGTTAAGGAATGAGCCACTTTTCCTAACTTATATTTCATGACTGTATTTCCAGAAGCTCTATGGCATGTGGACAAATTCCCTTTCTGTCTGTGATAATTTTCAATTGCTTTGTTTAAAAATAGGTAATTAATTTGAAGTTTTTCTTTCAATTTTCACACCATATGAACATGAGTAAAGCTTTTCATGGTGTGTAAATTTGTAAACTATGATTACTCAAATGAATGGTGATGACAGGTGTACATTTGACTTTGTTCATGGACTAGTCCCATTGACTTGCAAGTAATTTCACAGATTTTGCTTAAAGTTCAGACATTTAATAACTGACCTGAAACTTGTGGTGAGGCAGCCTGGGGGAACTGATTTAATGTCATTACCACAAACACAGTTTTAGAAATTAGAGAATGATCTTGGTGAAAATAATCGGTTTATATTTGCAAAGCCATCAACAGATGAATGGATAAACAAAATGTTCATCTAAAAATGGGATATTATTTGGCCATAAGAAGGAATGAAGTTCTGAGCTATGATGTAACATCAATGAACCCTAAAAACAAAATGCTGAGTGAAATGAGCAAGGTAAATAAAGACAAATTCTCTGTGATGTCTTTTATATGAACTATCTAGAAAAAGAAAATCTGTAGAGATAGAAATTATAGATAAGAGGTTATTAGGCCTGGTGGGTATACAGTGTTTGTAAATTTTGGAACTTTTTTAATAGAAAAAAAAGATTTGAAGGGAATTTTATAGTGGACTGAAGTTTTGCACTTTGCATCAGGATGGTTGATACCCAAATCCTTTCTTTACAAACCTCCAGAGATACAGATTCTACAGCATTCATTCCATGAATATTTGGTAGACACTTACTTGTGCTAGGAATACAACAGTGAACAAATCAGATATAGTCCTTGCCTTCATGGAACTTAGTCTTGTGATAAAAGATGCTGAATAATTGTAAGGCTAGAACAGTGACATATATTGGGGGCACTAAATAATTTAGCATTAGAAAAAACAAAACCCACCAAGGCTGTACCATCTCTGCAGAGAACTCCCCCTTCCTGAGGAAAACATAAAATAACTTTTATTTTAAAAAAATACATATTCTTTAGAGAAAAAACAGATAAGCACAAGGAAGCAAAAAACCATTATCCCTCCACTGTGAATATCCTGATCCATATTTTCCCAGTCATTTTGTATGAATATAACTCTTTATTTATGAAATTGGATTTGGCACATACTGTTTCATAACCCATTTTTCCCACTCAATGATAAATAGTGAATATGTTTCCATTCCAATAAATCTATAACATCATTGTTTTTCATTACATGCATGTGCCTTACCTTCTGAAAGGCTGAAAAGATGTAATAGTCAGTAAAAAGTGGTGTACTTAAGGGCAATGGGGCATTGATATGTCCCTATTAAGGACATACCAAGAGCAGTCAGTCCCTGCACAGCATCGCTGCTGTACTGAAGGGACAGAGGGAGGGTGGGGAGGTCACTTCTTTCTGGGGGTGAATCACCTCTGTGGAGGGAAATCAAGGACCAGGCAGAAGGCAAGGATACCTCCTGGATCTGCCTCTCTCTCTTCACCCACCCCACTAACATCATTCCCAAATACCTTCTCTCCTGCGTTGCTTTCCCTGTGAGTGGGGCCTTTCTCACAGGTTGGGAGCACTGATTTGGAGGTGATGTTTGCCCCAGAGATGGTCCCTGTGGGGCAGGGCAAGCCCCGCCCTCCCCTCACATTTCACTGGGCCAGGGTGATCAGTGCCTCTGTTTCTCAAGAACTCTGTGTTGATAAAAGCTTCAACCAAACCCACCAGCCTGCTAAAGCAGTCCTTTTTACTGTGAAAATCTTGCAGTGGCTTTAACAGAAGCTAAGGCTGAGCTAATTTTATGATTTCATATTCCAAATTAAACATGCTGTGCATACTTAGGCCAATGGTTACAAGAAGGCTTGCAATAAAACAGTTGCACAAATAGAAAAGGAAATGGAAACCACAAATCATTATCTTTTTTAAAGTCCTCTCTGAAAATCCCAGTCAGAATTAAATACTCCCTTATTTACATTTCCCAAGTATTTTGCACATTCCTATGACTCCTATCACCCTATAGTTGTTTGCCTGTCTGTCATTGCCCAGGCACTGAGCACCTGAAGGATAAGCTATCCTGTCTTATCTTGCTTATTTATGTTTTACGTTTTAGAGTCAAGCAGAGACCCTAGACACCAGGCATGGAGCCCAGAGCTTGGGGTCTTTCTCCAGCTTTGAGAAGTAGTTAAAAGTATGGACTCTGGAGTCCAACTGCCAAGGTTCAAATCCCAGTTCACTGTGACTTTGGGCAAGCTATTTAACCTCACTCTGCCTGGATTTCTTCATCTATAAAATGAGGATAATAATAGTACTTGCTTGGGAGAGTTATTCTGAGTTGATATTTAGAAAACACTTAGAATAATGCCTACACAACATAGTAAGTGTTATATGGTTATTCATTTAATTTTAATTTGGCCACATCAAATTGCTCCCCAAGCCTCTGTGTCTTCACAGATAAAAGAAGATAATGCTACCTCTCTCCCCAGTTTGTTCTGAAGCACAAGTCAGATATATTGGAAGTGATCAGCTCAGTGACTGGAACAGTGGACACTTTCTGGGTGACACAATCCATTGTGCCTGTGAAAGTTCTAGATGGGGCAGGCACGCGAGCGCACTGAGGGCGCAGCCTGTAGCCGCTTCTTGATTTCTTGCTTGTGCGCCTTCTTTATTGCAGTTGGCTACTACGAGTTAGAGTACCCATGGTTATGCGGCCCTGACTGTTTTCTGTTTGTTTGTTTTGTTTTTTTAGCATAAAGAGAGACAGGGATACGCAAACGCGTGTATGTGAGTGCCCCTGTTAAAATAGGGGGGCTGTTCAATCCCGTGTTTCCCCAAGCCTTCTGCTCCTAAATCATGACATTTTGTAGTGTAGATGAGAAAAGAAATCATCGCTGGGGTCTTACAGATTGGAGTTGGGGGAGGCCCATTTTTAATGCCATTGAAATAAGAAGTGAACCTCAACTCACCATTGCTTATTTATGGCTGTAGTTATTTCTCTCCAGTATATCCCAGAGGGTTACTTTCTGTTGTT
This sequence comes from Choloepus didactylus, assembly GCF_015220235.1. Lineage (NCBI taxonomy): Eukaryota > Metazoa > Chordata > Mammalia > Pilosa > Megalonychidae > Choloepus > Choloepus didactylus. The sequence continues at coordinate 51,390,552 of NC_051313.1, forward strand.
AATTGGAACTTCTAAGCCATTTTTATTTACAAAGTGTTTTACAGTCATTGGTATTGATGACTTATAATTCCCTCATGAGTTAGGTGTCAGGATGAGGCATTGACACAGGCTCGACTCTCAGGAAGCGGAGACGTGAGGGTGGATAAATCTGCACGCCCCTCCCTCACGGCAGCGGTGGGTCCTGGTTTGCTTTGTTTGGGCTGGTGATGTTCGGATTACCTTCTCCATGCGCTCTGAGAGCAGCTACGATGGGGTTCCTGGAAAAGGGGTCTTTTGAAGAGGGACTGAGAGAAAGAGTGGCACCGAATTCTTTTCTTCCTTCTGCTCCCTATTAAAACGAATTGTCCTTGCAACTGTGTGTCTTTCGGCACACTTACTTTGTTTTTTAAAGAAGTAAGACAAATAACCCTCCGTTTATTGTTAAATTTGTAGTGCCAGTCATGATAATCATAAGGATAGTAACACTTTTGCCAGCAGGGTGCTTATCTGTTTTACTAGTTCAGAAGGACTTGATTGATGCCAAACACCAAGGTCTCAGTAAAGATAATTTAGCCATTTCCATACAGTTTACGCTTGTGTTAGTTGTATCCTGCAGGGGAGTCCCAGGGGGTGGCTTCCTTGACCTTCCCTCTAAAAGGTAACACATAGGAGATTCCTAAAGGAACCATCATCTAACAAGACTAATGATGGCTTCCATGCCTATTATCATTCAGAGACATAGAAGGAGGCTTTAGAAATGCAGTACCGCATTCCTCCCTTGATGTTCCACATGATCTATTAAGGCGTTATGTGGCAGATAAATTAATCATTAAAAACTTACTGTTAAGTCTTTGCAAATAATAACCAGGTGTACCTTGATTATCTTTGATCTCAATATATATTTTTTCTGTCGCTAAACAGATGACACATAGCGGTTTGTTCTACTGACAATGAATCTGAAGGACTCAGGGAAAGGAGGCTATTTTCCACCAGTACTTTTTTTCTTTTTTTTTTTTAAAGTGAGAAGGGATAAAAAGAAGTTCTTTACTCAGAAATAGTTCATGACAGCCAGGATCACTTTTTCATATTGCTTGGCTGGGGTGTGAGTTTGAGGCATCTTCATTGTTTATTATTGCAGCTAATCCTCCCATTTGATTTATTTCTCCCATTCAATGCTACTTAGTATTTAAAAGCTCTGACCAAGGGCATGCTCCACAGCTCCACATCTTGTGTGCATTAGGTGTTGCACGATACACTGGATTCCACTTAATGCCATCACTTTGGATTCAAGAGGATATATATATGTATGGTGTTTTTCAGCACATTAACCATTTCCAGAGCTAACATTTTCTGTATTCCAAAAAGAAAAAGAAAAAGGCAATAATATAAACTAATGTAAATGTGGCAACTGGGTAGCTATATGTAAGATAAATAAAAATGCATTGCAACGTGCATTACACAGGACAGGATTAGCATCGAAAACAATTTAATTATTTCTTATTAAGAACAATACTTATATATTTTAATACAATTCTGGCAAAAGTTAACAGAAGTTAACAGAAATTGTTTGAATAACTGATAAGTTCAGGAATAGCACCAGGAATGTGATGAGAGAAATGAGTGGTTACAGAAGAAAAGAAAAAGTATCCTACTAGCAGACAACAGATCTGTTTATGGAACAGAAGGAAGGGAGGAAGGAAGGAAGGAAGAAAGTTTGGTTGAAATCCTCTTCATTCCGCAGAGCTCTACAATCAACTTGATTACTTTTTTTTTTTTTTTTACTAAATGTCAGTTTGGAGAAGTAAAATTTTTAATTTTGTAAATTATATTAAATTGTATTAATAACAATTTCTTTTAAGACATGTGATTTTCCTTTGTATTTTGTATTTTCCTTCAATTTTATTTATAACCACTTTTATTTAACTATAGAGCAAGAGTCACAAACTACTACCTGGGGTCTGGTCACCTGTTGTTTTTTTTTTTAAATTAATGTGTGTGTGTGTGTGTGTGTATATATATATATATATATATATATATACATTAATTTAAATACATATATTGTTAGAAATATAGAAATAATATATTTTGTAAGAGAAGTTGTAGGTTTACAGAAATATCATGCATAAAAATATAAAATACTGAGTTCCCGTATATCATCCTATTATTAACACCTTGCATTGGTGTGGTACATTTGACATAATTCATGAAAGAGCATTTTTATAATTGTACTATTATCTATAGTCCATCATCTACTATAGGATTCTCTGTGTTGTACAGTCTTACGTTTTTTTCTTTTAATGTTTATATATGACCTAAATTTCCCCCTTTTACCTATATTCACATATATAATTTGGTGCTGTTAATTACATTTACAATGTTGTGCTACCATCACCACTATCTATTACCAAAACTTTACACTCTATCCTAATAGAAATTCTGTATAATTTAAGCATAAACTCCCCATTCCCTATACCAGCAACTGGTAACCTATATTCTAGATTCTAACTCTGAGTTTGCTTATTCTAATGATTTCATATCAGTGAGATCATAGTATGTCTGTCCTTTTGTGGCTAGCCTATTTCACTCAACATGATGTCTTCAAGGATCATCCCTGTTGTATGAAATTACAACCGAATAATATTCCATTGTATGTATATACCACATTTTGTTTATCCATTCATCAGTTGATGGACACTTCAGTTATTCCTTCTTTTGACAATTGTGAGTAATGCTTCTATGAATGTCAGTGTGCAAATATCTGTTCTATTCCCTGCTTTCAATTCTTCTGGGTATACATCTAGTAGTGGGATTGCCGGGTCATATGGTAATTCCATACTTAGCTTTCTGAAGAACTGCCAAACTGTCTTCCATGGCAGTTGCACATTTTACATTGCCTTCAGCAATGAGTGAGTGTCCCTATCCAAACACTTGTAATTTTCTGCTTGTTTGGTTGGTTGGTTGTTTGTTTTTAAGGAGTAGCCATTCTAGTAGATGTGAAATGCTCTGTGGCTAGGTATCAAAATATGGGGACCACTTGGCAGGGGGAATTAAGTTATGATTATTTTTCTGGTTTGTTAAATCTATTATATGTGAAAAGAATATCTTTACTCATAATTCTGAGCAGTTGTTGAGGATAATATGCATTTTTACTTTTTAAAAATTTATACTGAACATTATTAATTGGAAGCAAAGATGCCAATTATAATAATAACTTAACTCTAGAGCTTGCAGTGACATAGCTTAATGTTTTTCTTAAAAGAAAAATGATTCTGTGAGGGAGTACCTGCTATCATTAGCTATTTTGATAGCTAAAATTTAATGAGCATTTATTATGTGTCCAGCACTGTTCTAAGAGCTTTATGTGTGTTAAATCATTTAAGCAGAACAACATCATGATCCAATTTAATTATTTCTTATTAAGAACAATATTTATGTATTTCAGATAAGAAAACAGAGGCAAAGAGAGATGAAGTAAATTGCCCAGAGCATATGAATAAGGAGTCCAGCAGCGATGGATTTGACCATGTATGTTCTCTCCTGAACAAATTATAAGGCTTCAATGACTTAAGTTTTTTCTCTTTCCTTTCTTGATAAGACTCATAGCCATCTAATACCACTCTGGCATTTTATACTAAGGAAACTGAAGTTCAGAGATTTAAGAGATTTGCCCAAAGTCACACAGCAAGTTCATGGTAAACAGGGAAATCTCTTTCCCACCTTTGAATTGGGCCTGGTTGGTAACCTACATGGGACTAGAGTGGTGGTGGGAATCCTAAACAGAGAGCAGGGGTGGAGGGAAGGGAATATGGTTAAATAAAATGAACCCTCTATGCAAATAAAAACAAGACACATTCGAGAGTAGAGTAAGGGCATGAGTCAGGGCCAGCCCTAGGCATTTATGGGGCAGCTGACTTTGTCTGAGTGTGATCCCCACCTCCTCTCACTCCTTCCTCATCCTTTTCCTGCCCTCTGCAGTGACCTGAATTCAGATTCATGATGTTTAAACCAACCACTTTAAAGTGATAGTTTTTAAATAATAATCCCTTCCTGCAGATTTAAAAGGAAACCATCTAAGGAGGACACTGATGCTGATCTTTTAAGTACAGTATCACCTAGAGAAAAAAAAAAAATAATTTAAGGTAAGAGGGGTTTCCAAGGATTCTTCAAGATATATATTGTAAATGATCAACTTCTCCACCTATTTATGAATATGGCTGACCCTAAAAAAGGTAACAAAAACTTCTGGAAGAACATTTGTAATATAAATAATATTACATATTTAATTATAGGTTACCTATCTTTGAGATGCTCAGTAATGTTCAGATTTTAAAAATAAAACCAACTCTATACCAGACCATTACCCAATATAGTAGCCCTTCCCCTTTCGAATCCCTAAGGATTAAAGGGAAACATGCGGAAGTAATTTTCCAAAAGAATAAAATCTAGGAAAAGTATGGAACCTTACTTATTCCCACTTGTCTGGTCCATTATGCAGATTTATTTAATAATAGCTATATAGACGGAAGTAGACGCTGGGGTGTATAACTCTTGGATTTAAGACTAAAGCAATTATTATCTTGAGTTGTTAGAATTCTGGACTAGTCTGATTAAACTCTTATTTCCTAGGTTCCTTTTTGTCTAAATGAGTGGGCCTTTGAGTGGAGGATGCAGTCTCACCAGCACATTTTAAAATCCTTTCCTGTTTTCCTTCCCTAAACCCAGTGAAGAAGGGATGATTCTTATCTGAAGAAGAAATTAATTTCTCCTTAACCCAGGAACAAGGTTGACAGATTTAGCAAATAAAAATATCACACACATACTTAAATTTGAATTTCAGATAAACCATGATTTATTATTTATTATTACTATTATTATTATTATTATTTAGTACAAGTATGTGCCACGTAATGTTTGGGAGTCCTTTATTTATCTGATGACTCTACCCAGGAAGGATGCTCAGCCCTCTGCCTGTGGGAAAGGACTGCGGGCATTGTTCCAACAGCCTATGCACGCTGCTGCCTCATCAGGGGAGTGGAAGAACTGTACTTCGATAGAAAGATCTTAGTAACTGCAATAGTCCCAGTGTGTGTCCTGTTGTTTCAGCTTTTCCTAAAGGAATTTCTCCATTTATGGAACCAAACGGATGTAGGAGACATGGCCAAGCATTCAGGAACTGTCTACTGGGGCAACAATAACCCACGGATCCTTTTACACTATATCAATGGAAGCCACACTCACATTTTAAGCGTGGCATTGATGTCTGTATTCAAGCTGCTGCCTTGTCATCCAGTTGAATTAGCCAGATTACATTTAAGGCCCGCAACCAAGTCAAAACCATTTGTCCTTGCTTATTTGTCTTGGTTTCCTTGCCACCTATATACGAAGTACAGGAGGTGATGCTAGTTTGAGTCATATTTAGCTGACTGCTGTTATAACCAGAGCTTAAGAAAGGATGTCTTGCCCAGCAAGTGCTCAAATAAAAAGTGGTACTGATGTTTTAGAAATAGTAAAGCAGTTCTCAGAGTAATAATTCTATTCCTAACCCTGGCAATTTATGATAAATATGCATAAACTATACAAAGATTTTAAATGCATAATGTGAAAAAAAAAAAAAAACTTGGTACATCATCTTTATTACTAAAAAAAAAAATCAGGTGTGTTATTGTAGGCAAGGAAAAGAACTTAACACAAATTGTGATGACCACCCTTGACCTGTAGTTCGGATATTAAGAATGATGAGACTTTGACAAATCAATACAATAAAAGGCACGCTAGGAGCTTCAAACAAAAGAGAAAAGCCAAAGAACGGCATCGAAAGGCACACTTTTCTGCCTGTCTGTTTTCAGTTGCTGAGCGTTCTTCGGTGGCATATGAAGGGCGCCTAGTGACCCCTAGCTGAGGAATCTATATAGCTTTGCGCCCTTCCCCCACCTGCCTGCCAGACAGCTGACATCCCGGGCGCCTCCGCCACTGCGCACGTGGGATAGAGCAGCTCTCTATGTAGCACAGCTCACCGCTGATGCAGGCTCGGCCTCAGTCAGCATCCCATGCCTTTTGTGTGTTTTAGCAACCAAACCCCCCATCTTATTGTCTTCAAAAAGAAAATTTTGTTTCTCTGCACACCTTACATCCAAAAGGAAGATGCTCAGAGTGATAAAGTGGTCCAGAGCCTCTAACTACATAGTACTGAGGCGTGAGGGAGCATTCATGGTTCCCTGGAAACCAAGTGTGCTGTGAGTGGTGGCCTGGAAAAGGCGCCCTGTGTGTACCTGCAAGTCTTCCCAACACTGGCGTGTGGTTAGACAATAGGCCTGGGAGGGTTAGAAATTAAGATATGAAAAGAGCTTGCATACACCAAGGTGGATATTTTGAGGTGAGGGGCGATGGCTGTTGTTTTTTTTTTTTTTTTAGTTGGCATAGTGCTGTAATGTAAACATGTTGTAAAATGAGCACATGTTACTTTATAGGTGAAAAATAATCAGTAAACTTTAATAAAGTGAAAGGAATTTTGATGTTTGTGTATTCAGAGTCCATGTCTCTCATTTGGTTTCAGGAATTCAGTGGAAGCTAAGAGTTGATGTCTTAAGCTATCATTAAGCTATTATCCAAGTCGAAGGAAAGGCAGGGAAGATAAAGCTCAAATGTCCTGATTAGATCTCATTGTTACTTTACATGCTTCCTGCTTCTGCAGTAGAATCCACTGGGTGACATCATTGCTTAGCAGTCCCTTCCACTTCAAAGACCTAAGCAGAAGAATCTAGTTTAAGTTGCAGAGAACCGCTTACCCCTGCAGCCTTGGATGTGGGATGTAATGGAGGCACCTATTGAATAAAGTGGTTGGTTCTAAACCACCTGGGCTGGGCTGGTTTGTAAAAAATCATGTGGCAGCTAAAGAACCAATGTGGAAGGCATGTTCTAACATACAGAAACAGATCCCATTAATGAAATGCAAAATGATTGGGGATAATGGATTGTCCAAATATATCCATTCTCCTTTTCTTCTAGAGTACTATAGAATCTCCATGGCAAACTCAGAGACCACAGTAATCTTTTAACATTGATTTCCCCAGCGGGGCATGGCCTATAGTAGATAATCACTGAATTTACCTTGAATGACTGACTGTGAGACTGAATCAAAATCAAAGCATCTGATCTGATCAGAATCCAAATAAATGAACAAAATGAATGAGCACTCATTGAGCTGCCTAGCTCAGTGCCCTGCACAGAGTGGGGACTCAGGAAGTCCCAGATGAACATCTTCTTGCAATACATTGTTTTATATAAATTTGCTTATGTTGCTATAAGACAATATTTTCCAAAGTACAACATTTATGTCTTTGGAGATGTTAATAAGTGGCTGTTAAATAAATGTTAAAGAAGATCCTGGAGCCTAATAAGTTTGGAAAATGCTGCTTACATAATTCTGCCCTTAGAAGTTTCCTACTTACTAAGCATTTGAGAAGTACAGTGGTAAAAGGAGGTTATAAATGCACATAGTTCTACAATATTTGTTAAGAAAAATAGTAGTCCTTTCCTAGCTCTCCATTTCCTGCTTCCCAGGGGGAACTAACTAATTCTGTTGGTATTTATTTCAGTATCTCTCAATAGTCCTAAACAGCTGCTTGCACTGCCACTTTTTGACACTTTAGTTTTAGGCATGACCTATTGACTTTTCACAATGGAAGTATTGAGAAAAGGACTCAGGCAAGGCTACAAGCATCAAGCAGTGTATGCAGAAGGATACAGACCTCAGTATCCTGGCACTGCATGGAGAGCTGTATTTGGGCCACTCATGGTCAGATATCAAGGATGAATCTGCACCAGGAGAGGGATAGTTTCCCAGCCCTCATTACTTTCTGTGCCTGAGGGTTTTGGGAGAAGGCATGTGACAGTGGGGCTTTTGCACATATAAGAGTGGTCTTGCTAGTGAAGAGTGGTCTGCCCAATGGCACTGCATACCAATCCTGATAGCCCCTGGGGAGAGAGGAGCACTAGATCCAGTTGGCTCATTGCCAGGTAGATCTGCTGGGTTTACTAGTGGAGAACCCTATGGGACTCTCCTAGGAAACCTGAAGAATTAGTCTCTTTCACTCCACTTCCCCAATTAACATGCATACTTGCCACCCCCCATACTTCTGATACAGTGATTTCACACATTTGGTTACATCAGTTATCAATGTGTTGTTATGACCATTTGAAACACTATGCATGGTTGAGCCATATAAAGAACCCTTAATTAATTTCTCTTCCTGTACAACTTTTAGTTTTTCCAATTTTATTGTTTTTCGCTTGTGGTTTTCTATGCACCTATCACTATTTTATCCCCTAACTCTTCCCCAGTTGTATAAACCTCCTCACAATACATTCAAACATGACAGTTCAGGGATCACTTAGATTTCTGGTGACCCTTGGTTCCCCTCTTAACTTTGAGAGTGGGGCACTACAAAACTATTTGGTATTTCTGTTTGCTTGGGCATGGTTCTTTAACCATGTTTGCTTGGGCATGGTTTTTACAGTGCCTCACTGTAGGGTTATTATGCTATGTTATTTCATTGGGGAAACACCTCAGGTTCATGTATTGGTTAATATACATGGTCAGTTGTGTGTAGCAGAGAATTGAAAGAAAAGTAGCTTAAACAAAGGAGAAGTTTATGTATATCTTAATAAGTCTGGGTTAGTACAGTGCTCTAGAGTGTCCAGGACTCAGGACATCCTCTATTTTGTTGCTCCACCATCCCTAAGATGTTGCCTTGGATGGTCCAAGATAGCTCACCACCGTGGCTGCATTCTAGTCAATAAGAAGAGGGAAAAGGGAAGGGAGGGATGTATTGCATCCCTATAAATTGTGCATAACAAATCTGCTTATATCTTATTGGTGAGAAATGCTGGCCACATCTTCTGGAAAGAGAGGTTGGGAAATGTGTAATCGCTTACAATACACATATAGCCATATGCTTAACTAAATATTCTACTATTAAGAAGGAAGGGAAGAATGAATATTGAGCAGCAACTAGCAGATTCTGCCATAACCAGTATCCTTAGGGCATTTCTCATGGGCTGGATTCTTCCAAAATCTTGGCTAAAGCCTGCTTTCTAGAGTTCTGGGAATTAAATGAGATGAAAAAGCTGGGTCAGTGGGGATGGTGGTAGTGGGGGCTGGGTCTCAAGATTTTGTGTGTGAGCTTTTTATTTATTTATTTATTTATTTATTTATTTATTTATTTAATCTTCATTTTATTGAGATATATTCACATACCACGCAGTCATACAAAACAAATCGTACTTTCGATTGTTTACAGTACCATTACATAGTGGTACATTCATCACCCAAATCCCCTGACACATTCATTAGCACACACACAAAAATAACAAGAATAATAATTAGAGTAAAAAAGAGCAATTGAAGTAAAAAAGAACGCTGGGTACCTTTGTCTGTTTGTTTCCTTCCCCTATTTTTCTACTCATCCATCCATAAACTAGACAAAGTGGAGTGTGGTCCTTATGGCTTTCCCAATCCCATTGTCACCCCTCATAAGCTACATTTTAATACAACTGTCTTCGAGATTCATGGGTTCTGGGTTGTAGTTTGATAGTTTCAGGTATTCACCACCAGCTACCCCAATTCTTTAGAACCTAAAAAGGGTTGTCTAAAGTGTGCATAAGAGTGCCCACCAGAGTGACCTCTCGGCTCCTTTTGGATTCTCTCTGCCACTGAAGCTTATTTCATTTCCTTTCACATCCCCCTTTTGGTCAAGAAGATGTTCTCCGTCCCACGATGCCAGGTCTACATTCCTCCCCGGGAGTCGTATTCCACGTTGCCAGGGAGATTCACTCCCCTGGGTGTCTGATCCCACGTAGGGGGGAGGGCAGTGATTTCACCTTTCAAGTTGGCTTAGCTAGAGAGGGAGGGCCACATCTGAGCAACAAAGAGGCATTCGGGAGGAGGCTCTAAGGCACAAGCATAGGGAGGCCTAGCCTCTCCTTTGCAGCAACCGTCTTCCCAAGGGTAAAACCTGTGGTAGAGGGCTCAACCCATCAACCCACCAGTCCCCTATGTCTGTGGTCATGTTAGCAACCATCGAGGTGGGGTAGGAGAATACCCCTGCATTCTCCACAGGCTCCTCAAGGGGGCACTACATCTTTTCTTTTTCCTTGTTTTTCTTTTTTTTTTTTTTTTTTTTAACTTTCCCTTCTTTTTTAAATCAACTGTATGAAAAAAAGTTAAAAAGAAAACAAACATACAATAAAAGAACATTTCAAAGAGACCATAACAAGGGAGTAAGAAAAAGACAACTAACCTAAGATAACTGCTTAACTTCCAACATGTTCCTACTTTACCCCAAGAAAGTTACCTAATATAGCAACATTTCTGTGAACTTGCTCCTACTATATCCATCAGAAATTAACAGACCATAGTCATTCCTGGGCATCCCCAGAACGTTAAATAGCTTATCTGTTCTTCTTGGATTATTGTTCCCCCTTCCTTAATTGCTCTCTATTGCTAGTTCCCCTACATTCTACATTATAAGCCATTTGTTTTACATTTTTCAAAGTTCACATTAGTGGTAGCATATAATACTTCTCTTTTTGTGCCTGGCTTATTTCGCTCAGCATTATGTCTTCAAGGTTCATCCATGTTGTCATATGTTTCACGAGATCGTTCCTTCTTACTGCCGCGTAGTATTCCATCGTGTGTATATACCACATTTTATTTATCCACTCATCTGTTGAAGGACATTTGGGTTGTTTCCATCTCTTGGCAATTGTGAATAATGCTGCTATGAACATTGGCGTGCAGATATCTGTTCGTGTCACTGCTCTCCGATCTTCCGGGTATATACCGAGAAGTGCAATCAGTGGATCGAATGGTAACTCTATATCTAGTTTTCTAAGGAACTGCCAGACTGACTTCCAGAGTGGCTGAACCATTATACAGTCCCACCAACAGTGAATAAGAGTTCCAATTTCTCCACATTCCCTCCAGCATTTGTAGTTTCCTGTTTGTTTAATGGCAGCCATTCTAACCGGCGTTAGATGGTATCTCATTGTGGTCTTAATTTGCATCTCTCTAATAGCTAGTGAAGCTGAACATTTTTTCATGTGTTTCTTGGCCATTTGTATTTCCTCTTCAGAGAACTGTCTTTTCATATCTTTTGCCCATTTTATAATTGGGCCGACTGTACTACTGTCATTGAGTTGTAGGATTTCTTTATATAAGCAAGATATCAGTCTTTTGTCAGATATATGGTTTCCAAAAATTTTTTCCCATTGAGTTGGCTGCCTCTTTACCTTTTTGAGAAATTCCTTGAGGTGCAGAAACTTCTAAGCTTGAGGAGTTCCCATTTATCTATTTTCTCTTTTGTTGCTTGTGCTTTGGGTGTAAAGTCTAGGAAGTGGCTGCCTAATACAAGGTCTTGAAGATGTTTTCCTACATTATCTTCTAGGAGTTTTATGGTACTTTCTTTTATATTGAGATCTTTGGTCCATTTTGAGTTAATTTTTGTGTAGGGGGTGAGGTAGGGGTCCTCTTTCATTCTTTTGGATATGGATATCCAACTCTCCCAGCCCCATTTGTTGAAAAGACCATTATGACTCAGTTCAGTGACTTTGGGGGCCTTATCAAAGATCAGTCGGCCATAGATCTGAGGGTCTATCTCCGAATTCTCAATTCGATTCCATTGATCTATATGTCTATCTTTGTGCCAGTACCATGCTGTTTTGGCAACTGTGGCTTTGTAATAAGCTTCAAAGTCAGGGAGTGTAAGTCCTCCCACTTCGTTTTTCTTTTTTAGAGTGTCTTTAGCAATTCGAGGCATCTTCCCTTTCCAAATAAATTTGATAACTAGCTTTTCCAAGTCTGCAAAGTAGGTTGTTGGAATTTTGATTGGGATTGCATTGAATCTGTAGATGAGTTTGGGTAGAATTGACATCTTAATGACATTTAGCCTTCCTATCCATGAACATGGAATATTTTTCCATCTTTTAAGGTCCCCTTCTATTTCTTTTAGTAGAGTTATGTAGTTTTCTTTGTATAGGTCTTTTACATCTTTGGTTAAGTTTATTCCTAGGTACTTGATTTTTTAGTTGCTATTGAAAATGGTATCTTTTTCTTGAGTGTCTCTTCAGTTTGTTCATTTCTAGCATATAGAAACATTACTGACTTATGTGCATTAACCTTGTATCCCGCTACTTTGCTAAATTTGTTTATTAGCTCTAATAGTTGTATCGTCGATTTCTCAGGGTTTTCTAGATATAAGATCATATCATCTGCAAACAATGACACTTTTACTTCTTCTTTTCCAATTTGGATGCCTTTTATTTCTTTGTCTTGCCGGATTGCCCTGGCTAGCACTTCCAGCACAATGTTGAATAACAGTGGTGACAGTGGGCATCCTTGTCTTGTTCCTGATCTTAGAGGGAAGGCTTTCAGTCTCTCACCATTGAGTACTATGCTGGCTGTGGGTTTTTCATATATGCTCTTTATCATGTTGAGGAAGTTTCCTTCAATTCCTACCTTTTGAAGTGTTTTTATCAACAAGGGATGTTGGATTTTGTCAAATGCTTTTTCAGCATCTATTGAGATGATCAATTGATTTTTCCCTTTTGACTTGTTAATGTGTTGTAATACATTGATTGATTTTCTTATGTTGAACCATCCTTGCATGCCTGGAATAAACCCCACTTGGTCATGGTGTATGATTTTTTTAATGTGTCTTTGGATTTGATTTGCAAGTATTTTGTTGAGGATTTTTGCATCTATATTCATTAGGGAGATTGGCCGGTAGTTTTCCTTTTTTGTAGCATCTTTGCCTGGTTTTGGTATTAGATTGATGTTAGCTTCATAAAATGAGTTAGGTAGTGTTCCATTTTCTTCAATGTTTTGAAAGAGTTTGAGTAAGATTGGTGTCAGTTCTTTCTGGAAAGTTTGGTAGAATTCCCCTGTGAAGCCATCTGGCCCTGGGCATTTATTTGTGGGAAGATTTTTGATGACTGATTGGATCTCTTTGCTTGTGATGGGTTGGTTGAGGTCTTCTATTTCTTCTCTGGTCAGTCTAGGTTGTTCATATGTTTCCAGGAAATTGTCCATTTCCTCTACATTCTCCAGTTTGTTGCCATACAGTTGTTCATAGTATCCTCTTATAATTTTTTTAATTTCTTCAGGATCTGCACTTATGTCACCTTTTTCATTCATTATTTTGTTTATATGGGCCTTCTCTCTTTTTGATTTTGTCAGTCTAGCTAGGGGCTTGTCAATCTTGTTGATCTTCTCAAAGAACCAACTTTTGTTGATATTTATCCTCTCTATTGTTTTTTTGTTCTCTATGTCATTTATTTCTGCTTTAATCCTTGTTATTTCTTTTCTTGTACTTGGTTTAGGATTGGTTTGCTATTCATTTTCTAGCTTCTTCAGTTGATCCATTAGTTCTTTGATTTTGGCTCTTTCTTCCTTTTTAATATATGCATTTAGTGCTATAAATTTCCCCCTTAGCACTGCTTTTGCTGCATCCCATAGGTTTTGGTATGTTGTGTTCTCATTTTCATTCGTCTCTATATATTTAGCAATTTCTCTTGCTATTTCTTCTTTAACCCACTGATTGTTTAGGAGTGTGTTGTTTAACCTCCAGGTATTTGTGAATTTTCTAAGTCTCTGATGGTTATTGACTTCTAATTGTATTCCATTGTGGTCAGAGAATGTGCTTTGAATAATTTCAATCTTTTTAAATTTATTGAGGCTTGTTTTATGTCCCAGCATATGTCACGGAACTGCAGAAAGTTCCGTGAGCACTAGAAAAGTATGTGTATCCTGGTGATTTGGGATGTAATGTCCTGTATATGTCTGTTAAATCTAATTCATTTATCAGATTGTTTAGGTTTTCAATTTCCTTATTGGTCTTCTGTCTGGTTGATCTATCTATAGGAGAGAGTGATGTGTTGAAGTCTCCCACAATTATTGTGGAAACATCAATTGCTTCCTTTAGTTTTTCCAGTGTTTCTCTCATGTATTTTGTGGCACCTTGATTGGGTGCATAGACATTTACGATTGTTATTTCTTCTTGCTGAATTGCCCCTTTTATTAGTATGTAGTGGCCTTCTTTGTCTCTCAAAACATCCCTGCATTTGAAGTCTATTTTATCTGAGATTAATATTGCTACACCTGCTTTCTTTTGGCTGTAGCTTGCATGAAATATTTTTTTCCATCCTTTCACTTTCAGTTTCTTTGTGTCCCTGTGTCTAAGATGAGTCTCTTGTATGCAACATATTGATGGTTCATTTTTTTTGATCCATTCTGCGAATCTATATCTTTTAATTGGGGAGTTTAATCCATTTACATTCAACGTTATAACCGTGAAGGCATTTCTTGAATCGGCCATCTTATCCTTTGGTTTATGTTTGTCATATTTTTCCCCTCTGTCTATTAATATCCTTTATTGTACCCATACTGAATCTCTTTAGTACTGAACCTTTCTCCAAGTCTCTCTGTCCTTTCTTTGTTTCTCTGTCTGTAGGGCTCCCTTGAGTATCTCCAGTAGGGCAGGTCTCTTGTTAGCAAATTCTCTCAGCATTTGTTTGTCTGTGAAAAATTTAAGCTCTCCCTCAAATTTGAATGCTGGATAAAGTATTCTTGGCTGGAAATTTTTCTCACTCAGAATTTTAAATATATCGTGCCACTGCCTTCTCGCCTCCATGGTGGTTGCTGAGTAGTCACTACTTAGTCTTATGCTGTTTCCTTTGTATGTGGTGAATTGCTTTTCTCTTGCTGCTTTCAGAACTTGCTCCTTCTCTTCTGTGTTTGACAGTGTGATCAGTATATGTCTCAGAGTGGGTTTATTTGGATTTATTCTATTTGGGGTTCACTGAGCATTTATGATTTGTGTATTTATGTTGTTTAGAAGATTTGGGAAGTTTTCCCCAACAATTTCTTTGAATACTCTTCCTAGACCTTTACCCTTTTCTTCCCCTTCTGGGACACCAATGAGTCTTATATTTGGACGTTTCATATTATCTATCATATCCCTGAGGTCCATTTCGATTTTTTCAATTTTTTTCCCCATTCTTTCTTTTATGCTTTCATTTTCCATTCTGTCATCTTCGAGGTCACTGATTCGTTGTTCAACTTCCTCTAGTCTTGTACTATGAGTGTCCAGAATCTTTTTAATTTGGTCAACAGTTTCTTTAATTTCCATAAGATCATCCATTTTTTTATTTAGTCTTGCAATGTCTTCTTTATGCTCTTCTAAGGTCTTCTTGATTTCCTTTGTCTCCCGTACTATGGTCTCATTGTTCATCTTTAGTTCTTTGAGTAGCTACTCTAGGTGCTGTGTCTCTTCTGGTCTTTTGATTTGGGTGCTTGGGCTTGGGTTATCCATATCGTCTGTTTTTTTCATATGCTTTATAATTTTCTGTTGTTTTTGGCCTCGTGGCATTTGCTGAACTTGATAAGGTTCTTTTAGGATTTGTAGACCAATTGAAGTCCTTATCTCTAATTTATCAGATCTACAGCTTCGTGGAGTACACTTTCTCTAACTAACCAGCAGGTGGCATCCACAAGCCACCTGTTCTCCACAAGCCAGTTCTCCCCTGCTTAGCCTTTTTGGTGAGTGGGGGAGTGAGTCTTGTGGGGTCCAATTGGTGTACCAAGCTTGCGTGTGTAGTTGGTGTTGCCTGCCCTGTATATGGGGCGTGTTTCTGGGCAGTCAGGGAGCGGGGGGTGGCTCTAACAATCAAATCTCCCTGGTGATCCTAGAGTTTTAAAGCTGCTGCAATAGTCTAATCCTTCAGTTCAGTCCTGCCACAGTTTGTCTCTGCCACTGACCCACAAGTCCTTGGTATTGGCGTATGGCTCCTGAGACTTGCAAGTGGGCCCCTCTTCCAGGCCGTGCACCCCGGGTCCTCTGTTGCGGGATGACTGTGCTATGTCACAGGTGAGTGCCGTCCCCCCAGGGCAGTTCTGGGCTGCTGGGCTGTGTAGGGAGGCTCCCAGTCTGCTGGAATGATGGCTGAATGGGGCTTTGTTAATTCACACTGCTCTACCTTCCCAACTCTGGGACAATCAGCTGAGGTTGCAGGGACGGCTAATGTCCACGCCCAGTTTTGTGGTATGTGCCTGTGATTTGAAGCACTTCCGTCACACTGGGTTGTCTGGGGCAGTTCTGGGCTATAGGGCTGGCGATGGGCAGGAGTGTTACCTGTCCACCAGGATGACGGCTGTGAACGAACACCCCCCTTTTCTTGGGAAGTTGTGGTGTTTAGTGAATTTTCTCAGCCACTGGATTATTGTGTTTTGTCTCAGAGCTCTCCTAGTTCTGCTCTTGACTTGACCTGCCCAAATTGCAAGTCTTTGAAGCTTTCTGTATTGGGCTTCTTAGAGTAATTGTTTTAGAAAAAGAAAAAAGGATTAAAAAAAAAAAACAAAAAAAGGGCCCTCCTCAGAGATCTAATGGGTTATTGAAATGCTAAGAGACAAAGCAACCAGGGCCATTAAGGAAAGGTCCACAGGGCAGAGAGATCAGCTTTTCTTCGGGATTTGCATATGCACCTCAGGGCCCTTCCCCTTTCTATGTTCACCAGAACTCCAAAAATCCTCCGCTTTTATTTTGGAGTTTTTCATGTTGTTTTTTTTTCTCTGTGCCTGTCTCCTCTCTGCTGGGCTGGCTGCTCTCAGATTCTCTGGTGTCTGGTCTCAGTCTATCTATGGTTGGAGTTTGGATCAGTAGAATGAGATTCCGATAAGGGCTGCCACTGCAGTTCTCCCTTCTCCTCCCCGGAGCTGACAGCCCCTCCTCCCACGGGACTGAGCCTGGCAGGGAGGGGCGCGGGTCCCCTGGCCGCAAAAACTTACAGATTTCGCTGATCTCAGCAGTTCCACGTTTTCATGAGTGTTGTATGAAGTATGCCCAAAGTCAGATTGCTCTGTGGTGTCCAGTCCACGCCGTTCCTGGCTTTCTACCTACTTTCCTGGAGGAGTAACTAAAACATACAGCTCACCAGTCTGCCATCTTGCCCCGCCCTGTGTGTGAGCTTTTACTTTATCAAACTCCATGTACCCTAATCCAAAAATAATATTCCAGTTTTCTGTTGGGGGTGGGAGGTGAGTAAGTGGGGACATTGAGCAGATACTTTCTGCACTTAGTGCATAGGGGTCTGGGAATTTAACTTTCAACCAGTCCTTGTGTTTTCAGTCTCATATTCAATCTCAGTTCCAAAGGTAGATGACTCCAATCCCTGAATGCGATAGAAACTGGTTTTTACGCTCTTAGAATTCAGTGTTCTCATGTCTCCCAAGCCATTAATTGCTCATCCACTTGCTTTCTAGCTTCCAAAATTTTGTTTTTGTTGACTCCTAATTCATTCTCTTTGTCTTTATGAGTTTATGCCCTTTACTTTTGTTTTAGTGGATGGGAATAGAAATAAATGTTCAAGTTCAACTCATCATCCTTAATCTAAAACCTGAATTGTACTTTAAGCCTATTTGTTTTGGCACCCCACTTTTTACATTAATAGAACACCTATTAACATTTCCCATGGTAAGCCTGGCAATATTTATGGGGTGATAATAATAACAATTAATATGTATTGAATTTGTATTTGTTCATAAGCAGTGCTAAGTAATTTACCTTTTATTTCAGGGCTGGTATAAAACCAATCATGCACCAAATACTGTCCTTAGACCCAGGTGTGTCCTTAGACCCAGTACATGGGCCCCAAGCTCAGAGACCTTAAGCTTTAGGAATGCCTTCTTTGACAATTTCTAATGCCTCCTCTGTGCTTGTAACTGCCTGGGTCTGGCAGCACCACCCAGTTAGGGCACTCTAAGCCCTAACCAGAACCCATATGAGCCCTAGTCCCCAGTTATCCCCTTCAGAGCAGTGTCTGACACTCTACTGCCTGCATGGGGTTGACCATGTTCTAAGGAGCTCTGGAACTTGTACCTGTCTGGCCATCCCAGGGCCTAGCCTGGTTGCTGCCCTGGTGAGCTAATCCCTCCACTGGCTGGAGCAGCATTCTTTCACAGAATCATGTGAGATTGGACAACGTAAATGATGTTGACATGCTGATTTTGGGTGACACTGACTCAGTCAGACACATGAAGAAGTGTTTTCATGTGCACAGATTGGGCACTATAAAAGTATGTGAGTTCCTCCTTGCTACCATTATTAAATCTTCATAAATAAATCATTGCACCTCATATGGACTTGTGAAAGTTCTGTGTCCAACCAAGTACAAGTCATCCCAAATCAGTATGTCGGATACAAGTCTTACCCAGAGTACATGGGAAAATATGAAATGAAAATTTGTTTTAAACTTACCATTCAGAATTCTATAGCATAAAAGTAGAATACCACGTCTTCCAACCATGTCTTCTCTTGAACTCTTTATGCCGTAATCACTGCATTCCTGGAATGTGATCTATTTAAATGCCAAATGCACCTCTGACTTTACACATGGCCAACAGAGGGGAAGATAGGCAAGGGGCCTGTGGGCAGAGTGAGGAAAGTCATCACTGTACATACATATAGGGCTATTCTGGTGATTATGGCAGGTTCTGATCATTGGGTGCTGTGCCTGTGACAGTCATTACATATTTTTGAATATTAACCCTCTTTACTTCACTTAACCCTGTTTCATTGTGCTTGTTATAATGATGTGATTACTGAAAGTCGAATGGGAAGTACTTTGCCTAAATTTGCAAACTAAGAAGATGGTAGAGCAGGGGCGTTAGCCCAGGACTGTTTGACTCTAAAAGCTGCTTCCCAGCCCACACTCCACCACCTCTAAGATTGGAAAACATTGATGCAGAGTTTACGATTTTTTTCCCCCATTTCCATTGTACTTTTTGATACTCACCATCCAATTAAAGCCCTTAACTTGTATTATGCTCGTGCTATAATTATTCTAGTCATTCCATATAGCTGCATTCTCTAAAAGAGAGAATAAAACGAATGTATATGATATGGTAGAAGATACAGAACATGATGCAGTGAAAAGGTGCTTGGACTTTTGGCTCACACCAACCTGAGACCAAATTCCAGAAAGTTACAACTTTCCAAACATTAGTTTCCTCACATGGAAAATTGGAATATTAATATCTATCTCTGAAATTATAATTGTGAGGGTGAGGATTAAATAAGATAACATGAATAAACTATACTGACTGTGCATAGTAGGCACTCCAGGAATGTATTTTGTCTTGTATTTCCTCCCAAGACACACATTGAAGGATGTAGGTAATTCTGGTTACAGATCTCTGGAGAGACCAGTTTCTGAATGTCAACATGTACACTTGAGTCCTTTTAAAGGTATATGAAATGAAATAATCAGGAACAGAACAGCTTATGTAATAGTTTCTCATCTTCATTTACTTGGTTTTGCAAAATGGTTTAATTTCATGGATAGACTTGATTTTATAAAAAAGTTTGTCAAATGTAATCCATGGCTGAGTCATTGTTTTCCTAATGTTCACGGCATGGACCAGGCCAAAGAATAATCATAAAATACTTGTTAACGTTGAACTAGAATGTTTAAGAAAAGGAAAGAAGAAGAAAAATGAATGGTTGTTTTTAGACACCTATAATTTTGGAGACACAGTTTTGGATGCATTTTGAGCATGAAAATTCACTGAGGGTGAAAAGTTATTTTTCTTGGTAATTTAGCTTTTGGTAAGTTTGCAAAAACAACATTAGAGAGATTTTTGAGTTCCGAGTCCCAAGACTGGATACATCAACTGGCTAGTATTATCCTGACATTTCCAAGCACAATAGAAATATAGAATTGAGGCTAGTTTCTGAATACTAACAGCAAATTCTACTACCATTCAGTGACACATGAATTGTCTTCTTTCTTTTCTTGCCATCTCTTTGTATTTGCAGGATGTACTGTGCTGGTCACTAGGCCTATGTGAGAGGTGTTTCATGTTCATGCCCCAGTGGCTTTCCACATGGATGTGCAGGTGGATTCCTGATGAAGCACTCTGCTCTCCCCAGGCCTGGCCATGCATGGGAAGGATGGAGAGATTGGTAGGTGGATCCCATCTGGGAAAACACCTTTGCTGAATGTTTACTTGACAGAAATTAATGCTTTAGGTTTGGATGGTAAACTCTGGGAGGACATTTTTTTGGCTTTTATGGGAACTAAATTACACCAATTCTTAGGCTTTCCATGGGAAATTAACTGTACATTTTCATATTTAAGTAATTTTTCCCAATTTGTTGCCAATCTTGAAATTTCAGCCTTTGCTTTGCCCACAGACACCCTACTCCACCCCCCAGAGGGAAAAAATTGACATGTTAATGACGATTAAATTCTGACTATAATCCAGCAAGCCAAAAGATATTCTAGATAACAGAAAGATGACATTTTATGACATCTCTGATCTAAATATTGAACTAGAAATTTTCTTTTAATTTGCGGTTCTAACATATACCTTCTGTGTAGCAAATAACTTCTGCAAAGGCAACTCAATAGATCTAAAATTAGAACCATAGTTTTGATTTAAGTAGACTATTGGGATCAAAAGTTTGTAATATGATGATGATCACCAGTCCTTTCAAAAGTGAAATATAGAATTGGACATAACATTTTACTAATAAGTTGCTGGTTAGTGGTTGTGTATTTTTTAAAAAACAAAAGAAATAAATTTATAAATCAAATCAGCTTTTAAAGTCACAACAGAATCATGCTTGCTTGAAATGTATGTCCATGTACAAGTTCAATAGACCACCCATAACACTGTCTAGCACAGAGAAGAGTCAGAGAAAAACTGTTTATCATGTAGAGTACTGAACACACATGTACTTCAAAACAGGATGACAGATGTGGAACATCTGGTCATTATTCGTATAGGAAGGGGGAGCCTGTCTTCTTTGAAATTATTTATAAGCCGTTTCATGATTAGGACTAATATTTTTTCTTCAGAGTAAAAAAATTAAAGCATTTATGAACAGAATTTTAAAATACATGTTGATTTGCAATGACAACATTCCATATATCAGATAATGGAAAGCTTCACATTTAAATGAGAAATTATAGTGATATTCATAAGGATCCTGTTACATATAGTAATCATATAGTTACTTAGTGTAATTATAGCACACACCTACCAAATGCTTAACTGTGTACCAGACACTGTAAGGATATTAACTCATTTGATCCTCACAACTACTTTAAGAGGTAGGTACTATTCTCATCTTCATTTTACAGAATTCAGAGAGGTTATTAACTTGCCCAAGGTCACACAGCTATAAATGGTGTTGTCAGGATTCAAACACCAACATTCTGATTGCAGATCTACATTTGGCTAAACCACCTCATTGCATACTACTGTTCATAAAGCAAAGTGAAGACTTCTTCAGTTGTGTATGTTATATAGTGTGTGAAAATCACTACCTTTGAAGAGAAACTTCCTGAGCACTGGATGTGTTAGTCAGGATAAGTTTGGCTAAACTGTCATAGCAAAATAATTCAATAATATTCTGTGTCTGAGGTAGCTCAGCAGGGTGCTCTCCTCCCCACTTTTACCTAGGGACTCAGACATCAGGTTGCCCTGACAAAAGAAGAGAGAATCTGGAGGTGACACAGCAGCTCTTAAATGCGTCAGCACAGAAGTCACACTTTTCACTTCCAGGCACAGTTCATTGCCTGAAACTAGTCAATAGCATTGCCTAATTGCAAGGCTGTTGGGAATGTGAGCCAAGGGTAGAAAAAAAGAGAAGAATAAAAACATTGTTAAAGAAGCATTTAGCTCTTCTAAATGTAAATATCACTAAACTCTTAGATTAGAGAAAATTAGGAGGTATAATATGTCCAGAAGTCAATGCCTTCACTAAGGTGTCAGGTGGACAAGAGAGAAATGATGGCTAGAAGGAGTTGTGGCTAAAGAACAAGGATGGCCCCTGGGAAAGCTGGGAGGACACAGGGCAGGCCTCCACAGGGTCCTCAATCTGATCCTCAGCTCCTATGCCCCAAAACCTCAGATGGCTAACACACCTGAGACAGGGGTGACAGATTCAGTATAACCTCACTGACGACAGTTCCATTTAAACCAGATGGTCAAGTTATTAATTTATAATGAGAACCATAAAGGTGGTACAGTCTTCATATTTTGGTTCATAAATGAATTCTCCATGTTTGGTTAAAATCTATGGGAAATCAAATACTATATGAAAAGAGCATGGAGAGTGAGTTGGATGATTTTAATCATCATTGGCTTTACACTAGTGGAGTCTCAAGCTATGCCAGACTACAAATGCAGGACTGGGTGTGAGAACTAGCAAGAATGATGTTTTGGACTCAGTCAAACTTGCTTTTGCTTGGACTTCTATCACTTCATCTAGCAACAGAGCAAATGGCACACCAGAGCAGGAATTCATGAGAGAACAAGTGGCTGTGGTTCCCTGGTTCTTACCTGTTTCTTGCAGCGGCACATCCTGTTCCTTGAAGAGGAGTGAGAATTCTGCCAGGTTAGAGGAGCCCAGAACTTTGAGCTGACTGCCTTCATATTGTTTGGGACTGGGCAATGGGGGTGGCAGACAGAGGGCATGTCAGCCACATCACCAGGGCTTAACATCTGAACTCCACTCTCATAACTTCCTGAGACACCATGGTTCCAAAGAACTAGGTACTTCCATGCTTTATTTCTTGCTTGTCCACCATCTGCCATAAGACCAAATCCATTTATATCAGGCTATATTTGCCTAGAGGACTAAATGCTTGCATCTCCTGCCGAGGGACGGAAACACACAGAACAAATTTCTCTGCTCCCCTACTCCTCTCCCTCTATTTGAATATCTCCCCCTTCTTTGGCCACATTCTTTCTTCCAACTGAGTACATTATAACAATGAATGCTTTTACTGTCCAAATTTGTTATAATGTACTCAGCTGGAAAAATGAATGACAGTAAATGCATTCATTCTTTATAGAGTCTTATGCCCTGTTTACAATAATCTTAATTAAGGGTTTCTCAAGATACTTCAGGCATTTATTTAAAGATTACTACTACAGAAGAACAACTTTGCATGCATTTTTTTCTAATTCATTCTGAGAAGTTAGAGGAGTATTCTGTTCTTCTTCCAATTTATTATCTACAGATGCTAACTCAATTAGATGATTCATAACTGGTTGAACAGTACCAGAGGCTGCTGATGGATGGCTTAAAACCATCTTGGTGAACAATCTGTAGGCGTGCCCTAAGATTCAGTCCTAAGCCCTCTTCAGCTTAAGAATTTTATTTAAATAAAATGTATTTGGATAAAATGTTTTTTGAATTTTTTTATTAGAGACGTTGTGAGTTTGCAAAACAATCATGCATAAAATATGGGACTCCTGTATACCACCCCACCACCAACACCTGGTTTTGGTGTGGAACATTTCTTACTATTGATGATAGCACTTTTAAAAATAATTGCATTATTTTTTTAACAGAAGTTACCTTTGTTACTCCTTATTTGAATAAAACTATAAAATGAATGTTGATCAAATTGTTGAATAACTTGGAGCTAGGAAGGAAATGTGAGATTCTAGAATCAGAATCTAAAAAGATCTCAGAGAACCAAAATGATGGGCTGAATTGAATATTGTGAGATATAACAGTGTTCAATTCAAGGTCCTGCATCTGTGTCCCAAACTTTATCTAACCTAAATTCAACATAGGGATAGGGGGAGACTGGAAATACTCACGGTTATGCTTTGCTTTACTATATTTCCCAGCATCCCTTGCAGTTAGGTTTGCCATTAACCTGGTCTGACATTATAACCCGAGCGGAAATGACATGTGTCACTTCTGGGTGAGATAGATAAGGATCAGGGGTGCCTTCCCCACATTCCCTTCCTCCTGTAGGATAATGCTAGAGAGACTTTGAAATAACAAGATGGTGGAGCCACAAGATAAAGTAACATGATTCCTCATCACCTTTTGGAAGGTAATGATCTAACCCTCATCAGACTAGGATGTGAGCAAGAGTCCTCCTTGATTTTATTAAGCCACTGAGATCTCAAGGTTGTTAGTTTACAACTGAAAAACACTTAAGGATTTTAGTTGACAGGAAGTTTATATGAATTTTCTAGAAGAATACTCCCTATCCTTGACTCCTCGGAAACATTCAGTACTCACCACTCCCTCCTAACAGAGACACTGGTTTCCTTTGCCTTCTGTGACACAACTTCCTCTGGGTTTTCCTATCTCGATACCTGCAACTTTCTCTCACTTTCTTTGCATTCTCTTCCAGGGAATTATTTATTATTGAGTATCTCTGGGTTCAGTCCTCTGGACTTGCCTCTTTCATTTGATGTTCACTCATTTAGATTCAGTTATCATCTATATTCAGAAGACTCAAGTTTATATCACTAGCATAGAATACTTTTCTGATCACCAGACACACATAATCAAACTTCCAATTGATATTTCCTCATGGATGTCTTGATGACACCTCAAACTCATCATACAAGACTCCATCCATGTTCTTTCTCCCTAAATCTGGCCGTCTTCTAGTGTGTCTCACCTCAGTGAATGGCATTCACACATCTAGTCTTGAAACCAAAAGTCCATGACCCCTTCCTTACTCTCACACATCCTTCCTCCCACTTTATATGATCCATTAACATATCCTATCAATTTTCTCTATTCCATCCTCTTTGTGCCAGCTCCATAAAACTATCCTACTAATATTTCTCACCCCAGGCTCCCACAGTGCCATTTTTTTTTTCCTGAACTACGAAAGTACACTTTGATGTTCCTCTGGTTCATTCTTCATAGTAATCTTTTAAAACTGAAAAATTTGCCTCCCCTCTTATTTAAAACTCCATGTTTTCCCATCTGTTGTGTTAAGGTAAAGATAAAACATGGTCTCAAAGACCATACATGATCCGGTGCCTTCTGCCTCTCTGGCTCACCTCACATCCTGCATGCTCCCCCTTTCTTTGCTCCATTCTGTTGACCTACATTCCCCATCTCTTGCTTTCCCCAAGTGTCTCCTACCACTTCACTGCACATGCTCATCCCCATGCCTGAGAACTCCTTCCTCCTCTCTTGACCCAGTAACTTGACTTATTCTTCAGACCTCTGCTCAAGAGAAGAAGCCTTTTGATTTCCCTGATTAGTACAAATCCTGTTACTGATTCTCATGAGACAGTATACCTCTTCTTAGGACTTGTCACAGGTGCAGTTTTGCATGTATTTGTGGGGTTATTTGATTTTTCTTTGTATCCTTCACTAGACTGTAAGCTTTATGAACACAGAGGTCCTTTTCTTTTGTGCGTTGTTTTTTTTTTTTTTTTTTTTTTTACCTCCAGCACCTAATATAATGCCAGTTGTAGATTAGGCCTTCAGTATGTACTTGCCAAAGGAAGAAGGAAGGAATGTAGGAAAGAAGGAAGTGAGGGAGGGAGAGTGGGAGGGAGGAAAAGAGGATAGAAGGAAGGAAGAGAGGACAAAACAGAACAAGCTCTTTTCTACTTTTATCAATTTGCACCTGGAGCATTGGGTTAGGTTCTGGGTGCACATTTTAAGACAAAAACAAAGTGAAGTATGCTCCGAAGAGAGGGACCAGAAAGGTAAGGGGAGGATAAATTGGTCATATGAAGAAGGGTTGAAGGACATGAGGTACTTGACTTGGGAAATCATGGCTCAGGATATATGTGATAGAAGAAAGAAAGCTTGTGTTTGTTTTTCTTTTTTCTGTAGCTACCAGGCAAAAAGTATGGATCCATGAGCAGAAGCTAGAGGAAGACATATTTTGATCAATTATTAGGAAGTATATTTAAAGTATATCCTAAGAAGGCACAATCACCCAAAGCAGGAATAAAGGACCAGGAATAGGCTGAGTGATCACTTGCTGAGGATTCAAGCATCATATAGGTAATTTGATGCTCTTACAATTTCTTCCAACCCAGAAATCCTATTTTAAAGAAATATGTGACGCAGCATTTCATGACATAAAGCAGTCTACATCATCCCTGTTTCACAAATTAAGGTATTTAAAAGGAAAACACTTTAAGGTTTGTAAATAATCTTCAAAATCTTTTAGTGGACAAAAATAAATGCAAAAAACTGCTGCCTTGTCTCCAGGCACATGTATTGACTGACACTTTTATCCTCCTCCTGCTTTCTATTCCTATACTAAGATAATGCAACTGTATTCTTGCCAAAAATGTCATGAATAGCCTCCTGTGAGCACATATGGCCCAATTCAAAGAAGAAATAGCTTATAATAATTGTTAAAACCACTGTTTTATGTTAAGTTAGTATTACTGCCTGATTTCTATGTTTAACTTTTTTTGGCTTTTGATAATAGTGCACATGTATACGTAATTTATAATCATCGGTTAAAAGAATATATAATTATATATACACATTATGGCAAAAGTTAAAATTTAATAACCAGGCTAGCTGCAAACCAGATTGACTGACCAAATTATAAACCCCTTGCTTTTGGGCATTGATGGGGGAATGCCAGTTTCCTAAAAGTTGCTGATGTTTGTTACATGTCCTAAGCAATGATTTGGACTTTCACATTTTTTTTCATTTGTACTTCTATTTTTATATTCAAAATTCCATGATGTCAAATATTGTATGTACATACTTTTTGCCATACTAGAGGACATTTTGTTTGTTTGTTTCAACATGTGTAAAAATAGAGAATGAGTCAAAGTCCCTGATTCTGGGTTAGGAAAGGGTAGTATTAGAATCAGAGGAAGGAACTCAACTCAGCTGCATTTAGCTCACAGCAGAACAGTGTTAAACTGGACCCTTCTCGATCAGGAACCAAGGGCTCAGTCAGTGAGCACGTGAGGGGATTAGGCACAAGGGCCAATCCTCAGAGTAGTGGTTACTAGGATCTGTGGTCAGTCACGTGGGCTGGAAGAGAGGGTACCCACTCTGTGTGGAGAGGCCTGAATCAAACACTGCTCACAAGGACGTGGGGAGAAGCAATTCCGAGAAATCATGTGGGATTGGCACCCAGCTCCAGACCCCAAAGTGGTAAAGCCAACGAAAAGGCAAGAGGGGATCTGGACCTCAGTCTCTGGTGAAAGCTCACGGGATTGTCATAGAGCAATCAGCCTCTGTACTAGGGAGATCAAACAGCCAGAAGAGGCCAGCAACCCAGAGACAAGAGCAAAATTGCTTCAAATCAGCATTAAGTAAATGCAAGGTATTTACAGAGTCCTTCAGTAAGTGGGTGCAGAAGAAAGATTGAAACAAAACAATCACGTTGACACTATGAAAGTCTTAACAATGTAAAAAACAAAACAAAACACTATTGCCTCAATTATATTAATATAGCTTATGAAAGTATTCTGAAGAAATGAACTTTGACAATAAAACTTTATATGGCTAACTGCCCCAGACAACTCTTCATCATTCTTGCATAAATCTAGCTGTTTGGCATCATCGACACAGAGCAAGACATGAAGATTTCAGTTTGTTATTTCTGAAATCCCTTTCAAGAAAATACTTTCAAAAATGCACTTGGCCATCTTATCTGAATAAATACATTTATGAACATTGTTACCAGGTAGCAAGAGGTGATCCCTGTCCAATGTTTGCAGAGATTTTATAGTTGGCAAATATGGTGAAAGATTTGCAAAGATATTGGGCTGTGAGTGTGTTTACATTGGATAAGTGAAAAAGCCCAGCTTGTCCAGTGAGCTTCATTAATGTTGACAGTCAATTTGGAGAATATCGGCCCAAAAGCTTGCTTTTCTTATCCAAACATTTAGGTCAAAATTATTGGGGAAAATGCCTCAACTCACACCTTTTGGTTTTTAAGGGAAGAGGCATCAAATTTATGAAACATAAAATCTTTATTACTTGATGAGATTTTCTTAAATTCCATTTGAAAATACTTACTGGGAACATACTCTATGATAAAAAAATTTCACTACTGAGCTTTTATTTTTTTTTAATTTTATAGCCTCAGACATTTGTAGGTTTGAAGTAGTTACACGTTACTTACGGTAACTCTTGGAAGTATCACATATAATTAAACCCTGAATCTAAATCTCTGATCACCTGGTTTTGACAATTTCTGTTTAGTGTATTCTGCCAACAACATATTAATTAGATGTGGCCCAGTGGCTCCAGGTCATTGCAGAAAAGCAAACAAAGCTCCAGGGATTACAGTGCTAAACTCAACTGTCTTCTTGGCTGCTTTGTAAAATAAAGGAAGTAGAGACCAAAAGTATTTCTCATAGAGACTAGCCAAGTGAGGAAAAGAAGGGGCTGGGGACACATGGATTACCAAGATTATACATTTCTATTAATCACTGATTTTGCTGATTTTCTAGGGAAAATATGAAGGAGAAAATAAACAACTTCAATCTTATAAAACAGTTGTAGAAAGTACACTGCTAAATAGCAGAAGCAAGTGTGGGAAACATTTGTGCACCACACTGAGGAGCTATAACTTGGTCATTCTGGGAGTTATTGTATTACCCGTCCCAATCATATCAACATTTGGTTGAGGGTGGTTTTCCCAAAAATATTGGTAATAAAATGCTAATTCCCAAATTCATTATTACAGTAAGGAGAATGAGGACTACTGGGGGAAAATCAGCATTCTTTGACAATACTGACCTGAATGATTGAATTAAAACTCATGTCAGTTACAATCCCGGCATACATCATAATGAGGCCCTTCCAATAGGCTTCATTTCGTTATAACAGTGAGTAGTAAAGTAAACCCAGCAAAGGTAAATTAATCTCAGTAGTGCATTTTGTCCTTCCTTTCTTAGAATTTTAGAGAAAAAAAGATTTCCTGACTTTAGAAACAATTTCCCTGGCAGAAGCATTAATTTCCTTCTGCATTCAATGCTGTGCAAGGATGTGGATGCCTTTGCATTTCCCAGCGTGTGGTGTTACTTTGGGAGTAAAACTTAAATGGGACCCAGATGTGTCTGCCTTGGGCGTTCCAGCTCCTGACTTCAAGCCTGTGGTCTTCCTTGGGCCAAAGCTGATTCATAACTCAGCACCTTTCAGACTTCCTCAAAAAGAACGCACACTCCCAAAACATTATTGAGATATGTAAAATTTATTGAATACTTTGAAGGGAGAGAAAGGAAGAGGTTTGCATTGCAAACTCCATAGCAAACAACTGAAAAATGTGTGTGTGTGTGTTCATATAATCTTCTCCTAAGCTCCCTTCTCAGTCACCCTTCACTGTGGAGTTTCCCCCTTTCTCTCTTTCTGATCATTCTTGCTGACTTTTCTACTCTTTTTCTGGATCGTCCCCTGGAAAATTCAAATTACTTCCTCTCTTCTGTGCAGAGCAATTCACTTCTGCCTAGCTTTCATTCCAAACGGCAGACACTCAAACCCAGCATGGCTTTCCATCAAAGAGCTCCCCGGGTAACAAAATCCACCTGCCTTATAGGACAGTTTATTGACCTTTTGGTATCTTATCTTCCAGGCTAAGCAATTCCTCCAAGTATGCTTTTTTCTATAATATATATAATGTTCTCCTTAAGAACAATTCTGGAGAATGAAATATTCTCCATTTCTTTTCATGAAACAGTTACTTTCTCCAATTCAGCAACTTCGATAGCTTACAACTACACAGTAAGAAATGTCAAGGAATTTGATAATCCACAAATATATCTACCAATTCCCTGGAGATTTCTCCCCTAGAGTAAATTCCTGAAAATTCTAATATGAAACTATAAATTGCTACACATGGTTTGGTCTGTCTAGAAGGCGTAGTTTTAAATAGATATCCTTGTTTGAAAGTCACCTTGATCACCCATCATCACTTCTCTACTCCCTTCCACAAAGTATATCCATTTTCCAGAAAATTGTTTATCTTGTACATTTATATTATTGGGATTCAAACCTTTGGAAAGAGCAAATTAAACCAGTGAAAGAGCTTATTCAAAGAGATATCCTCCTTTTTCATAATAGCCCACATCAAAGAAAATTTGGACTTGCAAATGTAGGCATCAAATGGTGTAACTGTAGGTTTAAGATGTATGTAACTGAAAAAACTAAGTGAGCATTGGTTTACAAGTCTAAAAGGGTCCTGGTGGGGTGATGGGGAGTGGGGTAGGGTAGTAATGATGTCTGTTTCAGTTTTCTAGTCTGCAATGTGATGCTATGTTATGTTGGCAAAGAAAGGACTTAGGCGGCTCAGAGTCACAGATACAGGTCTGAATATTGCTCCACATCAGATTGTGTGGCATTGGCAAGTTACTTCATCTTTCTGAGTTTTATCTTTCTCATCTGTCAAAGAGGAACAACAGATCCTTCCCAGAGCATTACTGTGAGCATTAATTATACCTGTTCTACACATGGAAGGATATCAAGACTGTGTCACTGATTTTCATGGATAGCATGGTGAGGGTTTTCCCCTTTCTTTGGTGAGCCTCTTCTCCTAGTCTAAACTCAGGGTGCCCCCTTGTCAGACCCTACAATCATGTGTGTTTGACACTCATCTATCTTCCATTGAGATTACTTTGATTCAGTATTTCTCAAAAATTAATGAGTTACAACTACATTTATGAGCTTAGGCACTTTTTCATGGGCCCTTCCTCCATAAAAAGCACATTAAAAATTGTTTTATGAACAAGATGGTATAAAGATGACTCTAATCTAAGCTGTATCCATCATTACATATCCATTATGATAATGTTCAAATTTTCTTTTGATTTTTTAAAGAAATTAAAACATCTTTGTAGGTGCTTTTATTGTGCTTACTGAAAGCTTCTTGCTCCTGTTTGAGCCTCCAACTTTTCATTTCTGGTAATTTTTTTCAAATTCTCAGTCCTCTCCCTTCTTTTACTCTTTGCTGTACATGTTAATTTTCTTTAATCTCTTTTCACAGACTCAATCCTCTTATCCTTTTATCATCTTTGTTGCCCTCTTTAGATGCCTTTGGATTCTAGCCAAGGTATTGATGTTTCTTTTTGGTAAATGCAAAATTATACATGATACCCTGGGCCACCTAATGTAGACCATATTGAAATAAAATGATTTATTTACTCTTCAGATGTGAAGCTCTACTGTTAGAACTTTTCTAAGAGCATTTATGCTTTTTAAATTGTATTTGTTTTTAGTAGCTGTTGGGCCATATTTAATTTCTTCTGAACTCTTACCCCCAGATTTTATTACTTTCCAAATGTCATTGTTTCATTCATTCCTTTTTTGCCTTCATACCTAGAACATTCCCAAATCAATAATAAATCAAACACTTAGCCATGGAGATTCAACACACCATCACCTGTCTCCAAAGTGTAGCCCTTCATTAAAGTGAAAGCAACAACCCAAAGGACCTAGCTTTTAAGAGGGCTTACAGCAAAGTGGCAAACGAAACATGACCCAATTCACCTTGCGTTGATACTTGGTGATCGTGTAACTTAAAATGTTCACTTTACATCGATCTAAAATTTATTTACACAATTTTTTGTTTTATTTTATTTACTAGTTTTAAATTTTGTTTTATACTTACTTTCAAAATTCTAGGTGTTTAAAAAGAATTGATTTCTCTTACCCCCTCCCACAGATTTACTGGTGAGCATTGGATTGAAGTTTAAAAGAATTGAGATACATTTTTTATTTCTACTCTTCCTTGTTCTAAAATAAAATTTGAGGCCCACAAAGATGCATGCAATATGGCAATACAAAATACATTTTAAGTGAATTAAGGAAAAAAAGAGAAAATAAAGATAAGAAAATAAGTCAGAAAAAAATATATAGGGTAACATATGCCACGAGCACTCACACTCCTGCTGGCAGCAGGCCATGGATTTGACTTTAAACTCAGTTTTTGAATACTTTGTAAGGCAAACAATGTATGCCTCATTTTTTTTTTTTTTTCACCTAAACACAGGTAAAACATATTTACCAGATACTTACCTAGGATAAATAGAAATTATATCAAATCGTTTTTATATGGTCATGACTCCCTTGGAGGAAAGATAAAGGACCACATGGTAAAGGTTACCTTCCTTCTTGCCTTATAAGGGAGGGGGCAGTAAGTCTCATTAACACAAGGAGAACTGCCAAGGAGTTACATCGATACAGAAATTCTTATCTGCTTTTTAGAAATTATCAGAGCCATTAATTTGTGCAGTGCCTAGCTCAAGGGAGTATTATCCATAGACAACATGTTGGGAAAAAAAAAAAACACCCAGAAATACAGAAAAGTATGAAGAAGAAAATAAAATGCAACTTAATGATATGGAGAAAATTCCTATTAATATCTTATTCCTTTCAAGTTTTATTATTTTAGGACAAATTCCTAAAAGTGGAATTCTTGTGTCAAAAGATATGACATTGTTTTAGTTTCCTCAGCTACTTAAGCAAATATCATCAAATGGGTCGTGTTAAACAACGGGAATTTATTTGCTCATTTGAGAATGGGAAAAAGTCCAAACTGAGACATCAACAAGGCGATGTTGTCTTCCTGAATTCTGGGGCTGGCTGCTGGCAATTCTAAGTCCTTAGCTTGTCACACGGCAAGGCACATGGTGGTACCTCCTGGTCTCTCCCTTCTCTTCCTGGTTCCATTGATGTTCAGCCTCTTGCTTCCTGTGCCTCTCTTTCTCTCTTTGTCTCTCTCTCTCTCTCTCTCTCTCTGTCTGAATTTCATGTTGCTTATAAAGGACTTGGTAATGGATTAAGACCCTTCCTGACTGGGCTGGGCCTCAACTTAACTGAAGTAACCTTGGCCAGAAGGTCCTACTTTTGATGGGTTCACACCCACAGGAATGGATTAGATTTAAGAACATGTTTTTTCTAGGGTACATACAACTTCAAACCACCACAGATACTTTTTAAACTCTTGATTCATTTTGCCAAATTATCCTCCAATCTGTAGCATATGCAAATAGCCATTTTAGTGCACTTTTGCCAATTTTGTACCTCAGTTTCCTCATTTATAGCATGAAGACTTTCCTTATATTAATCAAATTAATATATATCTCATTTTCCTCATTTATGAAATGCTAATAATATTACCTTTCAATACCTTTCAATAATCGTATTATGTCATAGAATGGTTGTATTAAATGAGTTAAGGTAGGGAAAGGACTTAAAGCCATATATATAGTTTTTCTATTTTTATTTGCAAATTGGGGAGGTCAAAATAGTTTCTCATTTCATACATAATTATTAGGAAGGTGGAACACTTTTTCATATATTCAGAGGACATTCACGCTTCTTCTTTGTTATATTGTCTGTTCATATTCTTAGTACAATTTTCTGATAGGTATTTATTTGTTCATATTTATTTTTATAAACTCTCTATATTAGGGATATTAACCCTGTATCTGATATAAATGTTTCAAATATTTCCCTCAGTTTGTTGCCTTTTAATTTTGGTTGTATATTTCTTTTTTACATGCAAATAATACTTTTTTTATTAAGTCAAATAACCAATCTCTTTTTGCACATATTTTTCCTTTTCTTTCATATTTAAGAATTAATCTGATATCCCAAGAGCATTAAAATATTCACCTATGTTGTTTTTTATTTATTTTTTTACATTTAATATTTTTTAATGTATACATTTAATTTTTTAATCATCTGTATCTCCAGTGTTTTCTGATGTGATTGGTAATTCAGCATTTAATCTGGAGTACAAAATCATGAATCCTCCAATTCAATCAAGTGGTAATGGAAAAGTAAAATACCAGTGTACCATGTCGCAGCCCAAGAGGGCCATGCCAGCCCAGAGGCCAAAGAAGACAATGAGCATTTTCTGATACATGAACTTTTATTCAGGGCTTACTTACAGGGTGAGAAGTCATGGAGAGATCATGACGGCTCTCTCAGGCTGGGCAGGCATCACGTTCACAGGGAAGATGACCAAACAATGCAAAGAGGACAGAAGGCCTCTTCTAAGGGTTTAAGACAAAAGGCCCTCCTAAGGGTGGGGGGAGCATAGATGCAGGAATAGGTCATTTTGACCTGGGGGGTGGTGCAGGAAGGACTAGAATAACACTTGAACAATTACATTTTGCTCTTTTTGTGAGACTAAGAGCCTCTCACTTCCTGCCTGCTTGCATAAAGTTACATTTTAAGGTCAATTTACCCTTTTTCTCTTTACTGGCTTAGAAAGACAATAGGTTAAACATTTAGCTGCCTAGGTCACGCAGACTGCTGTGCACCAAAGATCTGCAGGCCTGTTTTGCTCAGGCCATGGGTTGCCACATACCATTTAAATAAAGCTTAACATTTCACAGAAAAAGAGAAATAAAAATTTTAAAGAACAACTTGCCTAAGAAATATCAGGCTTGATTTCCATTGCCAATTGCACAATAAATAGTCCTTGCTCTTGAAAGCTTAGTATTTACCAGGAAATCCTCAAATCCCTCCCTACTCCCCTAAATTTTACAATTTTTATATGGATGAAATCAAGCACTAATTTATCAGGCATTGCTCAGTTGAACAGAAAATTTTTGTAGTACACAAAAGACCTTCCAGCATTTTTTATCTTCGATTACCCCATGCGTTTGTTTTCATGTCACATTTTCCCCGAGATCTAGCTTTCAGATGCATGGATACTCTGCCCAGTGCTCTGGCTGTATTCATTTCCATATTGTCTCTCTTTATCCTGGAAGGGCTCCCACTTTCCCACTTACAGGACCCTGGTTGTTTGCCATATACTTTCCCATAAGTCACATCTGATTCTTTAGTGATCTTCAATTATAGGAGCGTTCTATGTGTTTCCTCCTTCAGTTGTCTCACTGACTGTATTATGTTACAGTCCCTAATGCCTTGTGCTTTGATTCTCCACAAAAGAAAAAAAAAAAAAACATTTATTTTAGCTTCTAAGATCCTCTCTGAAATGTCTGTGCATAGGCTAGTATGCTAATTTATCACATACAATTTATCTTCTGTGGAAATCTGCATACTTCTACTGAAGATTTTAGGTGGCTGTTTATCCCACTGAAAACTGACGTATTCAATAAATTTCATCCACTGAAATATTTTCTATTGTAGAAACATCACTTAATAAAAGTTTTTCTTTAAATTGATACACCTAGCAATGAAACTGGAAAAATTGTTTGCAATCAGTTGCTAAAAATGTATTAATAAAAATACTCCTGGATCCAGACTTCTAAGTGTTGGAAAGAAATAGAACTTATATCAATAGACTGATATTAAATTAAGTAAATATTAAAACAATAAAATAAAAATTCTTTTTGGCAGAATAAGTTGCTTATCAGTAGCTCTTATCTCTTATACAACTTAGTTTAGAATGTAAGTGGCTAAGTAATTTTAGGACACATGGACATCAGAACTCTTTGGGTGTTCATTATTTTACGTTTGAAAACATATAAATATTGCTGTCTTTAGACACAAAGTATGCAAATGTATACCAGATCCCATTTTCGACTTTGTTTCTGCAAGGTCACCAGCAAAGTTGTCCCTAGATATGAATGTTTCTCATAGGCTCCTTGGGCTCCCCTTGGATTTTCTACATCATTGTCATTATCAACAGTTGTTTAGCTCTCCCATGTGCTTTTCCAGGAGAGCTGGTTACTACGGAGACCCCAACTATGGTTGTTAAAGAAGAACCTTGCTTCTTTAACCTAACTGTGAATTCCACAACATCCTAAGACTAATCTTCCATGGGGATATTGGGAATAGCAGAAATAAGCAGTATTTTCATTGAGATCTGATTTTTTAAAAAGACATTTTTTGGAACACTGGAATAAATATCAGTTCTTACTCAATTGCAAGAAGGAACAGGGCCAATATCAATATTTTAAGAACTGTGGAAAAACAATTATAAAGTTGGATGTTACTGAAATTAGATGAAATGAATGTATATGAATATTTTGTTGGCTAAAGGAAGGAAGTCTTTGCCAAGTGGGCCCTTTTTAGTAGCTGGATGAGTATAGATCATTAGTGGGGGAGCTTAAAAGCAACAATGCATGTTACAAATTAGCTGGCTTGGGATTGCACTTTCTTGGAATTTTAGACTATGCGTAAGAACAGCACCAAACATGGACTGTGCTCATTTGGCCCTTTAATTTTTTCATTCGACAGTGGCATGCTAAATGATGGGAGGAAGCATCTCCATAAACAGTAATGATTTGTGGCTGATGTCAGCTGCAAAGCCATCTAGAAACAATCCCTTACTGTAGCCTTGCTCATCTGAGCAGCTGCCATCTCCCTGGCCCCAGCTTTTACTGTTGCAGAGCTGGGCAACAAAAACAATGGTCCTGCACCTGCTGCCGGGCCTGCCAGTGATGCACACCATTCAAGCCAGGAGGAACAAGACCATGAAAAGCAGGTGCACACCCTAGCTCACTCAGCTGCTCCCCTTTCTGGGTGCTGCTCTCCTGCCAGCCCAATGGCCAGTCCAGTTTGCCCCACAACTGTGGTGTGGACAGAGAGAGCATCACTGGAGAAAGAAGACCCCCTGAAGAGGCAGATATATAAATAAATCTAGTCAAGTCAGACTCACCGTTATCAACTTTCTGTGGGATAAAAAGTGTAAGTGGAGTGTCAGAGAGGGCCACATGTGGGGAACCTAGTCCAAATCCTGTATCCTTTATTTTACTCATATATTTTTATGTCATTCCCTTTTGTCAGCACAATCAAGGGGAGATAGAGCCTTGTTTACCATAAGAGGGAAGGGGGATAAGAATCTTTTATGATGGCTCATACCTACTCCTTGACTTACTCGTTCTCCGCTCTCCTTGGTAACCTTACTTACGTCCATGCTTCAACCAACACTTCTAACACAATGTCTCCCAAACCATTGCTTCACTTTAGAAACCTGATACTTTGATGCTGGAAGTAACCACTGGAATTATCCTATCTAACCTCCAAATTTTAAAGATGAGAAGACTGAACCTCCAAGATGTCAAGTAAAACCTTCCAAGATTATACCAAGAAGGAACTAGCAAAACCAACACTAGAATTGAGACTAGAACCGAGACTCCTGACTTCCAATAGTTTTCTTTCCACCCTAACTAACACCTCCCACAGCATCACACCCCCTTCCCTTATTTCTCTTTCTATAGCCACTTCCTATTTCAGGTTGTCAGTAATTTTCATATGACTTTTGTAATAGTTTCCTGGTTGATAACCCACCTCCTCTCTCAAATCCATTCTAGATAAATACTGCAGATTACATCTTAAAAATCTTTGAAAGAGCACTGTTTCATGATTATTCTAACTCAAAAACCTATAATGGTTTCATTTTGATGCAAATTTCATCAAAAAGGATCTGGCCCACCTTGTCGGTCCAATATCTAAAAAGCTCCTGCATCTCTTTTATGCTCCAGCCAAAATTGACAATGCCATGTTCTTGGAACTCTGCTCATGCTTTTCTATCTACTGCTCTTTTCTACTTGGAATGGACCACATCTCTGCCTGCCAATATCTTGCCCCGCCTTCAAGGCTCAGTTCAACTCTTCCATGAAGCCATCTCTTGTACCCCAAGCTGACTGTGACAGATTCCTTCTATGTTTTTCCATGACATGCAATTTTCCCTTTCATAATGCATTTATCCCACAGTTACTAGCGTATGTATTTTGTCCCTGCAAATAGACTTTAAATTCTCCCACGTTTGAGATTCTATTCTACACATTCTTGTACCCTCCACAGTACCTAATATAGTGCCTTGAATATGGTGGGTGCTGAATGAATATTGATTTCATATCATAGTATTTGAGCAAGATCTAACAACAGCATAATATTTAGAGCTTAGAAAATTCATTTCAACTTTGCAATTTGTATACATAGCAACACAGCATCTTGGAATTAGGAACCAAAGCCCAAGAAAGTGGGATTCTTTCAAAGAAATTTTCCAAAAATCTAAGATGTAACAGAATATCTGAAGAAATAATAGAAACTACAGCTCTGCCATCCAAACTGCTTTGGTCAGACGAATCACAGCTGGTGTTCAGAAGCCAATTCAATGCGAAGAATATGGCACATGGCCCCATGGTTCCAGGACCCGCTATGCAACAGAATCCTCATTCCAGATGTCCTGAGGTAGAACCTCTAGCAACCTGAAATTACATAGGGCTCCTCTAGTGATTCTATTGCCTGGCTTTCATACATGGGATCCCTCTCAAAGACAGCATGCCCACAAACTTGTATTGGTGCTCATGGTGTTGGGGCTGGGGAAAAGGAACAACCAGTTAGTATTTGTTTTAAATTCCTAGTTGTTTAAATAATTCACATTATGGTCACATCTTGTGATAGGACCCAGCAGGTCCCAAGATAACTCAAGAGTGATGGGTAGAGATGGCGGGGCAAGATGGCAGATTGGTGAGCTGTATGTTTTAGTTACTCCTCCAGGAAAGTAAGTAGAAAGCCAGGAACTGCGTGGACTGGACACCGCAGAGCAATTTGACTTTGGCTATACTTCATACAACACTCATGAACACATCGAACTGCTGAGATCAGCGAAATCTGTAAGTTTTTGTGGCCAGGGGACCTGCACCCCTCCCTGCCAGGCTCAGTCCTGTGGGAGGAGGGGCAGTCTGCACTGGGAAGGAGAAGGGAGAACTGCAGTGGCAGCTGTTATCGGAAACTCATTCTACTGATCCAAACTCCAAACATAGATAGACTGAGACCAGACACCAGAGAATCTCAGAGCAGCCAGCCCAGCAGAGAGGAGATAGGCATAGAAAAAAACAGCAAGAAAAACTCAAAATTAAAAGCAGAGGCTTTTTGGAGTTCTGGTGAACATAGAAAGGGGAAGGGCAGCGCTCAGGCCCTGAGGCTCATATGCAAATCCCGAAGAAAAACTGATCTCTCTGCCCCCTGGATTTTTCCTTAATGGCCCTAATTGCTTTGTCTCTTAGCATTTCAATAACCCATTAGATCTGCGAGGAGGGCTTTTTTTTTTTTTATCTTTTTTTTTCTGTTTCTAAAACAATTACTCTAAGAAGCCCAATACAGAAAGCCTCAAAGGCTTGCAATTTGGGCAGGTCAAGGCAAGAACAGAACTAAGAGAGCTCTGAGACAAAAGGCAATAATCCAGTGGCGGAGAAAATCCGCTAAACACCACAACTTCCCAAGAAAAGGGGGGTGTCCACTCACAGCCATCATCCTGGTGGACAGGAAACACTCTTGCCTGTCGCCAGCCCCATAGCCCAGAGCTGAGCGGACAACCCAGTGTGACGGAATTGCTTCAAATAACATGCACACACCACAAAACTGGGTGTGGATGTTAGCCTTCCCTGCACCCACAGCTGGTTGCCCCAGAGTTGGGAAGGTGGAGCAGTGTGAATTAACAAAGCCCCATTCAGCCATCATTTCAGCAGACTGGGAGCCTCCCTACAAAGCCCAGCAGCCCAGAACTGCCCTGGGGGGACGGCACTCACCTGTGACATAGCACAGTCATCCCTCCACAGAGGACCAGGGGGTGCATGGCCTGGAAGAGGGACCCACACGCAAGTCTCAGGGGCCATACGCCAATACCAAGGACTTGTGGGTCAGTGGCAGAGACAAACTGTGGCAAGACTGAACTGAAGGACTAGACTATTGCAGCAGCTTTAAAACTCCAGGAACACCAGGAAGATTTGATTGTTAGAGCCACCCCTCCCTCCCTGACCACCCAGACACACGCCCCATATACAGGGCGGGCAACACCAACTACACACGCAAGCTTGGTACACCAATTGGACCCCACAAGACTCACTCCCCCACTCACCACAAAGGCAAAGCAGGGGAGAACTGGCTTGTGGAGAACAGGTGGCTAGTGGATGCCACCTGCTGGTTAGTTAGAGAAAGTGTATGCCACGAAGCTGTAGATCTGAAAAATTAGAAATAAGGACTTCAATTGGTCTACAAATCCTAAAGGAACCCTATAAAGTTAAGCAAATGCCAAGAGGCC
Organism: Choloepus didactylus; assembly: GCF_015220235.1. Classification (NCBI taxonomy): domain Eukaryota; kingdom Metazoa; phylum Chordata; class Mammalia; order Pilosa; family Megalonychidae; genus Choloepus; species Choloepus didactylus. Next base: position 51,430,323 of record NC_051313.1, read on the forward strand.
AAAAACAACAGAAAATTCTAAAGCATATGAAAAAACCAGACGATATGGATAACCCAAGCCCAAACACCCAAATCAAAAGATCAGAAGAGGCACAGTCCCTAGAGCAACTAATCAAAGAACTGAAGATGAACAATGAGACCATACATAGTATGGGATACAAAAGATATCAAGAAGACCCTAGAAGAGCAGAAAGAAGACATAGCAAGAGTAAATAAAAAAAATAGATGATCATATGGAAATTAAAGAAACTGTTGACCAAATTAAAAAGATTCTGGATACTTATAGTACAAGACTAGAGGAAGTTGAACAATGAATCAGTGACCTGGAAGATGACAGAATAGAAAATGAAAGCACAAAAGAAAGAATGGGGAAAAAAATTGAAAAAATTCAAATGGACCTCAGGGATATGATAGATGATATAAAACATCCAAATATAAGACTCATTGGTGTTCCAGAAGGGGAAGAAAAGGGTAAAGGTCTAGGAAGAGTATTCAAAGAAATTGTTGGGGAAAACTTCCTAAATCTCCTGAACACCATAAAGACACAAATCATAAATGCCCAGCGAACTCCAAATAGAATAAATCCAAAAAACCCACTCCAAGATATATTCTGATCACACTGTCAAACACAGAAGAGAAGGAGCAAGTTCTGAAAGCAGCAAGAGAAAAGCAATTCACCACATACAAAGGAAACAGCATAAGACTAAGTAGTGACTACTCAGCAGCCACCATGGAGGCGAGAAGGCAGTGGCACGATATATTTAAAATTCTGAGTGACAAAAATTTCCAACCAAGAATTCTTTATCCAGCAAAGCTCTCCTTCAAATTTGAGGGAGAGCTTAAATTTTTCACAGACAAACAAATGCTGAGGGAATTTGCTAACAAGAGACCTGCCCTACTGGAGATACTAAAGGGAGCCCTACAGACAGAGAAACAAAGAAAGGACAGAGAGACTTGGAGAAAGGTTCAGTACTAAAGAGATTCGGTATGGGTACATTAAAGGACATTAATAGAGAGAGGGAAAAAATATACATGACAAACATAAACCAAAGGATAAGAAGGCTGATTCAAGAAATACCTTCACGGTTATAATGTTGAATGTAAATGGATTAAACTCACCAATTAAAAGATACAGATTTGCAGAATGGATTAAAAAAAATGAACCATCAATATGTTGCATACAAGAGACTCATCTTAGACACAGGGACACAAAGAAATTGAAAGTGAAAGGATGGAAAAAAATATTTCATGCAAGCTACAGCCAAAAGAAAGCAGGTGTAGCAATATTAATCTCAGATAAAATAGACTTTAAATGCAGGGATGTTTCGAGAGACAAAGAAGGCCACTACATACTAATAAAAGGCACAATTCAAGAAGAAGAAATAATAATCATAAATCTTTATGCACCCAATCAAGGTGCATAAAGAAACACTGGCAAAACTAAAGGAAGCAATTGATGTTTCCACAATAATTGTGGGAGACTTCAACACATCACTCTCTCCTATAGATAGATCAACCAGACAGAAGACCAATAAGGAAATTGAAAACCTAAACAATCTGATAAATGAATTAGATTTAACAGACATATATAGAACATTACATCCCAAATCACCAGGATACACATTCTTCTCTAGTGCTCACGGAACTTTCTCCAGAATAGATCATATGCTGGGACATAAAACAAGCCTCAATAAATTTAAAAAGATTGAAATTATTCAAAGCACATTCTCTGACCATAATGGAATACAATTAGAAGTCAATAACCATCAGAGACTTCAAAAATTCACAAATACCTGGAGGTTAAACAACACACTCCTAAACAATCAGTGGGTTAAAGAAGAAATAGCAAGAGAAATTGCTAAATATATAGAGGTGAATGAAAATGTGAACACAACATACCAAAACTTATGGAATGCAGCAAAAGTGGAACTGAGGGGGAAATTTATAGGACTAAATGCATATATTAAAAACGAAGAAAGAGCCAAAATCAAAGAACTAATGGATCAACTGAAGAAGCTAGAAAATGAACAGCAAACCAATCCTAAACCAAGTACAAGAAAAGAAATAACAAGGATTAAAGCAGAAATAAATGACATAGAGAACAAAAAAACAATAGAGAGGATAAATATCACCAAAAGTTGGTTCTTTGAGAAGATCAACAAGATTGACAAGCCCCTAGCTAGACTGACAAAATCAAAAAGAGAGAAGACCCATATAAACAAAATAATGAATGAAAAAGGTGACATAACTGCAGATCCTGAAGAAATTAAAAAAATTATAAGAGGATATTATGAACAACTGTATGGCAACAAACTGGATAATGTAGAAGAAATGGACAATTTCCTGGAAACATATGAACAACCTAGACTGACCAGAGAAGAAATGGAAGACCTCAATCAACCCATCACAAGCAAATAGATCCAATCAGTCATCAAAAATCTCCCCAAAAATAAATGCCCAGTGCCAGATGGCTTCACAGGGGAACTCTACCAAACTTTTCAAAAAGAATTGACACCAATCTTACTTAAACTCTTTCAAAACATTGAAGAAAATGGAACACTACCTAACTTATTTTAGGAAGCTAACATTAATCTAATACCAAAACCAGGCAAAGATGCTACAAGAAAGGAAAACTACCGGCCAATCTCCCTAATGAATATAGATGCAAAAATCCTCAACAAAATATTTGCAAATCGAATCCAAAGACACATTAAAAAAATCATACACCATGACCAAGTGGGGTTCATTCCAGGCATGCAAGGATGGTTCAACATAAGAAAATCAATCAAGGTATTACAACACCTTAACAATTCGAAAGGGAAAAATCAAATGATCATCTCAATAGATGCTGAAAAAGCATTTGAGAAAATCCAACATCCTTTTTTGATAAAAAAACTTCAAAAGGTAGGAATTGAAGGAAACTTCCTCAACATGATAAAGAGCATATATGAAAAACCCACAGCCAGCATAGTACTCAATGGTGAGAGACTGAAAGCCTTCCCTCTAAGATCAGGAACAAGACAAGGATGCCCACTATCACCACTGTTATTCAACATTGTGCTGGAAGTGCTAGCCAGGGCAATCCGGCAAGACAAAGAAATAAAAGGCAACCAAATTGAAAAGGAAGAAGTAAAACTGTCATTGTTTGCAGATGATATGATCTTATATCTGGAAAACCCTGAGAAATCGATGATACAGCTACCAGAGCTAATAAACAAATTTAGCAAAGTAGTGGGATACAAGATTAATGCACATAAATCAGTAATGTTTCTATATGCTAGAAATGAACAAACTGAAGAGACACTCAAGAAAAAGCTACCATTTTCAATAGCAACTAAAAAAATCAAGTACCTAGGAGTAAACTTAACCAAAGATGTAAAAGACCTATACAAAGAAAACTACATAACTCTACTAAAAGAAATAGAAGGGGACCTTAAAAGATGGAAAAATATTCCATGTTCATGGATAGGAAGGCTAAATATCATTAAGATGTCAATTCTACCCAAACTCATCTACAGATTCAATGCAATCCCAATCAAAATTCCAACAACCTACTTTGCAGACTTGGAGAAGCTAGTTATCAAATTTATTTGGAAAGGGAAGATGCCTCGAATTGCTAAAGACACTCTAAAAAAGAAAAACGAAGTGGGAGGACTTACACTCCCTGAGTTTGAAGCTTATTACAAAGCCACAGTTGTCAAAACAGCATGGTACTGGCACAAAGATAGACATATAGATCAATGGAATCCAATTGAGAATTCAGAGATAGACCCCCAGATCAATGGCCGACTGATCTTTGATAAGGCCCCCAAAGTCACTGAACTGGGTCATAAAGTTCTTTTAAACAAATGGGGCTGGGAAAGTTGGATATCCATATCCAAAAGAATGAAAGAGGACCCCTACCTCACACCCTAAACAAAAATTAACTCAAAATGGATCAAAGATCTCAATATAAAAGAAAGTACCATAAAACTCCTAGAAGATAATGTAGGAAAACATCTTCAAGACCTTGTATTAGGCGGACACTTCCTAGACTTTACACGCAAAGCACAAGCAACAAAAGAAAAAATAGATAAATGGGAACTCCTCAAGCTTAGAAGTTTCTGTACCTCAAAGGAATTTCTCAAAAAGGTAAAGAGGCAGCCAACTCAATGGGAAAAAATTTTTGGAAACCATGTATCTGACAAAAGACTGATATCTTGCATATATAAAGAAATCCTACAACTCAATGACAATAGTACAGACAGCCCAATTATAAAAATGGGCAAAAGATATGAAAAGACAGTTCTCTGAAGAGGAAATACAAATGGCCAAGAAACACATGAAAAAATGTTCAGCTTCACTAGCTATTAGAGAGATGCAAATTAAGACCACAATGAGATGCCATCTCACACCGATTAGAATGGCTGCCATTAAACAAACAGGAAACTACAAATGCTGGAGGGGATGTGGAGAAATTGGAACTCTTATTCATTGTTGGTGGGACTGTATAATGGTTCAGCCACTCTGGAAGTCAGTCTGGCAGTTCCTTAGAAAACTAGATATAGAGATATCCTTCGATCCAGCGATTGCACTTCTCGGTATATACCCAGAAGATCGGAAAGCAGTGACACGAACAGATATCTGCACGCCAATGTTCATAGCAGCATTATTCACAATTGCCAAGAGATGGAAACAACCCAAATGTCCTTCAACAGATAAGTGGATAAATAAAATGTGGTATATACACATGATGGAATACCACACGGCAGTAAGAAGGAACGATCTCATGAAACGTATGACAGCATGGATGAACGTTGAAGACATAATGCTGAGCGAAATAAGCCAAGCACAAAAAGACAAATATTATATGCTACCACTAATGTGAACTTTGAAAAATGTAAAATAAATGGTTTATAATGTAGAATGTAGGGGAACTATCAATAGAGAGCAATTAAGGAAGGGGGAACATTAATCCAAGAAGAACAGATAAGCTATTTTGGGTAAATTTAACATTCTGGGAATGCCCAGGAATGACTATGGTCTGTTAATTTCTGATGGGTATAGTAGGAACAAGTTCACAGAAATGTTGCTATATTAGGTAACTTTCTTGGGGTAGAGTAGGAACATGTTGGAAGTAAAGTAGTTAGGTTAGTTGTCTTTTTCTTACTCCCTTGTTATGGTCTCTTTGAAATGTTCTTTTATTGTATTTTTTTTAATGATTTTTTTAAATTTTTTTTATTTTTCATACAGTTGATTTAAAAAAAAAAAAACAAGAAAAAAAAATATGTAGAGCCCCCTTCAGGAGCCTGTGGGGAATGCAGGGGTATTGGCCAACCCCACCTCGATGGTTCCTAACATGACCACAGACATAGGCGACTGGTGGTTTGATGGGTTGAGCCCTCTACCACAGGATTTACCCTTGGGAAGACTGTTGCTGCAAAGGAGAGGCTAGGCCTCCCTATAATTGTGCCTAAGAGCCTCCTCCCAAATGCCTCTTTGTTGCTCAGATGTGGCCCTCTCTCTCTACCTAAGCCAACTTGAAAGGTGAAATCACTGCCCTCCCCCCTACGTGGGATCAGACACCCAGGGGAATGAATCTCCCTGGCAACGTGGTTTATGACTCCCGGGGAGAAATGTAGACCCGGCATCGTGGGATGGAGAACATCTTCTTGATCAAAAGAGGGATGTGAAAGGAAATGAAATAAGCTTCAGTGACAGAGAGATTCCAAAAGGAGCTGAGAGGTCACTCTAGTGGGCACTCTTACACACAATTTAGACAACCCCTTTTAGGTTCTAATGAATTGGGGTAGCTGGTGGTAGATACCTGAAACTATCAAACTATAACCCAGAACCCATGAATCTCGAAAACAATTGTATAAAAATGTAGCTTATGAGGGATGACGGTGGGATTGGGAAAGCCATAAGGACCACACTCCCCTTTGCCTAGTTTATGGATAGATAAGTAGGAAAATAGGGGAAAGAAACAAGCAAACAAACAAAGGCACCCAGTGCTCTTTTTTGCTTTAATTGCTCTTTTTTCACTTTAATTATTATTCTTGTTATTTTTGTGTGTGTGCTAATGAAGGTGTCAGGGATTGGTTTAGGTGATGAACGTACAACCATGTAATGGTACTGTGAACAATCGAAAGTACGATTTGTTTTGTATGACTGCATGGTATGTGAATATATCTCAAAATGAAGATTTAAAATAAAAAAAAAAAGAGTGATGGGTAGAGAATGGAACCTGTAGGATGGACTATGGAACCAGACCCAATAGGGAGGAAGTTGACAGGACAATAGACAATCAAACAGGAAAGCAGTGGGTGTGGATTTGATTGGCTCTCCACATGGTGGTCACAGTGATGATAGAAGATGGAGCACAACAGAAGATTCAACAGGAAGTGGAACTTGTGAACCAGGTACCTGGAAGTCATGTGACATCAGAGAATTCCATCAGTATGGAGTGGGGCAAGATAAAATAGGGGGTAGGAAAGAAAGGCCCTACCCCTTCAGGGAATGAGGTATCTGGAAGATCATAAAACTAGGAAGTCAGGCACAATGGGAAAACTAGGGCATAAAATAGAACTAGGCTATCATCAAAGGTGATATCCTTCTTTCCATCTTTTTGTCATCCTTCCATTCATATAGAAAAAATTGTCATGGACCTATTTGTGCTTGATGATGTGATTGTGGACCCATCGTAATCTGTCGGAATCCTCCAATCCCTTTTGCTTCAGGTAAGGAATGGTCGGAGGCAACACCCCAGACTATTGTTACTAAAAACATGTAACTAGTTAGCCTATTTATTTTTAGTAGTGTACCTATTTATAGGCTAATAGTAGTTAGCCTATTTATTTTTAGTAGTGTATGTGTTTTCCAAACAGCCCATATCTGTGAATAAAACATGGGCACACTTTCAGAAGTTAATTCAACAATATTGTTAAAAAAGGCTCTTTAGACTGTCATCATTGTTTTGAATTCCAGTTCTTCAGCTCACTATTGATTTATTTAGGGAAAAATTACCCAGCCATTAGATTTTTCCTTCTGTTGTTCTTTTCTTCCTCAGTCTCCTGTACCTTGCTTTATGGACTTTCATTGCTCATTACATTAATTTGTGAGCAGGAGAAGGAAAAATAAACTAAAATTAGTATGTTTCCTACTTTTTAGCAGCAGTATGATATGATTTACAGGAGGAGGAAATTGGGACTGTGAACTACAATTAAGCTTTTGAATTATCCAATTTCACTCATCCTTATTATTCATAACCCCAGGGAAGGGCTTGGTGTTCACAGTGAGTGGGGAAAACTTTCATGCAAGAACACAGTCTAGTTCCAAATGCTTCCTGCCAATTCTGGATAAGCATAAATTGTGTTTATTTCTTGAACATTTAACTTAAGAATCTGAATTTAAAATATGCTGCCAATAATTTCATCATTTATGTATTGTTAGTTAAACTGGTAATGTTTTCAAGCAAAATTGAGTTGCAATTTGTTTTTGTGAATACATTTTCACTGCTAAAAACAGTTTTATAGCTAAGTATAGATACAGAGCTTTCTTTGAATAGATAATCATCATTACCAAATTAAGCAATTATTTGAGTGTCCCCTCAATCCTCTAATGGCACATTATTTCAGGACTTTAACCTGCTGCTGACTTATCTGCCTCTTGGTAAATGACTTGCCAATCATTGTAATTGCATCCGTTATTCTTTCGGGAAATGTGCTCTTTTTTTCCCCTGATTTGTACTATCTTCGTGACATCTTGGTTGTTAAATAGGTGTTTAGGGTTGTCACCTCTGAGAGTTTCAATAGCAGGCATTCAATTCACTGGAAGAAGAGAGAATGGTTTGTTCCACTCTGATCTTTGTTACTTTTTACAAAATTTAATGTAAAAATTCAACATGGATTCTTTACAATGGCAAAATTCAATGTTAGTGTTATGACTAATACATCTTTCTCTCTCAGTCTGTTGTTTTCCAAAGCTGTTCTAAGCATCCCTCATCTGTACAATGCTCCACAGAAAATGGCTCTGGGGTCAAATGAGTTTGGGAAAGGCCACACTGCATTCCCACTTTTGGAGATGTCCAGGTCCCATTAGTATATTTTAGACTAAGTAAACTTGCTATAAAGCAACCTGCTTTGCTTTATTCAAGGGTTCTTCACATTTATTTGAAAAGAGAACCTCTTTCTGCCCTCTGGAAATGGTGTTCCAAGAAATGTGTTTTGAGAAACGTTGCTTTATTCTTTCATGCCTAAAACGCGTTTACTAGTAGCAGTGTCATTACTATATGTTAAGCATCCCTCACAAAAAGAGCTGCCTTCTGCTCAGCAAATTATGTGCTAGCTTTAAAATACAATGTAGATTCTGGGAAGATGGTGGCATAGAAAGAGGTGGAAGACCTAGTCTCCCCCAGAACAATTCATAAATGAACAAAAAACCAGTAAATAACCTGGAATGGTAGCGGGGAGACAAATGTGACTGTACACTCAACATCCACCGACATGAACTGGGAGGAATGCCCGAGATCACAGCATAAAATCTGTAAGTAAAATTGCGGACCCGCGCTGAGAGCCGAGAGCCTAGAGCCGAGAGCCCCTCCCTCACGGAAGCCGCGCTGTGCACTTTCTCAGCCCAGCCCCAAGTGAGGTTTTAGTGATAACAGCTCAATACAGACAGCGAATCCTCAACAAGCAGACAGAGACTTTTGGTGACGGCTGACCTTGGGAGAATCGGGGGAAATATTCTGTCTCTCGCTCTCTGTGGAGAAAACCTCGGCTGCTCTCAGCCCACAAGGAGTTGCAGTGGAGACGGCCTCACACAATCTGCATTCTGAGGTGAGCTGAGAGCCCCGCGGCACAGCCAGGCGACCCAGGGCTTCCCTAGAGGGACAGCACACACTGATGACGTAGCACGGCATTTTCTCTCAGCTGAGGGAGGATCGCGGCTGGGAGGGGGGGATCCACTCAGAGAACCCAGAGGCACTACGCCAAGTCTGGTGGTTTATGGGACACCGAGAGAGAGCTGCCCCTCCTCCCTGACCACCGTGCGCGCGCCCCACATTCAGGGCGGGCGACTCCAGCGGCATGCCCAGGCTGAGCTCCCCAACTGAACATATAAGAATCATTTCCCCACACTACTGACTGGAGGGATATAGGTGGCTCACAGACGCCATCTGCTGGTTACCTAGAGAAAGTGCACATCACCAAGCTGTGCCTCTGAAAAATTAGATTGATATCCTTTAAGAACCCTATCAAACAAAACAAATGCCAAGAGGCCAAAAACAACAGAAAATCTTAATGCATATGATAAAACCAGATGATATGGAGAATCCAGCTCCAAACACACAAATCAAGATTTCGGAAGAAACGTTATTCCTCGCAAAATTAATTAAAGATGTACAATCAAAGAACAAAAACATGGCAAAGGATTTAAAGGACATCAAGAAGACCATGGCCCAGGATATAAGCGCCATAAAAAAGACCCTAGAAGAGCATAAAGAAGACATTGCAAGAGGAAATAAAAAAATAGAAGATCTTATGGAAATAAAAGAAACTGTTGGCCAAATCAAAAAGACTCTGGATACTCACAATTCAAGACTAGAGGAAGCTGAACAACATCTCAGTGTCCTAGAAATCCACAGAACAGAAAATGAAAGAACAAAAGAAAGAATGGCGAAAAAATTGGAAAAAACCGCAATGGATCTCAGGGATACGATAGATAAAATAAAACATCCAAATTTAAGACTCATTGGTGTCCCAGAAGGGGAAGAGAAGGGTAAAGGTCAGGAAAGAGTATTCAAAGAAATTGTTGGGGAAAACTTCCCCAACCTTCTACACAATATAAACACACAAAGCATAAATGCCCAGCAAACTCCAAATAGAATAAATCCAAATAAACCCACCCCAAGACATATTCTGATCAGACTCTCAAATACTGAAGAGAAGGAGCAAGTTCTGAAAGCAGCAAGAGAAAAGCAATTCACCACATACAAAGGAAACAATATAAGACTAAGTAGTGACTACTCAGTGGCCACCATGGAGGCGAGAAGGCAGTGGCATGACATATTTAAAATTCTGAGAGAGAAAAATTTCCAGCCAAGAATACTTTATCCAGCAAAACTCTCCTTCAAATTTGAGGGAGAGCTTAAATTTTTCACAGACAAACAAATGCTGAGAGACTTTGCCAATAAAAAATCTGCCCTGCTTCAGATTCTAAAGGAAGCTCTACCAACAGAGAGGCAAAGAAAGGAGAAAGAGATATAGAGAATTTTAACAGACATAGATAGTAACTTGCATCCCAAATCACCAGGACACTCATTTTTCTCTAGTGATCACAGATCCTTCCCCAGAGGGAACCATAAGCTGAGACATAAAACAAGCCTCAAGAAATTTGAAAAAAAAAAAAAAATTGCATATACTCAAAGAACATTCTCCAAACACAATGGAATACAAATGGAAGTCAATAATTTTTGAACTATAACTCCACTATTTACTTCCTACATGATAAAAAATACACAAACTCTAAGGACAAATCAACGGTTTTTGAACTCAATGTAAAATATGCAATTTTAGACAACTATATAAAGGTGGGGGAATGAAGGAGTATAGGAACATAGTTTATGTGCCCAATTGAAGTGAAGGTGGTATTAAAGAAAAACAAAATTGATAGGGATTTAAGTGGTTAATTTTAAGCCCCACAGTAAACACAAAGAAATTATCAGAGAATATAACCATAGAGATGAAAAGTAGAGTCTGGATTAAGAGAAATGGGGGAAGGGGCAATGGGAAGTTAAGAAAGGAGTGTAGGGTTACTGTTTGAGGTGAAGAGAAATTTCTAGTAATGGATGGTGGGAAAGAGCATAACATCATTCTAAATGTGATTAATCCCACTGATGGAAGGCTAGGAAAGGGGCGGAATGGGAAGATTTAGGCTGTATGCATGTTTCCACAATTGAAAAAAGAAAAAAAAAAAAGACAGTCTAACTAGACAACAATTGAAAGCTAAGGATGAACTTGGATGGGATTGGAGGGTGGAGGACAGGTGGCTCGAAGCGACACAGTTTAGACATAAGGAAAAGGAAATATAGAATGTAAGCTTTGTATCATTGTTGAATCTCTTATACTTCTTAGCTGGGCTTAATGGAATTGCATAAAAGAATGTTCTTGTTCATGGGGAGTACATACGTGAATTATAGTGGATGTTCAAGGATGTGTGCAGCTAACTCTCATATATTCAGAAGACAGAGAAATATATGATGAATGATAGATAGGGAGGGAAAGAAATAGCGATGTAACAGCATGTTAAAGTTGGTGGATTAAGCTATTGGGGGAGGAGGGTCAGGGTATGATAGAATTCTGTGTATGGGGCTAGTATTGTTTTTGCAACTATTCACGTAACTTTGAATTTATTTCGAAATAAAATAAAATATTAAAAAAAAAATACAATGTAGATGGAAACTTGAATAGGGAGTGAGATCTTGTTGGTTTGTACTGGTTAGTGCAATGCCCTGATATATCTCACAGATATTTGGACAGAGAATAAAAAAGTATTTGCAAAGCCGCCTTGAGGGACTGGGGAACATGTAGAAATATTAAACTTCCCTGCCTGGGGAATTCCTGATATTCTTGCAAGCATTGGGGACTACAAATTTAATAGGCCAAGCCGTTGATCTTGGGGCTTGCCCTTAAGAAATTTACTCCTGAAAAGGAGACGCTAAGTCCACTTATAATTATGCTTAACAGTCACCCTCATAGAACCTCTTTTGTTGCTCACATGTGGCCGCTCTCTCTAAGCCAACTCTGAAAGTAAACTCACTGCCCTCTCCTCTATGTGGGACATGACTCCCAGGAGTGTAAAAATCCCTGACAACGTGAGACATGACTCCCAGGGATGAGCCTGAACCTGGCATCATGGGATGGAGAAAGACTTCTTGGACCAAAAGCGGGAAGAGAAATGAAACAAAATAAAGTTTCAGAGGCTAAAAGATTTCAAATAGAGTCAAGAGGTCAATCTGGAGGTTATTCTTTTGCATTATATAGATATCCCTTTTTGGTTTTTAGTGTTTTAGAATAGCTAGAAGGAAATACCTGAAACTGTTGAACAATAATCTAGTAGCACTGATTCTTGAAGATGACTGTATAACTATATAGCTTTTACGGTGTGACTGTGCAATCATGAAAACTTTGTGACTGACACTCCCTCTATCCAGTGTATGGCAGATGAGTAAGAAAATAAAGACAATAAATAAATAAATAATGGGGGAGGGGATAAGGGGTATGGGATGTTTTGGGTGTTCTTTTATATTTATATTTTTATTCTTATTTTTTGGAGTAATGGAAATGTTCAAGAATTGATTTGGTGTTGAATACACAAAATTTATATGATGATACTATGAACCATTGATTGTACACTTTGGATGATTACCTGATATGTGAATATATCTCAGTAAAATTGCATTTAAAAATATAATGTAGAATTTCAATTAAATGGCAGATTCTTGCATGCAGAAAATTGGCTTAATGATATCTAACAAATAATGCCAGACTAAAATTTTCCAGGTTGTAATTGGGTGCTAAGGAAAAGTACAGCAATGTAATATTCCCCATGTCTTTAGCATTTTCAACAAATTATGAATTAAATTTTTTCATTCTTAATGTTATCTTTACTTTCTTGTTTAAAGGGCAAGTGTTCACAGAGATGTGGGGATTAATATTATTCCTTCCCTCAATGAAATGAACTATTTCAATTCTATTATTTCTTCTTAAAGATGACCATTCTTGCCAACAAATTTCCAATAAAAACTAGACAAATGAATTTTCTGCTTTGATTCTTCCATAAACTGATGTGAATTTGCTGTTTTCCTCCCATACAAGCGTGTTATAATGTTACATGGGACTGACATTTTAATTTGCCTTTGGAAGGGCAGAGAAAATTGTGGCCTGAGATGCTACAATGGTGCATTGCAGGAACACAGGTTCAAGGCACAACAGAAACTTTCAGCAAATGATCCCTTCATTACCTATACAAAATAAAGGGTACAGAAAGGACAAATAATCTCCTTGTCACTTATACTGCACAAAGAATCCAGCAGAGAAGGGGAAGAAATTCCATCTCCAGTCTCCCAAGGTGGCCCAGTTAGGGCCAGTAGAAGGCAGCTCCACAGCTCCAGAGAGTGACAAGTCCATACCTTTTGGGTGGGCTTTGTATCCACCTTGGGAGGAGGGGTCCCTGCCACTGAGAATTCCTGCTCTAAGCATCTGGGGACTTTTTGTTCCCAGTTTCTGGGTTTAAGATCTGGTCAGGCCTTTTCATTAGACTTAACATCTCCCCCGGTTGTGGAATAGGAAAAATAGGCAAGTGGAGGAGTGTAGCAGGAAGACCCTGGAGGATGGCCACTTAGCATGTGTTTGTGATGTCCCCAGAGAAGGAGGTGGGAGTAGGTGAGCTCTGGGTGATGCCCCCTTAACTGGTGTCTGTGATTTCCCTAACAGAAATAGCACAGTAACAGGCATTGGCATCATGCATTCCTTTGATTTATGAGCAAACAAATCCTTTCAGCCTCTCACCAAGTTTTCAGATTGTGAGAGGTGAAGGAAAGTGCAGCAAATGGACTTCAAAACACTCAGCACTAAATAGGGAGTTTGGGAAAATAGAGTGATGGAGAATATAAAAGCTCAGGGGCCCTCCATGCTGGTAGTAAGGTGGAATCATCTGGGGAGCTTTAAAAAGACAGAAAACAGTGATGCTGGAAGGCCCAGCACACAAGGATGGATTTAATTGGTCTTGGATGGAGACTGAGATTTGGCATGTAAAAAAATTTCCCAGAGTGGGCAAGGGGTAGTGGGGGGCAGAATCAAAAATGCAATTTTAGTTGAGAGCAATTAAGCTTGTCAATCTCCCTCTCTGTTTCAGTAAGAAAACTGTGAGCAGTTAAGTGATTTGCTTATATCCTGTTGCAAAATTAGTTCATTTGAACTAAAAAACAGGATCTTCTGATTCTTAAACCATTTGTTAAAAGGAAATAACACTTGCCTTACCTTGTCAATGATACTTGGCAAAGACCATTTTAGGATCAATTAATAAATATAAAAGGTGTGCAAATTTAGATGGCATTGATACTTCACCATAAACTACCCCATACTACATTGTTCATTCGCACTAATTAATGGGATGTTTCTCGTCAGGTTTCACTTGAAAAAGTGCTTTCCCCAATTTTCATTTGAAATCTAAAACCATCTCTTGGCATGATATTCACTCCCAGATTCAGTTCCTCTACTGAATCTGAATACCTTTTACACATCTATTCCACTACAAAATAAGAAGCGAGAGCAAGTGAAGAGAAAGGACTTTCTCTACACCTCCGCGTCCCCAGCCAGCAGCCTTGCATTGCTAGGTGGATCCAGTCTTTCCCCTTTGAGGCTGCCTGCCTGCCTGCCTCCCCTGGCCAGCTGTGTCCCTGCTGGGCTGAATTCTTCCACAGCACGTACTTGGCCTGACCAGCTGCTCCTCCACTTCGCCCAAGCCCTAATTCTTCAGTGGGCCAGCTTTAAACCGAAAGGAAGTCTGCAAGAAGGGGTGCAAAGCTGGCTATTTGCTGGGCTGGAGCATCAGCTGCCCCTGATTCTCCACAGAGCAGATGACAAGTTGCATTGCCTCGATCTGGAACTCTGGTTCTTGGGGTGCTCTACAGGTTTCTGACATCATTTGACGTCAACAGGGATGGATGGGTTGTTAAGCATTTGTCTACTCGTCTAAGCTCCCAGCCCCTACCCTCGAAAAATACAGAAAGTACCGTTGACAAATGCCTACCTGCTTCCTGGGTAGACTCACACAGAGGCTGCTTCTATTCCTAGGCCATCAAGAGTGAACTTATGCTCCAATGGGAATTGCAGGTCTGCCTGCTTGGTCTTCATTCCCAAAAGGAGTCTAATGTTGGGAGTATGTCAGAGGGCTTCTGTGGACATTGCTTTCCACCTCCCGTAAAGTGATGGCCGTTTGCAGGAAAATCCTTTCATGGAAGGTCGGTGAAACGTGCTGATCTAAGCAGCTAGCATCAGCCTCTCTAAATCAATCATGCCATGGTTTCAGCCTAATTACAGGAATTTGTGTTCAGGCTAAAGAAGTCAGTAAATACCAGAAAGTGAGCTTTATTGCAAAACAGATTGCAGTTCCAGTAAAGATGCTGCATAGAACAGAAATTTGCTGGTTACAGATGTCCATTGACTCCAATCCTAAATAATATATATTACAAAATGAAGGGAGGAAGATGGCTACAAGCCGCAAGGACAGATGCTCCTAGCAAGGCATCACAAATCAAAAGCAAACCTAAATGTTCATATGGGGTATGCCATGACTGGGTGGAATGAAATCAGATTTAATTTTTTAAACAGCTTTAGGTGGCAGTCTTCCCCTAGGAAAAACTAGCCCCATTTGTAATTCAATGCCTGTTTGAATGCTTTCATCTACAGCTGTTCAGGCATACAGAGTGCCTTGCACAGAGCACGCACCCAATGAAGTCAGCTAAATAAATCTTGCAGACATGGACAGGGAAGTGCACATTTTCAAAGTGCTTTCTATCAGGCTTGTTGTGGAGGGTTATCTGCCTCCAAAGTATGGAGGAATAAGACTTGAGATCATCAAGGGGGAAACGTGATTGTTGTGCTATGGAAAACTGAATAAAATTTCCCAAACTTCTGTCCATTGTCTTTATGTAAAGCAGGCTTCCGATGTTTGAAATCTGATCTGTTCCCATTTATTCCCTGGCCGTCTTGTCTGAAATGCAGAAAGGTTGTGGTTGCTTTGAACTTGAGAATCAGCTAGGCCGTTTACTTTCAGGCTGTGAGCCTCTGATGGGTCAATTTTATCTCGCACCTAGCATAATAGGTGTTCAGTAAATAATCATATGTTAATGTTAGATATCTGTCTTGAACAATGGCCTTGCCATTGAAGACACTCTTGGTAAGCAGGTTTTTCAATTCATTCCTTTATATTCTGGTCACTATACATCCATACAGAAAAGCTTCTATTTTTAATTTATCCTCTCTCTCTTCATCCCAACCCTAGTTTCTGGTTGCTTTTTTGGAAATTTTCTCCTACTTAATTGATATGATTCTAGAGCTTGTAATGAAAATGTACCATGACTAACTTTGAAAACTTTTAAAGTATGGTTCCTGTGGCTTCCTCCAGAATTGTTTTATTAAAAAAGAAAGTTTTTTTTTTTTTTTTAAATGGACCTCAGGAGTACTGAATTAGATTAATCAAAATTCTTGGTTAAGACCCACTGCCACTATTGGTCCGCACATAGTCTTATTTTTAAACATTTTATTTATTTATTTAATAATATAATGGGCATTCATGAACACATTACCCAACCCAAATGCTAGCACATCACCAATAACTTAGGACAGCCTATGTGCTCCAGTTCCCTTGCCTCCAGTCCCCAGGAGCCACTAGTCTGAATTTTGTCTTTATCATCTTCTTGTTTTTTAAAAAGTGTTCTTACCACATACATGCGTAAATGATATATTGTTTAGTTGTTTTTTTAACTTTTTGGAAAGACTGTCCTGTTGTCTGAGGTCTACCTTTGTAATTCAGCACTACCTTCTCAAGATTCACCTGTGAATCTTTCTCTAAAGTAAAATAGATAGTTTTACATAAATGCAGACAGAGAGACAGAGAGACAGAGAGCGAGCAAGCTAATACCACTGTGAATGGTATGACCCTGAATTTAGGTTATGTTAAATCAGAGGACCACTTCTGTAGAATAATAAGTGTAGAGTGAAACATCAGTTGTTTCAATTATCCTCAGCAACTTCAAGTAAGGCGAACACAAGAATACTTGGCCCAAAAATGTTCGTCTATATGTCATGGCTATACAGCAATACTTTCTATCAAGCTTGTTACACCAGGTAGGATGAAAAAAAAATGTTTACATCAATCTATGCCTAAAACCTACTGTGTATACTTTTAATGTAATGTTCAATAATTTGATTCAAATAATTTATCCCTTCAGTCTCAAATATGGTCTTTTGGCTTGTGTAAATATATTACAGTCAGACCCACACCTTAGAATGACTTTTCTCCTGACATTTCTGGCTCAATCAATGGCAAACATACCTCCAAATTTTCTAGATAAGTTTTCTAGGCTTAACACTATAATATACTCATTATACTCCTTAAACTCCTTTGGAATTGCTTAAGAGAACTAAGCCATTAATAATCTAAGCTGATCCTTTTGCTCAGTGACTTGCCCAACTCACTACTGAGCTGCAGGATCCAAGCCAATCTGACCACGGATGTCCACTGTGCAGGCCTGGAGAGAGCTGGACAGCTCCTTGTTCTCCAGCTATAGGTTTTGGGCCCTCAACACCATCGCCCTCCTGCCAGGCAATTTGCACAGCAGCGTGGAGTCCTAGGTACTTTAAAAGCCTTTTGGATAACCTCTACAGTGATGTTGAAGCTCTGGCCACATGGGAGATGAGTCTGAGAAATTAGAAATAAAAGTTACAGAATGAAGACTGTAATACATAGTGTCATTCTTCTCCTGGCAACAGGATAGAGGAAAATGGTAAGATGGTAAGCAGGGGTTGTGAAACTACAAGAGACAATAGTTCTTCTTTTCCCATGGCCTTGATGAGAAGCTGCAGTTAAAGAAGCAATTTTTAAATGTATTTCTTTGATTACACAACTGAACTTACTGTCTTTGTGTCTTTGGCCAAGACACCTGCTGGTCACTCAGCTTTCCAGTGGATGCTTGCGAGGATACAAAAGGAAGGAAAGAAAATAACATGCCTCATGTACTTGGTGCAGTATTAGACTTCCCCTCTTACAGATGAAATGACTGGGGCTCAGAGAAGTTAGCTGATGGTCATGCTCTGTAGCGCCAGACCAGGTCCAAGTGCAAAGCCTGTGTTCTTTCCCTAACAGCATTGATTAACCTTAAGGAATTTAGAATTTGCTTGGGGAGAAAACGCACAAGAAAGAAGAAAGAACTATGAGGTATCTGGTGGCCAGGAGGCTGGAGTGGATAGAATTGTCAAAGGAGTGAAGGAAGAGGTTATGGAATCCATATGAAGAGGCTTTTTAATCATTGGCTCAAACCCAGAACTCTGAGCCTGTGTTCAATCTCAAGCCAGTGAGCAAGCAGGAAACAGTATAGAGGTTTGAGTAGGATATCACTTCATTAAAGATGAATTTTAAGAAGCTGGTCTGACTGCAGTGGTCCAGATTTGACAGCTGCGTTCATGGGAATGGTGAGGATGTGCGCATAAGAGAGACCTTTTTTGTTGTTGTCAGAATCTGTAGGGCCTGGCTAGAACGTGGTATATGGTCTATGGTAAAGAAAAGTTTATAAAATGAATGATGGTGATATTATGAAGGAAGGAATGACAGAACTTAATTAAAAAATATCTATATGTAGTCACTCAAAATGACTGCTGAAAAGAAATGGGAACATAATACTAGAAACATACAATTTCAGCTATTATCCAGGCCCAGTACAAAGTGATTTTATATACATATGTAGCAACCCGTGGCCTGAGCAAAACAGTCCTGCAGATCTTTGGTGCACAGCAGTCTGCATGACCTAGGTAGCTAAATGTTTAATCTATTGTCTTTCAAAGCCAGTAAAGAGAAAAAGGGTAAATTGACCTTAAAATGTAACTTTATGCAAGCAGGCAGGAAGTGACAAGCTCTTAGTCTCACAAAAAGAGCAAAATGTAATTGTTTAAGTGTTATTCTAGTCCTTCCTGCACTCCTCCCCCCCACCCCAGGTCAAAGTAACCTGTTCCTGCATCTATGCTCCCCTACCCTTAGGAGGGCCTTTGTCTTAAACCCTTATAAAAGGCTGTCTGTCCTTTTTGCATTGCTTGGTCGTCCTTCCTGTAAATGCGATGCCTGCCCGGCCTGAGAGAGCCATCATGATCTCTCCACGATTTCTCACCCTATAAGTAAGCCCTGAATAAAGGTTCATGTATCAGAAAATGCTCGTTGTCTTCTTTGGCCTTTGGACTGGCATGGCCCTCTTGGGCTGCAACAATTGGCAGAGCCAGCCTGGAGAATTAAATAGCTGCCAACCAGAGACAAAGGAGAGCCCGGGCACTGATGACATGAACTTGGGGAGGGGAAAGGAGAAGGCCCTGGGCGGGATACTGGGGAGGCCTGCGACATCTATGTGGGAAGGGCTGCCCACCCTCCCAGTGGAATGGATGTCTATGTGGGGAGGGGTGGCTACCCTCCTAGATGAGTGCAATCTGCCAAGGGAGTATAGAAATGTTTATAACTCTCTGGCTGTACAAATAGCCATCCTGTATCAGGCCACAGGACCACTGGGGATTCAGAAAGAAAAAAAGAGCCACCAGATTGTGGCTGCAGTGGGCTGGCCATTGTCAGAGGCTGTATGCGCCACTACTGAGGAAGTTTTAGTAGCTAAGGTGGCCATAAGCCACCTGGGAGGTAAATTAAAGCTAAAAAAAGATGTAAGGCTAGCACAAGCAGGATTGAAAGATGCTCTGGATAAATGTTTAGAAATATTGGAATACCAGCAACTAGAGTAAAAGGGCATAAGCTGCCCAAAGGGCAAGTTAGGCATATCCTGGCTTCCCCTGACTGGGACTGTAAAGTGTGGGACCCTACTGATTCCTCATCAAAAGATGATGAGCTCCTGTCTGACTGGGAAATTGATACTAAGGAAAGTAGGCTTACTCGACCTCTGTTCCAACAAAAGGTTAAAGCAGAGGAAGTTCAGCAAGGGAGGAAGGTGGGGCAGTGGCAGCAGCTTCTGATCAGAGGGTGCCCATTTCATCCTGGGAGTTTTCCCCACAGGAATTAAGAAATATTAGTAACCAATATTGACAAAAAAACTAGAGAGCCATTAGCGAACTGGTTGCTCTGTTTAACTTTGTGTTAAACCTTGCTAATATGTTATTTAGAATATTTTTAGATTTTTTTCCATTCAACCTGTGCTAGGCTTCATGTGGGGAAAACAAGAGTGGACATTTGCTGTGCTTCCACAAGGATACCTTCAAATGTGGAAACCTCCAGAAGAGCCTGACTACTCTATCAAGTTCTTGGGTTTTGTCTGTTTGGGTAAAACTAAGGCTATTCCTTCAGCTGTTGTTGTTAAAATGCAAAGTTATCCCACATTGCTTACTTCTGAACAGTTGATGGCTTTTCTTGGGTTGTTAACTAATTGAAAGTGTTTATGTAGTATGAATTTTTAAACCTTTGTATACCCTAATTAGAAAAGGAAAAATGGGGGAATGGGATTTTTCCATAGCAGGCTGTGTTTGAAAAGACTAAGCGAACTACTATGCAAGCACAGACTTTAAGGGGGGTGGACCCTAATATGCCCTGTGATTTGGATGTGGCCAGTGCCAATATTGGCTTTGAGTGGGGTTTGTGGCAAAGGCAAGAAGCTAAATGTGTACCTGTTAAATTCTGGTCCCAACTATGGAAGGGCACAGAACTCAGATATAGCCCTTTAAAAGAGCAATTTTGCAGTTTGTAATCCTCTGTTGCGTGTGTTGAAGGTCTAATTCAGGTGCCCAGTGACCTTACAGAAGACCATCCCCATACAGGTATGCAGATATGGGACACTATAAATAAGCCCCATTTGGGGAGTGCTCAGGTGAGCATACTGACAAAATAGAAAGTCTGCCTCCTACGACATGGCATCTTTGACAATGGCTCTTTAAAAACAGAAATGCATGAAATTTTAGGAACAGCCTCCTATGTGAGAGAGCAGCATGCCCTGTTTCCTGTTGATCCTCCCGAGGTGGCTCCTCCCATGCCCACCGTTAACGGACAAGGAAATACACCTGACTCTGCATGGATTGGCACATGGGTAACCTGCTACCTGGACAGCTGTGACTGTCCAGCCCAGTACTGACACTATCTGGTGGGAAGACATCTGGACTGCCTGCCGCAAATGTAAGGTAACCGTTTTTCATGTCTCGGCCCACAACACCAATTCATTACCAGGTAACATAGAAGCGGATGCCCTAATGAAATTCCACAGCCCAACACCAATGACACATGAAATGGCTGAATGGCTGTGCTGGAAGACTGGGCACCGAGGACACCAGATTCCTGTCACCTGGTGGCAAGTAGACTTTATTGGCCCCTTTCCTCTGTCCAAAGGGACAAAATATACCTTCACCACCATGAATACGGCTGAACACTTAAAAGATGATGGAAACAATGGACTCAAGAACTGTATCAGCATTAACTCCAGATAAAGAGGCTGGCTGCCTTCAAGCCACAACAGGGCAATGATAATAACTTTCTCTTGCCTGTGCCACAAACACTAGAAATTGGGAAAAATAAGGTCAATTGGCTCTGGTTCTGGCCCATGCAGCCACACTGGTTGAGAATCCTAAGCCCATGGGTATTAGAATTACATAGGAAACTAACTGCAGATCTGACACTGAAGAGCTCCCTGCAGGGGGAGGAAACATGGTATTTAAAACCCCCCTGACCTGGAACCCTTCTATCTACTATGAAGACTCAGTTTATATATACTGTTAAACCACTCAACTGTCCAATTTAATGCTTATATGTGTTGTTAATTCTTGTTAAAAAAAAATGTGTCACTATTTCAATAATGCATTGACTAAAATGTTTTAGTATTTAGCCTTCTAATGAGTGTAATGTTAATTGGTAATAATATGTTGTGAAATGCTTAAGAACAATTTCCAGAATTATTCTGATGACTTGAATGTAAAGGGTATGAGGGATGCCTTTTTTTTTTTTAATTGAAGGAAAAGGAAGTCATTTTTTCCTAAATGACTGGTTGTATCAGAATAAAAAGTAGGGGATATGGAACAACACCTGAATGAATATAGAAAGTTGCAGAAAGTTTGTGGAAAGGGAAATTTATTTCTGTGGTCAAGTTGAAAAATGGTAAAAATTAGATATAGAATAAAGCAGAATGCCTAGTAGTTTTATCCTTTAGCTATTTTATCCCAGGCAGTACTTGTGCTGAATGGCAAAACTCATTAACCTGGCCATAGCACCACTTGCTGATAGGTTTATTATCTCTCTGCACCAATGTATTATTACTATGTTGTTTATTGTATTGTTGTTATAAATTATAGATGTAAAGTCTGTCCTATGGTGAATGCAAACTGTTGTGCAGGGGTGGCTTGTAGCAACCTGTGGCCTGAGCAAAACAGGCCTGCAGATCTTTGGTGCACAGCAGTCTGCATGACCTAGGTAGCTAAATGTTTAACCTATTGTCTTTCTAAGCCAGTAAAGAGAAAAAGGGTAAATTGACCTTAAAATATAACTTTATGCAAGCAGGCAGGAAGTGAGAGGCTCTTAGTCTCACAGAAAGAGCAAAATGTAATTGTTCAAGTGCTATTCTAGTCCTCCCTGCACCACCCCCAAGGTCAAAGTAACCTGTTCCTGCATCTATGCTCCCCTACCCTTCGGAGGGCCTTTGTCTTAAACCCTTATAAAAGGCCGTCTGTCCTTTTTGCATCACTCGGTTGTCTTTCCTGTGAATGTGATGCCTGCCCGGCCTGAGAGAGCCATCATGATCTCTCCATGACTTCTCACCCTATAAGTAAGCCCTGAATAAAAGTTCATGTATCACAAAATGCTCATTGTCTTCTTTGGCCTCTGGATTGGCAAGGCCCTCTTGGGCTGCGATACATAAATTACTTAATTAATACCCCTACCAGCCCTAGAATTTAGCATATCTGTTTTACAGTATGGGTAACTGAGGCACATGGAAGTTGATGACTTGCCCAGGTTCACATGGCTAATGAGTGGTAACATCAGGCATTTTGGCTTCAAAGTCAGCATCCTAATTTCCATGCATGAGATTTGATAAAGGAACACCAGGACAGAGAGAGTCTCTTCCCTTTTGAGAGCCTCCCCATGTAGAAATTCAGAAGGAGGATAGATTTTCTTGAGAGGAACAAGCTATGCAGGTTACTTATGGATATGCCACATCTACAAGAAAAGTCAAATATTCTAAGGGTGTTTTCAAATAGTGCACTTCAACTGATGCAGAATCATGCACACCAGAACATGAAGCATGGTTGTTTCTCCATCCTCCTGCTGGCTGTAGCACTTAAAAAACTTGATTATAAGCAATGGAATACACTGCAAGGCTACACCTAAATTTTATGAATTACATTGAACTGATATCTGTTCTGTTTGTATGTTTATCATCCCCAACTGCCTGCCTCATTACTGCTCAGCTATATTAATTTTATTTTCTAATTGTTTGTGGTAAATATTTGGTAATATAATTGCGTTTTGTATGACAAATTCATATTCAGCCACCATGTGAAATCACTTACTAAGTTTATTAATTTCATTATAGATAATCTTTAATTTTATACATATATAAACACACTATCTGTAAAGAATGAAAATTAATTTCTTCCTTTCCTATCCTTATTTCACTCTTCAATTTTTTTCTTACTTCATTGCCTTATCCAGGACTTCCGATTCAATGATAAAGTTATGATCAGAGACTTCCTTTTGTTTCCAAACCTTGGAGGGTAAGAGTTCAATATTTCAACAGTAAGTATGATATTTACTATAGGTTTTTACAGAAAGCCATTTATCAGATTAAGGAGGTTCTACATTATTCTTAGTTTGGTAGTCTTTTTATTTACATCACAAATAGTTGTTGGATATTATCAAATGCTTCCACATCTATTGAAATCATAATACAATATTTTCTCCTTTATTCTGTTAATGTGGTGAATTACACTGATTGATTTTTTAAATATAAACCAACCTTGCAGTCCTAGAAAAAACTCAAGTTAGTATTGATACATTATCTCCTTTATATATTGCTGGATTCAATTTGCTAATATTTTGCATCTATGTTCATGAGAGACATTCATCTATAATTTTTTTCTTTCTTATAATAGGTTTTTTTTTTTTCAGTTTCAATATCAAGGTTATGTAGGTCTCATCAAGCAAGTAGAGAAATGTTCCCTTTATTCTTTTCTCTGGATACATTTACATAAAACTGGTATCATTTCTTTTTAAATGTCTGGAGGAACTAGCAATTGAAATTATCTGGACAAAATATTTCTTTGTGGGAAGGGTTTTTATATTTATTTAATGAATATAGGCATTCAAATTTTATAATTTTAATTATGTTAGTATCAACAATTTTTTGCTGAAGATTTTGTCCATCTGAATATATTACCATAAAATTTCCATAATATCTATTGTATATATACATTTTTATATATGTGTGTGTGTTTACATGTTTTAATGTATATATGTAGTGGCTTCTCTTACATTCTTGATATTGGTAAATTGTTCCTTAGCATTTTTATTTCTAGTTTAGTTTTACTATAAGTTTAACACTTGTGCTTTTTTTCCTCAAATAAACACTTTTGGGCTTTGTTGTTTTTTGTTAGTATTCATTTGTTTTTATTTCATGAATTTCTGCTCTTAATTTCTTTCTTTTTTATTTTCTGATGATATTCTAATTACAGCATCTAGATCATTTAGGATTAATATAATTGCTGATACATGCAAGTTTATATTTACTGTGTTACTTTTGTTTCCTTTTTGACCCACTCACTTTATGTCCATTTCCTCTCCTTTGGTTTTAATTTTCTATTCTTTTCCTAACTTCTCGAGATGGATACTGAAAATACTGATTTTCATCTTTTCTTCATTTCTAATAAATACGTTTAAACCTATACATTTCCATCTAGGCATAGCTTTAGCTGCAACACCCAAGTTTGATTATATTTTCATTTTCCTTCAGTTCAAAATATTTCCTAAATTCTGTCATGATTGTTTTGACCTACAGGTTGTTTTTAAGTGCATTGCTTAATTTAAAAATATTTGGTGGGTTTTCCAGTCCTCTTTTTAATAATGATTTCCAGCTTAATTCCTAGTTCATGACTTCTGTGGTAAGTAAAACATACTATAAATGCACTCAATACTTTTAAATTTGTTGAGAGTTGTTTCATGACCTAGCAGATGGTCAATTTTAATCAAGATTCCTTGAGTATCCTGCTTTCATTGAGTATTGTGGTCTATATATGTTAATTAGGTCCAATTTGTTAATCTACTGGTCAGATCTTCTATACCAATATAATTTTATTTTTGGCTTGGTCTACCAAGACTGACAGAGATGTGTTAAAATCTCCCACTATGATTGTGTTTTTTTTTAAGATTTCATCTTGTAGCTCTGTCACTTGTTGCTTCATGTATTTTGAAGTATTACTAGATGCTTACAAATTGTTATATCTTCCCAGTGGACAACTCTTTTATTATTACACAATGTCTCTATTTCTAGTAATACTTCTGGTCCTAAGTATACCTTTCTGATATGAGTATAACTATATCAATTTTTATTAGTATTCATATAGTATATCTTTTAGCATGTATTTTCTCATTCTCTTACTTTCTTTATAGTTAAGCTACTTCTCTTGTAAGCAGTAGATGGGTTTTTTTAATTCAAATCTATCTCTATTAATTAGAGTATTTATTCCATTTACATTTAATATAATTACTGATATAGGTCTATAACCACCTGTGCTGGTTTGAATGTATTGTGTCCCCCAAATGCCATTATCTTCATGGTCTTGTGGGACAGAGGTTTTGGTGCTGGTTAGATTTGCTTGGAATGTGCCCCACCCAGCTGTGGGTGGTGACTTTGGTGGGATACTCCCATGGAGGTGTGACCCCACCCATTTAGGGTGGGCCTTGATCAGTGGAGCCATATAAAACATGCTGACTCAAAGAGACTGAACGGAGTGCAGCTGTGAGTGACGTTTTGAAGAGGAGCAAGCTTGCTAGAGAGGAACGTCCTGGGAGAAAGCCATTTTGAAACCAGAACTTTGGAGCAGATACCAGCCATGTGCCTTCCCAGCTAACAGAGGTTTTCCAGACGCTATTTGCCATCCTCCAGTGAAGGTACCCGATTATTGATGTGTTACCTTGGACACTTTATGGCCTTAAGACTGTAACTGTATAGCCAAATAAACCCCCTTTTACAAAAGCCAATCCATCTCTGGTGTTTTGCATTCCGCAGCATTAGCAAACTAGAACACCACCATCTTACTATTAATGTGTCTTTTTTGCCCACTCATTTTAAATCCTCTTTTTTTTTTTTTTTTTGCTTATTTTGGATTAATCAGATGATTTTTATTTTTCTATCTTACCTCTCTTAGCTTAAGAGTGACATATATCCATTTATTGTTAGTGATTTTTCTAGAGATTACAATAGGCACACCTAACTTTATTAGAGTCCAACATAATTGAGTATTCTTACCACCTCCCAGACAATGCTAGAACCTTAAAACACCTCTACTCCATTTTTTTTCCACTTCTTTCTTTTACATTGTTAATGTCATGCATTTTATTTCTGCAAATGTAACTGTCCTAGTTTGCTAATGCTGCAGAATGCAAAACACCAGAGATGGATAGGCTTTTATAAAACGGGGGTTTATTTCACTACACAGTTACAGTCTTAAGGCCACAAAGTATCCAAGGCAACACCTCAGCAACCAGGCACCTTCACCGGAGGACGGCCAATGGCGTCCAGAAAACCTCTGTTAGCTGGGAAGGCAGCTGGCGTCTGCTCCAAAGCTCCGGCCTCAAAACGGCTTTCTCCCAGGACATTCCTCTCTAGCAAGCTTGCTCCTCTTCAAAACATCACTCCCAGCTACACTCCGTTCCCTCTCTTTGAGTCAGCTCATTTATATAGCTCCACTGATCAAGGCCCACCCTGAATGGGCGGGGCTACGCCTCCATGGGAACATCTCATCAGAATCATCTCCCACAGCTGGGTGGGGCACATTCCAAGCAAATCCAACCAGCACCAAAAACTTCTGCCCCACAAAACTACAAAGATAATGGCATTTGGGGGACACAATACATTCAAACCGGCACAGTAACCAACCCAAAGATACCATATTATTGTTTTCTACAATCAATGTTTATTTGTAATTACCGATCTATTTATCCATGTCATTTCCCTTCCTTCTTTTGCATCTCTATTTCTCTCTGGGATAATTTCCCCCCTGCCTGAAGAATTCTTTATATTATTTCCTTTATATTTGGTCTGTTAATGATCCATTCTCTCATTTGAGATGGGGGTGGGGAGTGATCTGGAAGCCTCTTTATTTCACCTTCACTTTTGATATTCATTTTTACTGGGTTGGCAGTTATTTTCTTTTAGTACTTCAAAGATGCCTAACCATTATCTCTTGGCTTCTATCCTTTCTGATAAGAGGTAACTCTTACTGTTGAATCTTTGAAAATAATTCCCCCCTCCAAACTCCAGCTGCTTGGTCTTTGGTTTTCAGCAGTTTTACCTCTTTAAAATGAAAAGGGGGGGGGGGGCATTAGACTGGATGACTAGCCTTGTTCAATCCCTGAGCAACAAACCCAAGTAACATGATCAAAACTTGGGAGAGGTAGCCTTTCTGAAAATGCCTGCTGCACTGGAAGAACAACAGGCAATCAGAAATAGACACCTTAGAAAGGGCTTTCCACTGGAAACAGCCAAATAAGGCAATGCAGCTTAGATATCCAATCAGAAAAGTTTCCTCACTTGCCTTTGCATTTGGGCTGCAAAACTACCCCTTTCCATTTCCTCCACGGAGCTCCTTACCACTTTCAGTCTGGCACTGCCCAATTTCCCAATGGTTTGTTCCCCAGATGAACTTTAACAAAAATTTTTAATTGCCTCATTTTATCTTTTACATCTATGATGTGTGATTTTCCTTGTCTTATCTTGCTTAAAATTTGTGGAATTTCTTGAATATGTTTTTGTTTCATTCATCAGAATTTGAAATTTTTGTTTATCTCTTCAGATATTCCCCCATTCCCTCACTCTTCCTCTTCTAGAACTCCAATTACTCACACCGTAGATCTTTTCACCCTGTTCTGCATGTCTCTTATGTTCTTCTTTGTACTTTTCATCTTGCTTGTGCTCTAGTTTTGCTCTGGATATTTGTTTCCAGCTGGATATTGTCTTCCAGCTCACTAGTCTTTATGCCAACTGTGTCTAAACTGCTGGTAAATCAGTTGATTTCTTAATCACATTTCTTACATTATTCAGTTCTATAATCAAATGTAGATTCTAATTATCAGATAAAATTTTCCATGTATTTTATGTATTTTGTGCATTTTAAAGATTGTCTCAAACTCCAATATCTGGGTATTCTCTGGGACTGATTCTATTGTATAATTTATTCTCTTGGTTTTATTTCTTAATGTTACCCATAACTGTTTATTGAATACTTAATATGAAAAATTGCAGGGCTTCAAGAAGATGTTATCTTCCTCCATGAAGTTTCTCCATTCTTTTGTAGGCAGCAAAAGGACAGAACACCTTGATTCAGTCAGAAACTAAGTTATTGATAAGGGTTTGCCTGTACAGTTTATATATTGGAGGTCAGATTTACTGATAGAAAATCTTTGTCTCAAACTTTCTTTCCTTGGGAATCATAAATATGTTATTTTATTTTCTTCAGATGTAAAGCGCTGCTTTTGAAAATTCTGATAACAATTAATCTTTTTTTGCCTTATAAGTCATGCGCTCTTGTTGCTCAGATATTCAAAGAATTTCTTTCTTCTTTCCTAAAGTCAGGTAATTTTATCACAATATGTCTTCATGTGGGTCATTCTTTATCAACATTCTCATGTACATTCTGCGTGCTTTTAACATGTAACTTCTAATCTATTTTTTTTTCATGGAAAGCTTTCTTGAGTTGTTGATTTAGAGCTTATCCTTCTGAAGTTCCTATTATCCAAATTTTGAATCTTCCTTGAATATTTTCAACATTTGTCATTTTTCCTTGAATATATTTAAAAATTTTTTTATCTCTTTTCAACTTAAAAGAAAAAAGTTCTCCTTTCTATTTCTAACTCTTTAAGGTTTCATTGGTTGCTTTTATTTGCTATTGTGTTCTCTCTAGTTTCATTTCTGTTTTTAAAATGGTCTCTTATTTTTAATTACTTCCTGAGTTCTGTCACTCTATTTCTCTTATTTTTCCAATCTTATTTATGAAATACTTTCATTTTTTCTGGTATTGTCTCCATTTTTAAAAGATTTTTTTGAAATGCTATGTTATAGTTATGTCTGTTTTAAAGTATGTGAGATTTAATCTTAATTTCCTGTTGGTCATTTTAATATGAATTTACTTTTAGAAAGAAACAGATTCAAGATAGATTTCATAACTTCACAGAACTCCTCTTGACAATTGTTCTGGTTTACTAGAGCTGCCATTATGCAAAATACCAGAAATGGATTGGCTTTTATAAAGTGGATTTATTAGGTTACAAATTTACAGTTCTGAGGCCATAAAAGTGTCCAAACTAATGCATGAACAAGAGGACACTTTCATTGAAGAATAGCCAATGGCATCTAGAACACGTCTGTCAGCTGGGAAGGTATGTGTCTGGTGTCTACTGGTCCTTTGCTCCTGGGTTGTCTTTCAAAATGACTTTGTCCAAAATGTTTCTCAGCTTCTGTTTCTCAGCTTCTCTCTCTTAGCTCCTGAGCACTCTTGCTTGTTCTCCCAGGGTGTTTCTCTCTCAGCATCTGGGGATCCTTGCTTAGTTTCTCCAGGGCAAATCCTGGGCTTCATCTCTTAGTTTAGCATCTCCAAACATCTTTCTGTCTGAATCTCCAGATGTTCCCAAGCATCTGGCCTGTGCTGGCCCCTGAGCTCTCTTAAGTACTCTAGTGAACTAATCGAGATCCACCCTGAATGGGTGGGGGTCACACCTCCATGGAAATAATCTAATCAAATGATCTCACCCATGGTTGCATGGGTCACATCTCCAGGGAAACAAACCAATCAAAAAATCCTACCCATAATGTCTGCCCCCACAAGATTGCATTAAAGAACATAGTCTTTCTGGGGGTACATAACACTTTCAAGCCAGCACAACAATTTTTTTGTGTGTTAAAAAATATATGACTTGAAGGTGGGGCAAGATGGTGACATAGGGAGGTGTGGAATTGAGTTAGTCCCCCAGAGCAACTAGTAAATAGCCAGGAATAAGTAGAAAATAGTCTGGAACAACTGATGGGGGGGACATCTGTGACTGAACACACATCGTACACTAGTCTGGAATGGGAGGAACAGCTGAGATCACAGCATAGAACTTAAGGAAAGCTCTCCAAACTGCAGAGCTGGCACCTCTCCCCCACTGAAATAGCAGGCTGAGTTGGAAAACTTCACTGTGGGAGAAAGAAGCAGTCCCTGCCAAGAGCAAGGGAATGTAGCTCAACCAATTGCAGTTTTAATTAATAGATTTGGGCTACTGAATATGTGCTACAAGCACAAATAAGCCCAGAGCAAGCAGGAAAGGAACCCAGAACTTTCTCCGGGCAGAGAGGAGGTGGGACTGATGGGAAAAAAAAAAAAAAAGAAACATAAAAAAAAACCACCAGAGGCTTTTGCAGTCCACTGAGTTCAGAATACTAGAAAAGGACTGTGTCCCATGAAAAGGGGCACACAGAACCAGGTACCAACTCTGTTTCATGCCTGGTTAACTGGAGGGCTGGGGACTGGCTCTGAAAAGGGGACTTCATTTTTACTTTTGTTTTCTCTCTCTCATTCTAAGTAACTCATTAAAGAAAGCCTTGGGCATTTTCAGTTGTCAGCCCTGACCCAGGCAAGGGTCGAGTTAAGATAGTCAGAAAGTCAAAGGAAAAACTCAAGTGTAGAAGATAATTCCCTAAAGGACTTATCTTCCCTAAGAAAAGGGGGGGGGGAGTGCTGGGGCCCAGCGCAAGTGGCTGCCTTCCCTCAGAGAACTGAGATCCCAGGGCCTGGGGGCAAAAATAACAGGAACAGCTTAAGCTTGGCTTCTGATACCTTCAGTCCCTGGCCAGGACAGAGTACACTGAAGTAAATGTACCACACTTTTTTATGCTGGTGGGGAGCTGCAGATTGACAAGCACCACCTGCTGGGCAGGATAGGAAAAACACAGAGTCTAGTCGCCTCACAGGAGAGTCTGACTATCTTCTAGGTCTCACCCTCAGGGAAACCGGATACTGCATATCCGATCTGCATATCTTGAGATCTGGGCCTGTCTGGTCTGGGAAAATCTGATTGGGGTAATCGAGGAAGCCAGATGCCTATACAACAAAAAATTATGAATCACACTAGGAAAAATGAAGATATGACCCAGTCAAGGGAACAGACTTACACTTCTAATGAGATATAGGAGTTGAAACAACTAATTAAACATCTTCAAACAAATATGCTAATGAATTCAAAAATCAAATCAGTGAGTTGAGGGAAGATATGGCAAAAGAGATGAAGGATATAAAGAAGACATTGGGCAAATATAAGGAAGAACTCAAAAGTTTGAAAAACAATTGGCAGAACTTATAGAAATGAAGGGCACAATAGAAGAGATGAAAAACCCAATGGAGGCATGCAACAGCAGATTTGAAGAGGCAGAAGAAAGGATTGAGGAACTAGAGGACAGGACAGCTGAAATCCTACACACAAAAGAACAGATAGGGAAAAGAATGGAAAAATATGAGCAGGGTCTTAGGGAATTGAATAACAGCATGAAACACATGAATATACCTGTCATGGGTGTCCCAGAAGAAGAAAAGAAGGGAAAAGGGGCAGACAGAATAATAGGAGAAATAATCACTGAAAATTTCCCATCTCTTATGAAAGACATAAAATTACAGATCTAAGAAGTGTAGCATACCCCAAACAGAATAGATCTGAGTAGACCTACTCCAAGACACTTACTGATCAGATTGTCCAGTGTCAAAGACAAAGAGAGAATTCTGAAAGCAGCAAGAGAAAAGCAATCCATTACATACAAAGGAAACTTGATAAGACTGTGTGCAGATTTCTCAATAGAAACCGTGGAGGCAAGAAGGCAGTGGTATGATATACTTACGATTCTGAAAGAGAAAAACTGCCAACAAAGAATTCTATATCTGGCAAAACTGTCCTTCAAAAATGAGGGAGAGTTGAAGATATTTTCAGACAAACAGACACTGAGAGTGTTTGTGAACAAGATACCTGCCCTACAAGAAATACTAAAGGGAGCACTACAGGCAGATAGGAAAAGACAGGAGAAAGAGGTTTGGAAAAGAGTGTAGAAATGAAGATGATCAGTAAGGGTACTGTATGGTCTCACTAATATGGACTAACATTGATGAGTGAAATTTGAGAGTTGTGAACATAAGTTACCAGGAGATAGAAAGAGGTTAGAGATCAGGCATTTAATACTGAAGAAGTACAGAAGGTTCAACAGGATTGATTTTATAGATCCAGAAATGGAATGGATGGCATAATGCTGTGTGGTGGTAACACAATATTGTAAGTACTCTGAACAAAGGTGAGTGTAAGTATGGTTGAAAGAGGAAGGCAAGGGTATGTATGACACCAGAAGGAAAGATAGAAGATAAAGATTGGGATTGTATAACTTACCAAAACCTAGAGTAGTCAATGATGGTGATTAAATGTACAGATGTAAGAATGTTTTTAAATGAAGGAAAACAAACGAATGTCGACATTGCAAGGTGTTGAAAATTGGATGGTATGGGGGAAAAATACAATCAATGCAAACTAGACCCTGTAGTTAACAGTTGCATGGTAAGATTTTCCATTAATTGTAACAAAGGCAATATACGAAGGCTAAATGTCTGTAAGGGGGATATAAGGGAGTGATATGGAATTCTTGGTGGTGGTGTTCTTGTCTGACCTTTTCATTGTATTTTATTTTTATCTTTCTTCTATTTTTTTGTATTTTTATTCTTCATTTTTTCCTCCTTTTCCTCTTTCTTTGGGGAAGAAATGGAAATGTCCTGATACGATTGTGGTGGTGAATGCATAATTATGTGATTATACTGGGCATCATTGATTGTTTACTTAGTGTGGATTGTGTGGTGTGGGAATAAAACTTTAAAAATAAACAGTGATATAAGTGCTAGAGAAAATGTGAAGAGAGGGATGTACCTATTCCTTGTTGGTAGGGAGGTAAAATGGTGCAGTCCAGCTGGAGGGCAGTGTGGTGTTTCCACAGGAAACTAACTATGGGGTTGCCATATGGTCCTGCAGCCCCATTATTGGGTCTATACTTGGAAGAACTGAGAACAGAGACATGAGTGGACATTACACACTGGTGTTTATGGCCACAAAATTCATGATTTGCAATGTATGGAGGTGGACTAAGGGTACGTTGACTGATAAATGGAATGGTGAGATGTGGTGTATGCATACAATGGAATATTGAGCAGTGGCAAGAAGAAATGAAACTGTGAGGTATGCACTAGGTGAATGGACCTTGAGGACAGTATTTTGAATGAAATAAACCAGAATCAAAAACACAAACATTATAACACCTCACTAATATGGATTAACTATAATGTGCAAATTCTGACAATTGAATCTGAGCGCATAGGTTATCAAAGGAAGGCTTAAGGTAAAGGTTCCTAGATTGTAAGTTCTTACAGCAGTCACATCTATTCATGAGTTGTAACAGTTGTCTCTAAATTCTGAGATGCTGAGCTGTTTGTGTATAACCTGGTTGGGCCCTGGAACTTCGGGTATCTGTATGACACCTGAGACTCAGAGCCTGAGTTCAGCAACTGTGAATGTCAGCATTACCCCATACAGCAAATGTTAAAGAAGTTGAAAAAGAGGTCAGATTTTAATTAGAGATGTGAATGAAACAGACTTGATTAAAACTAAGGTAAACCAGACTGAAGGGAAAAGGATGACATTGACTGTGTTTTAAGACCTCAACTTCTGTATGAGACCAAAGGAAGTGGTGTTTATTTGGTGCAAAATCTATATTTTCTGTAGCATGCTACATAAATTAACTTGAATGGTCAGTTTATTCAAACACCGTAATTACATGGAACCTTGAATAGGGGCTGAGATCTGGTTGGTTTGTACAGGTTAGTGTGAAAACCTTATACATCCCAGAGTAATTTGGGCAGAGAATAGAAAGTATTTGCAAAGCCCCCTGGAGGGCCTGGGAAAAAAATGTGGAAACATTAAACTTCCCCACCTGGGGAATTCCTGATATTCTTGCAAGCATTGGGGACTACCATTGTAGTAGGCAAAGTCCTGGATTTGGGGACTTGCCCTTATGATGGTTGTTACTGCAAAGGAGAGACTAAGCCTACTAATAATTGTGCCTAAAAGTCACCCCCCAGAGTACCTCTTTAATTGCTCAGACGTGGCCTGTCTCTGTCTAAGCCCACTCAGCAGGTAAATTCACTGCCTTCTCCCCTACGTGGCACGTGACTCCCAGGGGTGTAAATCTCCCTGGCATTGTGCAACATGACTCCCGGGGATGAGCCTGGACCCAGCATCATGGGATTGAGGAAGATTTCTTGACCAAAAGGGGAAAGAGAAGTGAAACAAAATAAAGGTTCAGTGGCTGAGAGATTTGAAATGGAATCGAGTAGTCATTCTGGAGGTTTTTCTTATATGTCATATCCCTTTTTAGTTTTTAGAGTACTGGAATAGCTAGAAGGAAATACCTAAAACTGTTGAACTGCAACCCAGTATCCTTGATTCTTAAAGACGATCATATAACTATATATCTTGTACGGTGAGACTGTGTGATTGTGAAAACCTTGTGGCTCACACTCACTTTATCCAGTGTATGGACAGATGAGTAGAAAAAAGGGGGACAAAAAGTAAATGAATAATGGGGGGGCGTGTGAGGTGTTTTGGGTGTTCTTTTTTCTTGTGTTTCAATTTTTATTCTTATATTTAGTTTTATTTTTTTGGAGTAATGAAAGTGTTCAAAAAGTTGATTGTGTGATGAATGCACAACTATATGATGATACTGTGAACAGCTGTACACTTTGGATGATTGTATGGTGTGTGAATATATCTCAATAAAATTGCATTAAAAATATATAGCACATTGTTTTTGCAATTTCCTAGCTCCCTTCTCCTCCCATTGCTTTTACCTGGTCCTTCTCTTGCTTTCATCTCTATTGTCTCTCTCCTGCTCAATTTTCATTCCAATCCCATTGTTTCTCCTTAATGTTGGGCTTTATCCTGGAAGGTAGCCACGACTTCCTCATTTTGATATTTCACAAGGGCTAGGCTGGTCAGTCCTTACCCTAGAATTCTTGCACTTACCCACTGTTGGATTAAGCAAAATCCTTCCCAGTTTCTTGAATGGACACGCTGCACATTTCAGTGCCTATATGTTGGGATTCTCCTGTTTTCAGGTTTATCAGATGCCCATTGTTTCCTTCTGCTTCTTCCCACATGGAAGTTGATACTTTTCAGGCCTTGTGGCTGTGGCTAATGCATTCCCACCTTTTTGCATCTTAGTGTTTGTGGGAATACCTTGTCATCGTGCTTTGTTTTTCATGGGTTTTTGATTCTCCTACCTTGCGAGCATCTCTCTCTCTCTCTTTTTTGTCATGTAAAGCTTAGGCAAGCTATCTTTCTTTAATTACATATATTGAGCATTCAGGAAAGTTTGAAATATATCATTAACTGTCTCACTTAAAACAGTAGAGTTTTTCCAAAAAGTTTCATGTACAATGAATTTTGCCAGTATGTTTTCATGTGGAATTCAGTAGAGCAATTTGTGGTCAGTCTGTAATGCAAATAGGATCCACCAACATAATTTTAGTTTTAGAAATATATATATATATTTTATAATAATGAATATTTTATTTGAAATATATTAGTCATGATTGCACTCATATATTAATCATATTATTGATTTTTATATCCACTTGGAAACTTGTCTGTAATAATTTTAATATAATTTTATTGAGATATATTAACACACCATACAATCATCCAAAATATACAATCGATCGTTCACAATCTCATCATATATTTGTGTGTTCATCACTGTGATCATTTTTAGAACATTTTAGTACATTTGCAAATATCCAGAAAAAGAAATACAAAGAAAATAGAAGACCCCAAACATCTCACATCCCTTATCCCTCCCTCTTACTGATCACTGGTATTGCACTCTACCCAATTTTAAGACTTACAATAGAAGTAGGTTAACTAAGACACTGTAATGTTGTCAGAGATAGATATATAGATCAGTGGAACAGAACAAAACCTCCAGAAGTGGATCCATACAAAATCGGGCAACTGACTTTTTTTTTTTTTTTTCTTTTTTTTGCTGTATGTTTATACAATCATTATCAAAGATCAAGGCTACTGGATTACAGTTCAACAACTTCAAGTATTTCCATCTGGCTATTCTAAAATACTAGGCACTAAAAAGGAATAGCTATACAATGAGTCAGTAGGCACAGATATTTGTTAAATCCAAATTTCTCAGTTACACCTTCTGCCTCTCACTTGATCTTTCTCTCAATCTCCAGGGGTATCTGGGCAATGACCATTTTAATTTCTTCATGCTGGAAAGGGGTGTTGACCTTATGGGGAAGAGGAATGAAACTGGCTGATGTTCTTGGAGAGACTGGTACCTCTGGGTTTCAGAGCTTATGTGGCTTAGGTCAATCTGGAGGTCTTAAGTTTCTGAACAAATAATCTTACTAAGAAAAACTTTTATAAAGACTTAGATAGAGCCCAGTGCATTCCCTAGGGTTTTCAGGAATACTGTTAGTTGGGGCTTCGCATACTGTGGTAGTTTGCAATATCTGCCTAAAGCTTGCATAAGAGTAAACTCCAGAATGACCTCTGGACTCTATTTGAAATTTCTTAGTCACTGAAACTTTATTTTGTTCCATTTCTTTTCCCCCTTTTGGTCCAGAAGGCATTTTCAATCCCACAATGCCAGAGCCGGGCTCACCCTGGGAGTCATGTCCCATGTTGCCAGGGAGATTCACACCCCTGGGAGACATGTCCCATATAGGGGGGAGTTGTGTAGTGAGTTTATTTGCAGAGTTGGCTTAAAGAGAAAGGCCACATCTGAGAAACAGAAGAGGTTCTTTGGGGGTGACTCTTAGGCACAATTAAGTCCAGGCCTAACTTCATTATTGCAGAAATAAGTTTCATAAAAGTAAGCCTCAAAGCCTGTGGAGAATGCAGGGGTATTGGCCTACCCCACCTCAATTGTTGCTAACATGACCACAGACATAGGGAACTGGTGGTTTGATGGGTTGAGCCCTCTACCGTAGGTTTTACCTTTGGGAAGATGGTTGCTGCAAAGGAGAAGCTAGGCCTCCCTATAATTGTGCTTAAGAGCCTCCTCCCGAATGCCTCTTTGTTGCTCAGATGTGGCCCTCTCTCTCTGGCTAAGCCAACTTGAAAGGTGAAATCACTGCCCTCCCACCTACGTGGGATCAGACACCCAGGGGAGTGAATCTCCCTGGCAACGTGGAATATGACTCCTGGGGAGGAATGTAGAGCTGGCATCGTGGGACGGAGAACATCTTCTTGACCAAAAGGGGGATGTGAAAGGAAATGAAATAAGCTTCAGTAGCAGAGAGATTCCAAAAGGAGCCGAGAGGCCACTCTGGTGGGCACTCTACGCACAATTTAGACAACCCTTTTTAGGTTCTAAAGAATTGGGGTAGCTGGTGGTGGATACCTGAAACTATCAAACTACAACCCAGAACCCATGAATCTCGAAGACAATTGTATAAAAATGTAGCTTATGAGGGGTGACGGTGGGATTGGGAAAGCCATAAGGACCACGCTCCGCTTTGTCTAGTTTATGGATGGATGAGTAGAAAAATAGGGGAAGGAAACAAACAGACAAAAGTACCCAGTGTTCTTTTTTTACTTCAATTGCTCTTTTTCACTGTAATTATTATTCTTATTATTTTTGTGTGTGTGCTAATGAAGGTATCAGGGATTGATTTAGGTGATGAATGTACAACTATGTAATGGTACTGTGAACAATGGAATGTACGATTTGTTCTGTATGACTGCGTGGTATGTGAATATATCTCAATAAAATGAAGACTAAAAAAAAAAAAAAAAAAAGTAAACCTCAAGATTGAGGGCTTGGCTTAATCAATTTTGAGTCCCTAGTGCCTGAGAGAATATCAGGAATTCCCCAGGTGAGGAAATTTAATAGTTCCCCAATTTTCCCCATTGCCTCAAGCAGACTTTGCAAATATTCTGTCCATCTCTTTTTATGAGAGTATTTGTGAATATCTCAAAATTATGTTGCCACCTCTGCCCCAATATTTTCAGATTCCCCCCAAGTACATTTAGAGTTCAAGTATAGATTTTTTTTCTCTAAAATACTTATGAATTATATTGCAAAGTTCCCTTCATTTGGAAACTTACGAACATTTTAATAATATCTAAGTTTATTACAAAAGCAGCTTTACTGCCTTGGAAAATTAATTTATAAAATGATACCTTAATAATATAAAACAGTCAATTCACATTCCAGAACTCATAAATTACTCCCAATACTGAATTCCCAAAAAGTTTTGATTGGTGTTTAGGATAAAATAATGACTTTGAAAACCCAGCAATATCAGCAAAAACAATTAGTATTTTTGAGTGCTTATATATCCCAGGCACTGTTCTTACTGGATTACATAGATTTACCCCCTTAATCCTCATACCAACCTTATAAGATAGAATTTGTTATTGTGTTCATATTAAAGGTGATAAAACTCATGCATAATGAGGTTAAATAACTTGCCCAAGCTCACACAGAAGTAAGTGAATACATATCCAGAGGAGTCTTCAATTGTTTAATATCAGTAGGAAATATTTTGCAAAATGGTTTAGAGGGGAAACTTTATTCTTTGAGTGCTCTTGTTGAAATAGGACATGTACTTTTAAAAATCAGTATTGTATTTATAGAGCTGAGTTTTTTGCAATCTTTGGTCATTCTTAATGCATCATTAACCAAGCTAGAAAGTTTCCCCAGCCACCCAACTTCCTCTCCTCTTAGCTTCTTTTCCACCTTCACCAGTGATAGAAAATGGCGTCAAAAATAGTCATGGTAATCTCAATTCAGTCACTGGGGTCCTGAGCACCAACATGTTTTCTGCCAGATTTTTGGAGTGTGAAAGGACAGGTTGTGCAAGCCTCAGGGGAATCAATGTCTCACCTCCCCAGAAGCTCTGAGCTGTTCCTGCATAACTACATGCCACCAAGATTGCAGGTGAACAACTTCTTTCTTGCCTCATACAAGTGGATCTTGACTCACAGTAACATGGGTTGATTTGGACAGACATAAGAAACCAATTCAGGTCCCTAGTTAGAGAGAGCCAGAAACGACTTCAGAACTAGCAGCTTCCCGAGCAGTTTTCTGTTTTGCTTTCCACTTTTTCATTTGTTCCTCTTCTCCAGCAGGCCACAGAGCAAATGAGAGAGTATTTTTTATAATGTTTGATAAGACGAACTTTTTTTATATAAGAAAATGTTCTCTGTCTCTAAAAGTCTCTGCAGAATTGGCTGGCCTTGGGGTGTGGAGAAACAGCAAGACAGAGGTAAATAGGAGAGAATTGGTGGGTTCTTCTCTGTTCTCCCCCACTCTTCTGTACCCACTGTTCTGGGATTTCTCTGCTTATTTTTACAGT
The DNA here is from genome assembly GCF_015220235.1 of Choloepus didactylus. Taxonomy (NCBI): domain Eukaryota; kingdom Metazoa; phylum Chordata; class Mammalia; order Pilosa; family Megalonychidae; genus Choloepus; species Choloepus didactylus. The sequence goes on from NC_051313.1 coordinate 51,469,750, forward strand.
CATTATGGAAGGGTGCAAGACAACACTGAGCTCCTGAAAGGGGCCACGGAGAACAGAAGGTCCTGAGTGATGGTCCCAGGAGAGGAAAGAGGAGGTAGAGCTGTGAGTGAAATACAGCCCATGTGTGACTGTGGGAAATGTGGCTTTTCATTCAAACATTTTATCTTCTGAACTGCCATGTTAGGTATTCTGTTCTTCTTTTTGTGTGTATATTTCCTGTGCTGCAATGTTTGGAAGGAATGGAGAATACACCATCAGAAAGAAAATAAACTGTCAGATAATTGAATATACATCTATTTCAGTGGATGGAGGGAAACAACTTTTTAATTTTCCTCTTAAATTAACCATAAATTCATATTGACACTATCTCAGCTCAGTGTCAAGGATTTTCTCCTCTCCCATTTCTTCTCTTTTGTTCACCTCTCCAAAGGGTCTAGATTACCTTATTTACTTTCTACTCCCACCTAGGGTTTGGATTTCAGTTATTTTTTTCCACCTGGATTCCCTACCCCCTTCTCATAGAGTTGGGAAGAGTGAGGGCAGGTGGGAGGGCTTTAAGTTCTTCAGGTACTTTGTAATAAAAATATTTATAAAATAAACATACCTCTATTAATTGTGGTATAAATCACTTCTTGTAGTATAAATGCTGGGGCACTATTATTATATGGCCACTTTCCTTTACTGTATCAAATATCTAGTTCTGTTCCTCTTCTTTAGCATGAACAGGGCTGAGGGAGGGCAATGTGCCAGCCCCCTCCTCACCACCGTAAAGAGGGTACAGGAGTAGGAGGACAGCCCTTCCTGTGCAGTGCCTCCTTTGAAGGTCAGCACTGGTGCTTCCCTAAAGCTTTCCAAAAGGTAAATTCACACAAAAGCAAATTTAGCTTGCAAAGTTTTTCCTGGTTGCTGATGCTAAGAAGACATGGAATACGCTATGCAAAATAGACCATGTGGTCAATATGGCAGAAAAACTGAATTGGGGAACAGGCTGAGAGTGCTACATTACTATGTTTGAATTTGGAAATACTACATTACATTACTATGTTTGAATTTGGAAATACTACATTACATTACTATGTTTGAATTTGGAAATACTAATGAAATCATCCTTTCTTTCCTTTTTCTCCATAGTCTCAGGAGGCTGAGACAGTATCACTAATGTAGATGCTCAGATATGGGCAATATACAGTTAACAAGTCCCATGAAGGAAAGTTGTTTGCTGTGTTACTGTGCTCTTCAAAGTCAGCTGGGCTGAAGACAAAGGGCAACTGCCTTTTGAACCCTTATTTTAGTGCAGAAAAATGTTCTTAGTGGTCAGAATTACTCACTTTATACAAGGCAGTCTAAAACATTTCTAAATATCATAATTCATCATTATAGAAACCATGTCATTTAGAGAAAATAAAATTATTAAGGTAGAATGAGAGGTCAGGCTGCCCTGTATTAAACATTTGATAACAATCCAGAAGATGCTGCAGAAGCCTGACCTCCTTGTTTCAAATGAAAATCAAGTATAAGCTTTTCCTGTTATATTACAATCATGAAATCCTCCAAAGATAGTCTTTTACTATATGAGAGGATTCAATATTTTCTAGTACATATTGGGAACACTCTTAAGTTGAATCTTTTCCTTTATGAGTAGAATGGCATTTAGTCTCTCTGAAAGGTGCTCCCTTGGGAACTAATGGCCAAGGCTGGCATGTATTGGTTGACCAATTGGTACAGGGAAAGCATTCAATTTGGTGAGCATTTCTTGATAAGTATTTCTTGACAATCTACTATGTGCTAAACATAGTGAGAGACAAAATGAGTAAAAAAAAGAAATCCAAAATATGTCTTTAAAAAGAAAATAGTCCTGTTGGAAAAAGGACAAATGTAAAACAATTAAGCAGAAAGACAAGGTAGAAGATGGAGTAGAAATAATGAATACTATGGGAGAGATTGTAGCAGAGAGACAAGGAACGTCATGGGTGCCTTGAGCTTGGCAAGAGGGTCGAGAGACCATTCTGAGCAAATGCTGGGGACCAAAACAGAATGGCAGATGTGGGAGAAAGTTAAGAGCCTTAAAACATAAGGTTATTCTCATGAGGATGGGTCAGGTGATAAAGTTTCAATCCCAGACAAAGAGATTTTTTAATTGCTGTCATAGACAATGGAGCCATTATAGATTTTCCATCCAGTTAAAGCAAATTGTGCATGTGGGTGGCAGTGGCATTTGGATGGACTCAAAGACAGAGCACCTGCAAACACAAGAAGTTGGCAGAGGGGTTTCGCAGTAATATACCTATTGAGTGATTAGGGCTTATGCTACGTTCCATAGGACTAGAAAGGAAAAATAAAACTGCGATCACAAGGAAAGGACTGATTTAAGACAGAGTTTGAAGGCCAAGAAAGTGCTGAATGTCTGTTCCTACCACCATGCCTGACAGAGTTAATATGAAATGAATGGTGTTTGAATGGGTGGCTAACAAGTAAATTTCAGGTTCAAACTGAGAGACAATGAATGATAGACAATAACATCAAAAACACCCTCAAACTGGCTTGGCTGCTTCTGAGACTACACAAAATTTAAATTGTGGTCACTCACGGTCAGTTCATTTAATTCAGTGCATCCAATTTAAAAAACCAGACTGGCTCATCTAGGGACATATAGAAGAAACAGCCAGCTTTTGAGTATTCCCCTTTACATCCATTGCTCTTGATACTGTGGAGATCTGGGCTCATGGATGCAGAAAGACACGGTGATATTAGGGTCTGTGAGATGCGCTAGCCTTTCCAGCATTTTCTTTCATTACAAAAAAAGATTGTGGGTTAAGTTGACTATATTTTCAGAGAGTAAATATTTCCCATAGGAGCATTTGCTAATGCCAAAAATTAAAGAGGAATTTTCACTGTACAACAAGATTTTCCTAAACACAATTAGCTGTTTCTTGCCAGGACAATTCTACTTGCTTTTCACTAGACTTCTGTCACCCCCTCTCTTTTCCTGTTGCTGGTTTGAAATCATTTCTTTATTCTTATTAACTTGGCTCAAAGCTCCCATAATAGTTTCTTTTTTATTGTTATTTTGAAATAATTTTAAACTTATAGGTCAGTTGCAAAAATAATACCAACTCCATGTAAAGAACTCCAACATTCCTCCCACCCAGATACCCATATCCACCAACTTTTAATGTTTTGCCACCTTTGCTATATCTTTGTAGCCAGCCATCTATTTATCTATCTATCTATCTATCTATCTACCTATTTATCTATTTTCTAAACATTTGAGAATAGGTTGTACACACCATGTTCCTTTGAACACTTAACACTTTGAGGGACATTCACTTTATGTAACCACCACAGGTACAGTTATCAAGTTCAAGAAATGTAACATTGATATAAAGCTTACCGTAAATACTCTAGTTTTTTCCTAGGTCCCAGTAACGTCCTTTGGGACATTTTTTCCTCCATTATTAGGTCCAGTCCAGTATCCTTTCTTGCCTTTCATTGTAAAAGCTTTTTTCTTAAGCATCACGACAGGAAAACCAGCAACGGTCACAACAGAGCGTGTGGCTGGGTGTGATGGACTAGAAATGCTAGTAGGTGATGAGAAATGGACAAACGCACTTTAGACCAGTGCTGAAGGGGCAGGTGAGGCCTAATTCTTGGAACCCTGGGCTCCATTTTTATTTTCAAGTATAGAACAATAAACTTTCAATATTCGCTGTAAGGAAGTATTTCATATGAAAGTCAAAGCCAACAATATTCAGGCAGAGACTAGAAGAGAGAATGAATACATTAATACTAATTGCTTAGTTACCAGGTTGGTGGTGCCACATAGGCCTTCATTCCTGGACCAGTTGTTCTTATGTAGTTACTGTATTTTTTAATACTAATTAGAAGCTAGATGGTGATGGTGGCACAACACTGTGAATGCAATTAACAGCACTGACATATATATATCTGAATATGATTAAAAGGGTGAATGTTAGAGCATATATATGGTAACAGAATAAAAAAATATTTTTAAATCCATGGAACTACATTACCCAAACTGTGAACCCTAAGTTAAACCATGAACTTTAATTAATGGTACAATTATAAAAATATGCCATCCTCAACTGTAACAAATGTTCCACACCAAGGTGTTGGTGATGGGGTGGTATATGGAAGTCCTGTATTTGATGCATGATTGTTCTGTAAACTTGTCTAATAAAGGGGGAAAAAGCCCACACTAGGGAGGATTTGTAAGCTATGAAGGTGCTGCCACCTTGAGGATTCTCCCTGACCATTCGGAGTACAAAACCAGGGTAGACTGGTGGTGGTATTGGATTATTCTGTAGAGAAACAGAATGATTGGAGGAAAAAAAAGTTTTTCTGCTGTTGTTGTTGTTGTTTTGTTTTTCCATTTGGATCAAAATTGTTATGAAATTAGTAAATAACTTAAAATATAAAAATATCACAGAAAAGGAATTACAAAATCCTAACTTCTCGAACTATCCTCAATTCTATCAATTCACTAACTCTGAAACTAGGACAACAGTACTCTAAAAACCCTGTGCTCAGAAAACAGATGAGTTAGGGATAGATGGGGTCACATTCCTAAATTTACAGTAAGATGCACAATGGTTGCCAAATTCATTATCATCTACAAATGAAAAGATAAGGAGATGCATAACAAAAGGTGTTTTCATTGACTGGTCCCTATTTGATGAGCTTTAGTTCTATGTACATTAGATTGATGTGTTTTTTTAAGGATAAACTTACACAGTAGAGAGTTTATTTGGGGGATTTTGTTTTGGTAGTGTATTTCTTGGTTTTCAGAAGCCCTTTACTGTGCCCCCAAGAATTCTTTAGTATAGGGTTATTGAAGTGCTTACTTCTGGCATGCTGAGAAGAGGACTTGAATTTCTTTTGAACTTGAGGCCTCAGAACATCTATGGGACAGAAAATGTTTCCATTCCCCCATTAAAAAGCTTTCATTTGCAAGCCACAGATGAAATTTCATCTGCTTTGCATCAGTCTAATTTATAACTCTAGAGAACTTGGCACCATAACCCTAAACCTCGTTATTTGTGTTTTCCCTTCTGAGGGGAAATAAGACATTAACGGCTTGGTTTTTGTTTATTTTGTTTTTGCTTAAAAAGTAAAACCCAGTGATGCCCTCACATTTTTTGCCCATCATTCAAAGCTGTATTCTGGGCTGCTTTCAATGAGCATCCCTGGAATGGAAGCATATGCGTTTTCTTGGTCTTTATGAGCATTGCCAAGCAAACTTGAACTCTCTTGGCAGTTACAGAGACTCTCTTGCACTGCTGAATCCACTTCCGTCGGAATCACCGTTTTATACATAGAAAAAGAAAATGGCATGTTTTAAGCTTTCCTTTTAGAAAATGTGATCATGGGACAAATATGCTTTCAATTCCTGTGGTTCTTACACTTCAGAGGTACTACCTGGTAGGCATTTATTAGACCCAAGAAAGGTAGTTTAATTTGGGTGGCTCAAAACCTACTCGATCAGACGTTGACAGCCTTATAGAGAAGTCTGTGGAGAACACTGCAGGACATGCCTATCCAATAATAAACTTCTTGAGGGAGGCCTCGGTCTCTTGTGTTTAGGAAATATCTATTAATCAATTAAGGGATGTAGAAGAATGGGAGAGAAAAGGGAGAAAAGAAAGAGGCTATATGTTGGAGAATGATTGAGTACTACCAACAATTAACCATGTCACTGTTCACTCACAGAGCTTAGGCCACTGAAGGGAGGGGCAGCCCCTTTTTACCTCTTCCACAGAGCAATGCTGACCAGAGTTAACCATTTCTATTTCCATAGGTGTGGAATGGAAAAATAGTTATGAACTGAATGTGAAATTGGCTGAACTTAGCCCCATTTAATTTTGATATGAATGTGTTTATCTTCTTTCTTGGCTTTTTTTTCTTCTTCTTACTGAGCTAAGCACATGTAGCTTACATATTCTGCTTTCTGATTCAACAATTTTTTTCCAATACAGATAAATGGTTTGACCACAAAGTAGTCATCTGAATTGAAGGCATTCAATATAAGAGAAAGAGGACACATCCTTTCAAAGTATATTACAGACATTTTTTCCCTATCAAATGAAGTTAAAGCAAAACATTCCACCTAGGCTGCTAAGCTAAAGTGAGGGAAGGGGGAAAACGTGATTGCTGAGCTTCTTGACAGGTTAAGTGATGACTCAATGGATTTGATACTCCTGTCTGAAACTGTGTTATCGTGTCTCAGTATTAGAAGCCCTTTTCATAATATTAAACTCAATGACAAAATAAATAAATTACATGTTGTGTATTTTATCTCTCTTCTTCATCTGGAAACAGAAATAAAATGAGACTTACAATGAAACAGATTGTAAGATTTATGAGAATTTCAAGATAAGCAAACTTAATCATATAAATTTACGTCACTAACTTTAAATAATTACATAATGTTGGTAACTATAAACCAGGTACTGTGTTAGAAGCTTTGGATGCACCATTTCATTTAATCCTCAGCCCTATGAGAAAGTCACTGTCATTATTCCATTTCACCATGACATGTACAGAGATTATTCAACTTTCCCAGATTTATAAAGTAGCAAATGGCAGAACAGAGATTCAAATACTTGGAGTCCAACACCAGAAATCACCCTGTTGTAATATTTCATTTATTCTCTTTCCATTTCAAGATTCTATTGACAGTGACTATTGGCCTTAGCACATTTTGTCTTTTGAGTGTCTTCAATACCTAAATTCTCTTTGAGAAGTTGAGAACGAAGTGCTCCATATTTTTTTCTTTTTCAAAGTTAAAGTGAATGAGGAAACTGAGTCATTTAAATAACTTGTTCTATAAAGAGTCAAAAGGAATTTTATTTTAGATAAATCATCTTGGCATATGCTGGTTTAAAAGAGGAAGCCCAAGTTAAAGAAACTAGCCATTGAAAAATGTATTCATTCTGACACTCTATGAAATAGTATTTTTAAAAAAGGCTTCAAGAAGAAACTTGTAAGGTTTTTTTGGGGGGCAATAGGTAATACTCCTCTGAATTTAGAACTGACCCTTGAGCTAGGAATGGAAATTCCTAGAACATCATTTTATTGGTAATGGCAGTTTGTCCCTTATTACTTTGTCATATGAAGAACAAAGACAGCTTCACAAATCAGACGCTCTTGACTTACCCATATGGATCAACATACCCTCAATAAAGCTAAGGATTTGTAACATGTATCCTAATTAATGAGTCATTTTGTATTTTCCCTTTTATATGTTTATCATTCATTGTAGCTGTTAAGTACCACACGAGTAAAGAGATAGTGTTGAAAGTGTTGAAAGAGTTCCAAAAAGATTTTTCACAGTTCATGAACCAACCCTGCATGTGCAAGGTCAATTTACACCAGAGGGCAGAGGTTGCAATGGCATCCGTTACCCTAATTTTATTTAAAAAAAAATAATAATAAGCATGGGTGAAATTAGGAATTCTTTTTCTGATGATCTTATTAAGGATTTTACCAGGTAGGTTTTTCTACAACTCAAATAAATAAATAATAAATAAAATCTCTTAGGAATTTCTTGATGGTATAAGAAAAGCAGAACACATTTATTCCTGAGGTACTTTCCACCTGAAAAGGGTGCACTCAATGCTTCTTACTCAGACCCTACAGGTAGTAAAGGGAAGATTTGCAGTAACTCTTCTCCCACAAGTATATATTGCATTAGGAAAAAAAACGCAGTCTTCAAAAGTAAGATGATATTTAAATGCATAAAGTGCTCATTGTTTTTCTTCTTAAAATACATATCTTTGTTTCCATTATGCAGTTATTTCATGCCTACATTTCCTACAGAACCTGGGGACACATCACCCCTCCCACTTTCTCCAGCTTCCTTGGCTTCATATGATTTACACTTTTCATGTTCCTCTTAAACCCTGGGAGAATTTGACAACACTGTAACCAACTGGAATTTTAAATTTCAAATTTGCAAAGACCATGATATTATTTCTGGACTACATATCACATGTTGGGTTCTCCACAACATTTTCCTACCTTTAAAGTCAGAGCGAATGCAGACTAAATTTAAATTATGTTTGGTAAGGGGTGCTTTTTGCTAACTTGGGATTTTATTTATAGCCTAGAATGTGGCCACAGTTTGGGTAAGTCTCCCTGCTGGTGAGGGGCTTGGCTTAATCAAAGGGATAAATCACCTCTTACCCATGATGCTGCATACAGCACGACATAAGCCACCTTGCTTCTTATTCTGCACACTTCATTATTCCTATAGCTGTCAGACTCCCTGGTAATCCTGTTTTAGAAACTTGAACAAACTTGAAGAATCACAAAGCACTGAGACACTCCTTCCCTGAAAGGTAGTTGGATAAGCTGTTCTTCTTCCACACAGTTATAAGTAACCCCGAGTACTCACACACGTTAATTTGGCCATTCTTAGATGAACAAACCCATCTTCCTTTCAGCTATTTTTTATGTGTATGTTTCCTCATGTTTGCACTGGCTCATTCATCAACACCTTTTTCTTTCTGGAAAAACACCATGGCCTTGGCTCCAGCTTCCTTACCTTTGTCCTATGTTCTCTGCGGGAGAAGATTCCTGAGAGGGTGGAAGTGGGTGTCTGTCTCACATAAACTTATGAAGAACCCATCTAACTCGAAAATGGCTTTGATAACCTTGTTTTCAAAGATACTGTTTCTTAGGAAATAGCCAACAGTAACTTTCATTATTATGTTTTACTAAAAATAATTCTTCTAGCCTACACAATAAAAACAAAGAGAGAAACAAGCCCTTGCCCTCAAATACACGGATTAAAGATGTCGTCAGTGAGAGGCAGCAGGCTCTGGTAGAAAGAGCCCCTGAGTAGGATACAGAGTACTCACTACCAGACTGGGTGAACTTGAGAATGCATTTGAATTTCCCTGGGCCTCAGTTTTCCTTATCTTAAAAATGAGGGATTATGCTAGGTCATCACTAAAACCCTGCCCAGCCTTATATTCTACATGAACCCTATAACTTATAAACAACAGATGGCAGAAGTCTCAATATCTGTCTTGTGTCCGCATACCTGCCCTTATTTCAGATATTTATTCTGTAACAACTCTTCTCCTTTACTTCTTTTCCAATCACTAAGTCATGCAGGTAAATTCAATTAGGGCCAGGCTTTCTCTCTCTTGTCGCCAGCAGAGTAACCAGCTGCTGATCATTAGGGTGCCTCCAGAATCAGGTAATTCTCTTTCAAAGACTAATTAGAGCTCTTACATCTGGATTTTTAACAAAAAGATGTTGTTTGAGAACAAGTCCAAAGCTTGGTGAGGACAAAATGATAACCAGCTTTATTAAACAGCTGAATAAAACATTGACCAAAAGACCATACCTGGAAGTGGGTAAAGTATCTGCATTATTTCCCACATGTCCTTCCCTGTCAAAGAGTTAGCCTATCTCTGCCCATTTCTTCTGTCTTCTTGGGTACCTTTATGAGACCTTCACGAGTTGTGCAGTGAGCTGGGCCTCTAGGACACTGTCCATCTGAGATGCTATGAATGAAGCTGATATAACAGACCCTCCCTAGCTCCACTGGTATTTCTCAGTTCTCCATCTTCAGGATTATTGTTGGATCTATTTGTGGAACGTTCTTATAAATCCTTACTCTGCCTCTTCCTTCTGGCCTTTTATGATGCTTTCTCCTGAATTCTCCTCCTGCCCACCCCCTCCTCTAGACTATGGGTTTCTGAGACAGCCTTCTCCTTCTCCTTATTTTCTGCTCTGGCCTGAACTGGACCATGCCTGTTCCAACTCTCTTCCTACCCTTTTTCCCCAACATGGGTGGACAATCATCTCTAAAATGAGGAGCTAAGCTAGGAGAGCACTAAAACTCCCATCAGCCTACTTGCATTGGCAACCATTTGGGGCAACCTACAAGGATTCTTTCTTTGCTTCTGTCTTCGGTTTCTTCTGGCTTGCTAAAGAGGAGAGACAACTTACCACACAGGTGACATTTTGATGGGAAAGAACAAACTTTGAGAGAAGGCCACCATGAAAAAAAGAAAGCCTCTAGGAAACCAAAGAAAGTTTGTCTGTAAATCATTTTCCTTCATTTTAAAGCATTCCCAGACCACATTAAAGCCCATTGACTCTTAACCCTTTCCTCACAGAGCATACAGACAGACTAGAAGCCATGGGAAGGAGCCAGAAGCCAATGGAATGCAGAGAGGCCAGGAGAGGCTGCCAGGTACATTACCATGTTATGGAAAAGCCAAACAGCCAGCCTGAGAATGCCACAGTCTCAGGAAGAAAGCATTGCCTTGACCTTGATTTTGGACATCTCCTAGCCTGAAAACCATGAGCCAATAAGCTACATTGTTTAAGCCAATCCATGACATTGTATTTGTTTTGGCAGCTAGGAAACTAAAACAATGGGCAATGAAATCCCTGATACCAAAGAACACTTTCCTATCATGAAATCCTTCCCAGATTATTTGCTGGTGAAAGAATGTTCCCTTCCTTCCCATTTGTAGATAAACACTGTAAAATCCCATGAGATAAAAATTGGTGACTTTCCAGAATACATTTGGTTATATAAAGTGATGCTGCACTCTGAATAGACTATCTGGTTGTATATATATTGAGATTGATCTTACTGTAGTATATGGGGTTGATCTGTATTATTAAGAGCATTCTAATAATACCCATGTATTTGTCTTCATTTTGGTTTGACAGCTTAATACTTTTTGTTGAACTGTACTGAATTGATTAGCATTTTTAAGTCTCATGATGACTATGTAATAGAAAGGTGGCCTTGTAGCTCCTTCAGTCACCATGGATGATACAGCACCCAACACCTATCAATCCAGTGACTGGGCCAGGAAATTGACCACAGAAATATACACACAACATTAATTTGGAGGTGGAGGTTGAATTGAAAGGTCAGGAGAAGTAAAGCTAGATTTACTTAAGCTAGATTTACTAAATCCGGTTATGTGGCAAGTGAAAGTCACAGCAAGCTTAATGTTAAGAGAAAGTCCAAACTGAGTAAGTGAGGAAGCTCAGAGAGAAAAAGAGATGAGAGACCATGTAGCTCCAGAGGAAAAGAGAATTAGCAGCATCTTTGTTTTCTGAAGACTTTCCATTCCCATCTCCTGGCTTGGAGGTTCTACTTTCTTTCTTTGAATTCCTTAAGCTATTTCCTTGGCCTTAAAATTACTCCCTTTTTGTTTGTTCAAGTAGGTTTGTGGATTTTTTTTTACTTTTTAACCACACTCTGACTTCTAAGTCTATGATAGAACATGTCGTATTTATCTGTTTTTAATCATACATTTGCTAAATTGTTGAAACCTGGGAGTCTCAATTCGGAAGAGACAAAGAGTTAAATGCTCCCAGATTTTGAAAGGTCTTGATCTATCATGTACCTACATCAAATCTACATCTATGTGTGAAATCAGATTAATTAGCAATATGTTAGTTATTTTGAGTTTTGCTACTATTATGGTGGTCATTGTTGTGCAGAAAATACATGCAGTTTCAGCCTTGAGATAACTAGCCTGAAACTGCTAATGATTTGGCAGAGCTGAATCTCCGTACTCATACTCAAACACAGAGTTCAGATTCATTAGATAGAATCCCAGCACTTCATATGTTTCTAAACTAGAATGCAGGCTATACTTTCAACATTAGGTACCTTAATGTAGAAAATAAACACACACACACACACACACACACACACACACACACACAATTTAAAAGTAAGCAGCACCACACAGTGGTGATACAGGAAATAGCTACAGTCTGACAAAGCACCAGTATTTTTTTTCCCCCTTGGATATAAAGGATTGGTGCTTTGTTAATTTTTTAGAGAAATTTAGATGGGATCCTAGTCTGTTATTGTCTGTGAAAAATAAAACTTTTTAAAGAAGTTTTCATGTCTTGACCCCTTGACCAAAACAATTGTTGAACAAATTTCAAGCTTACTTAAAAAGGAAAATATTAACACTTAAAAAATCATTGTCATGTTTAACCATGTTTGGTTATGTTTCTTATAACCAAATGCATTTTTTAAAAAAGAGTGACTAAAAAAGTCTATTGCTGGAGGACTTTCCTTTTATTCTTTGGCACAGAGAACATTTCATTACTAAATTTAATCTGCTGAATAGCAAATTTCATAACTGAAAATTCAGCACAAACATAACCATAGACATTATAGAGACCACATTCAATAAATGAAAGTAAAATATACCTCTGATATTATACATTTACTACAGTTGCCTCACCATTCATCCTGGGTATAAAGTATACAGTGGTGGTCTGAAAATCATTTGCACTTACTTCAGTCTAAAGATATTACTTCTTTGGTTCTTTGAAGTATGCAGACCTTAATTTCTAGAATGTATTCAGTTTGAGTCACAATGAGATGTTCATCTTCCCTCAACAATGCTTCATCTCTTAATATCTTCACTGACACCCTCAGTGGACAGCCTTCTAGGCATTTCTCCATAAGTGAAGAGTTTTCAAGAGAACTTCAGCAGAATCACTAGTGTCTAAAGAGTCATTTCCTCATTATTTAACTTTTTAAGCTGTCTTGCTGTTGAAGAAAACATGCTTTGCAGCAGAGTCGCAAAATAATCCATAGATAAGAAAAATGAGTTGCCAAGGCCAGTAAAGCTCTGATAGTATCTGTTGTTTCTTCGAATGGTTAACAGAGCATAAAGGTAAGGCTGGTCCTTATTGCAGGTGAGGTGACACCTGCTCTCTTGTTTTCAATACTTTAATATCCTGTGTATCCCAGAATACAGAGACTGAAAGCTCCGTAGTAATGTAGGGCTCTCTTGTCTCCATCATTTTTATTTCCTGGTGAATTATGTGAAAGTATGTTTTGTCTAGGACTGAGTGTTGATTTGAGGCCCAAGAGACATTTAACGGGAAGATGATTACTGTCTTTGTTATGTGCTTTAGAGATCTTATTTAAGCCATTGGGCAACATTTCCTACAAAAGTCAGCCCAAATAATGTTTCTAAAACCATGCTTTCTGGGATTTTATGACCTCAATTTAATTTCTTACTTTAAAAAAAATATGATTATGGCTTTGGTCTCTGTATTAGTTCTAAATTTTTTATTGCACTGGAACTTTTAACTGATTTTAAAGTGCTAAAAACAAATACAGAACTGATTAAACAACCAGACATTCATTTAATGGTAATCAATAGTTGTCACATTTATGTATTTGCCCCACATAGCTTGATGCATTTGGCATATTATGACGTACGAAATTTTGACTAAATAATTAACTTCCAGTTGGCCTGATAAATTGCTTCACTCCTCTCATAGCTTGTGCCCAATTGACTCTGCTGTTCAATTTCCCCTACTGGTTCTGACTGCCCCAAGGCTCAGCCATTTCATTTGTGCAACTAAACACTGTTCATCTAGGTTACATTTAATTAAAACACAGCAGTATTTAAGAGAAATATTTCACTTGCAAGGTCTAAACCAACCTTCGTGAGTATAATTACTTTGTAAAAATCGCACTGTGGCCAGACAGGAAAAAAAAACAACACAACAGGTGCAATTTCGGAGTTTTATCTGAAAGCATAGAGAACAAAACCATCAGGAAGCAGTAGTCATTTTCCCCCTCTATTTCAGCTTAATAAACCCATACACTAAATACTTCAACAAAATATCATCCACAGTAGATGCCCAGGCCTACTGCATTTTTCTTTTGCTGGATGAAAGAAAGCTTCTGAATCTTGTGTCTGAGGATGCCAGCTGTGTATGAGGATGTACATGTGTGTGTGCATGTAGGGGTACACGGGCATGTGTGTGCATATGTGTATGGGGCATTACATTAATTAAGCACCTACTACACACAAGGTTCTTTGCTTAACCATTGTGCATTTGTTTTCTTATTTACTTGTTTTAATTCTAGTAAACAGTAGGATTCTTACAATAATAGCTCTACCTAATTAATTTATCAACTTTAAATGTTCTCAATAACATAAAGATTAATTAGAATGAAAGACTGTGTTTTTTATGTAGGTAGAGAACTTAACTGCTGAAATGTAAAATGTTTTCAAAATTCTTCTTACCTATAGGTAGTTAACATTTCTGTGTCAGGCCCTGTGCTAAGAATTTCACCTATGTTTTCTCATTTAAGCCTTGCAACAATCAGGTAGGCCTATTATTCTCTTTTTACTATTAAGGAAAAGGAGGCTCCTGTGAAGTAAAGAGACTTTTTCAAGTATATGTAGCTCTTTCTGCTCTGTTGTAATTTTGTTGAGGGAGACCTCAGACAGTGAGGGGGGATAATAATTTGAGATATTAACTGAGGTTCCTATGTATGTATTTTGCTTGTCTTCCTGTGGCTTTCCCCTTGGTGAGTTAGTGGCACTCACTGCCCCAGGGTGGGTGGGCAGATGCAGCATTTTCAGTTGAAGCTGGGAGGACAGAACTCTCACAGAGATACTCCATGGCATGTCCAACATGCTGTCTGAGCAGGAAGAAGCAATGGCCCAGGCCAGAGCTTCTCAAACTCCCTATTGGGAAGGAGCAGTTCCTTTTTTAAAATAGAAAAAATAAAATTATATAAATAAAATTATAAAATAAAGTAATAAAAATGAATTACCAGGTGCATGAAATGAAAAACCCAATGACATACAAAATACAAGCACCAATTTTTAAATTAATTTTATTACAGAAGTTTAGGCTTATAGAAAAATCAAGCAGAAAATATCTTCCCATACACATGCAGTTTTTCCCTAATATTAACACTTTGCATTAGTGTGGTACCTTTGGTACAATGGATGACAAAATATTAATTATAATTATATTTTTAATGATGGTCCATAGTTTACATTAGGGTTCACTGTTTCTATTTTAATTTCTGTGTTTCTTTAAAATTTTCATTCAAGTAACAGATATACAACCTAAATTTCCCCTTTCAACCACATTTAGATATATAATTTAGTGGTGTTAATTACATTCACAATGCTGTGCTACTATAACCATCATCTATTGCCAAAATTTTCCATCACCCCAAACAGATACTGTGCCAATAAAGCATTAACACCCCCTTACCCCTACCGCAAACCCTGCTAGCCTTTATTCTATGTTCCGACTCTATGAATTTGCTTATTCTGCTTATTTCTTATCAATGAGATTGTACAAGTTTCATCCATGTTCTTACATGTATCAGAACTTCATCATTTTTATGGATGACTAATATTCCATTCTATGGATATACAGCATTTTGTTTATCCATTCTTTTGATGGATAATTGGGTTGCTTCCATCTTTTGGCAATTCGAAATAATGCCGTTATGATCATTAGAAGTTCCTTCTTCAATTCTTCTGAATATAAACCTAGAAGTGGGATTGCCAGGTCATAGGGTAATTCTATATTTAACTTTCTGAGGAACTGCCAAACTGTCTTCCACAGTGGCTGCACCATTTTACATTCCCACAAACTAATGAAAGAGTCGTCCTATTTCTCCACACCCTCTCCAACACTTATTAGTTTCCATTTTTTTAAATAGTAGCCTTCTAGTGGGTGTGACATGGTGTCTCATTGTGGGATTGATTTGCATTTCCCTAGTGGCTAATGATGTGGAGCATTTACTCATGTGCATATTGGCCATTTGTTTGTCTTCTTTGAAGAAATGCCTATTCAAGTTTTTTTAGCATTTTAAAAATTGGGTTGTTTGTCTTTTTACTGTTGAGTTAAAGGATTTCTTTATATATTCTGGATATTAAGCCTTCATTAAATATGGAGTTTGAAAATATATTCTCCCATTGTGTAGTTTGTCTTTTTACTTTCATGATGAAGTCCTGTGATGCACAAAAGTTTTTAAAATTTTGATGAAGACCCATTTATCTATTTTTTTCTTTTGTTGCTCATGCTTTTGTGATAAAGTCTGAGAAACCATTACCTAACACAAGGTCCTAAAGATACTTCCCTAGGTTTTCTTCTGGGAGTTTTATAGTTTTGGTTCTTAAATTTAAGTCTTTGATCCATTTTGAGTTAATTTTTAGTTACGATGTGAGGTAGGAATCTGCCTTCATTCTTTTGCATATGGATATCAAGTTTTCTCACTATCATTTATTGAAGAGACTATTCTTTTCCATTGAGTGGGCTTGGCAAGTTTTTTGAAAATCAATTGGCCATAGCTCTGAGGGTTTATTTCTGAATTCTCAATTCAATTCCATTGATCTATGTCTATCCTTGTACCAGAACCATGCTGTTTTAATTGCTGTAGCTTGTAATACATTTTAAAATTAGGAAATGTGTGTCCTCCATCTTCCTTCTTCTTTTTTAAGATGGTGTTGGCTCTTTGTGGACCCTTACCCTTCCACATAAATTTGATGATGGGATTTTCCATTTCTGTGAGAAGCTTGTTAGAATTTTTAATTAGGATTACACTGATTCTGTAAATTGCTTTGGGTAGAATTGACATCTTAACAATATTTACTCTTCCATTCCATGAGCATGGAATGTCTTTCTACTTATTTAGGTCTTCTTTGATTTCTTTTAGTAATGTTTTGCAGTTTTCTGTGTGTAAGTCCTTTACATCCTTGGTTATTTTTTTCCTAGATATTTGATTCTTTTAGCTGCTCTTGTAAATGGAATTTTTTTCTGAATTTCCTGTTTAGATTGTTCATAACTAGTGTATAGAAACACTACTGGTTTTTGCATGTTGATCTTATACCCCATCACTTTGCTAAATTTAATAGCTCTACTAGCTTGTAGAATTTTCAGGTTTTTCTCTATATAGCATTATTTTATCTGAAAACAGGGAAAGTTCTATTTCTTCCTTTCCAATTAGGATGCATTTTATTATTTTTCTTGGCTAAGTGCTCTGATTAGGATTTCTACTACAATGATGGATAACAGTGGTGAGAGTTGGCATCCCTGTCTTGTTTCTGATCTTAGAGGGAAAACTTTCAGTCTTTTACCTTTGAATATGATGTTAGCTGTGGGTTTTTCATATACACCTTTTATCATCTCTAGGAGGCTTCCTTCTAGCCCTCGAACTCTAAGTGTTTTTATCAAGAAGGGGTGTGGGGACACATGAACTGGTACCTCTCTCCTCCATAGTGATTTCACATAGTCTCCTACTTGACCTTGACAGACTTTAAAAGTCATCAGACCTCCCCAGGGGAGGAAAAAATGTATTGTAAACAAAGCATTGCAACTTCCTTCACCTGATCACTGCTGATAACAAACCTCCACACCCTTGTGTCACAAGACCCTGCCAAAACTCTGTTCTCACACCCTCCTTGTCCTAACCCTTATAAAATGACCCCTGGTACCTCCTGCTTTTCCAGAGTACTAACTTCCATCTTTTCTGGCCCGCTGCCACCATGGAACCATATCTCCTGTAAGTAACTCCTATTAAACTCATGTATAACTCCATGCCTGGCTTGTTCTTTGGTCTAGGAACTAAGCTGCATTGTAACAAGGGGTTTGGGATTTTGTCAAATGTCTTTTCTGCATCAAGATGATCACATTTGTTTTCTCCTTTGTTCTATTAATGTGGTGTAATACACTAATTGATTTCATTATGTTGAACCATCCTTGCATACCTGGGATAAATACCACTTGTTCATGGTGTATAATTCTTTTAATGTTGGTTGGATTCAGTTTGCTAGTTGTTTTGTTGAGGATCTATATTTTGAATTTATATTCCTAAGGGACATTGAGCTGTAATTTTATTTTCTTGTAATATCTTTATCTGACTTTTGTATTAGGGTGATGTTGGTCTCATAGAATGAGTTATGAAGTGTTCCCTCCTCTTTAATGTTTTGAAATAGTTTGAGCAGGATTGGTGTTAGTTCTTCCTGGAATGTTTGGTAAAATTCACAAGTTAAGCCATCTGGTCCTGGGCTTTATTCTTTGTTGGGA
Source organism: Choloepus didactylus (assembly GCF_015220235.1). Classification (NCBI taxonomy): domain Eukaryota; kingdom Metazoa; phylum Chordata; class Mammalia; order Pilosa; family Megalonychidae; genus Choloepus; species Choloepus didactylus. Next base: position 51,487,633 of record NC_051313.1, read on the forward strand.
GGCTTTTGATTAGTGATTCAATTTCTTTACTTATTGTTATATCAAGATCTACTTCTATTCAGCTGCTGTTGTGTGAAGCATTCTATATAGGTCTGTTAGATCTACTTGGTTTATAATTTCACTCAAGACTTCTAGTTACTTATTGATTTTCTTATTTAATGAATATTCTATTCATTATTGAAAATAGCATATTGAAATATCCTACTATTAATATGGAGCTGTTCATTTTCCCCTTCAAATATGCCGATACTTCCTTTATATATTTTGCAGCTTTGCTGCCAGGTTCATATGTATTTGTAATTGTTATGTCTTCTTGTTGAATTGACTCCTTTATCAGTATTCTATGATCTCCTTTGTCCCTTGTAACAATTTTTGACTTAAAGTTTACTTTATCTGATACTAGTATAGCTACACCAGCTCTCTTTTGGTTACTATTTTCATGGTACTTTTTTTCCCCAACCTTTTGCTTTCAACCTACTCATGTCTTTGAATCATAAGTTGGGTCATACTTTTTTATCCATTCTGCCAATCTCTGCTTTTTGACTGGAAAGTTTAATCTATTTACATTTAAAGTAACTACTGATAATGCAAAACTCTCTTGACATTTTGATCTTTGGTCTATGTATGCTTTATACCTTTTTTTGTTCCTCAATTCTTCCATTAATGCTTACTTTTATATTTATTTGATTTTTTGTGTGTACCATTTTGAATGCCATTTCATTTCCTTCTGTATATAGTTTTCTGATATTTTCTTTGTGGTTACCATGGGGCTTAAATTTAACACCCTAAATCCATAACAATCACTTTTCACTTGTGTGCTGGTTTGGATATGTTATGTACCCCATAAAAGGCCATGTTATTTTAATCCAGTCTTGTGGGGGCAGACCTATTGTGGGTGGGACCTTCTGATTAGATTGTTTCCATGGAGATGTGACCCTGCCCATTCAAGGTGGGTCTTAATCCTTTACTGGAGTCCTTTAAGAGAGCTTACAGAGAAAGAGAGCTCAGAGAAGCTGAGAGAGACATTTTGGAGAGAAGTTAAGATATGTAAATCAGAGTTTTCTCTTGGGAGAAGCAAAGAGGATCCACAGGAGCTGAGAGATGCTAAGACAGATACTTAGACAGAATGTCCCGGGAAAAACAAGCAGAGAGCCTAGAGAAGCTAAGAGAGACAGAAGCCCTGAGACATTTTATAGAAAGCCATTTTGGAACCAGAACCCAGGAGAAGAAGGACCAGTAGACTCCAGCCATGTGCCTTCCCATGTGACAGAGGAACCCCAGATGTCATTAGCCTTTCCTCAGAGAAGGTATCTTATTCCTGATGCCTTACTTGGACATTTTAATGGCCTTAAAGCTGTAAATTTGCAACCTAATAAATCCCTATTGAAAAAGCCAACCCATTTCTGGTATATTGCATTTCAGCAGCTTTAGCAAATTGGAACAACTTGATACCAATCTATCTTCAACAGCATACCCAAACACCTGTTTATATACCCCTTCAGCTCCCACCTCTTTGTTGTACTTGTCACAAATTATATCCTTATACATATGTCCAAAACCATAGGTTTATCATTACCTTTTATGTATTTGCATTTTAAAACCTGTAAGAAGAAAACAGTGAAGTTATATATGAAAAAATCCTATAAAGTAATGCTGGCATTTATAATTACCCAAATGGTTTCCTTTACTGGAGATCTTTATTTCTTTTATGCTACTTCGAGCCACTGTCTAGTGTCCTTTCTTTTAGTCTGAAGAACTCCTTTTAACATTGCTTGTAGGGCAGATCTAGTGGTGATGAACTCCCTCAACTTTTGTTTATGTGTGAATATCTTAATTTCTCTCTCATTTTTGAAAGACAGTCTTGATGGATATAAAATTCTTTGTTGACAATGGTTTTCTTTCAGAATGTCAAGTTTTTCATCCCACTACCTTCTTATCTCCATGGTTTCTGATGAGAAATCAGCACTTAATCTTATTGGGGTTTTCTCATACATATTTCTTTCCTCTTGCAGGTTTCAGAACTCTCTCCTTGTCCTTGACATTTGACAGCTTGACTACTATGTGTCTGGGCATGGTTATCTTTGAATTTATCCTGTTTTGTTTTCATTGGACTTCTTGAAGATCTTTTGTTAAATTTATGAAGTTTCCTGCCATTTTTTCTTTGAATATCTCTTCTGGCCTTTTTTCCCTTTCTTTTCCAAAATGTATATTGGAATGCTTGATGGTGTCCCACGGGTCTTAAATTCTGTTTGCCTTTTTAATTTTTTTTTCTTTCTGCTTCTCAGCCTGGATCATTTCAACTCTCTTGTCTTTGAGGTCACTGTTTCCTCTGCAGCTCCAATCTGCTGTTGAAACCTTCTAAGGAATTTTTCACTTCAGTTATTGAGGTCTTTAACTCCAGTATTTCTGTTTGACTCTTTTTTAAAATTCCTCTCTCTTTATTGAGATTTCCCTACTATTCATTTATTGTTTTCCTCATTCCCTTTAGTTATTTCTACATGTTTTCCTTTATCTCCTTGAGAATACTGAGGATTATTTAAAAGTCTTTTTCAGGTGTGTCCAAAGTCTGGTCATCTTTGTTGATAGTTTCTGAATTTTTATCTTGTTCCTTTGGATGGGCCATCATTTTCTGTTTCCTTATTTGTCCTGTAATCTTTTGTTGCACACTGTATATTTTAATACTTTAATGTACTAACTCTTCAATTTAGTCCTGAAGCTGTCCCTTCTTTAAGTTTGTATCCAGTTAGCAATATGAGAGAAGTTTACTTGAGTGCAGGAACTAAAAAAAACAAGCCCATGCAAAAACATCTTTAATAGTTTTTGAGTCTGTGATTCTGGTGTTCTCCTTCAGAGTTTAGTCCTCCTATCAAGAAGATCTGCCCTGTTTGAAAGTGAATTGCAGGGTCCTCTTCATCTATTCTGAGCCTGAGTCTTGTCCTGGGCTTGCACTCACACACAGCCTTAGGAATTTGCCCATTTATAGGAAACTGAGTGTCCCCTCTATTCTTTATGAAATAGACTTTCCCTTCCTTCTATATGCTCTATTTTTTGTATAAAAACCAGTAATCCTTTGTCCAAGTTCTCTTTGATTTAATTGTTTCTTGCTGCTTTAGCTGTCCATAAGTTCCTTCTGCCTGCTGGGCAAATTCTGGGTAAGCAATCCAGAGATGAGTTTCCTGGTGCCACCTAAAAGATTGGCACAGACATGCAGGCACCCCAGGATGTACACAGGGGTTCCTCTGTCACTCCAGAAGGAGGCCAGGGACCCACATGGGAGTGCAGGCCAGCTCCACACCATCTCAGGGAGGGGTGAGGGTGGGTCACCAAAGGTGCCTACTATTTTTAAAGCTTCATTTTCTTGATTCAGTCAGTTCTCACCCAGTTATTGCAACCCTTTAACTGTTTTCTGGAGTTTTGAGGAAGATGAGTCTGCCAGCTTCTGCTATTGTTTAAAGATTCTGTGGGCAATGGCACACTGAAGCGTCTTATGCATATTAAATTCAAATTGTTGCCAAAGTTTCTAAACTCTTACCCTCAATTTATGTACTTATCTCATTGAAAACTGGTAACAACTAATTTAAGTAGTTCATGTATGAGTACCATGTCCACATACCATACTTTTTTAGAGCTAGTCTTGGCCACAGACCTGAGGACAGTCACCTAGATTTCTACTCATCTTAGTTTAGGAAGAGGAAATAACTCAGGGGTTCCTTGTCCCCAAGAGGGCAGAGAAGTGTCCGAAGGGGCTGACAGACTAAAGAACCCCTGTGATTGGGTCAAGATGTATACAGAGGACATGGAAGAGACAACTGGAGGCCACGGCAGGACTGCAAACATCAGTGGCAGATGGAGTTGGGGCAGAAGAAAATGCCCAACACTTGGGGGGATGAATTACATCTCAGTGAAGGCCTGTAAGGACAGAAGACCACCAAAGCCCAGACACAAACCCCGCAAATGCACCATTACTCCATAACACAAGCTTCCATAAATCCAGATTCCTCTAAGGAGAAAATAAGAAGGGGTTGAAGAATCCCAGATGACTGAGTAGTGAAACCCAGAAAAAGACTGAGTTTAAAACCAGATGTGACTGAGTTACCTCAATTTGGCAAGGTTCAATTTTCTGCTATTGAAGGAAAAGTGGAACTTCTACACTAAAATGATCTCAATTTCAGGTAACTTTTTAAAATTATATTTTTGAAACGAGCATGTATTTTGTAAAACATCCTACTTCTATGTAGAATTATTTGCATTTGAGCAGAGGACAGTACATCATTCCAGAGTAATGAATTTTTTTTTTTACATTTTTTATTGTGAAATATATATACAGAACAGTGATTACTTTCAAAGTATGATTTAACAAGTAGTTAGAGAGCAAATTCCAGAGATTGTTATGGGTTACAGTTCCACAATTTCTTTTATTTCCTTTGAATTTTTAATAAAAGAATTTCTGATAACAAGTCAGAGAGAGTTTTTTAAAAGGGGGAACTTAAATCATACATCAGAATGCCAAAGAGACAACTAGGCATACAGTCAGCAGTTTTGAGTTCCATTATTCCCCACAAAGTCACAAACAGACCTGTAAAGATATCTGACACCATATGGTTTTGCATTTTAGGAAGAACTTAATATTCCATTCACTTATTTGAAGATATTCTGAGTGGCAAATAATCCATCTAGATTATAAACTGAGATTGCTTTTTCAGACAGATGTTTTGCTAGCGAGGATATCATAGCACAGTCATTTTACTGAAACTTTCACTGTCTTATCACAGTTTTCCTGCTACTATAATGCATGGCAGGGACTATCAAAATGTTTTAGCTACACAATTGATTTTTTTTCAAATAAAATTGGATCAGAATCTCAATATTTAAAATTACAACTTGTAAAAACAGATAAAAAAGGTGCAGGGACTGGAAACCCATCCATAGTAATCCCCTCATGATGTCAGTCCCTGAGGCTATGCAAAACCCTGGGTCTCTGAAAAAGGAGTTTGGAAACTACTTCAAGGGCTCGCCCTACCCAGATGGCAATGGAGAAAATGAAGCTCCAGATTTACCCAGCTATGTGCCTCCCTCATATGCACAGTGGTCAACAGTCAGGTGGCACCTGGGGAAGAAGCAATGGCTGGTGATTAGACTGCGAACAGATTATGTAGAGAATGTCTCATCTCTGAGGACATGGCCGGTGTGATACTCTGGACTGGGGCTCACCATAAAGCCACTTCTATGTGGCCTGCATCATGAAACTGGACTGAAGGATGTGGTTGGTTTTATTCACTGGGACTTGCCAATAGGGTAACGCCTTAGAGTAGAAACCTGACTCAGTTAAATGACATCAACAACATCTTTTTAGTCCCACACTTTCAATGAATGTATCCAGATTTACTGCTGACTCCTTGTGATGACAAGAGCTTTTTATGCTGTCTTCCACTTCCTATACTTTACTCTCCATATTGAGGGTAGAGTTCCCTCTGTTAATCAGTCTTCCAATTTTCTGTTAGGCAGTATAGGGTAATAATGATAAATGATAGCTATTATGACTATCAATAGCAAAAATAACAAAAATTGCTCAATTTTAAACATGACCACTTTCTCCTTCAATTGATTTTAGAAGATATTTTCAAGCCAACATATTTATATTTTATTTAAAGTAATAGCAAATAATCCATTATTGAATCCATTCCATACATTCTTATTAATTTATTTTTAAAAATACATTGATACTACTTTTCATCAAGCCCTGCATTAGGACTACCAAAGTGTCTATATGCTAGCAGAACTGTCAAAGATATAGAAATAAGCAGAGTGTACATGTCCCTCTTCTTGGCAGACCCCTGAATCTTTCAGGAATGAGTTTTGGGTGTAATTGACTGCAGTTCTATTCCAAGGACAGCCTCTGATTGGCCTAAACCATTCCACACAATCCCATCCTTCTGATCCAGTCCCAGTCTGAAATGCATGACCGAATTTGATTTGGCCCAATCAGAGTGAAACCCAGTCCAGGTATTTGTTCACTCAGAGAGGGAAAGAATAGCTTTCTTTTCCTTAGTATGCAGTGATGGCAGGTGTGATTGATTGGCTATATAATCGCCATGAGAGAAGCCAGCGGGAGGACAAAATCTACGTAGGAAAGAGAGCAGAGCTGAGAGAACTCAGAGAAATAGAGCTAGGGCCAAGCTATGATCAAACCAACCCTTTGGTTTTTTAATTATATGGGCACCAGATTGTATAGGTTTTCTATCACTCACAACAGGAGCACCTCAAATGAAACAATACTAAGAAGTACCAGCCTCGAAGAAGGTGGGCAGTTACCAAAACAAATAGAAGTTTCCAGAAATAATATTGCTGCTTTAGATGACACTAAAACATGCACTTAGAATTAGTCATCAATTCTTAACTAAATGATGATTTTCTTAAGCAGAAGCAAATGTTCTGGTTGTGGAGTGAGTGGCTACAATGGTGCATCATGGAAACACAGGTTCAGGGTACAACAGAAACTTCCAGCAAATGATCCCTTTATTACTTGAACAGTATAAAGAATATAAAAAGAGAAAATAATCTCTTTGTCACTTACACAGCACAAAGAGTCCAAAAGAGCAGAGGAAGAAATCCCATCTCAGCCAGTCTCCCCTGGTGGCCCAAAATGGCTCCAGGTTGGGGTGAGTAGATGGCAGCTCTGTACACCCCACTTTGCAGCTCCAGAGAAGAGAGACAAATCTATACTGTTTGAGTATGTTTTTTATCTGCCTTGGGGGAGGGGGCCCTGCCGTGGAGAATCGCTTTTCTGATAAGCATCTGGGGCTGCTTGTTCCTATTTTCTGGGTTTAAGGTCTGGCTGGGTCTTGTCATTAGACTTTACATCTCCCCCAGTTTATGGAATGGCATAACAACAGAAAACAAGGGGGGTAGCAAAGGTCAGAAGATGACTGCTTAGTGTGTGTTTGTGACACCCCCAGAGAAGGAGGTGGGGGTGGGTGAAGTCTGGGTGATGCCCACTTAACAGGTGTCTGTGATTTCCCTAACACTGATATCTCTTTCTAAAGCAAAGATGTCAGTAAGGAGTTAACTTTAGGATGAATTTTCTTAGATGCATTCTTATCTATCTATGGTAAATGTTTTATTTACATTCTCTCCTCAGTGTTTGAAATGGTTAAATATGGTTCTAGAGTTTAGAATTATATGAACCCAAGAGGGAACTCATGAAAAGTTTCATACTTAAAATGATCTCTATTATTCATAGTTGCCCTTTATCCTCCATCACTCTGCTAAGACATACCTGCTCCAGCAGTCCATGATTTTAAGGATCTGCTAAGAAGACACTTTGGACTTGACACTGTATGAGGCTCTGTGAATTGCAGACATTTCTCTGAAGTCTATAGAATACCAGGCATCTCAGTCAAGACCTAGGTGAAGCTTATTAAAAATAACTGGTTGGCTTTCTTTAAAGTCACAAGTTTAGTTTTGTTTAAGATGTAGCTTTGGACTATTTAGAGCCCATTGGTATAAAAAACTTAAAAGGATATTGCTTTTCTACTTTAAAATATTCACTTTTTCACTTTATTTCTTAGATGATGTGGTCCAAATAAGTTGTATAAACACTAGGTGGCACTACAGCTTGAAATAATATGCAGATAAACGTTCTAAAACAGTTAAGATATTTAAGAGATGGTAAAACAGAAAAAAGAAAATAAGAGTATAATAAATACATATTTAAAAAAGAGTCAATGCTGAAATCTTTTTGCGCTTATTAGAGATAATGAATTAACCTTATGCAATTAATGAATCAACTTAATGAATTAACCTATATAATCTGTCTAGTAGGTAAAAAAAAGTTTTTTTTTTTCCAATGGAAATAAGACCGATACTCTCTTGAAGGCAGCAACTGATCAAACCAATTATTATTGTTCAAAAATCTTTGTGTTCTTCCAGTTGAAGCCTAAATTCAGGTTTCAGCTTGATCAGCAAATTTTGCAATTACATAATTTTTTTTCTCAGAAAACAAAGGAAAACATCTACCAGCATCCTTGCTGAGAGAATAAGGTACATAAGAAGTGAAGTATATGGTTTATTGCTTTTTCCCATTTAGGTCACAGGTTAGTAGGTGATTAATATCTAGAAAGCTCAGTAAACTGTACCTCTTGTAAGTTTCAGATGTTTACCTGAAGTGAGTTGTACACATTAAAAAGGCAATTTAAAAAATATTGCCTTTGCTGCATGTTCTTACATGTTCTTTGTTAACCGGTTTCAAATGAAGAAACCTGAGAGAGCACTTGGGAGCTATGAGCCCCCAAGTGAGTGGGTCATTGAGCTCCACATTTTCAGGATCTAAGCTGGGCAGAGAGATCTTGGTTAGTTTCTGAACTACTGCCTTCTGTCCTTCAGAGCAGTCTACATATATGAGGTCAAGTGCTAGAACTTGGAGAACTCCCTCTCAAAGTCCGAAAGTAAAGCCTAACCATGAAATAAAATTGATTTTTGAAAACTTCATTGAATATTCTATTTCATGTGGCCAAAAGTTTAGAGTAAATCTAAATTTGTTTTTTGTCCCATTTGAGAGACCTCTAGAAGCTGAGAGCAACCCTCGGCAGTCAGCTAGTATGAAAATGGGAACCTCAATTCTACAACTGCGAGGAACTGAATTCTGCCAAAAACTGATGAGCTTGGAAGTGAGCCCTGAACCTCAGATGGGAGTGTAGCCTTGGCTAATCCTTTAATTTTGGCCACGTGACACTGAAGCAAATGATCCAGCTACACCATGCACAGACTTCTGACCTGCCGAACTGTGAGATACTAATGAGTATTCTTTTAAGATTTAAATTTGTGGTAATTTGTTATGCATTAATAGAAAGCTAATACGATTCCAAAGTTCCTAGACATAATTCTCAAGCCCTATTTATTTACTTATTTTTCCCCACCTTCATACTTTTCCACTTAACTTAAAGTGTATTCCTTAAGGCCACCAGGCTTGGGTAAAAAGTCCTCAAACTTTAATATGATTATTCCCACAAGGCTAAGGATTAATGGTCCTTTGTTAGTTAAAGACTGTTTAAAATTTACTTTCACTTGGGGCCTGAAAGCAGTTGGCATTTCCAATTCTGCTAAATCCCACATTTCTGGATTGTTTCTATTCCCTACCATTTCTCTTGCAAACCTGCTAATTGTGGCCTATTGGTGTTCTCTTTCTTTAATAACCATGCCAAATGAAACCGGTAACAACCAACACACACTAACATTCTGTTTACCAACTATATCTAATTGAAAAGGATCTTTTTTCAAAGAAACTATAAATTATGAAAGTTTGTTCATAAAAAGAAGAAAACAATCTGTACAAATAGTGGAATAAAATGACAGTTTTGAAACAATAGCTTTGAAAACCTGCTATTTGATTCAGATAGTTTCTTGTCCAAATTCATTAAAACCTTTAAGGAATAATTACTCCCATGCTATTTATACTCTTCCAGAGCAGAAAGGAAAGAAGGAAACTTCTCATTAAAACAAACCAAAAAAAAGCTATTATCACCATGACTTCAAAATCTGACAGAGTGCTGATAGATAATATAAACCAATCTCACTTTTGAATATGATGTATAATTTGAAAAATATTAGCAAAATATATTTTTTGAATATAGATGTAAAAATCCTAAAACATTAGCAAAGAATCCTGCAATATATAAAAAAAGAATAATACTCCATTACCCACAGGAAGTACCTTATAATATAGCAAATATTGTTTAATATTAGCATTGATTAACAAGGTGAAAATATGTCTCATTAAACTAATCAGTCAAAAAAAACCTACATTATCTTAAGCAACTCCAAAAAGAGTTTTGATGATATTTACCATTTATTTTTGATTAAAGTTCTCAATAAAAAGGAATATAATATGTTTTCTTATTGGAGGGGAGGGAGTCTATTTCCAACCAATGTCATACTTGATGTAAAGACACTGAGGGAAGATTCAGGAGTACTTATTATCACCATTAATATGTAACAAAATACTGGAAGTTTGAGTCAAAGTCAAAGTAATTAGGTAAAAAGTTGTAAATATGATTGTAATTTTCAGGTAATATACTTCCAGACATGTAAGTTCCCAAATAACCAACTGAAAAAATATTAAAACTAATTTAGGAAAAAGTTATGGGTACAGTGACAGATTAAAAAATAAGCACACAAAAATATTTTAAATATCAATAATTATCAGTCAAAAATGTAATGCATAAAATTTGTTATCCATAATAACAAAAAACAAAAAGAAATCCCTAAAAATATGCTTAAGACAAAATATGGGACACTTGAAAAAAATTACAATTTTTGTGAAAATCATTCAAGAAAATTTGAAATACTATCAGAACAAAAAGAAATTTGGGACAATGTTGCTAATCAACAGGAAACATTAAGGAGATCCCTACCTCACAACTTGCACCATAATATATTCCAGTTGAATTGAAGATTAACTATAATAGATAAAATTACAAAACTACAACAAAGAATTGGTGAGTATTTTTAGTTTTGGTGTAAGTATGTACTTCTTAGGCTTGGCTGATAGATTTTATTTAAAACAGTAATTTTCAACGGAGAAAGGAAGTTGTGGTCAAAAGGCAAGCCATCTCTTTCTGGATAGAAGCATATTGGAATCTCCTTGTGTGTGCGTGCCTGTGTGTGTACATGTGTGTTGTTCTGAAATTACTCTTGGGTTGTGTAATTTTTATTTTTTAACTGTCATTCATTAAGTGTTTAACATGTGCCTGGCAATGATCATATGAAGTGGGTATCATTATTTTTGTGTTACAGATGAAGACTGAAACTTAGAGAAATTATTAACAATTGAAAATCAGTACCGAGTAACATTATTAGCAGCTTGCATATTCTGAAACCTGTGCTAATCTTTTACAAGGATTTTCATTTAATTTTCACAGTGATTCTATTTTCCTTTACATCTTCTTGGGAGTGGTCAAGTCAAAGGAATGCTAAAGAGATTATGCTGGTATTTTAGACTTCATAGTTAAAACTCAGTAGTGGAGAGATAAGGACCACAGTCTAGCAGGGGATGGTTTGACTCAACAAACTCTAAGTGTACACCCAACACACTTCTACCATATCACTTTGCAATATATGAAGGCTTTTATCCTTAATCCTCAATTATACAATCTGTCCTCCCTCTACAAGCTGTTTCCCATTGGTAATGCTGAGGCTAATATGATGCAGGAAATATTGCTACTCTAATTTTCGGATAAGACACCTAAGGCTCAAAGTGGTTAAATAATTTGACCAGCTTGTAAATGGCAGCCTGGAATTGAATCTGCTTCTGGTTTCACCCACTCTCCCCCACAAGCCAGGGCCCTGAAGCATTAATTATGCTATTTTCATTGTGTTGAAGTTCTCAAGTAATCTTAAAAGTAGACATGAGATTTTTGTGTTTTTCAAAAACAGGTATTTGTTTGAAGATGCTGAGAAACACTGACTTAAAACTTCTGTAAGTCCAAAAGATACCAATTAACAATATTGAAATATAGCATAAAAATTGGGGAAAAGTATTAGTACATCAGTAAGTATTTTTGAATGCCTACTATGCGGACACTCTTTTAGGCATTGTATGTACAGATATGGGGCAGACAGGTCCCTATTTTTATGGAGCTTACATTCTAGAAGTAGGGTTAATATTCTTACCTATCCTTAAAGAAAAGATGAGCAGTGTTTTGGTTTTCTGGCTGTGATCACAAATACCACGAAATGGGTTGGCTTGAACAATGGGAATTTAGTGTCTTACGTTTTGAGGCGAGGAGAAGTTCAAAATCGAGGCATCAGCCAGGTAATGTTTTCTTCCAAAAGACTGTGGCATTCTTGGGCTGGCCACTGGTGATAATTGGTCTTTGACTTTTTCTGTCACATGGCAATTTTACCTGGTGATATCTTCTCCTTTCTCTTCCATGTCCTGTTGACTTTTGGTTTCTTGATCTTCCCGTGGCTTCTCTTTCTGTGTCCAATTTCCTCTGCTTATAAGGATTTCTGCCATATTGGATTAAGGCCCACCCCCTCTCAGTTTGACCACACCTTAACTAATACCATCTTGAAAGGTTCATACCCCCAGGACCAGGGATTGAGGCCTGAACATTCCTTTTGTGGAGGACATGATTCAATCCCTAAAAAATGCAGCAACCCAATATAAATGGAACTAAGGATGCCACTAGGCAAGAATGAAACAAATTCTCTGGAAAATATACTCACACAAGAACTTTCACTATAAGTAATGAAAGCAATAAAATTTAAACAATAAGACACTACTTTTGGCATATGTGCCAGTTTGAATGTATTGTGTCCCCCAAAACGCCATTATCTTTGATGCAATCTTGTGTGGGCAGAAGTATTATTGTTGATTAGATTGTAATTCTTTGATTGAGTGTTTCCATAGAAATGCGACCCACCCAACTGTAGGTAATAACTCTGATTGGATAATTTCCATGGATGTGTGGCCCTGCCCATTCAGTATGGGCCTTAATTAGTTTACTAGGGCACTATATAAGCTCAGACAGAAGGAGCAAGCTTGCTACAGCCAAGAGGGAAACTTTGAAGAATGCACAGGAGCTGAGAGAGGAGCTGCAGATGAGAGACAGTTTGAAGACAGCCAATGAAAGACTCTTGCTCCAGAGAAGCTAAGAGAGGACAAATGTCCCCAGAGCAAGAGGAGCTGTGGCCTAGAGAGGAACATCCTGGGAGAAAGCCATTTTGAAATCAGAACTTGGAGCAGACACCAGCCACATGCCTTCCCAGCTAACAGAGGTTTTCCAGATGCCACTGGCCATCCTCCAGTGAAGGTACTCGATTGTTGATGCATTACTTTGGACAATTTATGGCCTAAAGACTGCAACTGTGTAACCAAATAAACCCCCTTTATAAAAGCCAATCCATTTCTGTTGTTTTGCTTAATGGCAGCATTAGCAAACTAGAACAGCATATAAGAGGAGCAGAGATTTAAAAGAAGTCTTTTATATGTGGTGTTGGGGTTGTATGTTACGAAGTGGTACATCATACTTTACTAGTAGGAACATAAACTGATGTAGAACTATAGTACAGGACTGTTACTGTCTCAAGAAGTTGGACCTAAACAGCCAACAATAAGGAATCAACAAAATAATAAATGGTATTTACATACAATGGAACATTATTCAGTCATTAAACATGAAGATTTAGATCTCTATTACCAATGATTAAATGTACAAATAAAGATAGTTTTTGCTTGAGGGAGAACAATTGAATGTAACCCTTGAAAGCTGTTAAAAATGGGATGGTATATGGAAAAAATATGTTTAATGCAAACTAGGGTCTATGGTTAAAAAAAGAAAAGGAAATGTTAAGAGTTTAAGAATATCATTATGTGAATTAAGAGGTTACAGAGAAAAACGCATGCAATTTTTAATAAAAATCGATCTATACTGTGGTACAATATTTAAGACATATTTTTGCACTTTGCATACCTAAGTTTGAATAATAATGCACAATTTCTATAATTCTAGGGTGCACTGGCACCACCCTACAACTATGTGACTCTAATCAGTTCCAGGAAGCAAGTACCAAGACTTCATTCATCTCTTGTTATCTTGGAGACAAAATGCCTGCACATGGAATCTTTCTGCCCCTGTTCAATTCTACCTCTGCTCTCTGGCTAAAATCTATCAAACCCATTATGTTCAGGTACAGATGAAATTCCTGGAATTAGAAGGTATATTTCAAAGCATTTTCCTCTAGAAAAGTAATGCAAACTACAAGTATTTATCATGTGTTAGCTTCTAAATATAGACTATTACCTTCAATGTCTCAAATAGTTACTAACGATGCAAATACTGTGAGTCATGCTTGGCAAGTTAAATATCTTACTTGCCCCTGGAACTTGGATTATGTGTTCGTATTTCATCAGGTGGGTCAAATATGGCACCAAGGGAACAGTTAATTCCTCCTGCTGTCCTGCGTCACTGCTGCTATTAAATGATCCTTTTCATTACTACAGGAACTGAGTGAAGCAACTACAACTTAGTTTATACTGGCTATGAGATAATTTGACATGTTGAGGAGTTGCTTAATTGGGGCTACTAGTCTAAATATTTATTCGATTGGCAAATCAATTTAGCGTTTCTCCCCCACACTAAATTTATTACAAAAATAAGTAGAAATGCCAAATGATGTTGGTATTAGATTGATATAGTTGATCATGTTCAGTTTTTAGCTGGAGATTGCCATCTAATCTAAGATCAGGAATTGGATTTAAGGGTGTCAGATCTTTGTTAGTAGAAATATAGGGTTTATCTGTCAGGAAAGGATAGATTTTTCTTCCATAATACCTCATTCTGCAAAAAAGGTCTAAAGCTGAAGAGCCTGGCACGCTCAAGCTTAGTATGCTATTGACAAGCTAAACACTCAAAAACACACAAATTAAATTTTATGACTAAAAATTTAAATTCACATGGTGAGTTATTATTTAAAGCTTGTACTTAAATAGTGCTTCACAGATTACAAAGAACTTTATGTAGTTCTCATTTGAGAAAATTCGTAGAACAGCTCTTGCAGTTTAAGAGATTAAGTGCTTTGTCCGGAGATACTCAAGTAGTAAGCAGCCATGCTCATTGCAAATCCAGTTCTTCTGAGCCTCTGTTTTGGTAATAGTTTCTGTCTAGTGGGCCATATTTCTTTGAACTTAATGTTTTGTTTGGTTTAGCTTTGACTTGAGCACAGCTTTGATTAAAATGACCTATAAATTTTCCATGTCCATCACAATTCTAGACATTAAAGCAAAGAGAGAGGATGACAATTATGCAGCCACCCCCACTCTGACACTGCATTCTTTCTTTCTCTTCCTAGATGTGGCCTCAGAATCCTTCTTAACACAATGCTCCATGCATTCAATATAAATTAATTTAATTTGGTAAACAGAGGAAACTTAATTTTTAATCCCTCAAATAAAATTCTTCCATGTTCCATTTTCAAACCTTACAATTATAAAATCATTAAAAAAATTTCAGTGGTTCTCAAGTGAATAAATTCTATATAATTTTAAGCATAAATGATTAGTACTCTCAGCCTTCAGATCTTTCCCTGTGTCTCATTCCATCAGATTGCCTTCCCAAAGTTCAGTTTTTATTATGATACATCTTTGCTCAAAGTCTTCAATACTTCTCCAGTGACTACATAATTAAGTACAAACTCCTTGCTCTGGCATCCAAGACCCAACTCCACCTGGCCCAGCCTTTTTCCAGTCTCACCTTTCACCATTACCCCAAATCAACACCATTCCCAGACAACTACAACCACTTATATCCTGAACACTTCTTGACATCACCCTGTTCTCTCAATGAACTCTGTTGGGAATACCTTCTTTCATTTCTTATCTTGATCTTCCTCTTTCCTTCCTTACCACCTTTATTCATAAAAAGTCCTCCTAGTTTTCTAGGTTAAACAAGTGCTGTCTTATTTTAATTTGGGTTCTTCCACTTACCAGTGTATGTCCATGGGCAGACTACTTAACTTTCCTGTGCCTGGGGTTATTCATATATAAAATGGGAACTATAACATTATCTACCTCATGGGGTTGCTGTAAAGATTATATGGGTTGCTCTATACAAAGGTCCTGGAACAATTATAGAGACATAAAAAATGTTATATAAGCATTTGCTATTAGTATCATCATTATCATCTAAGAAGTTATTATTTTCCATTGTACTGTAATGTCATTAGGTTATTGTTACACTTGTCACATACTGTCTTGATGCATTAATATTTGTTTTTATGGCCTATGTTTTCTTCTAAATTTTAATTCCCTATACAGAAAATGTCATGCATTTTACAAATTTATCTCACAAAGTTAAGAGTACAGTGCCTTGAATGTTGTAAATGATCAATAGATATTTATTAAATCCAATGTTTCTGACAAAAGAACACTATCCCTAGACATAATTTAACATGTTTTACCTCTTCAAAATCCATTGCCTTTTTCTACTGTATATGCAATAGAGATAAATTGTTTGCTAGAATCTCAGAGCAAGCAACGGACTTGAAAAGGGCTGTAGTTTATCCTCTGGCTTCTGATTAGGGATATCTAAGCTACTTAATACAAATGTCTCCTTCTCTTAATTTAATTGATTTCAAAAGACACAAAGATTTCAGTGGTCCTTTTTGACCTATTCCAGTGCTTAATTTGCTTTTTTTCCTTTAAGCGTAGCCAAATTCTCTTTTTATAATGAATATCTCCTTAGATCTTCTCAGCCTTTGATCCAATTACAGCAATCTTATTAGTTTCTTCTCAAAGAATCTTTTTTTTTTTTTTTTGTATCAACTTAGGTCCTCTTTAAAGATTCATTTTCATCACTTACTGAAAAGAAAATACAGAAACCAGTGCCAAGAATCAAGGATGAATGATTTTCTGGATACGTTGAAATATTGTCTTGTATTTTTCATGGAAGTTATATTCTTAGCTGTGTTCAGTTGTGATTGATAAGACCCTCAGAACTTGGCTGCATTTGGGTTGATTTTCTTTCTCCCAGAGTTGCCTGACTTAGTATTAGTCCCTAAGTGAACTATTTTGCAATTGGGTCTATAAGCCATTCTCAAATATATCAAAGAAGTGCTAGGAGGTGTTATTTGCCCTGGCTAATTTAATATCATTTGCAGACGTGATGAAATCTCAATTTCTTCATCCAGGTCAGAGCTATCAAATAAAATCAGCCCTTTGAGGGGCCCCTGAGGAGTCATACTTAATGGGTGATCTTTCAGCTTGTTATGCACCCACTAACCGTGGTTTGGTCTAGATTTAATCTTTTTCACTTGTAGACAAGACTGTCAGGAGATGAGTAAGTGGTGGTGGTAAGGGAACACTAAAGCCTTATTAAAATCAGTCAGGGTATGCCTATTACTTCTCCTTGGTCTAAACACAGATCCCCTCTCATACAGCACGAATGCAATATTTTATAATATGACTCACTGCTCAGAGAACCATGTTTCTCACACCTAATATTTTGTTTGTTTATGTCATTTGAGTCAATCATTTTCAGTAATTCTTTTAGTATGGAAAGTAAGAGCTTTTTCTATTACTTTTTTAGGCTGTCCCAGTCTAGAAAGCTATTTTAAGACTGCTCTTATACAAAGACTAAGAAATTTACAAAGTAGTGGGTGAATTTGTGGTTCAAAGTCTAAAGTGATAAATGATAACCACAAAAATCCCACATGTGAAGAAATACTCTGTTCTTTTAGGAAAAGGAAAAGCACTAAGAGAAGATTAGATCTAAAGTTTTCCCGAAGGCTTATGCCCTGAAAATTGGAAAAAGACCAAACTCTGGAAACTGTTACGATTTTTTTTTAAGGGATTAGGCCTGAAAGCAGGCTGAAGAATAACTTCTCTAAAGTGAGAAATGGATTGTGCCCAACTGATATCAGATGTCTGAAGTTAAACACCAAGTAATTTTTCCATTTTACTTTTCATGATAGTGACAGGCAAATCAGAATCTATTTTTGATACTATTTCATAGCAGATCCTGGAGAATCTGCTCTGCCTTTGTACATTTGGTGTTTATGACAGGTCGTATTTTCTTTGAAAGTCATAGGAATTGAATATATACTAACCCAGGAAGTAGCTTAAATGGCTCAATAGAGATGTTAGCAGTAGATTGTATCTACAGCTTTTAAATTCTATCAAGGGAAGTTTAAAAAAAAAATCATTCAATACAGCTGTGTTTTCATTTGAAATGAAAATAGTGTGTGTTTTGCTCATTGTAGAAATTATATATAGTCACTGTGTTAGCCTTCTCCAGGGAAAGATATATATATTTAATCTAAATATTATGAGACTTATTATAGGAATTAGCTCACACAACTCTGGGAATGGGAAGTCCGAATTCCATAGGGTAGACCACAAGCTGGGAACTCTGGTGATGGTTTTCAGTGAATTCCCCAGGAGAAACTGACTAGCTAAAGTAGAAATGGAATACTTCTTTCTGACTGCTGAAATCATCAGTTCTCCTTTTAAAGCCTTCAACTGATTGGATGAGACTGCTCTCATTGTTGAAGGAAATCTTTTTAGTTGAGTGTAGATGTAATCAGCCACAGATGCAGTCAACTTACTAGATGATTTAAATCCATGAAATATCCTCGAAATAATAATCAGGTCAGTGTTTATTGACCAAACAACTGGACACCATAACCTAGTCAAGTTGACACATGAACTTAACCACAGTCACTGTTTAATAAAAAGATATCAAAGGTAAAGAAAAGTGCAAAGAATAAAGTAAAAATCACTTGACAGCCTTTCACTCAACCTCTCTCAACTTGTAAGCATCTTTCCGTATCCACGTATACACACACACATGTAAAATTGTATACCCAAGTTTATAGATATAGGATCATATTGCACACTATATTTTCATTCTACATTTTATTGTGAATATTTTCATGTCAATAAATACATTTCTAAATGTCTGCATAGAATTCTATTGGATGTATGTACGTTTAGATTGATGGCCATGTAGGTCATTTTCAGTTTTTTGCTATTGTGAATAACACTTCTATAAGCAACCTTCCGCAGATGTCTTGGAAGATTTGTGCAATTATTCTTGATAAATTATTAGATGTGGAATCTCTGATATGAAAGGATTTTTGATTTAAAATTTTGATACGTATTACCTAACTGCCTTCCAGAAGAGTCATCAGTTGATAGTCCCAAAATAATGCATGATTGAGCTAATTTACTTTGCTAACAATAATCAGGTTCCAAATCTGATGGGTGAAAAGTGATATTTAATTGATGTGTTCATATTAATTTCTTTTAGTAATAGTGAAGCTCAAAATATTAATTATAATTTCTTTATTTTTTTGTGTGAAATGTTGATGTATTTTGTCCTTGGCTATTTTTCTATTATTAATTTTTTAAGAGCATTTTTTAATATGTTAGGGATGTTCAATTTTGTCTGCCATGGTTAGTTCAAGTATTTCCCTAGTTTGTTATTTGTCTCTCAACTTTGTATACAGTTTTTTTTTTAATTGTACAAAATTTGTAAAAGATATAGTTACATTTTTACATAGTTTTACATTTTTGGTTTTCATATCATGCTTAGAAAAATATCCAACCCTAATAATTTTATGTTTTCACTTTTTGCATTTAAATTTTGTGATCCATTTCTGTGTGAGGATTGAGATTGAGATTATACACACACACAGATAAACACACATATATATAAAAGTAGTTAAAAGGCTAACAAGTGTCCCAACATCCTATATTGGAAAAAAAAAAATCATTCTTTTGCTCAGTAATTTAAAACACCCTTCTTATTATATGTGTGGATCTCTTTTTACAGTCTCTTTTCAGTTCAGTTGTCCTGTCACTTCCTACTGCAGTAGCACTAGCTTTAATGGCTATAGTTTCATGATGTTTTGATACTTAGTTAAGAAAGAATGCTTTATTAAATTTTAAAGAATTTTTCTAGTTCTTTTTCTCATATATTCTTTCAGATGAACTAATGGAAACATTTAGTCAAGTTCCAGAAATAATTTCCTGGAGTTTCAATTGAATGAGTAGTTGAATTTAAGGAAAATAGACTTTGTCCTCTATGGTAGCTTTGTGATGTGTCAAGTTGGCTACACGAACTACATTTCCAAGAATTCCGTTTCCTTTATGTTTCTAGTTAAAGTGGACCATGAGAGAGATTCTTGGATAAGATGAGGAGGGTGGATGTGAAGCAGCACCTATTTTGTAGCTCACACACTTTGTTGCTTATCTCCTGAGGAGTCACATCGGCATGAGGCAGCAGTTGGGTCTGCAGCTGCTCCGTATTCTCCTGGATCTTCCTTCAGCTTCTCTGGATCCTGGGCCAGGTGTGTGTGACTAAGCCTTGGTGATCTTGCAAGTCTCCACATAAGTCATGTAGGCAAGGCTTGACTATAGTCTGACCAGAGTCTTGGTGGAATACCCTGCATTTTCTCCTAGAACAAGGAGAAATAAGCCTGGTGAGAAAGTGCCAGGAGATGATTTCCTATCCCTATTTTGTTAGAGACTGCCACAGGCTGTTTTTCATTCCCCTAGTTCCAGTTGAGCACAGGACTTTTCAACCTCCCCCTATCACCACCACCATCCCCTGCTTAAGGCAAAGCTACAGGTTTCTGTGGAAGTCTATAAAACTATAGTTTAGAGTTGGCTTCTCTACCACAGAGAGACCCACCACTTATCTTCTGTGTCATCTTGGTCTGTGGTTTGGTGCCATCTGGTGGGACTAGGGACGCAAGCTGACACCACACTGCTTGCTTTTGCTTCTTGAATCCACTGGGGCTCATCTTTGCCTTACCAGCCAAAGCTATGTAGGCATGACCTACCAACCCAACTAACAATTTCAGCATTAATACCTGTGACCCTTTTAGCCACTGTACTGCAGCTTTGGGAGCACCCAACTGCTTGACAGTCCTTGGGCCCAACCAAGAGTCAGTTGTTCAATAGTTCAGTAACTAAAATCTCAGCTGGTCTGAACATTATCCTTTTTCTTTTGGATCTGGACTGACTAATGAATCCTTGAAGACGTGGAGAAAGAAGTACAAAGAGAATGAAGAAATTACTAAAGCCCATAATTTAGCTATTTTAAAACAGCATAGATGAAATAATAAATTTTTATCATTATAATAATTTGTGTATATGTTTAAAGTAGAAGAAGTATTTAAGAAACTTTGATTTCCTAATATTTTAGGAATATTTTCCTAATATTTAGAGGTTTTGGTTAGTTTATATAATTTAGATATTTATATAATTTAGATATAATTCAGATATTAATATATCTAAATGTTTAGGAGAAAATGTTTTAGTATTAACAAATTTTTATTTATTTATTATTTATTAATTGTGTAAGTAGTGTTTAAATGTAATTAGTGGATTGAGCATCAAAAGAATTAAAATTAGTAGCAAGTGTTCTTTTCCTTATACCAAGCTCGGACATTAAAGATACCAGCTATGTTATCATCCTGTCTATCCTCCTAACTCTAGTGCACACACACTCATAATTCTTTGACCCTGACAGCACTTGGAGTTCATCAGTCTCACTAATTTATACTGCCATCACCCCCTTCATAGTCTCACATTTCTGCTTCTTGGCTTAGAGTCCATGGTTCATTGCTAGAGTTGTTCCTTAGCAAGCATACGCCGTTTCCTTGTTCCCCTCTTTCTCCACATAACCAACTGGAAAAAGACAAAGGTGCAAGTTCCGTTGTCCCCCCAATGACCACAACTGGATGGCTGGTCATAATTTAAATTTAAGACCACAACTCTCAAGTGGGTCTTCAGCATTGCTCTTAGAAAATTCACGTTCTCTCGAGATGACAAACTTTACCATTTCAAATCTCCAGTACCCACTTCTCCCTTCTGCATTTCATCCAATGATTGTGCTTTTTATTTCACTGGGAAATTAGAAGCAATCAGAAGAAATCTAACTCATACTCCCCACCAGCAAACTTACCAACCTATCCATTTAGGTAGCCACGAACTCTGCCTTCCTCCTATTGTTAGGCACGGCCACTACTTTCATTTATGTATGGGATTGCATCCTTTCTTGACTGTTCAAGGACTTCGTTCCTGCAATTACCTGCTCTTTCTCCTGCAATTACCTGATGCTCCTTCCAGCAGCATTTAATATGCATTAATTTTTCACATAAAACAATATAAACTTTATTGACTTCAAATCCTTCTTCAAGTTCTATTTTTCTGCTCCATTTTCCAGCAAAACTCCTCATGAGGGTTTTCTATATGGCTATTTTTCTTTCTTAGCACTCATTCTTTCTAATTATTTATTCTAAATCATTTCACAAGAAGGTTTCATGTCAAGGCCACCAAAGATTATCTTGCAGGATTTAATGGTTAGTTTTCTGTCTTCACACTCCTCCAACTACTTGGCGTGGAGAATGAATCCTACCACCTTCTAGGCTTTCCTTGAAGGAAAGCCATACTCTCCTGGTTTTCCTCCTGACTATTGCTGCTTCTCACTTTCCTTGGCAGACCTCTTGGTTCAGTTCTAGACCCCCTTCTCTTCTCCATGTCTTCCTCCCTATATAACCTCATCTAACTCCATGTCTTTAAATATCACATATATGCTGATGGCTCTCAAATTTATAACTCCATCCTGATCTCTTCTTTGATTTCCAGACTCGTATGTCCAACTGCCTACTCACTTCACTTGGATCTTCATAGGTTCTTCAATTAAACGTCTTCAAATGTGCTTCTCCTTCAGGCTTCCGCAAGCCAGTGGATGGCACCTCCATTCACCTAAATGGTCAGACTGAACACTTAAGAGTCATCTTTGATTCCTCTATTTTCTTTCATTCATATCCAGTTCTTCAGCACATCCTGTGGACTCTGTGTTCCATATGTCCTGATCTCTACCTTCTTACCATCTCCACCCTGGTCCAAGGCACTGTCATCTCATGCCTGGAGGATGATAATAGCTTCATAAACTGTTTTTTTGCCCCATTCATGCCCCCTTTTTCTCTGCAGAGCAACTGGAGTAATCTTTAAAAAAAATAAGCATCGGATCATGTTCCTTCCTTGCTCAAAGCCCTCCAAGAGCTTCCCATTACATTTGTAATAAAATCTAGAGTCCTAACTTGACTCAAGGCCCTGCACTCCCTGTTTCCTCCCTCTCTGCCTCATTTTCTACCACTCACCTCCTCAGTCACTCCACTCCAGTCATGCTGTCTTCTTGCTATTTCTCAAATACTTATAGCTTGCTCCTGTCTTAGAGCCTTTACTCTAGCTGTTTCCTCTACCTGGTACATTCTTTCCTACATGTACCCATGGCTGATTCTTTTATAACATTCAGGGCTTTGCTCAAATCTTCACTCCTCAGAGAAGATTTTCTATCTACAATAGACCCCCTCCATTCCCCTATGCACATTACTCTAGCTTTTTCCATCTTGATTGGTTTCATTTTCCTTATCCCTATCTCAATTATACCTACTTAGTAACTTCATTACTCCAATTGTAGGATTACAGAAAAATCATGCAGAAAGTGCAAAGTTCCCATATACCCATCCCCCCCTTCGCAGTTTTCTCAATTATTAACATTTTGCATTAGTGCAGTACCTTTGTTACAACTGATGAATAATATTAATTTAATTATACTATAAACTGTAGTCCATAGTTTAAGTGAGAGTTCACTCTCTGTGCTGTACAGTTCTATTTTTTGTTTGAATTTTTATTCTAGTTATATATATGTTCTCTGTCTTTTCTGCTGGAATGTAAGTTCCATGAACAGAGACTTCATCATTTGTTCACTGCTATATCTCTGCACCTAAATCAGTGCTTGCCCATGGTAGGAACTCAGTAAATATTGTTGAAAGAAAAAACAAATGAAATGCAGATACAGAGCAGGGTTCAGGTTGACTTGAGCAGTGGCCCTAGCCATTTACCTGGAGTTGTCCTCTCTCTGCCTTTCTCTTTGTGACAGCTTTATCTTCAAGCTTGTGGCAACATAGCTTCATCTGTTCCTCACCTGCAAAACAGAAGGGAAGTGAAGCCCTCCCTGAGGTGCAAAAAACTTTCCCAGAGAGGGTGAGCAAACCTGCCCTCAACTGTTCTGATGTCAGACAGGCGTGTCATTTATGGGCCCCCTCAATCTGTAATATCTGATGTGTTGGCCAGGAATCTAGAGATAACGACAAGGAATGGAACTTGGGGAGCATGATACTCTCAGTATTTGAGGTTCCTGGTGCATCTGGGGCAGCAGACTTTAGGCTTTGACTTTAGGAAGGTTTGACATGGGAATTTTTTTTGACATGGGACTTCATACCTCACTGAAGTTCAAGGTGACTTTAATCTAGAATTGTAATCCTCCTCTAGGATTATATTTCAATTTGGGATAGAGTTTAAGCCCATGCCAGAGGTGTCTATGGGTAGAATCTGTACAATCCCTTGTTGTCCTGTTAGTATACCCAGAGGATACCCAAAGTTTGGCATCTGGGATGTGGCCCCATTAACAGAAAGTTGATTTGTCCTGATCAACTGTCAATCTTCACTCTGGGAAAATGGAACTGGTTTAACCCTGTACTTAGTGGTTAAACCCAAAGTATGAAGAGGAATCAATCTGGCAAATATTTTTGGTGGAGGGCACATTTATATTCCTCTTTATATTCTTAATGTGAAAGAGGGGCACAATACTCCTAGACCCTCTTCATCCACTCACCCACTTCTGCCCTAGAGAGATGATGGAATGCCTCAGCTGATTGTGAGCTTGCAAGAAAAAATTGGGCATGCAAAGCACAGTTCCTTCTCCTTCCATTTCTCTAGCAAACCAGTCTGCCAGCAGAGTCCACGTGATCCAACTGGTGTGGACCATGGTAAGCTCACAAATAAAGTCCCTCCTTCATGATGGTGTAGGGCTGCCTGTGATTAGAAGGGAAAAAATCTGCCTAATTCTGGGATTCATATTTGGAAAACCCAGTATTCAAAAGATATAACCAACCTTCTCCGATACCAATTTATCAGTAAAAAAGGTGATGTTTTGGTCTCCATCAGCCCTACGCCTTTTGTATCTTTTAAGTAGTTCCAAATTCTGGCGTAGTTGTGGGGTACCATTTACTGGATCCCTTTAAATTCCCAACACCAGCAATTTCACTCATCAAGCCTCAGTGCAAAGGCTATGTAGGGCTACTTTGGATGTAAGTATTTAGGCAGATTTGGTTATAAATACATTTGAAAGTATAAGAATTTCATCTGTTTTCATTACTTTTATATTTATCTCGAAATATCTTGAAATGTTTACTTATGTTTAAATTGGTTTACTATTACTATTTAGTCAAACTGTTATATATTAATGGTTGTATATAACTGTTATATTTTAAATTATTTTTAGCTCTACCAATCTCCAGAATTTATTTACGTGGATACAGAAATTAAGACTGTGGATACAAAATTTTAATCTATTAGGCAAAGAATGGAATTTTTGGTATCTTGCACTTGCCAAAAAAAAGAAAAGAAAAGAAAAGAAAAGCAGCTGTTTAATGAGAATTTGCTAATTTTTAAAATAATTAGATGCCAAACTGGCACCCCCACACCAAAAAAGCTGTGTTCTCAAGAAGGAGTTATCACGTATCAACATCAATGGGAGCTACATAAATATCGCTTCTTCATGTGGGCCTTCCAGCCCGTCACAGTTTAGTGGTTTCAGTAATGAAAAATCATGCTTGAGCAAAAAGAGCTATTTATAAATGCAAATGAACCTCCAAAAATAAACTTTTCTGAAAATAAAGTATACAATTTTTCTGAGAGAAGTGATATTAGCCATTTGACTTGTGTTTGCTGCCTAAAAATGCAAATGTAGACTTCCCTTGACATAACTTGAGTTCAACGGCGTTATCTTTTTCCTTTGTTCATCACACAAAAAAATTTTTTATAGAATACTGTATCAGATATAGAAATTTCCATTATTTCTATAATTTTTCACATCAGTCATTATGTATTTAAGTATTTCTATTGCTCTCACATTAAAAAGCAGAACAGGGTAAAAAAAATAAAAAGTATAGACTCTTTCCTGACTGCCCTAGGCCATCATATTTTTGGCACTAAATTCAGAGACTCCGTAAGTTCATCAGATCTATGATGTAGGTATATTAATGCATCATTTGGAAACCTAAATAATTAAGCTGGTTAGACAATCAAAAATATTCATCCTTTTGGTAGAGAGGACCTGTGGCTGTGTCCAAGCTAATAACCATATTCTGATCTTTGAATTAAAATTGAAGCCACACTTAGATTAACTCTTTCAGTAGAAATAATAGCTATTTATTGAGACTCTTATATTCCAGGCACATACCAAGTGCTTTTCATATGCTCCTTCATGTAATTTCATGTAATTTAATCCTTATAATTACATGAAGGAGCATATGTAAAGTACCTGATATGTGCCTGGCATACATGCCTGAGATAGACATAGCATTCATTATTCCAGTTTTACAAATGTGGAAACTGGGTCTGAAAGGCCAAGTAAGATCACAGAACTTGTGGGTAGCAGAGCTGAGACTTAAACGTAGGGATGACTACAATGCTGTCCTCTGTCTCTGCCCTGTGGAATATTTCAGATGAGGCTCTATTTGCACCAATGTCTTCATTTGTGACTTGGTTGGCTGGGCATGGGGTGTTGGCCTTGGCATTGGTTTGAAGCAGGGACAGCTATTCAGTCTCAGGATGGACTCTAAGATCTTTTCTTTCACTAATATCAGGCGTTGAGTATTTAGACTAACTGGTCAAAGACATCTCTAATGTCAAAACAAATTTGACGTGGAACCATCAAGCTAGTCGACCCAAGTCTACACATCTCTAAATATCAAATGCATTTATCATCATTTAGCACTGAACTAAGCTGTCCATACAAGCTTACAGTTTGCTGATCTTATGCAGATATTGGTTAAGATTGACATTTTATACATTCAGAGGAAATTTTAATAGACATTCAATTTATGCCTCCCCAACCAAAAGTCTGTTGAAGTAGAATTTCTTGAAGTTAACAAAGATTGTAACATTTTCTGACTATCTATAATTCAAATGTTTGCACACTTGAATTTCCCAATACAGTCTTGTCCATAATTTGAAGTCCCAAATAATTATTGAATACAAATGACAAATGAAGTGTTTTTAATAGAGAAATTGTATATTTATTACAATTAAAATAATAATAATGGGCCTGAAAGTTCTGGGACAAGTAAATATTTAGAAATGACTAAAAACTGAAACTAAGAACTGACAGGAAATCTCAGTAAGAAACAACAGTCTGAGACAGATTGAGAACACTACTGTCATGTAATCTTAACAACGCTGCTCTTTCCATCTGGTTGTCCACCTGTCCTAACAGCTGAGTGGTAGTGAATTCAGGTTACAAATCTCTGAGTTCTAAAGATACTGAGCACGTTAAGGTTTCATCACAGACTCCTGTAATTCATCTCCATTACGGAGAGTAATGCATGCAGATAGCAGCAGTAAATCAACGATCTGCACTCAAGAGCTCAATTGGGAGGTTGCATGGAAGCCAATTTTCTCAGAATCCTTCAAATCTGAATCTGTACATAACCTTTAGTCTGCATTTCTGTACTAAATAATAATATTTACCACATGTATGAAGATATATATGTATCAGGACATCCACTGTAGCACTGTTTGTTAATAGTGAAAAGGTAAGTGATGGGAAATCTAAAACCCCATCAATAAAGGAGTGATTAAGTAAGTTATTATAACTAGGTAGCCATTAGAAAGAATAAGGTATACTTTTTTTTGTACTGATCTGAAAATATCTCTAAAATACATTGTTAGGTAAAGATAAGCAAGTTAAAAGATAATATGTAGAATATGATAATATTTCATAAAAAATAAATATGTTTCTGTACATGTGTGTAAATGCATAGAATGGGAATGGGAAAATGTATAGCAAGTTTTTAGTGTTAGTCTTGGAAAGGGAAAGGAACTGAGAAGGAGAGTGAGTGAAAAGGTGCTTTCTCATTTTGCTGAATATTCTATGTTGTTTTAGTATGTTATATGAAAATCTGTATTGCCTGTATAATAAAAAGACAAATAATTTGCTTATGATACTAAGAGATTCCTCCTTAATGTGCTAGTGTCATTAAAGGACATATGTGCTTGTGTGGTGTAAAAATGTACATATCTATGTATACATAATTTGTAATTAATTTGATTCTCTGGTCTGAGATATATTTAAAATTTTAATCCATCTTTAAATCAAAGTTAATTTGAAAATTTGTATTTGCTGAAATCAGGTGGTGAAAAGAAACACATTAAATCCATGTGGCAAACCAAGCCAATCCAGACACTCTCTGTAGGCAACCATATTGCCAAGCATAGAATCCCAGAACCAAAATTTTCTTAAAACATATTTATTTCCTCATGATTGTATCTTGATGCTCAATAATAATATTTATGCTTTCCTCTACCTGAATAATCAAATAGAAGGGACAGTTACCTGGAATGATCATGACTGGTGAGGTGGCAAAAGCCTCTGACCTTGATTTGTATTTAAAAATTAAGCACAAAGTCCACTGTATGAAGGATGGCACTCTGTCAGCATGTGCTGTATTATATGCCATCACCCTGTGTACAGCATCCTGTAGTATGACACTTGAATTTATAATCTCAATAGTTGTGATGTGGAAGGAGCTGATAAGGAATATCTTGGAAGGAATATGATTAGACAACTGGTGACAAAGAAGTAATAAATAAAGCCTGAGCCATTTGTGACATTTCTCACTGTCAAGCGTGGGTCTATCCCACTAGATTTTCTGTCCATGACACAAGATAGAGTACTTGGTAGTGCCAAGAGCTTCCAAAGTACCTTTCCTTTAAAACAGTGAAAATAGATTATTAACAGTGTGTAATCCAATAGGCCACCATGATTTTTCCCAGCTCCCTTACTTAATTCCTGGGTCTCCCTCCTCAACCTGAGGGGACAGATTTCCACATTACTCCAGTGTCCACTCTGACTCACAAATGACAGTTGAAGGCAGGCCCCGGAGAATTCAGAGCAGTGTTCCTAGCACACATCAGACTCCATCCTCTACTATCTAATGTAGCTACTGTAGGTCCCAGAAATTAGGAGAGGAAAGAGAAAAGGAGAAGACAAGTACACTAAAACCTCTTTCAAGGAAATGACAGTAAATTTTTATTTAGCTGGAGAAATCTTACTCACCCTTCAATGTAGAATTCAAATGTCAGCTCCATGTCTCCACTGACAATTTCTTGACTCCCCAGGGGTTATCAATCAACTTTTATAGCATTATTGTCATTGCATGTATGACAATGTGTATAATATTGTATGTGTATGACAAAGGCATTAAGGTCTTTTTACATTTTAAAATAACCATTTATGAATCTCTATCTCCCGTAATTGTGAATGTTTTGAAAGGACCAAATGTTATTCAGCTTTTTGCCCAGAGCCTATAACACAGTAGATAATCAGCAAATGAATATTAAATTTCTGTAATGTCCTTTGTATCATATGATTTATTCAGAAAGGATAGTTAACCAACTGTTCTGATTAAAATAAATATGTATCTAGTCTATGTAAATGGTCAACTTCAATAAAATGGAAAAACAATGAAATGTACTTAACACCTGAATTGCATTACCATGATTTCATTTCTCTTTGATAATTCACACGCTGTTTCCTAATCTTTCTGTGCCTCAGGGTTGTCATTATAAATATCAGTTGCTTCTCTTTAGAGTATGTGAAGAAACCAGCTGATGTAAATCTCTGGTTGATAGAATGTCAGATAAACCACCTGTCTCTTTGTTTGCTCTGCCTTCTACAAGGCATCACTTAAGTATCCACTTTGATACGAGTTAGGGTTACCCATGAGTAATTTATCTGTGAGCTACTTCAATCCTTATTTCTAAGAATCATGACTGGATGTGTTCAGAAATCTCTTTTTCTCATACTACCAGCATACACAGACACACACAAGGCATGCATAAGTTAGGATTGCCAGATTTCCCAAATATTACATAGGGCATACTTATACTAAAAACTATTTGTTGTTTATCTGAAATTCAAATTTAAATGGACATTCTGTCAAGATGACTTGAAAATGGAAAGATGATTTGCTTTGGAATCAGTGTGTTTACTGCTGAAATTTATGCAGACCTCTAAAGAGTATACTGACTTGCCAACTTGGAATTAGAGAAAGGCCAGAGGAAAATTGCTTTTCCAGGTAAGAAGCCATCTATGCTCCCCAGGGACTACCCTCATTACCCAGAGACTAAAGGAACACATCCCCTCCCCATGACCAAGGCCAGGTCTTCCACCCCAAACCAGAGGATTTCCTAAGTGGAGGCAGAACAGTAAGTAGCTGGACCCAGACTCCTGGGCAGCAACTAGACCTGTCAGAACCGAGTCTAGTTCCCCAGGGGCAGGTTCGCCTTGCCCAACCTCATTTTTTCTGACTCAGAATTTCCATGTAGTTCTAAGTGCCTCCCAAAACTATACCACCCAAGCAGAGGAGAAAGAGAGCAAGTGGCTATCCTGGGCCCTGATCTGCCTAGACACCCACTCTGCATGGTATGGAGGCGCCACCTTGACCCAAAGCAGTCACTCTTTTTTCTGTTTTCCTAGGGCTGAGTCCCTAATTATCTCCTTCCACCCTTGCATTTTCTCAGGCCTGTTTCCTCCAAGAAGTTGTGAGACACCAGCCAGAATTCCTGAATGCTCAGTCAGTTGACAAACTCTCCACTTCCTTACAAAGTGTAAAAGAAACGATACATGTCTGTGCTTCAATGTTTTGTGACATATGAAACCTTCTGTTGGGCAGGGCTGGCAGCCTGGACTCTCTTGCCCTAGTGGAAGAGCCACGTGCACTGTTTCTAAATCCCCTTTTGACCCTGAGTCAGTGATGTTCTTGTTTTCCCACTGCCCATCATCCTCTGTGCTATCAAAAGCACTGATGGTGAGCATTTCTTAAAAGTGTTCCACTATCTTCTCTGGCATTGTTTTTCTAAGCTGCTAATCACTGAAACATGTTTACAGATAATTGAGCAAAAGATCAAATATTGGCACATTATTTTTAGTACATTTGACCATTTTCAAGTCGGTAGGTAAAACTTAGTATTCTGTGTGCATTCATGAAATAAAAGTCAAGAAAATTCCTACAAGATGAATATTTTTTAATGTTTAAAATTTTCCACTTACATATATTTTTTCTTCTTACATATTCTTCAACTTCCAGAACTTTTTGGGAAATCAAGAAAAAGATGTTTTCACCATGCAATTTTCTCATCTTCACATATATTTTTTCTGTTTTGAAATAGCAAGTACTAGCATCAAAAAAGATTGTTATTCTAAGGAGAATAAATTGTCTTTATCCAACAACTTAAGAAATTAAATTTAAGAACACCTTGCTGCTTGTATTATTTGAGATTTCTGGATGGTAAATTTTGTCCAGATCCACTTTCCAAAGTCTTCTCATGTTTTCCTCTATCTTTCCTTGGTGTGGGATAAAGGGTTTTAGGTCTAGCTGCACAACCACCCCACACCCCATTTTTGTGAATGAGGACATCAGCAGGTGTCTACTGCCCTTACCCCAGACCACACTCATGTTATCACTGAATACAGAACTTGAAAGAGGAGGGCCTTTAGCTCCGTGACCTTGGGCCTCAGTTTGCTCAGCTATGAAAATGGAATATTAACAGTACCTACTTTATATGTTTGTAATGAGAATTAACTGAGCTCATTTTTGTAAAACATTTCGTTTGTTAAATCTACTAAAAATAATCTCAGTTAGTACTTAGAATGGAGGACTGACAATGACAGCAATTAAACATGAAATAGAATTTCTCAGAAAATCTACAGAAGTCCATTCTTGAGAGATGGTTAAACAGAGCACAGACATTCATCAAGGTGGAAATATGATGGGGTGGGGACTGGGTGCTAATTGGGGTAGGGCTGTGACTTGGAGGAGTTTCTTTAAACAAGATGATTTTATATGTACATTCCAAGTGAAGAACTGACATATTTTTAAAATAAGCTCTTTCAAGTGCAGGATAATCTATGTTCAAAATCTATGACATAAAGAATTTTACTATAAATAATCATAGTATTTTAAAACCAGGCTTTTTTTTTTTTTTTTGTATAGAGTTGCTAAACTTGGGAGAACCCTGCTCTGCCATTCATATTCTAGACTCTCAACATAAGCCTCTCTGCTTTTTAAGTTTAATGTAAAATGAGTATGGGTTGCCCTTATTTTAAAGGTTTTAAATAATCATATTTCAATCCTGGGTTTACCAACCTGTCAACCACTCTTTTCTGCCACCACACTCTGATGGTGATTGCCATCTCAAAGGTCTAGGCCACCTGTGAACAGAGTTTTAAATATCACTTCCCTGGATTAATTATGCATAAAGCTCAAAATAGGTTTGGATGGCACCCACTGAAGCAGAATTAAACTGAAAAAAAGTTGTGGTGGCCACAAAAAAAAATGTGTTTATCTTTTGTATAATAGGTAACTGTCAGTATTTTTTCTATCCACCATAATTGAGATATTCACAATTAAATTCATGTTTTGTGCTACATATATCAATTAATGAAATGTTAAATGTATAAATAGCAAGCTAACTGTTAAGTATTATACTCATGAAGGGAGATGTTAGGCAGTATCTTTTTGTATTTCCTGCCGAATGTTATTTTAGTTGGTCCTAACTCTAGACCCTCTGAGAAAATGCAAATTAAACAAAAGGCATGGTTTTTGCCTCCAGGCAATCTGCAATATACAGATATAGAAACCATACACATTAAAGAAATCCAAGTATGCAAATACACCTAATTTAGATCCAACTCATTCATGTTTTTGCTGTCCCATCCCTTCCTTCCTTCCTTCCTTCTTTCCTTCCTTCCTTCCTCCTTTCTTCCTTTCTTCCTTTCTTCTTTTCTTCAAATATTTATTGAACACCAATTATGTGCCAGGCATTCTTCTCAGTGTCTAGGGAAAAAAAAAACAACACATTTTTTTTGGAGCTCACATTATAGTGGGTCCTGATACTGGCCCTGGATGGATTAATAATAACAGCTGACATTTATAAAATGTGTGGTTATGTGCCAGGCACTATGTTAATCATTTGCATTCAATTCAAGTGAATGAATATTTATTGAGTGCCTAGGCTATTCCAGAACATTCTAGGTTCTTGGAATATAACAGTGAGAAAACTTATATTCTACTAGAGGGAGACAGACAATAAACAATGGCCATAAGAAATTAGTAAATTATAGAATATGTTAGAGTTGACTGCTATCGTGAAAAAAACTAGAGCAACATAAGCTAGAAGGGGAGCTTTTGCAATTTTAAATATGGTGGTCTGGGTAATTGTCATTGAAAAGTTGGCATGCAAGCAAAGCTTAAAGGAGGTGAGGGAGTTAATTGTGGATTTTTTGGAGAAAGAGCCTATCTTGTGGCTATCCAAAGGAAAAGCATACAGGGAAGAGAGAGCAGCCTATAAAAAGATTCTGAGGAGATGGCATATCTGGCATGTTCCAGAAACAGCAAAAAGTCCAGAGTGTCTGCCGCAGAGTAAGCAAAGGTGTGACGAGTAGATGAGATCCCAGAGGTAATTGAAGGGAGGGGGCTGATCATGTAGGACAAGTGTAAGGACTGTGACTTTGATTCTAAGTGAAATAGGCAACTTTGAAAGATGAACAGTATCTGTCTTATGTTTTAGAAAGATCTTCCTGGCTGCTGTGTTGGGAATAGAGCACCAGGGGACAAGGATGGAAGGAGGGAGCTCAATGAGGAGCCTATTGCAAAAATCCAGGAAGAGGTGATGGTGGCTTGCACCAAGGTGTGCCAGGAGAGGGTTTACAGGTAAGAAAGTGAAGCCTTAGAAAGCAGAAGTAACTTACCCTCCAGGTTGACTCTAGAGGCTGAGCTCTTAGCAACTGTGTCTGCCGTCTCTCACCGAGACCCCTTTAACCTCAAATAGGATCCCATGAAGTAGGTATGAACTGTTTCTCAGAAACGGCTGATCATTTCATGGAGTGAGCTTTCAGATTGTTAAAGGAAGAACTACTTTTACAAGTCAAATGTCAAGTCCTGCCTATCCTTCAAAGCCCATATCGAGTCTAAAAAAACTACTTACCTAAAATCCTATTGCATTATATTTGATGCCTCGTGGTTTCTCTCATAGCTTTGTATAGACTTTTATGATTCCTCAACTGAGTTGTGAATCCTTGAGGACAGGAAGCAAGATTGCATCTGTCTCCCCAACATTCCAGGAATAGAGCAGAGGTATAGATATTTTAAAATATCAATTGATTGATTGGTTGGTTGACTGATTTTCACTGGCAATATACTTTGAAAATGGCCTACAACTACTGGAAATAAGTTATTTTAAAATTCTGATAAGGAAAGGATGGGAGAAGATAAAAAGTCTGTGCTATGTATGTAAACCTCAACAATAATATGTGGTACTTAGATAAGGAATTTATTATGAAAGAACACAATTCTTCATATTTATATAGCACATTATCATTTATTTAATCCTTGCATTCAAATTATTTAATTTGATCACTGCAGTGGCCCCATGATTTTATTCTTACATTGATACTTTTTTTTGAAAAGACCAAAATTACCAAATAATGTTTGATGAAAGATGAATAACGTAGCCAGGGAAAAAATCAATCCAAGACTAAATTTAAATTCCGTTCCCTGTACCTTTAGGATTTATATTTTATAAGCACTAGTGAAAAGTGGAAAAGATAATTAATCATCAAGAGTACACTCTGCTGACCCGAAAGTGGCATTAGTTCTATCGTAAATATTCCTACTTTTGTCAAATATGTTCCAAACATAGATCTGCACACAGTTCCTTTCACAGGTGAATTAAGCACATACTTAAAACTGACCTCTCTGTCCTCTTTCAGCACTTCAACATCTGATGTGGGTTTTAAATGTCACCTATTACTAGTATATCCTTTTCCTCCAACCACACATAGATCATTAATCATGCTCAACCCTACGCAACATTTTGCAGAGTGACATTAACTCCTATGCATGCCTGGTGCTCCCATCACTCTCAGATAGAATTACCACCTCTAGTTTCTCAACCCTTCTTCAGATTTTCACCATACATTCTTTCCATTGAACTCTAAATACCCTAATACAGCTCCCTCTCTATTATCTGTGCTAATGGCACACTGCAGTAAGTGAGAGCCACAGAAAACTTGTAACTTCAATTTAGCCTTTGATCCTCTCCTTATTGCCCTTTACATAAGTTGATAATAAGCAGTGAAATTGACAGATTGAAATGTCACCTCTGTCTGCCCTCTGACATAAGTGTTAATGAAAAGGAATATGACAAGGGTCTGACAGGACATTAGGAAAGAAAAAGTGAGGGGCTGGCTGACCCATATGACAGCCAGCTCTTCTTGATAATTGAGTTTATTTTAGCTATTTCTTCTACAAATCATCCTGTGAGTTGTAGTTGAATATTGCACTCTTCTTATCTTTGACTTTGTGACCAAGTAAGTCACTGAGTACTTCCAAATCACAGATTTTCCATCTATTCAGGTGGGTCAACTAGAATATTCATGACAATTTCATAAGTCAAAAGTATAGGACCTGGCTTGCCATCTCACTAATAAATCCATAAAAAAACAGAGAAGGATTACAAATCATAAGAGAAAATCATGAGAGGATTTTCAGTTAACTGCAAGATCAATGGACCTGAGTTCAGAATCCCACAAGGTGGCTCTTGTACACTTTGCTGCCATAAATAAATGGAAAATATTTACTAGACTGAAAACAAATCGAGGGGATGGTTACATCCTCCTAACTTGTAATGCCCTAACAAAGACAAAGAGGCTACAGTAATCGAGAAACTCAGGAGCTATCCAGCCATCCTTTTGGGTACAACCTCCCTCCACAATGCCTCATTTTCTAACTCTCTTCAGAGATTGTTCATTGTAACTTCTGGAGACCAATAAATCAGTAAATGGGAGGTGAAAAGAGCTGGCAATGATACACTGTGACTTTAGAGATCTGGCAGTTTTCTTGTTAGAGTAAGAACAAACAAAACAAAACAAAACAAAACAAAACAAAACATCAAGCTACAGAAATGAGAAGAGCCTGGTAATGACATATATTCAATTGGGAAGAGATAGAGTCCCTCTCAGGGGAAAACACCACTAAATATAAAGAAGAAATGACTACTAGACATGAGAATTTGAAGAGAAGCTTGTAAAGCATCAAACTGTCTTCCAGTTGAAGATCTGGGAAGGGGATTTTACCAATGCCCAAGTAGTCAGGGAGTTAGATAAAGAGGAAGCCACTTACCCTGCCTATTGGCAAATACCAGGATTGGAGAGAACTTGTCTCATTCCAGGGTTGGTAAGTGGAGAGAAAATAAGATGAGATCCCGAACCTGAAAATATGGAGCATTGGGAGCAATGGAAAAATCATTCTAAAGTTTAGAGTAAAAGCATACTTTTAAAAATCACATAATACAGTAACCATAAGACAGATTTTTTGAAAGAGTACATATCAATAAGGGTAAGATTTTGTGATTTCTCTGAAATAGGAGAAGAAAGTCATGAAGAGAGAACATTTAGATAAAATTGACAACCCAATAAGTTTTAAAGACAATCTGCCAAGATTAAAAGGGATCCTACTGAGATAAAGAAAAAATTAAATGAATTAAAATTGCAAAGTAAGAGAGAAGATGATATTAAGGAGAGAAGACAACAGAGATGCAGCCTCCAAGAGATAGGTATTCCTAAGTAAGAAATTAGGGTGTTGAAAACAACATTAACAGTGAAAGACATAATTGAAGATGGAATTTCTGAAGCTGAAAATATTAGTTATGCCAAGAGAAATGATTCACTTTATTGCTCAAAAAATTATTGCGAATAGACCCATATTTAGATGCATGCATTACTTTATTTTTATAAATAACATATTTCAAATATACAAGAAATTAGAGGGCATTATAATGAATATCCTAGTACCCACTACACATTTTTAGCAAAAGCAAACATTTAATTTATTTGTACAGGTCCTTTTCTTTAAGAAGTAGAATGTTATGGGTACAGTTAAAGCTACCCAATCTCTTTTCCCTTCTCCTATGAAATAAAAACTATCCTGAAATTGGTATATATCTTTCCTGTTTATGTTTTTCTATTTTCTTGTATTTGCATGAATCCATGAAATATACACATGATTGAGCTTAATATTTTAAACTTTACATATATGGAATAATTTGTGTAGCATCTTGTAAGTCACTGTAAGGAACTTGGTTTCCACGTTGAGTGAAATGAGAAACCATTGGAGGAGTCTGAGCAAAGAAATAGCATGATCTGACACATATTTTCAATGAATTTTATACTACAGACTGTAGGAAGCTAAGGGTGGGAGCAAACGAGAGTGGCTTAGACCAAGGGTGATAGCAGAGCAGAAGTAAGAACCGAATGAATTCTAAGTATATTTTTAAGGTAGAACCAATGAGATAATCTCTGTTTTATTCACATTTGTATCCCTAATGCTTATCAGGGCACAGCAATTTTCTACACTACCTAAAATCTTCATTCCACATGTAGCAGGAAGGATTGTTAGGAGAAAGGGACTACTAACCATTATGAAATATATAGTGCCAGCTCAACATGCATTAATGGAGATATGCTTTCTCCTGCTTACATTCCACATGATAACATTGATGTTACAAGATTCTGTTGATTAATGAATTTGTGGGAAAGTTTCCCAGTTAAATTTAGATAAATATATCCAAAATATATATTATATGGAAGTATTTCACTAGTGGGTAGTGGGTTGCTGCTTATCCTGGTCCCCAGGCCCTTGGAAATGTTTTCTGTAGCCTTGATACTAGAAGGACAGCTTGGCTGGATATAAAATCATGTTTGTAATTTCTTTCTTGAGTGTTTTTAAAATACTGCTCCATTGCTACCTTGTTTTGTTTTTGAGAAGTCCAATCCCAGTCTAATTATCTTGTCTTTGTAAGTTACTTGATTTTTTTGACTTGGAGAATTTTTCTTTACCTTTAATGTCATTAGGATATCTCTCAGATTTGATCACTGCAGGTCAATTTTCCCTGATACCCAGTGAGCATTTTGATATGTAGATTTGGATATTATTTTATTTCCATAAAGCTTTCATGAGTTAGAGTTTTAAATATTAGTTTGTTCCACCATTTTGTTTATCTTCTTAAGGGACTCCAGTTATATTTCAATTGGATCTTCTTTTTCTGACTTTAATTTCACCCATTTTATCTGTGACTATTTTTACTTTT
Source organism: Choloepus didactylus (assembly GCF_015220235.1). Classification (NCBI taxonomy): domain Eukaryota; kingdom Metazoa; phylum Chordata; class Mammalia; order Pilosa; family Megalonychidae; genus Choloepus; species Choloepus didactylus. Next base: position 51,525,419 of record NC_051313.1, read on the forward strand.
TTCTTTACCTCATTTTCATTCTCTTGGTTGCTTTTCTTCTTTACCTTAATGCCCTTTATTGAGTTTTCATACGAATCTATTCTTCCATGTGAATCTTGTAATATTTCCCTCATATCTAATATGATTTTGTCTTTTTCCTCTATTTCCTGAGTTCAATCCTTTTCCCTTCATTTCTTGTGCTGGTTTGAATCTGTTATGTACTCCATAAAAGATTTTAATCCACCCTTGTGGGGGCAGACCTCTTGTGGGTGAAATCTTTTGATTAGGTTGTTTCCATGGAGATGTGATACCAACAATTCAAGGTGGATCTTGATTAGTTTACTGGAGTTCTTAAGAGGGCTCAGAGCTGACACAGGCCCAGACATTTGGAGATGCAAATAGAAAGACATTTAGAGATGCAAAGCTAAGAGACGAAGCCCAGAGTTTGCCCAGAAGAAGCTAAGTGAGAAACCACAAATGCTTAAAGAGAAAGACACTGGAATCAGAAGCTGAAAGCAACACAACCCAGGAGCAAAGGACCAGCAGACACCAGTCATTGCCTTCCCAGCTGACAGAAGTGTTCCAGACACCATTGGCCTTTCTTCAGTGAAGGTATCCTCTTGTTGATGCCTTATTTCAGACACTTTTATGGCCTTAGAACTGTAAATCTATAACTTAATAAATCCCCTTTTTAAAAGTCAATCCATTTCTAGTGTATGCATTCTGGCAGCTTTAGCAAACCAAAACAGATTTTGGTACCAGAGAAGTGGGATGCTGCTGAGTTTGCAAATACCAAACATGTTGGAATGGCTTTTTAAATATATAAGGGGCAGATTCTGTAAGAACTGTGAGAAGCTTGATAGGAAAGGCTGAGATTGCTTTCAAGAGACTGTTGGTAGAAATATAGACTCTAAAGATACATTCAATGAGACCTTAGACAGAAATGATGAATGTGTCATTGAAAACTGGAAGAAATGTGATCCTTGTTTTAAAGTGGCAGAGAATTTGGCAAATTGAGTCCTAGTGTCAGATGGTGGCAGAATTTGAAAGTGATGAGCTGGGATACTTAGCTGAAGAGATCTCAAAATTAACTGTGGAAAATGCAGCCTGGCTTCTCCTTGCAGCTTATAGTAAAATGCAAGAGGAAAGAGATAAGCTGAGAACTGAACTATTGGGTACAAAGAAACCAGAAACTGATGGTCTAGAAAATTCTGGGCTTCCAGAAAGTGAGATCCCATAAGCTAGTGCCCCATGTGAGGATTTAATGAAACCTGGAACCAGCCAGCCATTTCAGTGCAAGCCAGGATTGGAGATGGAGTTATCCAGAAAGGATTTGCAGAAAGTCCTATTGTCTGATGGTTTTGACACCTATGCTGCATAACAAGCCAACAAATATTTTGTGAGATCTGTATAAATGGAACCACTGCCAGCCTGGACTCAAAGAGAAAGAAAAGAGACAGATTGAAGGAAAAATTTCTTCGAAGGCAGAAGCATGGAAGCTGAGGTCTGTAGTCAAGGCACTTTGGGCCAGGAGAGTGGACCCATACATGCATGTGGAGAGGGTGAGCTTGCCCCAGGGTTCAAAGAGGGTATAGAACACTCCCCAGGAGTTAGAGAGAGCCTGGCCACCACCCCACTGTTAGGAGAGGGGCAAGCCTATGCCCCAGAACTGTCAGAGAGTTCAGGTACCACCCTGATGCTTGAGGAGGGTGGGGCTAAAAACAAGGTGGTCTCCCCAATACTTGGATATGTTGGAGCAATCACTCCAGTTTGGAGAAAACAGGGCTGCTGCTGACGAAGGGGCACTTCCCAAATATGGGTTCATTGCTCATCTCAGCTAATAGGAGTCACACCAAACCAGGCTGAAGCAGAAAAGATGATTTAATTTATTGGTAGAAAGCAGGGGAAGTTTGCCCAAATCTGCCTCCCCAAAGTGTTTCTCCAATTTGGTTTTATACCCAGATTCAGAGACAAAGAGATAATCATTCAATTAACATGCATCAAGAGCGATAGGCAAAAGGCCCATCTATCTAGGAGGTGTGGGGCAACCTCCCAGTAATTTAATTGGTCAAACCCATTAGAGATAACAGCAGTCAATTATTTTTGTGAACATGTAGCAGATTTGGAGAACTTTGGTAATTTATTATCTCCTGTTTTCCTATTTCCTTCAGGAGTTTGGTGACACCTGTGAAAGGTGCATACTTTACATTTACATATGTTTGCATAACTTACATTTACAAATTGCTCCTTTGTGAGAATAAAATCTACCATTATAGCCTGCTTTCAGTTTTAAAGGTTACATTTTAAGGTTACTTTACAATTTCCTGCTTGTTTACAGTTGTTTAAGATTATATTTTAAAGTCACTGTTACACTGCCTAAGCCCTTAGAAAGGGTGGAACTCCCACTCTCTCAAGTCCTAAGGATAAAACATCTTTGTATAAATGACTCATAAATTTTGAAATTTAATAGAGTTTGCCCTGCAGGCTTTAGGGCCTGTTTGGGTCCTGTGACCCCTGTTTTCCTTTCAATTTCTCCCTATGGCAATGGGAATGTTTATCTTATGACTGTCCCTCCTTTGTATATTGGAAGCAGATAACTTGTTCAAAGGTTCACAGGTCTACAACCAGAGGGGAATTTTGCCTTAGGACAAACTACACCTATACCAGATTTTAATAAGACTTTGTATTTATCTACTGTTACTGAAATGATTTAAGCTTTGTGATATTGTGATGGAATATATTTTGCATATGGAAAGAACACCTTTTGGAATCCAGAGAGTGGAATGTGGTGGTTTGAATCTGTTATATGCCCCCAAAAAAGACTGTGTTCTTTTAATCCACTCTTGTGGGGCAGACCTATTATAGGTGGGATATTTGATTAGGTTGTTTCCATAGAGATGTGACCCCCAGTTGTGGGTGAGACCTTTTGGTTAGATTATTTCCATGGAGATGTGACCCCACCAATTCAAGGTGGGCCTTAATTAGTTCACTAGAGCCCTTAAGAGAGCTCAGAAAGAGACAGAAAGAGCTCATAGCCAAAAAGACCCAGACACTTGGAGATGCAAACAGAAAGATGTTCAGAGATGCTAAGCTAAGAGATGAAGTCCAGAGTTTGCCCAGGAGAAGCTAAGTGAGAGCCCACAGATGCTTGAAGAGAAAGCCATAGGAATCAGAAGCTGAAAGCAATGCAACTCAGTAGCAAAGGACCAGCAGACACAAGCTATGTGACTTCGCAGATGAAAGAGGAGTCCCAGATGTCATCAGCCTTTCTTCAGTGAAGGTATCCTCTTGTTGATACCTTAGTTCAGACACTTTTATGACCTTAGAATTGTAAATTTGTAACCTAATAAATACCCTTTATAAAAGCCAATCCATTTCTGATATATTGCATTCTGGGAGCTTTAGCAAACCAAAACATTTCTTCTTTGATTTTTGTATCCAGTGAAATAAGTTGTATTTTCAGAAGGAACATTAGAACTCTGCATTTTGAGATGCTTTCGTTTGTTGTCATATTTATCAGGCTTTATTTTCCTGGTATTTCCCACCTCTGAATTAATATTACCTATAAAATTATCCAAACCCCCATAGTAAACTATTAATAGTCATATTTTAAATGACATCAAGTTTCATCAATATATCTATTCAAGAGATTTTCATGTTAACCAAATCTCTCAGAAGATGGCTGACAATATTTTTTAATTTATGGTATTTTATAATTAGCTTTAATTGAAACTACCTCAACATTGTGCTGCATTTTCTTCAACACAATTGCTCTTCCAGCTCTATTAATGAGGATTCTGAGCCTGAGCAGCCAAAAAAAAAAACACGCTTGTGGCTGTCACATTACAAGGTCACTGGGAAATCAGCACCAGAACTCTCACCTTGTTAATCTGGTTCAATAGTCAAGATATACTCAGAGTAATAATCAGTCAGTAAAATTCTAATGTCTCCCTTTGTGACATGAGAGAATTTCCAATTCAATTCTTTTGACTGCATTTTCAGTTAAGACATCTTCCTCAGTTTATCATAATTCATTTTTTATCCACTTCCTAAACTCTTTCCAAAGATCAAGTCTCAAATTTGGCTAAACTTTGTCATGTTTCCATATTAAATCCAAACTGTTTCTGAACTAGATGAATAATGCTTGTGCCAGAGCTGAATTAAAGGATGAGTCTTTAAAGGAAACTAAAATATCAATGAAATATAGTAAAAGATAGTGTCACTTAACTTAGTTTCTTCCATGCACCTCTTTATATAACTGACAAAGCATAAATTGGTCCCTTTGTTACTAGGTTAGGCAGGAAAGAAATGGCACACTCAGGTAACTGAAGATTTAAGAGAGGGAATGTCTACAAAGTTGTGAGCAGGGTTTAGGGAGGCCAACAAGGGATCATGACATCCAGTGACCATCACCTTGGCCTGCAAAGAAAATGGAAGAGAGTGGTTTCCAGAACCCAGTGGAAGGATGAAGCCAACCTGCAGCAACCAGCAGGGAAGGATGTAGGAAAATGTCCCCAATCTTACCTCTGTCTTTCTATCATCTGCCAGTGCTTTCTGTTGTCTGACTTCAACTGGAAACCAGAACGCAGACCATATACTCCTGTGACAAAGAGCCAAATGAAGTAGAGTGGTGAATGGATATGGAGGAGCAAATGCAAAATAACCAAGAGTTGCCTCTCTCTTTAGTGACTGGGTATGATTAACTCCATCCAGTTATAAGAAACAGGAATATTGAGAAACACTAAATAAGTCAAAATGTACCTTACATTCAATGACTATAATAATCTTGAGCTTTCAATATTAATATATATGCAACTTTTGTTAATAGAAAGTTAATTTTTCCTCCTACCACTAAACAAATATGAAACCAATAGGAATATCAGTTAGAATGGGTGCCAATTATACTACTTGTGTTTCTCAGATGCCAAGATCCAGTTCTCTTTGGGCTGGTCTGAAAAGAACTGGATGGCCTTCCCAGCATGAGTTGTTTTGACACCTTTTGATGCAATGAGGTGAGCATTTCTTATAAATGTTTGTAATCAGTTCCATTTTGATTGATTGTCAGGAAGGAGATTTTTAAAATTCTTAGCCAGTAGTAGATTTTCAGCTTAGACATTGTAGTTTTCATTTCTAGATGTTTGATTGGGGTCTTATTTATGTCTTACATGTTTGTTCTTAACTCTTTTTTTGGTCCTATTCCTTCATTTCTGCCACTAGTGTAAATCTTGCCTGGAGTTTTTCCTTTGTTTTGGTCTCTGCTCTCTTCAATACATGTCCCATGACTTAGCATCCACCCTGTACCCCAGTTTCAATGACTCTCTCCTGTCTTATTCTTCATTGCCTCTTGGAAGGTATGGTGTTAGGCAACTGTGTTTGTCCAAGCAAGCTATTAAAGGCATAACCCAGGGCATCTCTCCTGTAGGCAGTAGAGTCTGGCAATAACAAGATTGGGTTAAGGCAAATTCATCCCAGGCTGCTATTAGGGATGGCAGTCAGCAGATCAGAAGGCCTTAGCTGTGAGGCTGAGGTTCAGAGACAACACACAAGTCCCCAGGAAGTCTGGTATAATTACAGTCCCTTGTCTTTATCATTCTGAGTGATGAAGCAGAGATCTAGGCAATGTACTTAACTTTTTAAAGATATAGATACAGTTGTAATAACTTTTAATATGCTTCTTGGCTAAATTCTAACATCTGTATCAGTTCTGGTTTGGTTTCAAATGGATTGATTATTCTCCTCAGCATGCATCACATTTTCCTATTTCTTTGCATGCTGGTGATTTTTTGTTGGATGTCAGAAATTGTGATGTTTATTTTGTAAGATGCTGGATGTTCTTTTATTCCTATAAATATTCTAGTGCTTTGTTCTAGGACATGGTCAACTTACATGGAAGCACTTTGATCCTTTCAGATCTTGCTTTTCAGCTTTGTTATGTGGGACAAAAGCAGCCTTTAATTTATTAAGGTCTAATTTTGCCCCATTACTGAGGAAAAACCCTTTTGAGTGTGCTGTATAAAACTTTCTGATTTATGAGGTTTTACACTCGGGCTGTTGGGAAAAGAATTATTCCCAGCCCTATGTAATCTCTGAGGCATATTTCCTTTAATCTTTCCAGGTGGTACTTTCCCCAGTCTTGGGTAGTTTCCTCACAAGCATATGCTGATCAGTACTCAGCTGAAGACTCCATGAGACTCCTCTGTAAATCACCACAACTATCTTGTTTATGCAACTCTTTCTTCCCTGGTACTCTGCCCTGCCAACTCCATCTATTTGGCCTCCCTGGACCCCCAGCTCCATCTCCTCAACTCAAGGATACTTCCAGGCTCCACCTGGGCCCCCTCTCCCTGTGCCATGATCTGGAAACTCTTTCCCAGAAGTAAGCTGGTCAATCTTGCCTGCTTTGTGTCCTATCTTTTTGTGATCACTGTTCTTCACTCTGTGATGTCTAATGTCTTGAAAACTATTAGTTCATATTTTGTGAAGTTTTTTAGTTGTTTCATGTGTGAGGACAAATCCAGGCCCTGTTAATCCACTTTGGTCAGAGGTGGAAGCCCTTGCCGCTTCTAAGCACTACTTTTTTTTCCTTTTCCAGGCTCAATCCATCCTTATTTTGATGTATTGCCTTTCTTTTAATTGCAATTTTATTAAGATATATTCACACACCATATACCATCTGAAATATACAATCAATGTCTCACAGTATCATCATGTAGTTGTACATTCATCACCACAATCAATTTTACAACATTTTCCTTATTCCAAAATAAAAAAAAAATAAAAATAAGCACCCTAAATATCCCAAACCACTTACCCCCTATTATTTATACATATTTTTGTCTTTATTTTATTACTCATCTGCCCATACACTGGATTCAGAGAGTGTAAGTCGCAAGGTTTTTACAATCACATAGTCACACAATAAATGTTATATGGTTATACAAACACCATCGAGAATCAAGGCTACTGCATTACAGTTCAACAGTTTCAGATATTTCCTTCTAGCTATTCTAATACAATAGAAACTAAAAAGGAATATCTATATAATGCATAAGAATGACCTTCAGAATGACTTCTTGACTCTATTTGAAATCTCTTAGCCACTGAAATTTTATTTAGTTACATTACTTTTCCCCTCTTTGGTCAAGAAGGCATTCTCAATCTCATGATGCCAGGCCCAGACTCATCCCTGGGAATCATGTTTCATGTTGCCAGGGAAACTTACACTCCTGGGAGCCATGTCCCACGCAGTGGAGGGGGGGGGGGGGGGGGGTTGGGGGTGGGCAGGGAGTGAGTTAATTTGCAGAGTTGGCTTAAGAGCAAGGCCCCTTCTGAGCAACAAAAAAGGTTCTCTGGGAGTGACACTTAAGCATACTTATAAGTAGGCTTATCTTCGCCACTGGAGAGAGAAGTTTCATAAGGGCAAAGTCTCTAGATCAAGGGATTGGCTTATTAAATTGTGAGCCCCTATTGCTTAAAAGAATAGCAGGAATTCCCCAGGTGGGGAAGTTCAATAGTTCCATATCTTTCCCCAGTCCCTCAAGGGGACGTTGAAAATTTTTTTTTATTTTCTACCCCAAATATTCTGGGATGTATTGGGGTATTACATTAGCCTGTGCAGAATAACAGGAACTCATTCCCTATTCTAGCTTTCATGTAATTGCATTGCTTAAATTAAACTGACCAAACAGGTTAAATTAGATACTGTGCTACAGAAAACATAAGTGTTTAAAAATAATTATCAACTTTCCTTCAGATTCATTATCTTTGAAATGTAACACTAATCACTTTTCCCATCTGAAACTCAAAAAAAAATTACCAAAAAAATAAGTACCAATAGTCAGTTTCTTTTATGTCAAATCACCTTTATTTAAGTGTTAATCTGAGAACATTAATTTTCATTTGGACAAGCACAGGAAAAATCATACTTATTCCATTCCCAATATTTTCAAAAGTCCCATTGAAATAGTACTCCCAAACCCAATGGAGGAAATAAGGGGTAATTTCAGAATTTTGGAACAGGTGCCACAGAATTTTGAAACAGGTGCCTTGACCACAACCTTCATCACTTTCATTTGTCTAGAAGATAAATTGTAATTTGCTGTTTTATGGCTGCATCCACCACAAGCATATTAGAACTCTTCCAGTCTTTTGAAGACGACTAGGTTAGGCAAGCTATAACTGTAAACTTAGATAGCTTCAAAGCTTCAAAGCAATGCCAGCTAATAAAATTTTGTATTCACCAACCAAACATTCCATGCACCCCCTCTTCCCTCAGATTTCAGAGTACCCTTGGACTTAGAAAATGCAGATGTGTTCTGTCCCTGGAAAATGCCAGATGTGCATAATGATAACATGGTATTCAAGAATAAGAAATCCTTATGCAGACATTGGTTCTTAATGATGCTTAACTACCTGCTCTTGTCAATAATCACAGGATGTACTGCATGAATATCAGGGCTGTGTCTGCAATCAAAATTCTTTAGATGTCTCTATTGATATTTTAAGAACTTTGTATGTTATGTGGGAATTCAGAGGTAATTGGGACTTCGGTAAAAACAAAATAATCCATTTGTTAACCAACACATGGCATTAGGATTAAACTATTAAAGATGATTAAAACTATACTTTTTATTCCAGTTTTCTACTAAATTTCTAGTTTCAATATTGGTAGAATCATAGACATTGAAAAAATATTTATTGCTGCAATAAATACTGGCTAAAGGGTGGCTGGGTCTCTCTCTATATAAGTATTGAAAGAATGAACAACCCTGATTCTTTAAAACGGAGTCTACTTAATTCCTTACCCACTTACACTCTAGACTTAAATTTTTATATATAATGAAGTATATATTTTACTTTTGGGGCTAGTAAGTTAAAAGCTCACAAAACTAAGAAAAAAATTAGAAGGCAAGATAAAATTTAATAATCTGTGGTTTGAAATTCAAATGTGATGTTTGCTGAATGCTTTTAAATAAGACATATGGAGAAATGAATCCTTTTATTGAAAAAAAAAGAATACTATTAGAATGTATCAATAAGGACCTCTTGTCTGGTAATTCCTCCACTGGAGCACACCAGACCTTTCTGACACATGATGTTTGTTCCGTCCCTTGCCTGGTCTGTGCTCCCCAGATTCCATGCTCCTCCCTCTGCACTCAGAACCTCCAGAGCTTTCCAGTCTCAAGAGCCTGAGCTGACACAGCCCCTACCATTCCTCCTCACTGACTGGGCCAGTGCTTCTAGCTTGTTGTCTTTCCATCCTCCTTTTTTCCCTCTCGTTTTGCTAATGTTGTCAACAGTAGGATCTCCAAAATCTTAGACTAACACCTCATCCCTGAACCTCTCCATAGCACACCACCCACTCCTGGTGTCAACCACTGTTCACGGGCAGTCAATTCCTCCAGCAGGTTTCTCCTTATTCACTTTTCTATCATATATGCAGATCCGCCCTTCAGAAGGGTCTCATCTGAATTCCACCATCACGGTTGTAAAAAATTCAAAAGCATAAAAGGGAGACCAGAACTCAAGTGTTGGGGAAGCACTGATTTATGGAACAAAATTCATTGAACTGCAGGCTTCATAAATGCTCAACGATATCTGCTGAATTGTGCAATTAATGCCAATAGCTGAACATTGTATTTTTCATCTGGTTGTTGGTGTCATGTAGACACTGAATTAGATTAATGCAATGAAAGAATTATATAAAATTCTAGTTGAAATCTAACACCTAAAATAGCATCAGCTAAAGTTTGATATGTTTCGAAGTCTTCAAAGACATCTGTGAATGACTAAAACAATGCTGTTTATGTTTAAGTCTGTAATTAGGCCAAAGTTTAATTTGTAGTTATTAAATATGGCCTTTCCTCAAGTAACTTGGAAAACATATTTTTAAGACATTAATCTCTTCTAACTAAACTCTTTGACATTTAATTACCAGGCGTTTCCAGGCTCTAGTGACTATATTCAACAAATTATTAGTTAGAGTCTGTAGAATATCATATTTAGTTTGGTTTTTATAGTAATAGATTTTTCATATTCATCAAATTAATAGTATGTGCCTTTAATCTAGCTAACATGCCAATTCCAATTTTAATTCAATCCTATCTGGCTTCTATATATTATGCTGGCAGTTAATTTTCATTAAACTTTTCATAAAAGTTGCAATAACCTCCTGTGTGTTGTGCTTCTCAAGGACACATATTACACAAACACACACCTCCCTCCAGATTTATTAATCTCCTAATTTATAAATGCTTCCTAAGTGGAACTAAGATTGTTTCAGGTCAGCCTGGACACAGAATTTCCATGCCTAGGTGCCCCCATGTGTAACTGATCCAGTGCCTTGCATTTTCTTTATGTTCAATCAATGTCTGATGACTGACTTCTAAGAAGACATGAAAGTTTCTCTCATAAAACAATATTCAAAATTATGCAATTATATAGAAATCTATCAAAGCAATATACAAACACTTGTGCTCATTTTTTTTAGGATATCAGAGAATACTGTCTTATACTTGTAAAGAAAGGGAGTGGGTAACCTTGAAAATATAATTTCTATTATGATGTTTAAATTGAAGATGATTTCTGGAAAAAATACATAAAGCTAAGATAATCAATATTGAGCTTTTTACTATGTGCTTTCCTGAAACTGTGATGCATCTGTAAAGCATAATTCTGTGAATATAAAATATTATTCTCTTAGCATATATGAAGGGCTTTTAAATGTTTCCAGCTCTGCATAAGTGGTTTATATGCTGTGATGTTTTTATATACACCCTATTCTCCCTTCAGTGATTTATATATTTATATGTTATAAATATTTCAGATTTTAAAAAGTTGTTAGTGAAAATAGCTTGTTGACATCTTAATTGATATTAATGGTCTTTCCATAAATAATTAACTTAGATTTATAAAGTTAAAACTATGGATCTAATTGTTATGAGTTATACTGGTAATACTGCCCACACTGTGGAAAGTAGAAGAGATGGCCCCACAACTTCAGCGCAGCTGGCAGGCAGCCTGATCAGCAGGTTGTTAGGGGCCATGAGAACACACTGCCTCCCTCAAATAGCTGACATTGGGGATTTCTTTCTCCTTCTCTTGTTCTTTCTCCCAATGCCAGGAATATCCTGCAACTTGTTACCCATCTCATTAGCTCACCTTTCCACTTCCATATTGACTCTTTCTCTTCCCAGCCACTGGTATTTTATTCTGATGCGCTTCCTAGGTAGATACAGTATATTGGGGTGAGCAGAGCAACATGCATATCTCTGATATGAATAGTTTCCAAGAAACATTTATTAACATACTTAACTCAGATTATCTAAAACAGAGACACTCCTTTGGTACAAATCTCTCTTCAGTTCATATTGTTTTAGCTCAGTACAGTAAAACCTAGTGAGGTTTCCTTTCATCCTCACCCCTGACCCCAGGCCCCACCTGCCCACCTGCTCTTACTCCTTCCTTGCTTGCTTCATGTTTTCCCAGATGAAATTAATTATTTATGAATTTTTTAAATTCTCTTAAATTTCAGAATCATTAGAAGAGTGAACATTTCATAAATCCTCTTGACTGAATATTCTACTGTACATTAGGTTAAAATAGGTACACAGAATATTTTAAATCACCTTTGTCATGATATATTGTCAACTAACTTTTTTTTCACACCAAAGTGAGAGGAGAATCTACTCTTTTTCTTGAGACTAATTAAAATATGAAGGATGATATTGTCATGAAAATAAAAATCCCATTGGCAAGTCCATGGCTCTACATCATTTTTTGAAGTCTTGGATTTGTGTGATGTGACCCTGAGAGTGAACTACTAGATATTTTTGAACAGGTTACGGTCTCAAAGTTTGTTCCTATGTCTATTTGTTCAAGAGTATACAAGTACCCACCAACCCTACTTATTGGGAAGAGCTGACACACTTTTTAATTCAACAAATATTTATTTAGCACCTACTATGCTTCCAGAAACTGTCCTACACATGGGATACAACAAGAAGAAGACAGATGTATTAGTTAGGGTTCTCTAGGGAAACAGAATCAATAAGAGATATCTATGAATACAAGATTTATTAAAGTGTCTCATGGAACTGTGGGTATGCACAAGTCCAAATTCCATAGAGCAGGCAGCAAACTGGTAACTCCAATGAAGATGTTTGATGAACTCCTCAGGAAATGCTTCACTGGTCAGCTGAAGAAGAAGTGAAGATCCTCTATCTGTCTCACTTAAAAGTTTTCAACTGATTGATTGGATTAAATCCAGCCAACTGCATTCTCTCCTTGTGGAAGATGTGCCCTTCATTGATGTCATCGGTCACAGCTGCAACCAATTGACTGATGATTTAATAAACCAGCCTGTTGGTTTATTAACCAGCCACAAACATCCTCATAGCAATGGTTAGGTCAGCGCTTGCTTGACCAGACAGTTGGGTACCATCACCTGGCCAAGTGGACACATGAACCTAACCATCACAGTCCACCCCTTGTCAAATTGGCAGTTATACACATCACCTAAAACCATACTTTATCTCTAAGTAGAGAATAATAACAGACATGCGTTTTGCCTAACAATACTCTGCTGTGCAGCGTACAGCTGGAAACACACTAAATCTCTCCAGAATAGGGTGCAAGTCCTTGGGTGACATTAACTCTTAAAATTGATTTCCTTTAGCTTAAATACAGCAAAATGAACAATACAGTTTATGCCATATGATAAGGGGATAAGAAAGAGAAGAAAACAAAGATATTTGCTTTACAGACAAATGCAAACAAAACAAGGAGGAAATATTCATGCCATCATAGTCCTCATTTCTGTAACTGGTCATATGGCCATAGTTCATATTTATCACTACCTTCCTCTACTACCCATTCCATGTTCCCTTTACCCTCAGCAAGCACTTCAGCTGGCCATGGTTCTTTGCCTCGTGGGGTGACCCAAACCTTATTCCTGAAGTTTCTTGGCCATTGTTAGTCCTGCCTGGATTGGGTTGTTGCAGTTTTCCATTGACTTGAATCACAGGGTGTCGTAGTACTAAGAGACGTCCTAGGGGATCTCCTGTATTCCAGGAAAACTCTTCTTTACTTCCTTTGTGTAGTTGCAGTGCTATTTCCCCTGATACTCAAGATCAATCACCCCAGCCAGTACAGTAATCCCCTTCCTTGCCTGTTGATTCAGAGACATAAGAAGCCCAAAGTGGCCAGGTGGCAGTCTTAACTTCCAGTTCAATGGGATTATTGTTGTATTTCCTGGTGGAAGCACCCCTCCTTTTGGAACAAAGACTTGTAGACCAGCAGAGCTTAAGCTTGCAGGGACAGGAAGCAAAAATTTGCCTAGCACATCACTAAGAGTGATAGTGAGTGTTGCCACTCCTGTTTCCACTCCTTGATTCCTGGACCCATGAATCCTGGTTATGGGAGAAACAGCACCATAGAGTGGACACTGATTCAGAGCATACACAGCCTCCTGGAAAACACTGCCCCAGCCCTGCAAGGTATTGCCACCTAGTTGGTGCCATAATTGAGTCTTCAATAGGCCATTCCACTGTTCTATCAACCCAGCTGCCTCTGGATGGTGGGGAACATGGTAAGACCAGATAATTCCATGAGCATGTGCCCATTCCCTCACTTCATTTGCTGTTAACTGGGTTCCTTGGTCAGAATCAATGCTGTGTGGAAGACCATGACGGTGGATAAGGCATTCTATAAGTACATGGATGGTAGTTTTGGCAGAAGCATTTTGTGCAGGGAACACAAACCCATATCTGGAGTATGTGTCTATTCCAGTAAAAACAAATCTCTGACCCTTCCATGATGGAAGTGGTCCAATGTAATCAACCTCCCACCAGATAGCAGGCTGATTACCTCAGGGAATGGTGCTATATTGGGGACTGAGTGTGGGTCTCTGCTGCTGGCAGATTAGGCACTCAGCAGTGACTGTGGCCAGGTCAGCCTTGGTGAGTAGAAGTCCATGTTGCTGATCCCATGCATAACCTCCATCCCTACCACCATGACCACTTTGATCATGAGCCCATTGGGCAATGACAGTTGCTGGGGATAGAGTTGCTGGGAATAGAGGCTGATTGGTATCCACCAAATGGGTCATTTTATCCACTTGGTTATTAAAATCTTCTTCTGCTGAAGTCACCCTCTGGTGAGCATTCACATGGGACACAAATATCTTTATGTTTTTTGCCCAATCAGAAAGGTCTACGCACATAGCCTTTCCCCAGACTTCTTTGTCACCAATCTTCTAATCACGTTCCTTCCAAGTCCCTGACTATCCAGCCAAACCATTAGCAACAGCCATGAATCAGTATACAAATGCACCTCTGGCCAGTTCTCCTACCAAGCAAAGTGAGCAACCAGGTTCACTGCTTGAAGTTCTGCCCACTGGGAGGATTTCCCCTCACCACTGTCCTTCAGGGACATTCCAGAAAGGGGCTGCAGTGCTGCAGCTGTCCACTTTTGGGTGGTGCCTGCATATCATGCAGAACCGTCTGTAAACCAGGCCCGAGTTTTCTCTTCCTCAGTAAACTGTTTGTAAGGAACTCCCCAAGATGCCATAGCTATGGGCTAGGAAAGAGGCAGTAAGGTGGAAGGAGTAGGGCCGTGGGCATTTGGACCACTTCTCATGTAACTTACTTGTGCCTTCAGGACCCACTTGAGCTTTATCTCATATATACCATTTCCATTTTATGATGGAGTGCTGCTGTGCACACCCAACTTTATGGCTTGGTGGGTCGAACAACACCCAGCTCATGATAGGTAACTCAGGTCTCATGGTAACTTTGTGGCCCATGGTTGAGCATTCTGTCTCTACCAAGGCTCAGTAGCAGGCCAACAGCTGTTTCTCAAATGGAGAGTAGTTATCTGCAGAGGATGGTAAAGCTTTACTCCAAAATCCTAAGGGCCTGCTTTGTGATTCCCCTATAGGAGCCTGCCAAAGTCTCTAAACAGCATCTCTATTTGCCACTGACACTTCCAGCACCATTGGGTCAGCTGGATCATATGGTCCAAGCAGCAGAGCAGCTTGTGCAGCAGCCTGGACCTGCCACAGAGCCTCATCTTGTTCTGGTCCCCACTCAAAACTAGAAGCTTTTTGGTTCGCTCAGTAAATGAGCTGGAGTAGCACATCCAAATGAACATGTTGTCTCCAAAATCCAAAGAGGCCAACTAAGCATTGTGCCTTTTTTTTTAATTGTAGGAGGGGCCAGATGCAACAGCTTATCCTTCACCTTAGAAGGGATATCTCGACAGGCCCCACACCATTGGACACCTAGAAATTTTACTGAGGTAGAAGGCCCCTGTATTTTTGTTGGATTTATCTCCCATCCTCTGCCACGCAAATGCCTTACCAGCAAATCTAGAATAGTTGCTACTTCTTGCTCACTAGGTCCAATCAACATGATATCATCAATATAATGGACCAGTGTAATGTCTTGTGGGGGGGGGGATGATCAAGATCCTTGTGGCAATATTATGACATAGGGCTGGAGAGTTGATATAACCCTGAGGTAGCACAGTGAATGTAAACTGATGGCCTTGCCAGCAGAATGCAAACTGTTTCTGGTGGCCCTTACTGATAGCATTTGCCAGATCAATAGCTGCATACCAGGTACCAGGGGATGTGTTGATTTGCTCAAGAAGTGATACCACATCTGGAACAGCAGCTGCAATTGGAGTCACCACCTGGTTAAGCTTATGATAACCCACTGTCATCCTCCAAGACCCATCTGTTTTCTGCACAAGCCAAATAGGAGAGTTGAATGGGGATGTGGTGGGAATCACCACCCCTGCATCCTTAAGTCCTTAAGAGTGGCATTAATCTCTGCAATCCCTCCAGGAATCCAGTATTGCTTCTGGTTTACTATTTTGCTAGGCAGGGGCAGTTCTAGTGGCTTCCACTTGGCCTTTCCCACCATAATAGCCCTCACTCCATGAGTCAAGGAACTGATGTGAGGATTCTGCCAGTTGTTGAGTATGTCTATTCCAATCATGCATTCTGGAACTGGGGAAATAACCACAGAATGGGTCCGGGGACCCATTGGACCCACGTGAGATGGACCTGAGCTAAGACTCCATCAATCACCTGATCTCCATAAGCCCCAACTCTGACTGGTGGACCAGAGTGACGTTTTGGGTCTCCTGGAATTAATGTCACTTCTGAACCAGTGTTTAATAATCCATGAAATATCTGATCATTTTCTTTTCCCCAATGCACAGTTACCCTGGTAAAAGGCCGTAGGTACCCCTGGGAAAGGCTGGGAGGAAGATTAACAGTATAAATTTTTGGCAGTGTAACAGTGTCCTTCCCCAAGTGTACCTGGCCTTCCCTTCATTCAAGGGGCTCTGGATCTACAAACTGTCTCAAGTCTGGGAATTGATTAAGGAGCTGTGATTCTCTGTTTTTGTAATTCAAGGGAAACTTTTGTTCACTTGACCTAGAATTCTTCTGCTTATATTGTTCAAACAAGAATTTAGTCAATTGCCCATCTATTTTACTACTTGGTACTCCATGATCTACTAGCCAACGCCATAACTCTCTGTGAGTCATATTATTTTAAGTGCTGCTTTGAGCCTGTTTTCCCTTATGGTAGCCATGCCCACCTTGTCTGTGGCAATTAACTGCAGCCACTTGCCTTCTGTTGACTCCGGATCCAGTTATCCCCATTGTGTTTAAGGATTCCAGCTCAGTGACAGCAGTCCCTACAGTAATATCTGACCTACAGAGAAGGGTGACTACAGACCTCTTCAGGGATGATGGAGCTAGTCTCACAAATTTATTCCTCACAGTCCTGGTAAAAGGTGTGTCCTCTGGACATTCCAGGGGTGTGTGAGCAGATCTTCTGTTCTAGTTTGTTAATGCTGCCAGAATGCAAAACACCAGAGATGGATTGGCTTTTATAAAAGGGGGTTTATTTGGTTACACAGTTACAGTCTTAAGGCCATAAAGTGTCCAAGGTAACACATCAGCAATTGGGTACTGTCACTGGAGAATGGCCAAAAACCTCTGTTAGCTGGGAAGGCATGTGGCTGGCATCTGCTCCAAAGTTCTGGTTTTAAAATGGCTTTCTCCCAGGTTGTTCCTCTCTAGGCTGCAGTTCCTCAAAAATGTCACTCTTAGTTGCACTTGGGATATTTGTCCTCTCTCAGCTTCTCTGGAGCAAGAGTCTGCTTTCAGTGGCCATCTTCAAACTGTGTCTTATCTGCAGCTCCTCTCTCAGCTCCTGGGCATCCTTCAAAGTGTCCCTCTTGGCTGTAGCTCCTCTTCAAAAGTCCATTCTCAGCTGCATTGAAATCCCCCGTCCCTCAGCTCATTTATATGGCCTCAGTGACTCAACTTAGACCCACCCCAGAGCAATACCTCCATGGAAATTATCCAATCAGAGTCATCACCCACAGCTGGGTGGGGTGCATTCCAAAGAAACACTCAACTAATTACAATCTAATCAACACTGATAATGTCTGCCCACACAAGATTACATCAAAGATAATGGCATTTGGGGGGACAGAATACATTCAAACTGGCACATCTTCCATGATAAATCCACTCTAACATTCCAATCTCTCTAAGCCTTTGAATTCCCTCCTCTACATTATACCAGGGCAGTTCTGGCATTTCAACCTCCAGTAATGCCAGCCACCTTTTGATCCAAGTTTCATCCAACCATCCAAATAAACTGTTAATGCCCTTTTTAACCCCTCAAGCTACAGCACTGAATGCAGAATTTCTGCTTAGTGGGCCCATATTAGTAAATTCAGCCTGATCCAACCTTATATTCCTTTCACCATTATCCTACACCCTTAATATCCATTCCCACACATATTCCCCTGGTTTCTGTCTGTATAAGTTGGAAAACTCATACAGTTCTTTTGGAGTATAGCGTACTTCCTCATGGGTCACACTTTGTACCTTACACTTTAGGGCTTGTTGGGACTTTAGTTACAGGTCTTGAAGCAGACTGGTGGTGGGGTGGGTCATGAAAAGAGTTAGAATTATCCCTCAAGCCATTTACCTCAGGACATTCTGTTGCATTTTCATCTCTTAAAACAGGATTAATCTCTCCAGACAGAGGAGTGAGGGCTGCTTCCTCAGGGGAGGTGATTACAGGATTAGCAGACACTGAAGGGTTAATCTCTTTAGGTGGAGGTTAGATGGCAGGCTCCTTAGGGCAGACTGGAGGTGTTGGGACTGTTCCCTCAGGACAGCCCTCTACAGGTAAATCTAACAATGACTCAGCAGATTCCAGGGTTCCAATGTCCTCACTGCCATTATTATCAATTCTTATGTCCCCATCCCAAGTTTCGGGATCCCATTCTTTTCCAATCAATGCCTTTACTTTAATAGCAGACACCCTGAGAGGTTGAGATTTTAGTTTACATTGTAAATCTGCTATTCACACAATGAGAGTCTGCATCTGGTTTTCAGAAATCTCAAGTCTGCGGCCACAGGAAATAAGATTTTCTTTCAGGGCATACATAGAAACCTTTACATCTGTCATAACGGTGTTTAAATTTTAAATTTGAAGCCTTAGCTTGTCCCTTTCTCTTACAACTTCATCCAATGTATCTAAGAGCAGCCAGTCAACATCATTATACCTCTTAATTCTGCAAAACTCTGTGAAGGTATCGAAAACACTGTCACCCAGAGCCTTGCTTCATGCAAGAGTATGATTAGGATAATCATATGGTGCTATTTTGAGCATCTCCTTTGCCAACTCATGCCATGGACTATCAGTGCCCTCTTGATTATTGGAAATGGAGTCATTAGTGCCTTTGAATCTAATCAGAGTAGAATACAAATTGTAAAAGCCCATTTTTAGATTCTGTTTCTTAAGAACCACTCCTGGTACCAAGTTGTATTAGTTAGAGTTCCCTAGGGAAACAGAATCAATGAAAGATATCTATGAATATAAGATTTATAAAAGTGTCTCATGCAACTGTGGGTATCTATGAGTCCAAATTCCATAGGGCATGCAGCAAACTGGCAACTCCAATGAAGATGTTCGATGAACCCCTCAGGAAACGAACTGGCAACTTCAAAGAGCTCCTCAGGAAATGCTTCGCTGGTCAGCCAAAGAAGAAGTGAAGGTCCTCTATCTGTCTCTCTTAAAAGTCTTCAACTGATTGATTGGATTAAATCCAGCCAACTGCATTCTCTTTGTGGAAGACGTGCCCTTCATTGATGTCATCAGTCACAGCTGCAGCCAATTGACTGATGATTTAATAAACCAGCCTGTTGGTTTATAACCAGCCACAAATGTCCTTGCAGCAATGGTTAGGTCAGTGCTTGCTTGACCAGACAACTAGGTACCATCACCTGGCCAAGTTGACACATGAACCTAACCATCACAACAGGTAAGGTCATTGCTCACCTGAAGCCTATATTTTAGTGAAGAGACACTAAAAAAGGAAAACAATGATTTCAGATAGTGGTAAATGATATGAACAAAGCTAAAGAGAGTAATAGGATAGAGAGTGACATTTCTAGGGGTAAATTAGACTGGGTGGTCAAGGAAGACCTCTTCGAGTAGGCAATATTTGAGTTGGGACCTGAATGAGGAGAGGGAGTCAGCATTTGGAAGATGTGAGGGAAGATCATTCCAGGCAGAGGAAACAGCAAGAGTGAATCTGTTGGTGTGAACTTGGTCAATTTGAGGGATAAAAAGAATTCTGTTTTAGCTGAAGCACAGTGAGAAAGGAGGTGAGTGCTCCCCAATGAGATCAAGGAAGTTGGTATATCATCATGTAGGGCCATGTTCAATACAATCAGGAGTTTTCCCTTAATTCTAAATGCATATTGGAAAATTTTAAGCAAGAGAATGGCCTGGTCTGGTTTATGTTTTAGAAAGATCACTCTAGGTGTAGGGAATGTATCCATTAGGAATCATTGCAAGAAATCCAAAACCTAACACAAACTGGCTTCGAGGGGATTTATTGGTTTATGTTACTGTAAATTTCAGGGGTAGAAAGAATTTAGGCATGGTTTGATTGGGGATTTTGCTCCATTTCTCTGAAATTCCTCTGGATCTACACCTTACTATGGTGGCTTCACCCTCAGATGGCTGTACAAGACAGCCACTGGCTCACATACCACCTCACATCCAGGAGGAGAGAGCAGGGTGGCTTCCTTTGACCTTTGGACAAATGTTCTCAGCTTTGCACTAATTGGACCACCTTGAACCAGTTCTCCAGCCAGATGAATGTCAGAGTCCCATTGGGTTATTACTGGATTATCTGAACCAATTACTGTTAAAATAGGGTTTGGATTTTTCTCATATGCTGTAAATCATCAGAGCTTGCCCTATAAATCAGGGTGGGGTCAATCCCACACAAACCACACAGCTACCACAGTAAAGAGAGGTGCCCTAGAGATTGTCAAGATAATCACCATGACCACTTCAGGGAGTAAGAGAGAAAAGAGCAGAACCAGATAGGATACTTTTGTCTGTCAAATTAAGAAATGAGAGTAGCTTAGACTGGGATGGTGGCCCTAGAGGGGGAAATATATTGAGATGGATAGACTCAATATATTGATGGTGGCCAAAGAGGTGAAAAGAAATTATTGGAATCCATATATTTTGAAGGTAAGGTCAAGAGGATTTACAGCTAAATTTGGAGTGGGATGTGTGCATTAAATTGTTAAGTATGAAAAGCAGGTTAGAAAACACTGTGTCTTTCCCATTTCTACTCCCAGTTCCTCCTCCAGGCCAAGTAAGGAGCAGGAGAGTAAATGTGAGTGACAGGCTCAGTTCCCAGCCAATTTTCACAAGAAAACAGGCCTCTCTGCTTCTCAATCCAAGTCCCCACTAGGCAGCAATGTCAGTGAAGTCAGACCTGTAAATATTTCATTATTGGCATTTGTTGCCCTTTTCAAATCAAGAGAGAAACAAAATG
This sequence comes from Choloepus didactylus, assembly GCF_015220235.1. NCBI lineage: Eukaryota > Metazoa > Chordata > Mammalia > Pilosa > Megalonychidae > Choloepus > Choloepus didactylus. Next base: position 51,546,299 of record NC_051313.1, read on the forward strand.
TATGTGTTGTACCCAGAGTTCTCCAACCTGCAGCCTCAATTTATCCTCTTGACTGGGCCACTGTTAGAGACACAAACTCCTCCCATTTTCCTTCCCAGCCCATTCTCACTATATTATAGTGAGGTTGGAGCCTGATTGACTTAAGTATATACCATGTACCAGGCTCTGTGCTGGGACTTAAATATGTTGACTCAGTCATTTGAATAACTCCTTTTTCTGTAAGATAACTTTTGACCCCCATCCCAAAAATGAAAAAACTAAGGTTATGTGGGATGGATATTTGGAGCAAAGGAAACTACAATTGCTGAAAGCCTACTATGTGCTTTTTCACACATTCTGTGCTGCACATCATCTAAACAATGCTGTTTGTTATATGAAGAATAAAAATTGTTAAAAATTTTGGGACGCAGTCATAGAGGGCATGAAGACTAATTGACTTTCAGGCAGGGAAGTTTTATTAGAGCAGCAGCATGGTGGGGGTCAGAAAGAAAAGTGTCGTCAGCTTGGCGGGGGTCTGAAATAAAGCTTCAGCCCGCCCGAGACAAAGGGAGAGCTGTATTTATGGTCAGCTATTAGAGGTGGTCAGTTGGTAAAGATGGGCAAGGAGTTTAGCTAATGGGTCAAATGGTGTATGGAGCCAGGGGCCTGTCGGGGTGGGATTTGAGAGGGAATGGTGTTGAGCCAATGGAAAAGTGAGTAGTGGGTTTTAGTGTCCTTTTAAGGATTGGAATGTATATAGCTGAGGAAGGTGGGGTTTGGACAAGATGCAGTGGCTGATCACCAGGAAGTTTTGCACAAAAAGCTTGTCTAGTGTGCCGTTTGTGAAAGCCCGCATTTGAAGTGGAATTTTCTAACAAAAATGAGACTTGGAGAGATCCAGCATTGTGTCCAAGTCCACACACCAAAGAAGTGATAGAGTCAGAATTCCAGCCCTGTTTCTTTCCAGATTCACAGTCTTTCCACCACACCATGTCTTCTTGACCAAGGTTGCCCATGACAGATTCAGACAGGCTTTGATGAGTATAAAGAAAGGGAGGTGAGAAAGCACTTCTAGGAAGTGGTATTCTCTTTCCAAAGAAGCATCCAATGCCCACCTTGGAAGACTTTCTGACCCCAATGTATACACATTTGTCCTTCATCACCATCACCAGTCCATTCTGCTCAACCCAACTCTCCATAGCAATCTCTGCTCAAATGTTGGCACTCTTAATGACATGTTATGCGGAATATATGTAAACATATACACACATACATACGTGTGGGGAGGGTCATGGTAATAGTATGTATTTCTGGCACTTTCATACACATTCTTTCTCTCATTTGATCTTTCAGCAACTCTAGAAGAGTTGGAGAAAATTATTTCCTTTTCCATTTATGAAGAAAACTGCACTCTATGAGGAATACTCATGAGAAACTAAATCTCAAAGAGGTGAAGGGACAATCCAATACTGTTTGGTGTCAAAAGGGATATATTTTACCTACATGTATGTAAATGTATGCTACAGGGTGAGACTTCCATGTAAACAAAGAAAATGGGTAATTTTAATCTTTTCATCCTCTAACAACAGGTTAGGTAGTTACTTCATGAGCAATGTTTTAGAGAAGGATATTCTTATAAGTGGCATTATAATTATCATAAAAACCCTCTAAAGATCCTCACATTTCCCATCTGCAGGCAGCATTGGGGGAGGCAACAGTTTGATGCGGCTGGCTCTGAATGCTAATGGAGCTATTGTTTTCTGGTCCCTTGTATATCCTGGACTCACCTCCCCCAGTGTGGAGGTGCTAGGGAGGCTGTGTGAGCCTCACACTCCTGCTGTCTTTCAAGGGCAGCCTTAAGGTCACGTTATTTTCCACCAGGCTGGCACGGCTCCTCTTCTCACCCTGCAGGGCCCCACACTGTCATCTGTCAAGAGCTTCCTCCAAATTTCAATGCAGATGAAATTCACACAGGCCATGTGTGACAGCAATTTGAAAACAGCAATATGCAGAGAACAAATTCGAGTTCATTTGTGCAAAAGGCATTTATAGAATGCCTATCATATTTTGCACAAGATGTTGAAAGATGGTTAATTTAAGGCCCTGGTTTATGAAGCATTTAAAATAAAAGTTAATGTTCCCAAAAGTTTATATATATATATATGTATATGTATGTGTGTGTGTATATATATATATGTATATATATATGGCAAAAAGTCAAAAGTAGAAAAACATATATCAGTGTATTAGTGTATTTCTCTTATTTATGCTCTTAGTAAATAAAATCTTCCAAAGCAGGAACCATACCTGCCCTATTATCTTTATCTTTTCTCATCACCTTATGTGATTAAACCAAATAAATGGCATTCACTAATTCAAAGCAGCAAATCAGTCTGTCTAAATGAACAGAAAATTGGTTTAGATTGATGCCTATACTGGCTTTATTCCCTGCACAAAAAATACACACTTAATTCCCTGTCCAGAGTGTCAAAAAGATGATATTGTGTAGGAAAGTTGAATAAAGTACAAAATGCCTCTTTATCATCCTATTTGACTATTATTAGCATAAATAATAATTAGCATGTAGTGGCAGTTCATTTTATTCCAAATGTGTTCACCTGTAATGGTGGTTGAAAGCCTAAGCTAAAAATGTCAGGATTTAAATGTTTAAAATATCCTTTTTCAAATGTAGTTAATATATTTCAGAAATGATTTCAATTGAAATTTTACCTAATTTTTTGAAAAAAAAAAAAATTAGTCTGTAAACACGGATGAAGTAGAGAGCTGGGCTGATCTGGGGATGGGGTTCTTCCAGGTGGGTGCTGTACTATTTAGGGTAAAGTTTAAGGTGCTGTGAATATAAAAGATCCCAACCTACTATAAAGTGGTTTATGTACAACAGAAGTTTATTTCTCTATCATAATAGTCCCAAGATGAAAATTCCAGGTTGACCAGGAGGCTCTGCTCTATGAGTTCATTCAAAGAACTAGGTTCCTCCCATCTTTTCCTCATCTGTGTAGTCAAAGTTGGTTGCTGTTTCATCTATGTTCTAACTCATGGGAAAGCGGGAAGAAGTCCAAAGCAAGCAGTTTTCTTTTTTTTTAAGAAAAAGAGGTGGGATTTTCAGGTATCACTTCCACTCACATTTCCTTAGTAAGAACTTAGTGGCATGGCCACCCCTGGCTAAGGGAGGCTAGGAAATACAGAAGTAGGAGAGAGATTGGCATGGGGGATCTGCAATCTTACATGGATACGATGGTCATTTGGAGCTGTAAGTACCCCAGAATACACATTCTTAAACTTAATCCATTCCTATAGGTGTGAACCCATTATAAGTCAAACCTTTTAATGAGGTTACTTTAGTTAAGATGTGGCTCACCTTAACTAAGATGGGTCTTAATCCTATTATGGGAGTCATTTATAAGCAGAATGAAACTCAGACAAAAAGGAAAACCACAGCAGGAGCAGTCAGAACTTGGACAGCAACAGAACCTGGAAGAGAAGGAAGAGACCAGGAGATGCCACCATGTGCCTTGCCAAGTGCCAAGCTAAGGACCAAGGATCACTGACAGCCAGCCTTCGAATGACCCAGTCTTTGGGAAGAAACCATCACTCTGATGACATCTTGATTTGGACTTTCTATTAGCCTCAAAACTCTGAGCTATAGCTAAGTCAACTCAGCAGGTGAACTCACTGCTCACTGCCCTCCCCCGCTACATGGGACTTGACTCCCAGGGGTGTAAATCTCCCTAGCAATGCAAGACATGACTCCCAGGGATGAACCTGGACCTGGCATCATGGGATTGAGAACATCTTCTTGACCAAAAGGGGGAAGCAAAATGAAACAAAATAAAGTTTCAGAGGCTGAGAGATTTCAATTGGAGTTGAGAGGTCACTCTAGTAGGAATTCTCATGCACTATATAGATATCCCTTTTTTGGTTTTAGTGTATTGGAATAGCTAGAAGTGAATACCTGAAACTATCAAACTCCAACCCAGTAGCCTTGACTCTTGAAGACGATTGTGTAACTATGTAGCTTATAAGGGTGACAGTGTGATTGTGAAAACCTTGTGGATCACACTCCCTTTATCCAGTGTATGGATGGATGAGTAGAAAAATGGGGTCAAAAAATAAATGAAAAATGGGGGGGGGTGGGGTAGGGAGGAATGATTTGGGAGTTCTTTTTTACTTTGACTTTGACTTTCTTTTATTCTTTCTGGTATAAGGAAAATGTTCAAAAACAGATTGGGGTGATGAACACACAACTATATGATGGTACTGTGAACAGTTCATTGTACACCATGGATGATTGTATGGTATGTGAATATATCTCAATAAAACTGAATTAAAAAACAAACTGAGTTAATAAACCCTCATTCTTTAAGCTAAAACATTGTATGGTATTGGCTTGAGCAGCCAAGGAAACCAAAACAGGTTTCAAAGAAAGACAAAGATTTTAATGGAGGGCTGGGTTGCAGGATGGACCTTGGAGCTTTCTGAATTAAGGAGTAATGAAAAGGTTCAAGAGACTGGTTGGTGGTCTCTGAGAGAACACAACCTTTGGAATGGCAGTGAAATGGGAGAGATGGTGTTTTGGTCAAGGAATAGTTTAAATTTCAGAGATGAGGAAGTTCAGAGTGATAACTGGTTCCAAGATGTGGCCAGTAGAGTGCATGACTGATATGCAGTGGAGGTAAAGATTGTTAAAGGGCACTGTGGAAATTTTTATAATTTACCTTTTCAGGTGTTACCTAACTATGGGTCTGCTGTGATGTCATGAACTCCAGTAAGAAATTTCTTTAAAAGTTTAATACAGCCTCTTTTTTAGTTAGCAACATTCATCCTAAGCCATGTGATTGGCTGAAAACTTCTTGTAGGTCCCAAAATTTAAATGGATGAAGAGGAGTTCGGGATCATGCTTTTGTATACCCTGACCTCTTGAGTTGGCACTTAGTTGTCACTGTCACTAAGTGGCCAATGGTGAGAACTGCATTCATTGCTAGAACCAATTAATGATGCATTTGCCTCTGAGCCTTCCCAAGACTCAGCTCTCAAGCTGTGGCAGTTAACTGACTTTCCAGGATAATGTTTATGTCATATCCTCCCCGTGGAATGTGCAATCTGTCAATCAGTTAAATGACAAATTACACAAAAGATATAGTCTGATGGATGTTCTATGCTAGCACATCCACAATTTTTTCTTTTGACAATTTGAAAAATGATTGTTTTCAGAATAATTGCATGCTTCTGAAAAATGGAACTCCCAAACATTGAAAAACAGAAAGAGGAAGAATGTTTGAAGAGACCATCTCTATAGGCAGACATGTCTTCAGATCCTGGCAAACTTCTCAAAGTGGATGGACATTGCAACATGGTGGCTGACAGGGATATTCATGGGAAGGATCATGACCTACTCAGGTACCTTTTGCTTTTTTCCTGCATAGTGGAGCTATGTTTGCTCCATACGTGAAGACACCATGTAATTTTTAAATACTCATTTAGAAGACAAAGAGGTGAAATTGATCAGGATTGAGAAGCAAACAGTAAACTAGTACATCCTCTCCAATCTCCACTTGGATTTAATGTGGCTTTTGATGTGGAGTAGGGGAGATGAAGATTGGGAGCTGAACCTCCATTCATTCAACAAACTCAACAATTAATTATTGAGCACTTTCTATGGGCCAGGCACTATTATGGGCACTGGAGAATCAGCAATGAGCAAAAAAGGCAAAAAACCCTGCCCTCATGGAGCTTATATCCCAGTGAGCTGGGGTAGACATTATCCCTGTTTTATAAAAAAGGAAGCTGAAGCTCAGAAATAAAGTGAGTAATTGACAGAATGAGGTTTCAGGCACAGGTCTGTCCTATTCCAAACCAGTGCTTGTTATCTTTACACTACAAGCAAGGAGTTGTAGCCTCCGTATCATTTGTAAGTCCTGTGAATTCTGCTATAAGGGTCTTTACAGAAGGCATTCAGATGCAGGCGATATCTTTGGCAGCAAATATATGTCTTTAAATTTACCTAATGAAAGTCAGGCTTAGCTAAGTGCCTCCACATTCCCCTGTGCCTGTCTTTTTATTACACTGTTTGCTGCATTATACTTAAATTAGTCTATGTATGTGTCTGTCTCCCCTCCTGAACTGTGAGCTCTTTAGGTAGGAACCATGTCTTACTTATCTTTTTCCCCAACACCAAGTTCAGGCACTATCAAGAGAAGGAACCAGAGATACAGGATTTCAAAGACCTGCATCTTTGAAGTACCCGCACTGACTGGTGTCTGGGACATATGTCCCCCTCCGTCCACCCCATCCCCCAGTGCAATACCCTGATAGATTCTCGGTAAATTCTTATTGAACTGAACCTGCTTGAATTTAGTTTGCAAAGGGGAGGTGGAATGGTCAATGGAGAGAAAGTGACACAAAGAAAATTCAAACTTGCAGCTAGATATTTTTTATTCTGTAAGTATAATACCTCCAAAGTGACTGACGGACAAACCCTTCTACCACTTATCTTCATGTGATGCTTTGCAGTTGGTAAAGCTCTTTGCTGTATTTAATCTCACTTGTTTACCTTGTGAAGTACCTAGGAGTGGTTTTACTTTTCCCATTTTTATCCATGATGAAGTTGGGACTCAAAGGTTTAAATGACTTGCCCCAAAGCATGCAACTTATAAAAGGGATTCCTGAACTTGAATCCAATTTGTACCTAGACCTATACCAAGATCTGCATTCCTTACCCTTCTCCTGCCTTGAATCTTAATATCAATTCTGCTATAAATGTGCTTTGTCATCTGAAAATAGCCTTAGACCTTATGCCTTTTTCCTGTATAGTGGAGCTATTTTTTGCTCAGTGCACAAGAACACAGTGAAATTGAAATTTAAAAAAAGGTAAAATTGTTCAGGGTTGAGAAACAAACCAGCAGTTTATCTTCAGTCTCTCCTTGGTTTTATCACGTCTTTTCACTAGAACTGGAAAAAATTAAGTCATTTACTGAGTATTTTTGTCAGTATATGGAATGAAGAAAAGTTATATATTGTTGAAATAATACTTTAAAATATAAATGCTGTAATTATAAAACTGTAATCATTTTTAGAATTTGTTAATTTTCTTAAAAATGAGTGTAGTACAGCTTACAGCAATCACATGGAATTAAGAATTGGCCCTTTCTAAAAGCAAAGTAGTGAAAAATTAAAGACTGAAGAGGTATCACTCAATGGTATACATGCAGAATTACTGTTCCAGCTGTCTACCTAAAGCCTGGAAGGAGTGAAGCCATTCCTTCTGACAAGAGACTTAATGGGATAGGACCCTTTGCAGAAGTTTCTCTTGGTATCTAGGCTAACTTTACATTTGAGCATGTCTTCTAGCACGTTGCTTTATAACAGGTTATGAGTTAGCTGCCATTTATGGTTCATGGGCAGTAATTTATGTACAGTTAGACTTGTGCTAAGGAGGCATGGCCAAATGGTTGCTTTTGCACACATTAGTACTAGGGACTGACATGCTTTTTTTTTTTTCCCTATTCTCTGCTCTTCCTCCAAAATCCAGCAAAACTTCACTACCTTATACACCAAAATTAAATTTCAATAAGAGGGGGATAAAAGGGAGGGGTATGGGATTATTGTTTTTGTTTTTCTTTCTCCCCCCCTTACTTTTTTTATTCTTGATATTTTTATTCTTTTTTCCTCTTCTTATTTATTTGGAGAAGAAATGAAAATGTTCTAATGTAGATTGTGGTGGTGAATGCATAACCATGTGATTATACCAGAAACCATTAATTGTTCACTTAGGATGGATTGTATGGGGTATGAATAAAACTGTTTAAAAAATAAACAGAGAGATACAAGTGCTGGAGATGATGTGGAGAAAGAAATATAGCTACTCAAAAACAAACAAACAAACAACAACAAAAAAAACCCACTGCCTTTACATCCTATTGGAGCACTCCAACCATAGGTTTACTTTCCTCTGTGCTCCCAGAAAATGAATGAGTGTGTGTGTGTGTGTGTGTGTGTGTGTGTGTGTGTGTTTGTGTGTGTGTTTTCATGAAGCTCTTTTGGCAGGGATGTGAAATGCTAAAGCCTTAGAATTTGGAGCTACTGCTCCCAGGGTGTGTGTTAATGGTGCATTGTGACACCCACATTTCTGCTCTATTTCCAGCTCAGACTTAATCTCAAAGGTAAAGTGAGTGAACTACGACATATCTGCCCCTTTCCCACAGAGTAAGCAGGACACATAGTTGGCTATCCCAGGGGCTCACAGCACTGACATTAGACACCACTAATAATCACATTGAGACAACAGACACCAACTGGAATTGTCCAAAGCAAACTGGGTATACGGTCAGCTATAGTAAGTAGCATGCCTGTCTCAAACATTTTGGAAGACAATTAACCCTATAAGCTCTGAACTCAAAGTGAGACTTTTGTGCAAGTGAATTTGTTGAGACTGAGAACAAGGCCCTGGCATTTCTCATTCAGCCCACAGATCCCTGGAGACATAGCAGAAGGTCATTGAGGCCATTGAATCAGATGCAACAAGAGAAATAAAGACTGATTAAACCAAAGGAAGTTCTCTTAAATTTACTTGGTCAAGGTTTTTCACAAATTCTTGGGGAAGGAGTTGGATATCAACATCCATCTTCTCTTTCTATGTTTTATATGGTTTGTTATGAATAATTATGCTTACAATAACTGTTTTATGTAGTGTTATTGAATGCAAAGATTGAATGCAGTGGTTCACAATGAATCTTTACGGTTGCATTTCTTAAGACCCAAGTTAAAGTTTCTCTCCATGCTTTTCCAAAGAATAAAAGCCAGGCTTAAGAGACCATACATTACTATTGAAGTCAAAATTCAGGTGCTCAGAATGAGCAAACCCCAATAAGTAGACCCCCTTCAAGAATGATGAATTAACATGTTTACTTATATCTGGAAATGTTTATTATATCTCCATTGTACTTTAATTATTTATTTATCTGTCTTTGCCACAAGATTGCAAGCTCCTCATAGGCAGGTGTGATATCTTGCTCATCTTTGTAACCCTAATGCATGAAATAATTACTGGTGTGTAGTGGATTTTCAAGATATGTTGATTGATTGGGTTGGCTGGCTGGTTGGCAGTCTGTTGGCTGTGTAGTTTGGCTGGGTGCTTGATTTCTTGATTGGTTGACTGGCTGGTTGGTTGACTGGCTAGCTAGCTGGTTGTTTGATCAAATGAATGAATGAATTAGTTCTGAAAGTGAACCAAAGTCTTCAGGGTAATTTGAAACAGTTCAACCCCTTACTCTCTAGATGAATTATCCTAGGCAATGATTTATATGTTATGCGTAAAATTTCCAATTAAATTAAATTTCCCTTTAATATAATGTGTTCAATTCCTAAATGGTTGAAATTAACTTTTGCAATTATATTTTCTAAAAATTTCCAAAATTTATATTGTCTAACTGTACTATAATTTGAGAGTCCAAGAAATGCAAATTACAAGTAAATAGAAAACCACTTGTAGTAGCAAAGCAAGGTGTGAAATCCCAATTTTAGCATAGGCCTATTCCCAAGAGTATTTACCAAGGTTCGCCAACTACACACATGATATGATTGAGGGATTATTGAGCAGAATATTGTCAATATTTTCATTCATTGTTTCTTTTTCTACCCTCATAGACTACTTTCTTAATGTCTTTGAGCAGTTCATTGGAGACAGATGTTCCTAATAAGCATGACTGAAAAAAGCACCACTTAAATAAAAACAAAAGAATAATAAGGCAGTAGTAACAAATAGCATCTTACCAGCTAGGGACAAATACACAGTGAAGAAAGAAGTTCAGCTAAGAGAAGGAAGACATAAAAAGTCAACAGTTTTTTGCTTTGCTTTAAGGCATTCCAGGTCTTCATAATGTTTTATGGTTGCTGGTAATCTATGGGCATTCTGCAAAAAGCGAGAAAGAAATTAAGTATAAATTGTTGCACAGAGCTCATTGCCAATGGCCAGTTTTGAACACAGGTTTGAAATGAATGCATGTGCTAAGGTACCTTAGAGAATATAAATGACTCATAATTACCTGAATTAAATTAAAAGGGAGCAGTTTTTTACATGTTTCTAAAACTCATGTATTTTCTTCAGTGCTTAGGAAGCAGCCCCAAGCCTTGGCATTGTGACTATGCTATGAACACTTATGTAAGTGCTCCACATTTCTAAAAATGAGGAGAAATAAGGACTAACTAACCATTGTTTGAGGTTATTCATTCTCATTCTTGGCACCAGCATGGCTTCTGAGTGACTTTAATGGTAGATATTTGATATGAGGTTTAAACAAAATGAATTTAATTAAAATTGATCAATTTAATTCATTGATCATTTATTTAAAAGTAAATGTCCTTATGCTGATTATAAAACTTTCTGAAATATGACTGGCATCACGAGTGAAAAATAATTCTTAATCATTTAAAAATTTGAAGGCATACAGGACATGTCACTGATATGAAATTCAAAAGCCATGAGATGATAAATGGCTAATAAGCGAACATTTTAGAGAGTTTAATTGATTGGTAAGGCTTGAAAAGCACTGTCAATTGTGTCTAAGAGTTCATCTCAGGTTTCTTAATAGCAAGTCTAGACAATCTGCCCCTAATTTTAAAAATAAATTTCCAAAGTGCATGTTCTACAGGATATCAAGCATGAGATAAAACATAAACGTGAAATAAGTTTGGGAAGGAATATGTTAATGCAGTGATTCACAGAGCCTTTAATATAGCAATGTGAGTCATGATGTCAAAGAGGTGATTATATAGTATCCAACATGTCCCAAACTCTTTTGACCATTGTATCAGTTATCTATTGCCACAATAATTCTGGATGACAAACCACACCAAAATTCAGTGCCTTAAAGCAATCTTTTTTTTTTTTTCCCAGAGATCTGCAGTTGGGCTGGGACAGTTCTGCTACACATGCTGCAGGTTTGGGCATCTGGGTTTCTTGCCCTCTGTCATCCTTCTCAGCCCAGCAGGCTAGCCAGAGCATGTTCTTCTCAAACAATGGCAAAGGTACAAAAGTGGCAGTAAAAATGTGTGATGACTCTTAAATCCAAGTCCTAGAATTGCCATACTATCTCTCTAATCTGCATTCCACTGGACAAAGTAAGCCACATTATTCCTAAGTCAATGAGTAATGACATATGCTCTGTCCGTAATGAAGCCATTGCAAAAAGTGAATCTGTGTAGGTGTGAAAGAGTTAAGACCAATAACTCAGTCTATCACACCATAAAATCCTTTGTTTATAGATCATCTCAGAGGACTAGCATTCTGTGGGACACACTTTCAGAAACACTCCAATATCTAATTGGTGCTTATGCAATGCTCAAGTTAGTGGGCACAATATAACACCAAAAAGCAGCATCTTGCAATGCTGTGGCCTGAGAGATGCTTAAAAACATCATAGTCTAAATTCCCTGCTAGATTACCAGTAGAGGTTTTTCCTACTAGTAGGATTTAAAAATTCCTCCTGTTATCACAGCTTACTGGGAATTCAGTGCCTAGAGTGAATGGGGAGACACAGTCCACATTCCAGAGACAGAGCACTTCTACCTAGTCTCAGTAGAATTCTGTAAAGCATTTTGGAGGGAAGCAAACACTCCTATAAAAGTGGGTAATTAAGGACTCAGTTCTCAGAGGCTGTGCATTGGACAAGAGCAGAGCCAAAGATCTAGCTCAGCAGCAGGTGGATCATGCTACCAGGTCAGTCTGGCAGCTCAAGAGCAACATGAATCTTCAGAAGAGAGTCAGCCTGGGACAGCACAAAGATATCCCTGAACAGTTCCTTGATGATGAAGAGTGGACACCAGGACCTGCCTTGAGCCCTCTCAGTCAGTGGTATGTGTAAGTGTGTGGAGCACAATGAACTTCATTCTCATCAACTTGCGGAGTCAATCATCTCACCAATTCCTTTTGTTACTTTTATAAGACCAGAATTAATGGGTGTCACCATAAATTCTTGAATCAGATGTAAGTTTATTCAACAATCAGTCAGATGTCTGTACCCAGAATGGGACAAAATCAGGTCAGTGGCAGCTACCCTTGCAAATCACCAGTAACATGGAGTGGTTTGTCTCCAATGCCCTGCCCACTTTCCAGTTGAGAGAAAGGAGGCACAGATATTAAAGGGCAGAAGCAGGGTTTTAACTCAGCATTTCAGTTCCCCTTGGGCTTTCATCATGAAAAGAGCTGAAGAGTCAGGGTAAGAAGTGGATGGCATTCTATTCCTGATTCAGCCTCCACTTCACTGTCTATAGTTTATTCTTTTTACTTTTATTTCAATTTATTTATTAGTAAAATGGGATTAGTTCCATCCTATGAAAAATAAATAGTATATGTAATGATACTGTGCCAGTTTGAATATATTGTGTCCTCCAAACGCCATTATCATTGATGTAATCTTGTGCGGGCAGACATTGTCAGTGTTGATTAGATTGTAATTCTTTGAGTGTTTCTGTGGAAATGCACCCACCAAGCCATAAAGTTGGGCGTGCACAGCAGCACTCCATCATAAAATGGAAATGGTGTATACGAGATAGAGCTCAAGCAGGTCCTGAAGGTACAACTAAGTTACATGAGGAAGTGGCCCAAATGCCCATGGCCCCCACTCCTTCCACCTTACCTTCTCTTTCCCAGGCCATAGCTATGGCATCTTGGGGAGTTCCTTACAGTCAGTTGACTGAGGAAGAGAAGACTCGGGCCTGGTTTACAGATGGTTCTGCACGATATGCAGACACTACCTGAAAGTGGACAGCTGCAGCACTGCAGCCCCTTTCTGGGATGTCCCTGAAGGACAGTGGTGAGAACTTTGAGCAGTGCACCTGGTTGTTCACTTTGCTTGGAAGGAGAACTGGCCAGAGGTGTGTTTGTATACTGATTTGTGGGCTGTTGCTAATGGTTTGGCTGGATGGTCAGGGACTTGGAAGGAACATGATGGGAAGATTGGCGACAAAGAAGTCTGGGGAAAGGGTATGTGGATAGACCTTTCTGAGTGAGCAAAGAACATGAAGATAATTGTATCCCATGTGAATGCTCACCAGAGGGTGACTTCAGCAAAAGAAGGTTTGAATAACGAAGTGGACAAAATGACCTGTCTGGTGGATACCAATCAACCTCTTTCCCCAGCAACTCCTGTCATTGCCCAATGGGCTCATGAACAAAGTGGTCATGGTGGTAATGATGGAGGTTATGCATAGGCTCAGCAACATGGACTTCCACTCACCAAGGCTGACCTGGCCACAGCCACTGCTGAGTGTCCAATCTGCCAGCAGCAGAGACCCACACTCAGTCCCCGATATGGCACCATTCCCCGAGGTGATCAGCCTGCTGCCTGGTGGCAGGTTGATTACATTGGACCACTTCCATCATGGAAGGGGCAGCGATTTGTTCTTACTGATTAGACACATACTCCAGATATGGGTTTGCCTTCCCTGCATGACATGCTTCTGACAAAACTACGATCCATGGACTTACAGAATGCCTTATCCACTGTCATGGTATTCCACACAGCATTGCTTCGGACCAAGGAACCCACTTCACAGCAAATGAAGTGAGGGAATGGGCACATGCTCATGGAATTCTGTGGTCTTACCATATTCCCTATCATCCAGAGGCAGCTGGGTTGATAGAACGGAGGAATGGCCTGTTGAAGACTCAATTACGGTGCCAACTAGGTGGCAATACCTTGCAGGATTGGGGCAGTGTTCTCCGGGAGGCTGTGTATGCTCTGAATCAGTGTCCACTCTATGGTGCTGTTTCTCCCATAGCCAGGATTCATGGGTCCAGGAATCAAGGGGTGGAAACAGGAGTGGCACTACTGACTATCACTCCTAGTGATACACTAGGTAAATTTTTGCTTCCTGTCCCTGCAAGCTTAAGCTCTGCTGGTCTACAGGTCTTGGTTCCAAAAGGAGGAGTGCTTCCACCAGGAAACACAACAATAATCCCATTGAACTGGAAGTTAAGACTGCCACTTGGCCACTTTGGGCTTCTTATGCCTCTGAATCAACAGGCAAGGAAGGGGATTACTGTACTGGCTGGGGTGATTGATCCTGACTATCAAGGGGAAATAGTACTGCAACTACACAATGGAAGTAAAGAAGAGTTTTCCTGGAATACAGGAGATCCCCTGGGGCATCTCTTAGTAGTACCATGCCCTGTGATTCAAGTCAATGGAAAACTGCAACAACCCAATCCAGGCAGGACTACCAATGGCCAAGAAACTTCAGGAATGAAGGTTTGGGTCACCCCACCAGGCAAAGAACCATGGCCAGCTGAAGTGCTTGCTGAGGGTAAAGGGAACATGGAATGGGCAGTGGAAGAAGGTCATGATAAATATGAACTATGGCCACGTGACCAGTTACAGAAACAAGGACTATGATGACATGAATATTTCCTCCTTGCTTTGTTATAATTATGTTTGTATTTGTCTGTAAAGCAAATATCTTTGCTTTCTTCTCTGTCTTATCCCCTTATCATATGGCATAAGCTGTAATGTTCATTTTGAAGGTATGGTTTTAGGTGCTGTGTATAACTGCCAAGTTGACAAGGGGTGGACTGTGATGGTTAGGTTCATGTGTCAACTTGGCCAGGTGACCCAGCTGTCTGGTCAAGCAAACACTGGCCTAACAATTGCTGTGAGGACGTTTGAGGCTGGTTAATAAACCAACAGGCTGGTTTGTTAAATCATCAGTCAACTGACTGCAGCTGTGACTGATGACTCACCAAAGGGTGTGCCTTCCACAATAAGAGAATGCAATTGGCTGGATTTAATCCAATTAATCAGTTGAAGACTTGTAAGCAACACAGATAGAGGACCTTCACTTCTTCTTTGGCTGCCCAGTGAAACATTTCCTGAGGAGTTCGTCGAAGTTGCCGGTTCATTTCCTGAGGAGTTCATCGAACACGTTCGTCAAAGATCCCAGTTCATTGTCTGAGGAGTTCGTCAAAGTTGCCGGTCTGTTTCCTGAGGAGTTCATCGAACACGTTCGTCGAAGATCCCAGTTCATTTCCTGAGGAGTTCGTCGAAGTGGCCGGTTCATTTCCTGAGGAGTTCATTGGACATCTTCCTTGGAGTTGACAGTTTGTTGACGGCTCTACAGAATTTGGACTCGTGCATACCCACAGTTGCGTGAGTCACTTTTACAATTTGATAATCAGAGACACCTCTCATTGATTCTGTTTCCCTAGAGAACCCTAACTAATACACCATCCAACTGTAGGTGATAACTCTGATGAGATATTTCCGTAGAGGCATGGCCCCGTGTATTCAGGGTGGGCCTTGATCAGTGGAGCCATATAAATGAGCTGACAGACAGAAGGAACTCAGTGCAGCTGTGAGTGACATTTTGAAGAGGAGCTACAGCCAAGAGGGACACTTTGAAGAAAGCACAGGAGCTGCAGATGAGAGACATTTTGAAGATGGCCATTGGAAGCAGACTCTTGCTCCAGAGAAGATAAGAGAGTACAAATATCCCAAGTGCAACTAAGAGTGACATTTTTGAGGAACTACAGCCTAGAGAGGAACATCCTGGAAGAAAGCCATTTTAAAACCAGAACTTTGGAGGAGACACCAGCCACATGCCTTCTCAGTTAACAGAGGTTTTCCAGACACCATTGGCCATTCTCTAGTGAAGGTACCCGATTGCTGATGTGTTACCTTGGACACTTTATGGCCTTAAGACTGTAACAGTGCAATCAAATAAACCCCCTTTTATAAAAGCCAATCCATCTCTAGTGTTTTGCATTCCAGCAGCATTAGCAAACTAGAACTGATACTTTTAAAAGTATATATAGGATCTAAGATGGCAGCATAGAGAGGAGTGGAAGCTAGTTAGTCCCCCTGGAACAGCTAACAGACAACCAGGAACAGCTCGGAAATAATCCAGAATAACTGCAGGGGGATAAACGTGACCATCCACTCATCATACACCAACCTGAATTGGGAGAAATGCCTGAGATTGCAGCATAAAATCTGTAAGTAAAAACTGCGGATACAAGCTGGGAGCACCCTCCCCCCACAGCCTGAGCTGCAAAGCCTCGTGGTGCTAGAGAGAAGCTCTCTCCCAGCAAACAAATATAGCTCAGTTGAGCTCCAACTGGGGTTTTAATTAACAAATGTGGACTGCTTGCTATGAGCTATGACTCTCCAACAAGTAGACAGAGGCTTTGGGTGACGACTGACCTTGGAGAGCTGGATGGTTGCCACAGACTGGCCCTGAAGGGGGCTTTCTGTGTCTGTTTCAGCACAGTGGAGAAAGCCTCAGTAATTTTTAGTTCCCAGCGCTCTGACCCAGACAAGGGTGGAGATATCACAGGCAGAGTTTATTCAAATCCTAATGACCTCTCCCTGGGGGTTTATCTTCCCTAAGTGGAAAGGGGTGGGGCTCAGCTCTACTACCCTCCTTCCATTCAGAACCAGACCCCAGAGGCTGGGGGAAAACAGCCACGGGCCACACCTTCTTACACCAGTCTGTAGTTACAGGCTGACAGATGCCACCTGCTGGGCAGAAAAGCACAGTGAACTGAAGCATCACAGGGTGTACCAATTTTCTAAGACACACTGTCACAGAAACTGGATACTGAGTATTTCTTCCTTTTGGGACCTGAACCCATTCTGGTCTGGGAAAACCTGATTGGGATAACCAAGGAAGCCATGCCTAGACAACAGAAAACTACAACCTACACTAAGAAAAACAAAGTTATGGCCCAGTCAAAGGAACAAACTTACCCTTCAACTGAGATACAGGAATTGAAACAACTAACAATAAGTCAATTCAAAAAGTTTAGGGAAGATATGGTGAAAGAGATGAACCATATAATGGAAATACTGGGCATATATAGAGTAGAAATTGAAAGTTCGAAAACCTAACTGGCAGAATCTATGGAAATGAAAGGCACAACACAAGAGATGAAAGACACAATGGAAACATACAACAGCAGATCTCAAGAGGCAGAAGAAAACACTCAGGATCTAGAGAACAAGGCACCTGAAAGCCTACACAAAAAAGAACAGATAGAAAAAAGAATGGTAAAATATGAGCAACATCTCCGGGAACTTAAGGACAAAATGAAAAGCAAGAATTCTTGTGCCATTGGTGTCCCAGAAGGCGAAGAGGAGGGAAAAGGGGAAGAAGCAATAATAGAAGAAATAATCAATGAAAATTTCCCATCTCTTATGAAAGACATAAAATTCCAGATCCAAGAAGTACAGTGTACCCCAAACAGAATAGATCTGAATAGGCCTATGCCAAGACACTTAATAATCAGATTATCAAACATCAAAGATAAAAAGAGAATCCTGAAAGCAGCAACAGAAAAATGATCCATCATGTCCAAAGGAAGCTTGGTAAGACTATGTGGATTTCTCCATAGAAACCATGGAGGCAAGAAGGAAGTGGGGTGATATATTTAAGATACTGAAAGAGAAAAACCACCAACCAAGAATCCTATATCCAGCAAAACTATCCTTCAAATATGAGGGAGAGCTTAAAATATTCTCTGTCATTGTCTAATGACAGAATTTGTGAACAAGATACCTGTTCTACTGAAATACTAAAGGAAGCACTGCAGACAGGAAAAAACAGGAGTGAGAGGTTTAGGAACACAATTTGGGGAGATAGTAGCACAGCAATGTAAGTACACTGAACAAAGATGACTGTGAGTATGGTTGAAAGAGGAAGGTTGGGACCATGTGGGACACCAGAACAAAAGACAAAAGATAAAGACTGGGACTGTGTAATTCAAGGAAACATAGGGTACTCAACAATTGTAATACAAGGTACAAATTTGTTTTTACATGAGGTAGAACAAATGAATTCAACATTGCAAGGAGTTAAAAGTAGGTGGGATTGGGGGGAAAATACAATCAATGCAAACTAAAGACTATAATCTACTGAAACATTGTATTACGCTTACTTTAATATAATGGGGGCAATATACCAAAGCTAAATACATATGGGGGTGTGGGGAATAGGAGAAGGGTTTGGGACTCCTACCATTGGCGATGTTGTCTGACTCTTTATTCTACTTTAGGTTAATGCTATCTTTCCTTTTGTTGCTGTCTAGCTGTCAAGTTTTTTCGTTTTGTTTTATTTTGTTTCTCTCTCTCTCTTTTCTTTTTCTTTTTTCTGCCTTCTTTGACTCTTCCTCCTTCTTTGTGGAAGAAATGGAGATGCCTTATATAGATAGTGGCAATGGTGCTGAATACATAAATATGTGACTATACAGGGAACAAACAATTGTTTACTTAAGACAAAATGTATGGTGTGTGAACAAAACCACCTTAAAAGAAATGGGTTGATGAAGAAAACTTGAAGGCACTATGTTGGATGAAATGGGACAGACACATAAAGGCAAATATTGCAGGGTCTCACTGATATGAACTAGTTGTAATATGCAAACTCATAGACATGAAATATAAGTTACCAGAGTATAGAATGAGGCTAAAGAATGGGGAGCGGTTGCTTATTATGAGCAGAATGTTCAACTAGGGTGAACTTAAACATTTGGAAATGGACAGGGGTGATGGTAGCATGTTGTGAGAACAACTAACAGTGCAGAAAGGTGTGTGATGGTGGTGGAAAGAGTAACCTCAGAGTCACGTATGTCACCAGAAGGAAAGTTGGAGGTTAAAAGATGGGAATGTATAAAACAGTGAATCTTGTGGTGGGCAATGTCCGTGATTAACTATACAAATATTAGAAATCTCTCTCAGAAACTAGAACAAGTGTATGACACTATAACTAGAAGTTAATAATAGAGAAGCATATAGGAAAAATATATATATACCTATTGCAAACTATATACTACAGTTAGTAGTACTTTGACATTCTTTCATCAACAGTAACAAATGTACTATACCAAAACTATGAATCAATAATGGAGGGTGGCGTAGTTAGGGGTATGGCAGGATTTGAGTTTCCTTTTCTTGTCTTTATTTCTTTTCTGGAGTAATGAAAATGTTCTAAAAATTGAAAAAAAATTAATTATGTTGACAGATGCACAGCTGTATGATGGTACCATGGGCAATTGATTGTGCACTTTGGGTCTTTGAATAGTTGTATGGTATATGAACAATCTCAATAAAATACATATATATAAAAATTACATGAATAATAGGGGGGAAAGAGTATGAGATGTTTTGGGTGTTATTTCATACTTTTATTTTAATTTTTATTCTTATTTTCATTTCTTGGAATAATGAAAATGTTCAAAAAATTGATTGTGGTGATGAATGTACAACTATATGATGATACACTGAACAACTGATTGTACACTTTGGATGATTGTATGGTATGTGAATATATCTCAATAAAATTGCATTTAAAAAAGTATATATAAAAGTGACACCAAAATATAAGATGAGGCTACATATCTTTGACATCTATGAATGTCGTCTGTGAAATGTCATCTATGAAAATTGTCAAACATAAGCAAGGATGTATTTAAATCTCATGTGGTAATATTTTCCTGAATTGTGGTCCCTAGCACAGACCTTTTAGCTACCAACACCTAGTAAAACACACATTTATCCTCCATTTAGAGTACATGGATTATATAGAATTTAACTTTGTCATCATCATCATCAATCATTGGAACAAAGGATTGAAGTGGCAAAAACTAGCATTGCAGATACTGCTGCCCATTTAAAATGGAATACTTACAGGTGAGGTCTGCCAGAAAGTCAAATTCTGGTCAGGGATAGAAAAATTGAATAGAGAAATAAAGAATTTAAGTTGGGGAAAATTTAAGTATGAACTCATAGTGGACTGCATTTTATATTACCAGAAAAATAGAAAATGCTTTCTGACAAGCAGTATTGCAGAGGAGGTTTAGATAACAGCTAAGAATTAGACTAAGTGATGGATCAGATGGGTTTTTGCCTTTCCTCAGAGAGGCTGTCATGAAATCTCACTTGTCTCACTTACTAACAATTCCTCCCACCCTTCTAGAATCTTGGCTTCTAAACTTCCCATGTTGAACGCCAAATTCTTTTGTAAATTCTATGTCCCATACTCCTCCCCTTGTTATTCCTATGAGAGATTTTAGAGCACATTGTCATTTAGAGACAGTATCTTTTTGCATAAAACTAGCTCTAAGGTACCTTCCATTTCTAAAATGTATAATCTTTAAGTCTACATTTGCTTTAAAAATTCTGATCTATTGAATTTTAGAAGCAATTTCTCCAACCTTTGTGACTTTTTCTGATTTTTCTAATTCATTATGTAATACATGGCATTTCCCCATGCCACTGTCACCACTAAGGACATAGAGGAGGAAAGATTCTGAAAGTTGCCATATTGAGCACAGTATCAGAGGGACCTCTTATCAGGCACTTAATATATGCCAGGGTCTGGTTTAAGTGCTTTTGCACATGTCCTCTCAGTGAAGCTTTCCCTCATCCCCAGAGATAAATATTGCAATCCTCAGTTGACAGAAGGAGCAACTGAGGATTAGAGACATTAAATAATCTATCTAGAGTCATATGTCTAATATTTGCTACGGTGCCCGCGAGTTAAGGTACGAGCTAGCCAAACAGAATTTAAAGAGCCTTTATTAGTCAGCTAGCTGGCGGCTACTGCCTGTCACTCCACGCAGGGAGTTTAGTAAGCAGCAGCAGCACACCGGAGAGTGCTTGAGACTTATATAGGCAGAAGCCACATCCTGAAAATGCAAGCAAGCTACTTTGACAAAAGCAGAGTTGGCGGTTAATTAATGGGTGCTTAAAATCTTTAGCAAGCTTGAGAAGTTTTCTCAAGGCCGGTGCAATGATTAATTATTGAAATGGTTATGCTTGGCTAATGCATACATCTGCAAGTCTCACTCCCTAAAACGGCACAGTTTCACTCCCTCCTCAGGGCTTAATGTTTACTTTGCAGTCATTACCGGTTGTGGGGGAAGGGGACTCTCTTGTTACAGATTTAGGGGAGGGAGCTCACTTTAGGGCCCCACTTCAATATTAAGGATGATTCTGGGAAGGAATTCATGGCTAGTTGTCTCCAAAAAACCATGAGACTCCTCTTAGAGAGAACAAATCCAGTTCCACTTTTGTAAATATGTCACCTGATTTGCTCAGTAGCAATTGAGGAAGAATCCACAGGGCCAGCAGATTTGATCAAGGATCGAACATGAAACTCAAGGTCATTATTAAGCAGTTTTGCTAAGTTGTATTAATAGTTTTTAGGGTAGCAAAGACATTTATTTTTTTAATACCTTTTTTATTGTGAACTTTACCATGTATATGTAACAGTGATAACTTTCAAAGTACAATTCAACAAGTAGTTAGAGAACAAATCTCAAAGAATTGTCATGTGTCGCAAAGACATTTAATCAGGCTAAAGCCACAGTTTGAGGAAAACAACTTCCTAAAGGTTTTTCTTTCTTCTCTCTCTCTCCCTCCCTCCCACCTTTCCTTTAGTCTTTGGGACCTCAATATATGTTTGTTAAAATAAAAAGAAGGTCGGATTTCTATTCCTTAACTCTGCAGCTGAAAATACTCAGAAATGTTCAAAGGAACTTATGTGACTGTTAGAATCAAGAGAAGCCCTTGGGTGAAAAAAAAAAGCTCCGGACAGCAGAGGTATTTCGTCAGTTTATTCGCTAAGGTATCCCAAGCGCCTAGAAGAGCTCCAGGCACACAGCAGGCGCTCCGTAAAGATCCGCCGACTGGATGAAGCGCGCTTTAAACGGCAAAGGTAACCCCGCTGCTAGCCGCGTGCAGCCGTTCCTTCCTCCAGACGCTCCGTAAGAAAGGGAGACAGGGTGGGCTCCGGACCTGCCTTAGGCTGCGGTCCCGGAGCCAGACCCTCCCACTCCTCCCCCCACTTCCAGCGGCTGCAACCAGTTGCCAGCGGTGTTGCGACGAGGGTTTGGGGTAGGTCTCCAGTCCCGCCGAGGAGAGGGGCGCCGGCCCGCGTGTCGCCGTGTCCCTGTCCACTGGGGGGAGGATGGACCCTCAGGTGCCGTTTCGGAGGGCTGAGGCGGCGCGGAGTGTGGGCGCGCCCGGGGTGGCGCGGCCCGGAGCGGGGAACGTCGGGCGCCGGCTCCGCTGCTGCTCCGCCCGGGGCGGTTTCACCTACAGGGTCCGACTTTTGCAAGGATTTTCCTCCATCCCCGGAAGGTACAAAGTTTGGTTGGGTGGAGGAATCGGCGGGACGAAGCGGGCCGGTTGCCGGCGGTGTCATACTCAGTCAAGAAAATGTAAACAATGGTGGGAAAAGAATGGGGAGAATGGCTTTCGGCGAAGCAACACCCCAACCCGGAAAGCTGGGGCTCGCGAGGTTAGAGCGGGGATTCGGCATGGCGGGGCTCAGGCATCCCGGGTCTTTACCGGAGTAAATAGAATTAAAGTGGCGAAGGCAAGGCAGTGATCACTGGTTTGTGTCTTCCTAAGTAGGAGTTCAGGATGCCTTTTCTGAACTAGAAAAGTCAAATACAGTTCCTCCCTGTACTTCCCCTATCCGTGTGTCCCGTGTTCCCGCCTTTGAGCTGCGTTCTGTGAAGCTGCCTTGATAAACTTTATATAATTCGTGTGTCACATGATCAGTGCAAGGTCATCTGAACTCATCAGATGCCTTTAGGAACTTAGTGGCTACCAGGGAACTGGGAAGCGTGGGGAGGAAAGAGCCTGGGTCTTTGTGCATCAGCCTGGGGCTTAAAGCCTTTGGGAAATTTTCTAAAAATTCTTTCATTAGCAATGAAAGAAAAATGTGCTTTTTGCACTTTTTACTGAGATTATGCCCCAAACCTAATATCTTTATTAGTGGTGGAATCTTCTTATTAAAATGTCCCTGGAGATACTCTTAAAGAATCAGGTATAAACAAGAAATTGTTTCAATATGAGGCATGCATTGATATTTCCCATAACTTTGCTCAGTGCAAATTGGGGGGTGGGGGGAGTGGGGGTGTGTACTCTTTAGTGAATATGTTCTAACTTTTTTTTATATTGCATTTTCTACTTAAATAATAACCTCTTTGTCAGTATAACTTAGTGGGTAGGGATGTAGTGGGGATCTGGCTAGAGAGGACTGGGTTTAGTGGGTAGTCCAATATTTGCGTTCCATTTGGATCATGACATCTATTTAATGTCACAATTGGATTGGCCTTTTGCAGAGCAGATCTGTCATCTCATGGCTATGACAAGAGAATTACAGGGCAGTTTTATTTGACTCTTAGCCTAGGACATGTTGTTAAACTGCACAAAGCAATCCAATTCCAAGAAAAGAGCTTTTTCTAGCCTGGGGAATAAAGAACCATCAGTGCACAGGCCACCTAATGTTTCTGAAATATTAATGTAGATTGGTAAACAGAGATGGAATAGGGGAGGAAAACCCACCATGGACTTTAGAGGAGCAAGGAATAGTCCTGTGAGTCCAAGATGCTGTTAGAGAACCAATTTCATTTTTAGCATCAAACTGGATCTCCTCAAATACCAGAAATGGATTTGTAGTGAGGGGAACAGATAGGTGGAGTGGGGGAATCTGTCGCTGTGTAGGCCCCACTGGGGTAAGTCCATCTCTTTTGATAGGTGAGCCTGTAGGACTTAACACAAGTGATGGGCTAAATGTATAAATTGTGGCATTTGTCCCACCAGATATTCACCATTTTATCTGTCCCCCCAGATACTACTAAACTCCGAGTGCACTGGGGTTGTTCTCTCTCCACATAACCTTAGACCCGCTGGCTGGAGCTGTGTCTGGTCAGAGGCCCTAGATGCATTGTGAGGGACAGTAAGAGTTTTCACACAGGAATAGCCTTCCCTCCACAAAGGACAGGAAATGCTCGTGTGCCCTGCCGATGGTGGTGATGCTTCTGCCTTCCACCATGACATCTCCTCCTCTACCCCAGCTAGAAGGAACCAAAGGCCGTCATTTACCTTCCCAGTCCCTTATGCATTTATTTTTAACATTTTGATCCTCAGGAGTGAAATGAAATAAATATAGGTTGGGGAAATTTAGAAAGGTCCAGAGGGGGGAGGAGAAGAAGACTGCCTTCTTTGTTTCTCGCGGTTGAAGCAAAGGAAAGGAAGAACTTTCATCAAGAGCCTATGGTTTTAGGCAACATTGGGGTACTTCATTTCATTAAATCCTCACAATAACTATCTAAGGTAGAGAGTACTATTCCCACTTCATTGATAGGGAAATTGATGCTCAGAGAGGTTGGTGACTTAAGTCACACAGCTAGAAAGTGACTGACCTAAGGTTAGGTCCTCATCTGTCTAATTCCTCCCGGAAGGTAAGTATGCTTTACTTTTGAGGGCTGTTGAGGAAGGTCTGAGTGGCCATCCTCCCTCTCCCACCTGCCCTCTAGGCTCCCCTAAGAAGGATGAGTTTCGCTAAATCTGCCAGAAGCTATGCCCTAGAGGCATGGACAGACACCTCAGGGTCTCTTGCAGGGCCACTGGACCCCACAGGCCGCTCTGCCCCCTCTTCCCTGCCCCTTATCTGCATCCCTTCACCCTCTCATTCCTATGGCCCCAAATGGTTAAATGCTGGGGTTCCAGAACCAGTGACATGTGCCCTTTCTTCATCCTGGGAGATCCACCCCTTCCCCTCATACCTGGCTTCCCCTTTCTATTCCACCCCACATGGCTGGGGATCAAAAAGACCCTTCCAAATAAGGCCGAAGATACATATCTAAGGCCCCAAACTAGATGTGGCTTCGATGTCTGCAGAATCCAGAGCCTGGTGCTTCCGGAAGACAGGATGGGTGAGAAGGTGGACAAGTGGGAGTGCTTGGACAAACTCAAGGCCCCTCTATCCTGGGGAAGGGCAGGAAGAAAAGGAGAGGAAAGAGACAGAATTAAATGGTTCTTAGTATCCACAGAAAACTTTGATTATGGAGACGCTTTTGAAAATGAGATTCAACTATGTAAAATTATGCTAATGAAATGACAGCCTTGTAAACTCCTTACCACTTAGGGCTAATTACCATGCCAGCACAGTAACAATTGGGTATTTCATTAATACCAGTCGGAATAACTTTGTGATATATTTTATCTAATTAAAATTATAAAATTCTTAATTCTTTCTATTTATTTAGGCCTAATAGAGTTGCTTGTGGATTTGACATGGTTATCAGATCACCCATTGTAAGGAATGAAGAATAAATGAATGAATGAATTGCTTGTGCAACATAATAGATAGTGTGTCTATTCTGTGACTTTGGCATTCTGTGAGCCTGGCTGGAAGCCATGTTTCATGAGGTGTTCTTATTTCGGGGGTTTTATATTAAGTATGTAAAATAGTGCAACACTGAACCTGAGTCTCAGATATTTAGTAGCTCTTAACCCCAATTTTTTTATGTGTAAATTAAGTACTCTTCATTTCACAATGTGCTGGCCACTCAGTCTCATTAGGACAGATGGATTAAGTGGGTTTTTAAAATTTTTGTAGAGCCTTTGACCAGACAAATATCCTTGTGTGAAAAAAAATGCTTGTTAATCTTGACAATTAAAAAAATCATGTATTACCACTATTTTAAAAGGCATAGTGAATATTTTACTTCATAGCACACATGGAAAACATCTTTTCATATAGAAATGGTATAAAATTTTATACCCTTAAGGCATTTTACTGCCTAAAATATTTTATATTTTCAAAAGATAGTTTGGGAGTTTATACCATTTGTCCTTTTTGGAGAGCTTCTATATCAGAGAATTTAATTTTCTGAAAACTTTTCTTGATTCTTTTGAAATAGCAGTGATAATTTACTAACACAATGTCTGAGCAGCTCTTCAGGAACAGTTTGGGTCCCCAAAGAGACATTTCAGGGGAGATCATTGTCGCTATAATCTCTGCAGAGTGGAGGTCAAAGGTCAGCCACACAGCTATGGAGGCAGATCAGGGCTGGGTTCAACTGATGCTGCCACTCACCAACAGGGTGACCTGGGCCTTCTCCTCTCAGCCTTTGTATCCACAGTGAAGATAATGGTGAAGATAATGGTAGCGTCTATCCTTGAATGTTATTGTGACAATTAAAGAACAGAATACATTTGAGAAGCTTAGTATGGTAACTGGCACATAACAAGCACTCAATAAATTTTACTTATTATTATAATCAGTACTTCTCTGTATTGGTTTTTGTGTGCTCCCTTTTTGTCATGAGAAGCTAAGCAGTGATTTTTAATTGGGGGTGTGTTTCTATAAACAAGATCTTGGATCCTCGTCAATTCTTGGAAATGCTTGTTTTTAACATATACTTGAACTCATGTTTGTGTTTATTTTTCTTATTGAAGTTACAGGTGTGTTTGTGTGATTGTTGGTGTGACTCAGTGTATCGTGTGTGTGTGTGTGTGTGTGTGTGTGTGTGTGTGTGTAAATATCCATCTAGCTCATAAGCCTGGTCTCTTCATTGACTCTTCAATACTTTGAGAATTTAACATTAGTCATGGGGATTTATATTAAATAATGAATAAATATATCATTATGATCACTCCTGAAGAGAAATCCAGTGTGTCATTAGTTAAATGGAGATAGTTATATACCTAATGGCAGCAACTCGTGCTCAAGCCATTACAAGCTGCTTGCACAAAGGATGGAATTGTGGTTCTTCCCCCACCAGTCTGCCCCTCACCCTCACTATTTGAGAGCTGTCAAAATCGGGAGGCCGACTGGAAGAAGACGCAGAGTGAGTTCTGTTCTCAGTCTCCCCCCATGACAAAGCCTTTTGGTTGATTATTCCCTTGTTCCTTACACTGAGTTTGGGTGTCTGTGTGCTTTAAGTGAGTCTATATCCAACACTAGCCCCAGGGGGAGTCTAGATCATTTAAACTCATCACTGCAATCACACTCCTCCTACCAGTGATTGGTTTAGCAATGAACTTGTGGCACATTGATACTTGTGGGGAATTTTGCAAGAGAGGCCACTGTGAAAGGATTGCACTTTCTTTAAAATGTTCACAAGAAAGGGATGTTCTCTTTTCTAGCCTTTGTTCTGGTTATCGGAGGGTGTGGTGTTTGAAGCCGTTGCAGGCATCTTGTATCCCAGAGGGGACCAGCCTGGAGGAAAAAAGCTTGCATGATGACGATGGCTGCAGTGCAGAAAGGTGAAAGAGACCTGGAACCTTGAGATCACCTTTAGGCCACTGAAGTAAACCACCTTGAAACCACCTACCACCTTATCTCTGCACTTCTCTATTATGTTTACACTGTTTAGGATTGGGTCTTGTGAAATCCACAATTTTCCGTGAAATTATTTATAAACCAGCCAAAGAAAATCAAATCAGAAATCTCTTGCAAGAAACCCATCCCTTGGGAGAGCAAATGGGTTAAATATTTTGTTGGAGTTTTTGGCTTCCTTTGTTCAAGGAATGCAGATTATCTGTAATGATTTTTAATTTAACCTGCTACTTTAATGCCTTACTCAAAAAAAAGATTAACTCTCTATAAGCTTTTGTTAATCTCGTTTCCTTTTATTCTGTTATTGACTTGCTAATATCTTATCAAGAAATATATAATCTTTTATAACCACATAAAAATTTTAAATCATTTTTACATTTTCTATATTATGTGCTAATGAAGTGTTTAGTCTCTTTCATACTTCTCACTTTATTTCTGTTTTATAATTACATTTCTTTTTTGCCTTTTAGTTTTTATGCTCTGCTTACTTTTTCCTTGTACTATTTTGATCACTTTTGCTTTCAGTATAGTTTGTTTTGTAAATATATATATATATATATATATATTCCCACTTTTGGAAGATGCAGTATATAGTGGAAAGGGCATGAAATTTCATGTCAAATAAACCTTCATTTAAATCTTGGCTCTGTCACCTACTTTCTGTGTGGCTTTTGGCAAATTTCTTAACTAAAAGAAAAAGGAATGGCAGTGAGCATGAGGCACTTAATCATATGATCCATCATAAAGCAAATGCAGGGATTGTGATGGCATGCTATCTACCCTGAAAATTTTTAATGACATGCCTATCAAAAATTGAAAGAGGAAGAGGGAAAGAAGATGGGTGGTAAAGTAGATTCATTTATATTGTGTAATAACTGAGTCAAAGGATTTGTTATTCAAGATGACAAACCAAGTATTAAAAGAACATTAAAAAGAACATTATAAGAACATTAAAAAGTACAAAACTAAAAACTTTAAGTATAATATTGTTGACCAAAATTTAGTGGTGGAAGGCCAGAAGGAAAAGAGTAAGGAAAAAGAAATATGTTAAAGCTACTTTGCCAGTACTAGAGACAGAGATAATGTTTAAAGAACTAAAGTCTGAGTGGTATATAAAATTAAACAAATGTAACCTATAAAACAAAAATATACATCTTCCTAAATGCACAAAGCCAAAACTTATTATAAAAGCATAAAGAGTGAAAAATATATATAAATAATAGATTGATACATAGTTTTCTCTCTCATAAATATATATACATGTATGTGTGTGTGTGTGTGTATGCAAGCCTGTGTGTGTAACAGAAGACATAATATGAAAGATTTTTTCTTTGTTATGTAAGATAATAAATTCCCTTCATTTTTGTGAGATTTGGGTTGTGTCTTTTGGAACTAGCAGCCAAAGTCATCCCAAATGATTCACCTGCCAGCTAAAGGATACCTAATCAGGACACCCTTGCAAAGAACCCAACCCTTCCTTCTAGAGTTAAAATCAAACATATCTGTCATAATAAATGTAAAAGATAATAATAAATGTCACAATAAATGTAAAAGACCTAAACTCACCTCTATTACAAGAGAATTTCAGATGAGCTTAAAAGGCAATATCTAAATCTATACCGTAGACAGGAGACATTACTTAAAGTGATTCAGAAAGGTTGTAAAATAAAAGTATTGTCAAAGATACACCAGATAAATGCAAACAAAAATAAAGTACAAATATATACACAGCTGCTAAAATGATGATGAGTGCTGCTGCTGCTGCTATGTATTGATATGCCATGCATTTAAGAATTTTATTTGTATTATATGTATAAGCAATTTTCACTTGAAGTCATGGATGGAGAGTTATGGGGATGGGAGGTTAGGACAGAAGAAAGAACATCATCAAAAGAAACTGAGCAGGAATAGAGAGTAAGAAGAAAACGAGGAGAGTGTGATGTCATGGAAGTCAAGAGAAAAGAATATTTTAAGGAGGAAATTGGCCAATGATGTAGACGTTGCCAGGAAATCAGTTAGAATAAGGCAGGGTGGAGTTCATTCAAATTATCAACCATGAGATTGTATAACCTTGACAAGAAAAGTTTCACTAGAGTGGTGAGGCAAAAGATAGGCTATGATAATCTAAAAGTTTTCTTTTGGAACAATTAGAGCAGGATTGCTTCTGAAAGCTCAGAGTAGGGGACAGGGCTATACATTAAAATAGGATAGGGCCTGTGCCAGTTTGTATGTGCCCCAGAAAAGGCCATATTCTTTAATGCAATCTTGTAGGGGCAGAGGTATTAGTGTTGATTAGGGTTGGAAACTTTTGATTGAGTGTTTCCATGGATATGTTACCCACCCACCCTTTGATTACAGTGTGATCTGTTGATTGAATGTTTCCAGGGAAAGTGGCCCTGCCCATTCAGGGTGGGTCTTGATTAGTTCACTGAAGTCACAAACAGAGGGACCTCAGAGCAGCTGTGAGTGACATTTTGGAGAGCAACTGAGAGTGACATTTTGAAGAGAAGCTGCAGCTAAAAGAGGACAAAACACCCCAAGAGCAACATTTTGGAGAATGCCATTTTGAGACGCAACCTGGGAGTGAGCAGATGCCAGCCACGTGTCTTCCCAGCTAACAGAGGTTTTCCAGATGCCAATGGCCTTTCTCCAGTTAAAGTGCCCTATCGTTGATGCCTTACCTTAGACATTTTATGGCCTTAAGACTGTAACTTTGTAACCAAATAAACCCCCTTTATAAAAGCCAATCCATTTCTGGTGTTTTGCAAAATGGCAGCATTAGCAAACTGGAGCAGGGCCCTAATCACAGAAAGGATGGCTGTCATGAATATTCTGCTAGTCCAGATGATGCTTTGAAACACAGTTCTAGTCATGACATCCATGAGGAACAAACATCAAAGTATGAGGACCCAGGAGAGGCCAAGTCCTTTCCCAAGAGGAGTCACTGACATCCTAGCTGGCATCAGCCACATACACCTTGAGGAAGACCACTGATGACAGGAGTGCCCTGCCTGGAGTAGAGAGGTGATAAAGGGAG
The DNA here is from genome assembly GCF_015220235.1 of Choloepus didactylus. Lineage (NCBI taxonomy): Eukaryota > Metazoa > Chordata > Mammalia > Pilosa > Megalonychidae > Choloepus > Choloepus didactylus. The sequence continues at coordinate 51,576,465 of NC_051313.1, forward strand.
GGTGAGCATTTAGTGCTACTTCCTTTTTGCCCCAGCAGCTAATAAGCAGGCTTCTTTCCCTACTTATTATCTAGTATTGGGTTTTCAACTTCATTAGCCCATGTGCTGGTTTGAATCTGTTATGTACCTGATAAAAAGCCATGTTCTTTAATGCAGTCTTATGGGGGCAGACCTATTGTGGGTGGAGCCTTTTGATTAGGTTGTTTCCATGGAGATGTGACCCCGCCAATTTGAGATGGGTCTTGGTTAGTTTATTGGAGTCCTTAACAGAGCTCAGGGGCTGACACAGACCCAGATGCTTGGAGATGCAGACAGAAAGACATTTGTAGATGCTAAGCTAAGAGATGAAGCCCAAAGTTTGCCCCAGAGAAGCTAAGAGAGAACCCCCAAATGCTTAGACAGAAAAGCCTTTGGAGAGCAAGCAAGGATACACAGGAGCTGAGAGGGAGAAGCTAAGACAGACAGAAGCCCAGAGACAATTTGGAGAAATCCATTTTGGAACCAGAACCTGGGACCAAAGGACCAGCAGATGCCAGCCACATGCCTTCCCAGCTGACAGAGGTGTTCCAGATGCCATCAGCTTTTCTTCCATGAAGATATCCTCTTGGTGATGCCTTAGTTTGGTCACTTTTATGGCCTTAAAACTGTACATTTGTAACATAATAAATCCCCTTTATAAAAGCCAATCCATTTCTGGTATAATGCATTTCCAGCAGCTTTAGCAAACCAGAACAGCCTATTTCAAGGACTTTAGGAGGTGAAGAAGAAGCCACTTCCTCACCCAAAGGTAGAGCCTGGGCTGCTATGACAAATACTACATAATGGGTTGGCTTAAACAATAGGCATTTATTGTCTCATGGTTTTGAAGGCTGGAAGTCCAACATCAAGGTATTGGCAGGACTTGCTTTCTACCAGAGTATGTAGCATTCCAACAGTCCTCTACCACATGGGCATCTCTCTCTCCATGTGTCTGCTCCTCTGATTTCCACTGATTTCTGGCTTCTACTGTCTCCTAGCTTCATCTTACCACGTCTGAATTTCCTCTGCCTTATAAGGACTCCTGTCATTTGGACCAAGGCCCACTCTGATTCAATTTGGCCTCCTCTAAATAAAATCTTCAAAGATCCTAGTCACAAATGAATCCACACCTTAACTAGTAATAACATCTTCAGAGGTCCTGTTTACAAGGGGGTTCATACCCACAGGAATGCAGATTAAAACTTGAACATGTCTTTATGGATGTGATTCATTCCCCCAAAAGTGAGGTTTAAAGCAGTTAAATAATTTACCCAACTGAGACTCTTACTTCTGATAGGGCAGAACTTGGGTTTAGTCCCAGCATCCCCATGCTTACCCGCTCCCCGCCCCCCCCCCACACACACGCACTGGCCACATCCCCATGAGAGTAAGATTGTCCCAGAGGCCAGGGCCTGGGTTTGAAGAAAACAGCTCTGGTAACAAGCCACTGCCTAGAAATATAACTTTTCTTCTATATGATCATTATAATAGGTTGAATGTTGGGCCCCCCAAAGATATGCCCATGTCCTAACCCTTGGAATGTGTGAATGTAACCTTTTTTGAAAAAGGGTCTTTGCAGATGTAATTAAGTAGAGGAACTTGAGATGAGATCATTCTGGATTATGTGAGTGGGCGCTCAGTCCAATGACAACTGTCCATATAAGAGAAATATAGAGGAGAGATATGGAGAGAAAGGGAGAAGGTTATGAGAAGAAGGAGGCAGACTTGGAATTACATAGCTCCAGCCAAGGAACACCTGGAATTACCAGGAGCTGGAAAAAACAAGGAAGGATTCTCCCTTAGAGCCCTGCTACCTTAATTTTAGACTTCTAACCTCCAGAACTGTGAAGGAAAACATTTCTTTTGTTTTAAGCCACACAGTTTGTGATAATTTGTTACAGCAGCCTGAGGAAACTAATACAGCCACCCTCTTCTTTGTTCCTGAAACTCCTACCCCTGTAGAGAAGTATTTAGGGGAAAAGTTCTAGTCAATGTCATCTCAATTCTATCAAAACATTTTTGGTTTTTGACTTCGATATAGAATGGTAAGTGATAGATATGACATGCTGAATTTGTGTTTTGACCACAACTTAGAATAATCTATGCTTTCAAAATTGGTAATAATAATAATAAACAAACAAATGAAGTGCTATGTTTGATGCCCACGTTAAGAGTTAGCTGCCAGAAGGACCCTCAGACCCTATTTTTACTGCAGTAGACTTTTGGTTGTTAAACTAAAGTGTCTCTTGTTTTATGAACATTTGACCTATTTGAAAGAAGTGCAAATTATCTGAGCATTTCCTTTGTTAAATTCACATCCTTATCTTGACATCCACTCAATTATAGAATAACTTTTTAGTCATAAAGCCTGCAGCAAAAATGAATACTAAATTTTTCATGTAAACCTTCTGGGGTTGTACCAAGTGCATTGGATATATCTTTTCTTTGATGTCTTTGAAATTAGTTGTACATAATCAGTACCTGTCAGCGAAACACTAAATAATGACAGAATAAATGATTCTTTCCTATTCTCATTGCTATTATGTACCTTACTCCTAATTTTTACAGCAGCCAGTGTTTGATTCAGCCCTGAAAATCCCAATATAGATGGTATTTTTTGTTGGCCATATTGTCTAGTCCTTGGAATCGTTATATCCAGGAAATTCTGTGTCTCTTTCAGTCTCTCTCTGTCTCTTTGTCTCTCTGCCTCTCTCTCCCCCTCTCTCCTTTCCTCCATTCCTCCATTCGTCTCTCCTTTCCCCCCATACACACACACACTCACACACACACATCCATCGTATGTATCTTTTTAAAGGGCTGAAGATGACATGTAGTTCTATAGAACTTCTATAGCCACCCCCAGGCTCTCAAAGCTAGACCTGGCCAGGGTATTCATAGGAGAAGCTTCTGCCTCACTGTCCCCGCGGGTGAGTCTGTGGAGCTGAGGAAAGTCCATATACCTGAAAACTAGTATTTAACAGGAATCTCTAGTTAGTTGAGCAAAGCCTGCTAGTGTGCTTTTAGAATGTTCATTTTCTCAATAATTAATAGAATGCAAGACATAATAATCATATGTAAATTGAAATGATCGAATTAAACAAAAATCTGTACGTAACATAAGTCACCATGTTCATGTAAGACTTATTTAAATAACGCCAGCATATTTTTAGCAACAAACAACTCTGTTCTCTAAATAAAAGCTCATAGGTCAGCTGTCAGCCAAGCAATATAATCATTTTTTTTTCTCTTAACCTCTCTCTACCAAGAAGGTAGAATTTTTTTTCAAAAATTCTATTCCTTTATCCTATTTGGGAATTCTCTCTCATGTAATTCTAAAAAGGGATATGAGGTGGATCAGGATTATATTTATTAAAGGATATTAAGCTCATAACAATATAATCATTGTATTAAACTACTGTCAAGGATATTTTCACTAGTCAGCCTTGTAAGGCAGCTGTGTCCAAAAAAATATATATATATATGAAGCAATCTGCATATGTAATTTTAAATATTTTAGTAGCCAAATTAAAAAGGTAAAAAGAAATAGGTAAAATTAATTTTAATTATATTTTATTTAACCCACTATATTACTAAATAAAAAATGCACTGTTTCAAAAATTATCATTTCCACTTATAGACAATTTAAATAAATCATTGAGTTATGTTATACTTTTTTCATACTTAGTCTTTAAAATATAATGTATATTTTATATTTAAGCATATCACAGTTTGGATTAGCCACATTTCAAGTGCTTAATAGCCACATATGGCTAGCAGTAGCTACTGCAGTTCTAGGGAAAGCTCAATTCCACATGTATATATTGTGCTACTCTATTAGGTGATAGGAAACAAAGACGACTAAAACGTGCAGAGATTCTTTCAGGCTGGGGACCTTCCTACTGGTTACAGGGCTGCAGCTAGCCTATATGCACCTTTCTGCAAATTGGACATTCTATTATTCCCTACATCACTTTACTCCCACCTGTCAGAAATTGGATGTACTATGCTGATTTTATTAAAACAAGACACTTTACCATCATCAGCCATAAAACTGTGTTAATAAATATACAAACCTATGCTGTCTACACAGTGAGTGAATGCCCACTTCCACCCGCTTAGATGTGGCAGCTTTGGTCAGTGCACAACCTGCACAATTGTACCAGGAGCCCTGCTGGTTCCCTTGCCTAGTCTTGGCCATTGTACCTTCTCCCCTCCCCAATTACTTCCTTGACCACTCCCTAATCAAACTCAGAAGAACAAAGCTCTCTAATTTAGAATCCTGCTTCACAGTGTCCTCTGGCCTTTTTATCCTGATTGTAGCACAAATGCTAGGTGCTCCTAGCTTCCTTTATCTGTGTCCTCTCTCCCCTTGTATGCTATGCTCCTCCTTCATGGAGGGCACATGGATGACCTCTACTTCTAAAGAAACTGTCTTAACTTCCCATAGCCTCTTCCAAGCTCTAAAAGCTGGGCAAGACCAGGACATTCCCCTTTAAGACAACCTACTTTCAGGGAAGGATCCGACTGCAGTCCTTAATTCTACATCACACACATAAAAGAATACTTCATCTTTCTAAGGGGTTTTCACATTATGATCATCATTTGTAATATGGAGATGAAAGTTGGCATTCATGGTTAAATTAATTACAAGCTTCAGCAAGTGAGTAAGAGGAGAGACATGTAACTGGAGCTGCTGAAATTTGCTTATAAGGCGGAAACTTCCCTTGCATTTGGCCATGGCCCTCCCAGACAGGCCTATCAGTCACAGTTTCTTCCTTCACATTTGCTCCATTTAGTGTTGGAATCGCTGCTTAAGTTGATTCTTAAAGTTTTGCTTTTCCTACCTTCTCAACTTTGAGTATAATTCCTACATTTGCCACACTTTCAAGGTATTTACATTCAGATTATATTCATTTCCAGAAAAGCAGTGATATGGCCCAAGATTGAATGTTAACATGATAAATTATACTTATCATCTAATAGACGTCATTGTGCTTTAATTAACTTGTAATAGCCTAGTTTTTAAGTAAGTGAGTCTTTTTATTCTAAACCTGAAGAAATAACATCCCATTTTGAGTTTCTAATTCAATTCTTTACTACATTAAAACAGGTGACAGAGATGATAGATATATAGATGATAGAGATTAGATAGATAGATAGATAGATAGATAGATAGATAGATAGATAAAGTGGAACAGGGCTAACTTATCCATTAGGCACAGTAACACTGTCCAGGTCCATGATTTTTTAGGGTCCACAAAAATGTTTTAATTTCTTTTAAAATCAGAAGGAAAAACTAAATATTATACAGTCTGGATTGTATTTGTCTTTATACCACTGCAGTTGTAAATATAATTTTTTATACTTTCTATGGAGGAAAGGCCCCACAAAGGATAAAGGTCTAGGGCCTGTGGAGGTCATGGTGCAGCCCGCTCTGGATAATATCGCAGTTTTCATATCACTTTGGCTGATTGAACAGTCATGCAGATACTCCTTTCCTTCTAAGCAAAAAAAGTAAATTTCCTTCAAAATGACTAGGAACTTCAAAATTTCTGTCCAACAATTTGTAAAAACCCTCTGCAGCAAAACAATGAACTGGAGTTTTCCTAAGACCCTAAAGAAAACGAAGGTCTAGAACGTGAGAATCATTGTCTCTTTAAACTGTTTTCTAATCCACAAAGAACAGTCCCTCCCAGCTAGTACAGTTCAGGGTCAAAAGGAGATTTTGAACATGCTAATTAAAACACTAGCTATTGTTTGAGCATAAGAAAAATAACTTTTATTCACACATTTTGAGAATGATTCATGAATGAGGGGGAAAACATGTCAGGCTGTATATCCCAGACCCTAGTCACTTATTTAAAAGGAAAGCGTTTACTGTGCTTGCTTCAGCAGCACATACACTAACATTGGAATGATAAAGAGATGATTAGCATGGCCCCTGAGCAAGGGTGACACACAAATTCATAAAATGTTCCATATTTTTTATTGCTATGGAATAAAACACATTGTTTAGTAAAAAAAAAAAAAAGTATTTACTTACATCAAACCAAATTCACTAAAACAAAACTTCATAATAAAAGCAAGGTTAAAAGAAAATCAACAGGTCAGGTAAATATTAACATTCAGCCTCTATAAGCCTAAGATTGTTTTTGATGTTGGGGAATGTGTGAGTTGCCGACAAAGAAATATGTGTGGCAGGGGGCCAGGAAGAGTGTAGAGGCAAGAATGTGAGTGAAGGATGCAAATCCCTTAAATAAAAGGCAAGCTAGAATTTTAGCAACAGTCCCTGGATCCAAGCCCCTTGCCTTACCTTATCTTACCTTACTTTGGCTTACTTTACCTTAACTTATTTTTGCCTTCCCTTAGCAGAGCCTGGAAGGTCTTGGTACAAAAAGAGCTGCCAGTGATGAGCTGAAATAGGTCTCAGGGGCTTGAAGGCCCCTGGAGTTCAGGGGGGTGCATTAGCGAACCTGAAGTAGCTGGGGAGCACTGTCAAAATGTCATAGGCGATGCTCCTTGAAATTTCACAGGCTTGGCTCATTGGCAGAAGCCACACCTGGGGTAGCTTTTTTTGAACAAGGACATGGATAGGCGATGGTTGAGGGTCTGAGCTGTGGAGCAGCTGTGGCTTCACAAATGGAGACTGTAGCAGCCCTACCGCTTCCCACCATCAATTGCCATCAGTAGTTTCACCTTCTAGGGTGCTAATGCCATGTGCAGAGGTCCCAAAGCCAAGACTTTGCGTAGAGTTGGTGCCCACCAGATTATAACTGTTTTTTTTATAGACTAAAAATACTCAGACATAAAAACTGTTGAGATTTCCGAAAAATCTCATAATTTCTTTAGGCTATAGATTCTGAACTGTCAGATAGATATTACACAGAAATTGTCATTTGAAGAGAGGATAAAAGATTATGCAGCCAAAACATGTACGGAAAAAGTAAAAAAAGTATTAAGAGATCCATTAGGCAGTTAATTAATGAAAACATGATTTTTTTTTTTTTTGGATTTTGTGTTTGGGGTATTTTTAGCTTTTTTAATGTGTAATGTGCTGCCATTTAAATTTGTATTTTTTCTTAAAGTCCCCTCCCCAGATGTTTATGATTAAAGCCCCACAAATCCTGCATCTAGTCCTGCTTGCATACCCACAGCCAACTGCAAGATTCAATTTCTGTATTATCCAATTGAGAAAAGCTCCTCTCTAATCACTTAGAAAAATTAATTCTAATGAAGGTTCCTATGATTGTTTTGGGCAAAAAGTTAAATGCCTTTGTACCAATCAAGGGTGATCATAAAGATAAGTTGTTTAGGCTACACTGATTACAGAGCTTAGCCACTATTTATCCTAAGGAGATTCGTGAGAGCAGAAATGAAATGGTGGGTATATTTAAAATGCACTCCCAGCCAATTCGACCACATTTTTGTATCATCATTTCCAACACAGGTGGTATTTACCTTTAAGATAAACTCCATAGTATCTCTTCTCCTCAACACTTAGAGATTTGCAGGAAACTGAATGTGATGGGGTGACCCTTAGAAGGTTTTCTTTCTTGGTGTGACAGGTGACCAGGCCTGGATTTTCCACATCTATGTCTGGCCATCATAGCTGCTTATCTAGACAACAAACATTAGATAGAAATGGGGTCATAGGAGTGATCCATTTTCCTCTGGTTCTCTTCACTCTCTGAAATGTTTTGACCTAAAAGCTGGTGCCTTGTTTCTAAACCTGCTTGCTGTAGTTTAAAGACTACAAAGTGGGAGCCTTAGCTTCAGCTCTGTCTTGGTTCACAACTCTCTTCCTACCACTCTTGCCACCCTATCCCAGGGCCCCATACCCTAGTAAAAAACTTGAGTGCATGATGATGTGATGGCAATCATGATGACGATGGTAGTGATAATGGTTGATACTGATTGAACAACAATTAGATTTCCAGACGATTCTCGGCACTTTTTTTATTATCACATTAATCATCACAACCATATTATGAGACAGGTACTCTTATTTGTACAAATGGGGAAGCTGAGACCTAGAGAGACTATTCATTAACAAAAGTTACAGATTGCAAGAGGCAGAGCACAGCACATTTTATAAACCTAAACCTGAATATAGTAAAATGGAAGCTCCATAAGACAGAGATGCTGTTCTTTGCAATGGACATTATAATGTGTGTTGGACAAGTGAATGACATAAAATAGAGCATGCCTGTAGCCCATTAAAATAGAGATTCTGCAATTGAGGAGTTCAGCAACAGAGAATGAACTGGGTGGAGAAGGTGAGAAGACAATAGTGAGATCCCCAGGTAATTGGGTCATAACTTGGAGATCAAATCCCTATAATTTGGAACCATAAGTGTGGAGGGGAGGATGTAGGCAGGTAAATGTAATGCTATATATTGTGTTTTGTAGATATTGAAAAATATTTTTTCTAAGATGATTTTTTTCCTGATAGTTAACTTGAAAATAGTGACAAGACAAGCATCCATAAAGTTGGCTCATCAAATTCACTTTATCCCATCATCATGAATATGCTGACTGAAAAAAAGTTCAAGATTATTATTTTAGAGTTTATTTTTAAAAATAATTAAAACTGTGAAATTGTCACTATGATGTAAGTAAACTCATCATCTGTTAGTTCTTTTGATTTATTCTCCACATCATGTTGTTCTTTGCCACATACATTGTCTTATCACATTTCAGACTTCTTAACACTTATTTTTTTTTCCTTAAAAAACGTCTAATTTCCTTTAAATTCATTCCTCCTTTTGCTTGTCCTAGTCATCATGAATAAATTGTGTATGTATGAAGATGTCAGTGTATATAGATGAATGATGTGAATCAGAATACATTAACTGACACCGTCAGTCTTCTTTCAACACCAACCTCACAAGCATAAATTTCCTTTTTTTTTTATTCAAGGGAAAAAAAATCTTCCTCCAAGAAAAAAGGCATTCTCACCTAATTAAGACCAATTTTCTATGGCTATATTCCAAATAAGTCAAAACTTGCAATTTAAGGAACAAGAAAGAGTTTTAAACTCAGAAAAGCTTCAAGGAAAAATACTTGAATACTAAGGGTGAGTGGGTTCAGCTCAGAGGTACCCCACAACCACAGACAGAGAGGCAGTGCAGGGGAGTTTTCTGCAAAAGAGTTTTTATGAAGTTAATCTTATTTAGCTTTGGCTTCCATGATAAAATGGAGAACTGTCCTGGGGGAGAATGGCCCTTAGATATAATGAAGTCATACTTATGAATTGAAAGACTCTTTATAGAAAACATTCTTTAAAAAAAGACCTTCTGAATAAAAATTAAAAATATTTGAAATATGAACATCATTTAAATACTAATGCTTAAACTTTTCAAAACTGGTACTTAACAATAATCAATAAAATAATATTTCATTTCTGTATACTTAAATGAGTTAGAGAGATATGATTATGGTACTTGTTGAGCCTTATGAAACACCAAGTATTGTTGTACATTCTTCTTAGAGTTTAGCAGTCACATACCTGGAGGGAAATCAGGCCAACACCTGCCACTGCTAACAGGACAAGATGACAGACCAAGGGTGGGGGTCCTTAAAGTGAATTTATTATTTGATAAATTTTCCAAATTTGAAATTATTTAAGTGAATTGGTAAAACAAGGAATTTCTTATAAGTATGTTAAAAAGATTTACAAAATTTTAACTATATAGAATCTTTACTACTAATACACCCATTTGCCTTTTCTTCTAATTCCAACACTGCTGGGAGATTTTCAATGTAAGGTTTTAATCGATACTAAAGAACAGTAACTGCCAAGTAACAGGGCTTTTGCTCTGTCTGGCTTTTAGTGATATCAGTAAAGGTTATATATTAAAGATTACAGTTTACTTTCAGATTTCTTTCCACACATAGTATTATTTTACAGATTTCTTCCTTTTCCACTCTGTGAAGCTCCCAGAGTCCTCAGAGGACTCGAGAACCAAGTGATAAATAAGTCAAGAGGTACAGAGAGATGGAAGTGTAAGGCTTAAGAGCTTTGGGTTGAGATTTCTATAGAGTAGGAGCCATCAATAACAGGTAAACCCTCTGACTTTGCAATTTTTTTAAATTAAATATTAACAAAATTAATGTCTTACACACAAGGCTAATTGCCTTTGAAACACATTTATCAGTGTACCTGTTAGCTAAAACTTGGGGAGCCATATTCCCGCAGATTATATTTGGAGAAGAGATACTGAAATACATAATATTTGAGAGGAATAGTTATTGTGATACATAATTCATTGGAAAAATCTGCTTTAGTCTTAGATATAAATCATTTCAAAAAATGCATATGTCCCCCAAACCTAGTAATTTCAGTAGAAAAATCCATACTTTTAAGCTGATAACATTTGTCAAAAAGTTAATTTTCACCTATCTTAAATTATTATAATTCTTAAACAACTGGATTTTTGTGTATTCCCCCAAATCTCTTTTAAACACTGGTTTTCAATGATGCTAAATAACAAGATAAAAATTTAAAAACTTCAATCATCTTGGCTTTTTCAAATAGCCACATTTGGTGTTTTCAAAACAACATGAAGTGATTGACTGTGAAATGTCTCTCCATATGAAACTGTTCAGTGAGTTCAGCCAGCAGTCATGTACAGCTGTTTTGCCTGAAAATGCCTCTTTTACTAAATTTTGCATACATTTTGGCATCAAGTTTCAACACAACAGAAGCATAATCAAAGTCAACATTTATATTAGATGATTTCAGGTTTGAAATAACTGAAGAGAAAAGTAAAAGATAACTGAGGCAGAATAGGAAAATTGAAAAGAAGATAATTACAGTATTAATAAAGAAACGAGATTATTGCCTTGAAATCATATGGTTGGATGTTAGACCAGTTTTCAAACAATATTTTACTGTAAATATAACCTTCAAAGCCACACATAAAACACTGACCATCAAGGACAAAAAAAGATCACCTCTGTTGTCCCTTATGAATCTTTAACCAATCACAACCCACCTTCAGAGCTAACTAGCATTCTGACTTTTGCAGTTATTTTGCTTTTCTTTTTCTATTTACTATCTTTACATGTATTCCTAATAATATAGACAAGTTTTGCCTCTGTTTTAAAATGCTATATAAATGAAACTATACTGTATAAGCTCTTTCTTTTTATCCAACATTAAGTTATTAGATTCATCCAACTATTGTGTGTATAATGGTTCAGCCTTATCTTAGGATGTTGCCCCCAGGAGTTCCTGCGCAGAAAAGGGGATCTCCTTCAAAATCCCCCAACCTCCATGGTCTCTGGGTCTTGACTTCTCTCTGGACTCCATAGAGATATGCAATCAGAGTTTAAATGGTGTGACATCAATAAATACCTTTGGACAAGATAGCCTTGGTACTTTAATATTCTGCTTATCTTCTAGTTACAGGCTTTCATGCAAAAACTGACCTGGGAGGGCCCCACTGGATTTTCAGACCTTGAAAGTCATATATACCACATATATATGCTGCACATATATAGCATCTATATATGCCACAGGAATATACTACACACACATGCATATGCATTTTGTCCAGCATATTTAATAGTTTTCACTGGAAGGGTTAATCTGAGTCACGCAGTTTACCATTACCAGAAACCAGACTTTGATGGAAGATTTAGACCTTTTATCAAAATAGTCAAGCAAATAATTTGGTTTTGTTCATATGTTCATTTTTAGGTTGACTAGTTCTTTTGTCCTGTGACATAATTAATCTCTGTACATGCTTCCTCCACTGGCTATAAAACTTTCTCCTTTCCCCACTGCCCCTTGTTGAGCTTACTCCCTCATCCTTCAAGATAGCTCAGGAATCATCTCATGAAAGCCTAGCCCATTCCACTCCTAAACAATCAGTTAGGTGTCCTCAATGCACTTCTATAGCAGACAGAGGAGATATATTTAACAGCCAATCAGAATGGGCACACAAGCCAATAAAAACAGAAGCCAGCTGCACACAACCAGGACCAATATGTGCTGGGTGAATATCAGCTATGCTCAAAGCATACACTGTGATCAGATGTACATACAATCATGATTCTTCTCATACTTTTTGTAATTTTGTTTACCCATCTCCTCTGATAATCTGTGAGAGCCTTATAAATAGGGGCCAATCCTACTAAACCTGGGATCTTATGTTGCATGATTCTTGATACAAATAAGACCTCAATAAATGTTTTTTTAATTAAATAAAGAAAATCTATGTTGACAGCTTGCCCTTGAAAGTAAAATGGTTTTTATTATCATAGTCATTTAATAAATCACTTTCTAATACTTCATAGATTTAAGCACCGGAAGTTCATGAACAATGAATTCACTTCACTCATCTTGTTGGAATACCTCAGCTGAACTTTTGAACAAGTCCTGGAATAAAGAGTTTGCTTATCAAATTCCCAGCCTTGTGGATGCAGTCATTCTCCCTTCCATGATTGGGATTATCTGTTCAATGGGGCTGATTGGCAACATCCTCATTGTAGTCACCATAATAAGGTAAGGACTTTTTCTTTTCTTCCATAATTTAGGGAACCACATTCTATATTCCCTAACTGAATTTTTTCCCCTGTAGGATTAGGCTTCATGAAATCAAGTTTTGCAAATATTTGCTTAAAACAATTAATGAAGATTTTATGGTTATTTTCACCATATGAAGTCAAATTTGACTGGTAGATCTCAAAATGGTAAGACCAAGGCCAGTGTTTATGGTGGGCCAGTGAATTTTTAGAGCAATGATTCTCAATCCTATTAAAATCACCTGATACACAGTTGCACCCCCAGACCAATTAACTCAGACCCTCTAGGGTGGGGCCTAGGCAGGGCTTGAAAAAGGCAATGAAACCATTTTCTTTCCAAGCAATAAGAGTTTTCCCAAGCTGACCTGCTTTGGCTGTGAAAGAGACTCTGTCACTCACATGGGCAAGACAGGGACTCCCTGATCACATGGAGATGCAGGGGTTCTCAGATGGTGGGGTCTCCCTCAGAACAGACCACCCCCATGTAGGCCAAGCTGAGAGACATCTGCTCCCCATTACCTCCTGGCCTTGCTCCACATCCTCATCTCCCTCAGGTGATTTCCTCTTTTCTCACAAACCCAGAGAATAGTGTTTAACCTGGAGAATAAGAACAGATTATGTTTTTCTACAGATTTGACAAAATGGACTTAGAATTAGTGCAGATACTCTCACTACTTGATATCTTTGCTATCTTGACTATTTTCACATTTAAGCTTTACTGGTCTGTAATCAGTACAAGAAGTTAATATTTTTTATCCTGGTCTCTGATCATACTTATAACCACTATTTCAAAAAATGTCTTCCATATTTATATACTATAAAAGACATTGTTTTGGGGTACTATCTATCTAATGGTTGTTTTTCACTATTATGATACTAACACATAAGGACAGCAAATTTTTGTAGAACACATTACATTTACAAAGCATATTTGTAAATGCACTTACTCCTCAAAACAGAGTACTATTGTTATCCCCATTTGAAGAAAGAGGTTCCAGAGAGTAAATAACTTATCCAGCATCACCCAGCTAGTGAGTGATGGTTCTGATGCTTGAACTCAGATTCTGTGACTCCAGATTTCCTCCACACTAACAAAAACAGACAAAGAAACAGAGAAAGAATGAAAATTGCAAAGGTGGTTGTTGGATTAGCCATGTGGATAGGAGAGTCCTCACAGGGCCACTTAAGAACAAGAGCAGCTCACGGGATGTGGCTGCGACTGAGGGTGGCAATCTCTGAGAAAGCACATAAGGTGGTCACTTTCCCCCAGCAGCTCCTCATTAGCCAGCCCCTTTTGAACTTTTATTGCCACCATCTCCGTTAAGTGTAGAGGGCTGATGGTATTAGATCTTTTTTTACATCATCCATAATTGAAAAAATATTTAGTGTGCTCAGATTCTATTTTGAATGAATTTGGGTATTAATAAGTCCTGAAAAGTGGTTATGAATAAACAGCCTTTTAAACTACATAACAAAAAATTGTGTTGCAAAAAACATTTGAACTCAATATGTAAAATTAAATACACATTGCATGTCCAGCACTGTCTTAGGAGTTATGAAAATATTTAAGAATATTATGGCATTGTTTGCCTCCAAAAAGTTTATAGTCTAATTGGGAAGATAAGATTTAAACATCTGAAGTAATTAGGAAAATAATACAAGCCATTAAAAGCAATCAAGAGAAAAAAAAGAGAGGGTTCAAATAATAAATCCCAGGAAAGGAAATGGACCCAGTCAAAGATTGCCAAGAAGCCTCAAGGAAACAGGAATGCTAAGTGGAAAGTTAATAGCCTGGGAAGAAGGGCTCTCAGTTTCTGGGACAGGAAAGCTGCAGATATAGGGAGAGCCCACGGCATGTATAAGAGATGTTAGACCAGCTCTTTAGACCTGAAAGCATGTTTTATGGAGCACTAGAAAAAAGCCAGTCCTTGGAATGGTTTCAAGGTTGTCCATATTTGTCTGGTGCACCTGCCCACTTTTCCTTCCATCTTTCCCTTGGACCCCTCAGTAATTTATCATGCTCTCCTAAAGAAGCATGTACTGGGTTCCACACCCACAGAGCTTGGTCTCACAAACTGGTGAGAAACCAAATCCTTATGAAGTGTTAGCCTTTAGAAATAGCCCAGAGATATGGTTGCATTTTTCACAGGCAATTTTTATATGCAAAGACTCTTCAATGGTGAAATTTCAGGCCCTGTGACAAGCCACTGAAGGCATATTTAGAGGCAGAGCAATTCTGGGTCCCCCTCAAATCATACCAATAGATAAGAGCCTGCTATCGCCTACTTATATGGTGACACAGTTGGAAAAAAGGGAAGGAATATGGAACGTGAACTCTCCTGAAAGTCAATGCTAAGCTAATAATGCATGGAAACAGATTCTTAACATAGAATAAATAGTCACTTAGGTAGGAAAAAGAAAAGCTAACTAATTTTTTTGCAAGGATTGTGAAATATCTATCATTTGTTCATAATATTGCTATTTTAGAGGTATGTAAGAAAATACATTAGAAAAAAAGAATGTTAATGGATTTTTAAGTAAACATTTTAACCTTTTAAAAATAATTTGGAAACAATATTAATTTTTTATTGCTACGAAGTTATCCAACACTTATTTTGCAAGTTGATCTCCAAGAATTTTGAGGCAATTTTTATTAAAGTTTGTATTTTGCCTTGCCATGACTTTTTATGTTACTTTCTTAATAGATGGGTTGCTCAATTAAAATATCAAAACTGCACTAAAACAAGGGGAAATAGATAGTGTTCAAATAAGATTTCACAAGCTTTTCGTTTATGGTAAAACACTTGTATCAGAATATGATTAATAAAACCAGTAGTACGATCAATAATAGAACTGAAAGTTAGTAAGATCATTAGTGCACTGGGAAGCAAGCAGTGAGTGAACTAGTTTATGAATTTTTCCCACGGAAGACCAAAAACATTTATGAAAAATTAAATTTATGGAGATGGAGCTTCAAGAATAAGATGTTCAATATGATTCTTCTAAAAATCAAGAAGCAATTTGAGTATTAGGAAGGTGACCATAAAGTAATGAGGCCAGATAACTACTAGTCTGTTGTACCTTAGAGTCACTGCATATCAGAAGGAAGCCAGTTTAGAAAATGCAAGAGATAAGTTGAGCCAATTATAACAAAATATTTCCCCCTTACATTCTCAGGAGACAGACTAATGAATTCAACTCTTATTACTCAGCCATTCTCCAGAGGCACAAGCAGGCCCTGGGAAAATACTTCAATAAAGGAGATGAGGTTTTCTCTTTACCAGTCCCCACCTCTATCTCCTGAACACATCATTTTCCTATCCACTGAGGGGCCTCTTCAAATGGACAAAGACTTTCTAAGATGTGCCTTATCCCTTGATAAATAAAAAGTTCCCTTTCTGTCATTCCCTGCCCTCATTTCCCTGTCAGGTCAACCAATTTGCACAAAATCACAAATTACAGAAACATCCTAGCTTTTAATCCTCCAAATGGTGTCAGCATTTTATACAGTGATTACAAGAGGGACAGTGTGAATATTGTCTAATGGTGGGATTCCAGTTGCAGAGACAGACAGAAAGGGGCAATGTTTTAGAGGAGAGGTCTCTTCCTTTTTCCCACCTAACTTAAATCACAACTGGTGATCCAGCCCTTTATGTTTCCCAGAGTGTCAATCATACACGAGATCTTGTTGGGGTTGAGTCACAGCCTTAGCTGCACACATGCCCTGCATTTCAGATTCTATAGCACCAGTCACCTCTGTCCAAATGAACTGGAATGCTGATTGGAGAATCTCGCTGCTGTGGACCAGTTGGCCAATGCACCAAGAGGATTTGGAATCTAATAGGGGTGAACATTTTGCCCAAGGACAAGAAGTGAAAACATTGAAATGAAAATAGAATCCCCAGTTAGGTTCACTTTCCATTATATCACATTATGTATCTAGACCAGAGTCAGCAAATATGTAACTCTACTCTAAACTCTCCCACCCTTGGCAGCCATCTCTAGTCACACAAGTCTGTTCTCTAGTGCTGGTGTGAGACCTAGGACTTGTGCTATCACAGCACTTCTGGAAGTCACTACTGAATGGCTGGAAGTCGTTCACAAAAGGAATTTGATTCATTTAGAGTTAAATGCCAAACAGGGAATGTTGAGGCAACCCAGAGATTAGCCAGATTGGCAAGAGCACTGTTATATTCTTTCACTTTTTTACCCCAACAACCCCACCCATGCCCAAACTGGAAGGACCTAGAGAGAAGGTGGTTTATTCTATGAAATTAGACCCCAGGAGTCTAGTCTGCCTGGTGGGAGCTGTAACCATAGTGCGAGCTGCAAAGTGGGAGCCAGGGCCATGGACGGAGTGCTGCAGGAGGGAGCTGGGGACACAGAAAGGGTGCAACCACTGCCCATATGCCAGCAGCAGAAGGGGAAAGGAAATAGCCTGGCTTCAAGGGAGCCTGAGAACAGAGCTGGGGAAGGGGGGGAATGGATTTGACAGCAAGCTGTCAAATAGTTGGCTCAACACCTGGATAGGTGGTTTTATGTTTTATTAGTTTTCTTTAACCCATAACATATAGTTTTATTTCTGATTGCAAAAGGTAAGCATGTTTTTTATAGAAAACTTGAAAAACATTGAAAAATACAAAGGAATAAAGTAAAAATCAGTCGTACTACTATTTCTATCAAATAAATAGCCATTATGAACCCCTGACATATTACTCCAGCATATTTCAAAGCAAATGTATTAAACAAATTTGGGGATCATGCTACACACATAGTCGATAGTCTGTGTTTTGCTTAACACTACATGTGTTTTTCCCATTTGATTAAATATTCTTCCAAACTATGATTTGTAACAACTATATCATATATTGCATGGGGTTCTGGAGTATCATAATTTATTTGATTGCTTTTCAAATTATTGAGCATTAGAAACAGCCATGACAACCATAGGGAAATGTGTTAGACAAAATTATCACTAATCTACATTTTTAATTTAGAATGTTTGGGTCATGAGAAGCAGTAGTCTAATGAAGTCTGGCAACAATAAATCTGAACATAAATTAGACCTAAAAATGAATGCAAATCATAGAGTTAGAAATTATACAATTTCTATTTATTTTAATTTCCATGCTGTCACTTTCAGTAAAGAAAGCAGTAATAAATACAATGTGTTTTCACTGCCCGAGCACCTATGTGCAAATAAATGCATCATTTGCTTCAGAATTCTCTTTGAAGCATGCAGAATATCTATTATCTAGAAATATTTTTATTTAATTATTTTTAATTGCCAGTTAATGGCATGAACTGTCCTCAACAATGGGATTGCCATAATTCATTATCAGTAAATGATGGGTGCCTGTCTAGAGGAGAGCAAGGGCCACAAGGATCTAATTACTGGCAATTAAGACCTGAACAACCGCTTTTGGTTTATATCCCATTCAAATGCAAATATCATCTGTTTATAGGCCAATGCTTATGGTATCTTTTTTAACGTGGAACTCTTTCTACTTGACCTCTAGTGTCTGTCCTCCTCCCTTGGCCCCTCTCCATTCTCCACTTCCAGTGGCCTGGAGAGGATGAGGGATGAGAGACCAAGGACCATAACTTGGTGCTCTTTTGGTTGGCATGATCTTTTCCTCAAGCTTCTTCTCCCTCTTGGTCATTCTTATGTGAGCCACCAGTCTCCTGGGGGCAGGGAACCAAGCTGTTTTTATTAGTGCCCAGAGTATTTTTGTTAAGTAAGGACTCAGTAACTTCCCCACAGACTGTACATTGCCAAGGCCTGGGTAACACATCCTCTCCCGGTCTGATGTCTCACACAAGGATTTGATGGCTTGGAAATGAAGTTCACAGCCTATAGAATTTGCAGCTACTGAATAATAAAGACACACACTACCTTCCAAACAATGGAACAATAGCCCTGAATCCAGAGGGAACTAACAACTGTGGTATAAGTTCAGGGATAATTCCTATTTGTTCTTCAAATTCTTATTTATCTTCAGCTCAGATGCCTTCTCTGTCAAGAAACCCACCTTGACCATCTCTAGAAGGGGTGGGTGGGGACCCGTTCTGTGTGCTCCTTGTGCTTGTTGTAATGTGACCATCTATTCATACATGTCTAGATGATAAACTCCTTGAAGATAGGGTTTATATATATTATTTAGTATTGCAGCCCCAGAGCCCAATATTGCATCTGACATATAATTGGTATCAAATTGGTGTCAAATCAAAATCAATGAAAGATTTGTTGAATTAATGAATAACATCTCCCTGATAAAGATGATATCTGATGGCTACTGAATGTCCCAGCTCCTTGAAGATAGGAATCAACTGAATTTTAATTTAAATTTCTGCTCTCAGAAGATCCCTTTATCTACAGATGAGTGTACCCCCTTTGGATAGTATTGCATTCATTCTTCCCAGCAGGAGACATGAGCCCATTCTCAGTGCACTCTATCAGCTCACTCATCTAGGATTTCTCCTCACTGCTGGATTTCAGGGACTTCATTAATAATTTTTGCTATTGGGTTAGGTTTTACCAGAATATTTCTATGTAATTGTTGAAAATTTTTCTTAATAATGACCTCAGTTAGCATTGGAACGTACAACTTCAGTGGCAGAAATTGCATTGCACAACTGAAACCATTTCTTATCTGTTTAGCTGCTGTTTTAGGTACTAGAGAGGAGCAAAGACTAATCCCTTTACCTGGGTAAGCTTAGAGTTAGTGTAATGTGTTGCTGTGTCACAAATTACACTAAAACTTAGTAACTTAAAACACTAAACATTTATTTTTATCTCACAGAGTTTCTGAGGGTCAGGAATCCAGGAGCCATTTAACTTTGTGGTTCAGTCTCTGCATGTCTCATAAAGTTGCAATCAGACTGTGCAGTCAAAAGGATTGATTGGGACTGGATGATCTACCTTCAAGATAGCTCACTAAGACACCAGGCAAGCTGGTGCTGGTTGTTGATAGGGGACCTCAGTTCTGCTCCAAATGGACTTTGCCATAGTGTTGCTTGAGTATTCTCACAATATGGCAGCTGGCTTCCCCACAGCCAGTGATCCAGGAGAGGGCAAAGAGAAAGCTCCACATGCTTTTTATGTCCTAATTTCAGACATCACACTCTGTCAGTTCCACCACTTTCTATTTGTTAGAGGCAAATTACTAAATCTAACCTGCATGAAAGGGAAGAGAATTAGATTTCATCTTTTGAAAGGAGAAGTATCAAAGAATTTATGGACACATTTTTAAACCACCACAGTTAGTTATGAGATAAATAGCTTGAAATATATATATACATATATATATATATATATATATATATATATATATATATATATATATATATATATGACGAGGCATCCACATGTGCATTTTTGTAGGTTTTACTTTAACTTTTAAAATTCATTATGGCAATTGAAAGTTTACAACAAGCAGCATAAATTGAAGAAAGTGCATACTTTTAATGTCAATCAGTTTCTCTCTATTTCTTTCAGGTCCAGGAAAAAAACGATCCCTGACATTTACATCTGCAACCTGGCTGTTGCTGATTTGGTGCACATCATTGGAATGCCTTTTCTTATTCACCAGTGGGCCCAGGGGGGAGAGTGGGTATTTGGGGGGCCTCTCTGCACCATCATCACATCCCTGGATACCTGCAACCAGTTTGCCTGTAGTGCCATCATGACTGTAATGAGTGTGGACAGGTGAGTGAAGAGACTTCGAAATATCTCAGTGGTACCTCTCCTCCCCCAACGTAGTTCCAATTTAAATAGCTCGGTGCTTGTTTGTAACAGCAAAGCTCCTCTTCCTTTGTTTGTTTCATCATATGCCTGATTACTTAAGAATATTTTCTTCAGTGTTTACAGAGAGAATGTTTTTATGGAAAACTTAAACACTAAAATCTCCTTTTTTGTAATCATTCTTTTTTGCCTTAGTTTTGTTTACAATTCACTATAAGAGAAAAATCATAAAATCATGAAAAGTTGGAAACCAGAATGAACTCCCCCCATCATTATAGCAGTAAGGCAGCTCAGGCCCAGCACAGTGAGGGGATTTGCTGGAAGGGCATGGAACGTTGCGGCAGAACTGAGAACCAAACTGTCCAGGGCTATTTTGGTGTGGTCACTGTCTCATACACTCTTGTTATCATCTGATAGCTCTCTCTAAGGAATGAGTGGAGTAGATACAGGTTCTTCTACAGCTATGAAGAAATTTCAGTGCCAGGAAGTAAACTGGAAGCGATATTCACCAACCATGTAAGCTATTGATATTTGGGGTGATGATGAAGATGATGTCAGCTCTTATGGAGCCAGTGAGTGATGGAGCCCAGTACAGATCTGGGCTGTCTGGCTCTAGAAATGGCAAATAACTTGCAACTACCTCATTCCCAGGCCTCTTTAGGAATCAGGCGAGCTTCCCACATCATCCAGATGCCACCAGTCTTACCAAATATCTCCATACAGAAACAGACCCCCATAACAGCTGTATTATGCACTGCAGTGATATGCTGTCTGGGAAAACCCACTTAAAATCTCAGTTCAACTTCTACTTTCCACCCGAGCCCAGGCTGGCACTCCTTACCCTCTTGCCCTGATTTACTTTTTCTTTTTCCCTTGCTTCAAATATATTACATAATTTACTTATTTTCTCTTTTTTCCTTACCTTTAATTATCTAGCTCCACCTACCCCAGAAATATAAACTCCACAAAGGCAAAATCTTTTTTTGCTGTATCCCAAGTGTCTATTTAAGAGTGCCTGGCACATAGTAGAGGCTCAAAAAGTATTTGATGAATGAATAAATGAATGAATGAATGAGAGTCTTGAAGAGTGTTTTAATTTTCCTGGCTCCATCCAGAGCTTCTTCTTGTGCACTGTCTCTCACATCTTTCCAAGTGGGCCTTTGGAGTAGGGAAGTGATAAGCAGCTCTTCAGATGGATAAACAAAAGAATGACAAGTTTATTATAAATCATTTGTTCTGTCAGAAATGAATAATAATGGTATTGTTTTATGCATTTGTATATCCTTTTGCTTTTGTGCAAGAGAATTCTCAAAGTAGAGAGCATGCTTCTCAATTTATAATCAAGGCCATGCTTTTTAACCAATGTGTGGTGTAGGATGGGTTAGCTCCACTGATGCTGAGTCAGCCTGACAGATTCCTTTTTCCACTCCATTGCTTGCCAATTACATGAGCCATTTCCTCATCATGTAGACACAGCCCAAGAGGATAGAGGTGCAGGCCCTGCAAGGCCACAAACCCAGGGGAAAAAATCTTCATATGAGGGTGACATACATAAGATTGTCCTTTCGTTACTTCTCCCACCAGTGTTGGTGGCTCTCACAGATAAAAACTGTCACCCAACTGAAGGACCGAAATGCTGAAATTGCACTTAATTACTGGTGGCTGATATGCTAATATGCTCCCAACCTCTCTAAAAGGAAAACACAATCAAGTCTCACTATGTGACCTTGCCCGGTGTCAAAGAAATGAAAGAAAAGAGGGGAAAAAGGTTGATTATTTTGTACCAACAGGTGATTCTTCTCTTTCGGGTTGGTGCTCCAAAGCCATTGGTGATGCCCACAGCACCAGAAGGCTTCCCCATGGGCATGAGTGAGGCCAGTTGTAGAATCAGCCAGACCATCCTCGGTGTGCCTCCAGAGGGAATTCCCAGGTGTGTCAACTCCATTCCTGCATGGATGCCAGGTGTCCTCTTTCCTGGCAGGAACCTGTCCTTGGGAAAAGAAGGCAGGCCCTGCTAGGGTGAGTGTGGGCAGGATGGCAGGGAGAGCTCCTGCCACCAGAGGGGCCAAGGGTGTAGCACCATAGTTTCAGCCTCAGGTCAGGCAACGGCTCAATCCTAGGAGGAGCAGCACAGGTTGTAACCTCAGAATGTCCTTCACAATAACCAACCCAAAAGAGCTTTTCCTTCCTGGTACTTATCCCTGTGGGGGATTATACATTTACCCACATGCTTCTGACTTGAAGTCTGTCTACACCATGGGAATGGAGCTCCCTGAGGGCAGAAACCTTGCCTATTAGTTTAATGCTGCTGCATCCCCTGCACCCAGCACAGTCCCTGGTCTATGGTCCAGGCTCAGTGAACATTCATTGAATGAATGAATGAATGAATGAATGAATGAACAGGAATTTCATTGAGCAGATGGTTAAAGACTGTGGGTCATGATAAGAACTCTGAATTTTACCTGCCAGGCAATGGAAAGCCATTGAAGGTTTTTTCAGCCAGGGAGAGATACAATCAGAGAAGAGCTTCCCACCCAGTTGACACCACGATTCCATCAGCTTTAACCCCAGTCAGAATGATGGCCAGACTGTTATGCAATCACCGCTTCACCCCCTCCCCCATCAGGGAGGGAGGGGTGCAGGTGACCTACAGACACACACACACATACACACATACACACACCTCAGATCACATATTTGGGGACTTCTTTCCTTAGCCACAGGTAATGAGGGTGTAGGGTAGAAAGGGAGGGGCAGTGGAGGCATCCTATGCAAAAAGCCTCTCCCTACACACCAAGCAGTCCCTTAAACTGAATGCAGAACATCCAGCCTCTTTTGCAAAATTGGAAGAGCAAGAGGAAGGGGATTTTTCATTTTTCTGAATCATTATTAAATATCTCTACAAAAAACTGAAGAAAATTAAGTGACGATTGAAACCATCCTTTATAATTTCTACTAATGTCCAACACCCCTGATCCCCAGCAAACAGATTTTTCAAATACCTTTCCTTCTGAATCTGTACTCTTTTTCATCCTTTAGCTTTCAGTTGGCTGGGAAAAGTTTTTGGATTTACTGGAGAGCCGAATATATTTGATATGTCATAATTTCAAGTTTGATTAATGATTAACCTTTTTTCTGGGTCTAAAATGAAAAAAAAAAAAAACCTTCCCCCATGAAATTAACTAGTTTCTTCCCTTCTGCCTCTAGCCCAAGTTCCCTGAGGAGTTTGCATTGTCTATACTAGTCACGCTCCTATGATTTCTGTGAACTGAACCAGTGAGAGCCTGGGGACCCTACTGCAAAGCTGTACAGGCAAAATGTCTGACCGATGGGCCTGAACTTTATCCTGCTGGGGGGATTCTATCAGCTCCCACATTTTCCTCCTTCCTGCCTGAATGTTAGTAAATCCTGCAGGGAAAAGAGTCACTTCCTCCTGGAGGACATTCCTGTTCGGAGACAAAGTTTTCCAGTGCCTCATCCACAAGAGAATCACCTTTGTAAAGAAAGAGTTTGCACTAGAGAATTTGGCCATTATCAGAGTGTTCATGGAAGTGACAGCTATTTCAGTGAGTGGTTTATTCAGACTTTCAGGGTCAAGAGTTGTTTTCTCTACAGGTACCAGCCAACTCTTAAAAAATATAACTTTCTTTTACCCTGATAGACGTGTGCTTCAGGGAGGATAATAATACTAATAATTTACTCTTGTCATGAACCTTTCATCCTTGGAGCTCAGTGCTTTTATTGATTGTTTCCAAACACTTCTTAACTGGCTTTGCAGGTACTTGGCTCTTGTCCAACCATTTCGACTTATGAGTTGGAGAACGAGGCACAAGACTATCCGCATCAATTTGGGCCTTTGGGCAGCTTCTTTTATTCTGGCGTTGCCTGTTTGGGTCTACTCCAAGGTCATCAAATTTAAAGACGGGGTTGAGAGTTGTGCTTTTGATTTAACATCCCCTGACGATGTACTCAGGTAAGTTGCTAAAACTTAAGAAAAATAGAATTGAATTAAGTTGTGAAGTACTTCATCCTCCTTGTCAACATGTGAGCAGGCTCATAGAGAGCCCTTGGGGAACCTCTTCTGGCCAGTCTCCCTGCCTAGTTTTCTGCTGTCCACAATCAAGTTGATAGTTTGATTTTAAGGAGAGGAGTGCCTACTCTCCTGGTAACCTTTATAAAAAGATTTTGAATTTAACCTCAGTGTTTGCAAATATATTTAAATATAGATTTAAAAGATACATGGCAGCCAGCCAGACAAACAAGGAATGCATCAATGAAATAAGGGGTAGAGTTTTCTAAAAGTGCCTAAGAATTACCAAGACATACTTTATCAATATGCAACCAACACAGCCATTTGGGTTCTTACATTTGAAGTTGAAAAGAAAATTTAAGTCAAAAATTTTCTATTTGAAATTTTTGACCATAGCATTAGAAGTCCACAACTAAAATTTTTTGGGCATCTTCTAAAAGCCAGGTACTGTGCTAGGTGCTTTTTTCATACCTTATCTCACATGAACCTGACAGATTCCTTTTCCCACTTGATCGCTTGCCAAATAGATGAGCCATTTCCTCATCATGTAGACACAGCCCAAGAGGGATGGAGGTGCAGGCCCTGCAAGGTCAAAAACCCAGGGGAAAAATCTTCATACGAGGGTGACATACATAAGATTGTCCATTCGTTACTTCTCCCACCAGTGTTGGCTTCTCTCACAGATAAAAACTATCAGCCAACTGAAGGACCCAAATGCTGAAATGACAATCACTGGTGGCTGATATGCTAATATGTCCCCCAACCTATCTAAAAGGAGAACACAATCCAAGTCTCACTATGTGACCTTGGCCAGAGTCAAAGAAATAAAAGAAAAGGGGGGAAAAAGGTTGATTGTTTTATACCAACAGCTGCTTCTGCTCTTTTGGGTTATTTATCAGGAAGGACACTCTGAGGTTACAGACTCTGCTGCTCACATAAGGATTGAGTCCTACGTGAACTGAGGCTAGAACTATGGTGCTACACCCTTGGCCCCTCTGGTGGCAGGAGCTCTCCCTGCCGTCCTGCCCACACTCACCCTAGCAGGCCCTGCCTTCTTTTCCCAAGGACATGTTTCTGCCAGGAAGGAGGACACCTGGCATCCGTGCAGGAATGGAGTTGGCACATCGGGAATTCCCTCTGGAGGCACACCGAGGATGGACTGGCTGATTCTACAGCAGGCCTCACTCATGCCCATGGGGAGGGCTTCTGGTGCTATGGGCACCACTGTGGGCTTTGGAGCCCAACTGCCTGTCTGGGCTCAAATCCCCTCTCTGCCACTTACCAGTTAAGTAACCTTGTTGAAGCCACTTAATCCTTCTGTGCCTCAGTTTCTTCTTCTGTAA
Source organism: Choloepus didactylus (assembly GCF_015220235.1). Classification (NCBI taxonomy): domain Eukaryota; kingdom Metazoa; phylum Chordata; class Mammalia; order Pilosa; family Megalonychidae; genus Choloepus; species Choloepus didactylus. Next base: position 51,602,131 of record NC_051313.1, read on the forward strand.
CATGAGGAGCCTAATGACATCATACTCAAAGGGTTGCAAGGATCCAGTGGATTAGAATATATAAAGCACTAAGAACTCTGCCTAGTGCATAGCAAAGCTGCCTGCTGCTGTGATTGTACTGCTGATTTTGTTAATAATACTAATGACAACAATAATAATAAGTAGCCTCACCTGTCCTGCGCTCAGTAGACTGGGCTTGCTGAAGAAGGGACAAGCCTTGTTGCCAGAGAACAATGTAGAACAGGACTTCACATAAAAACACCCAAAGAGGCGCCAGCCTTCCTTCCATGTGTTTGGCTGGACGCCCTATCTTGCAAGATAGTAAATAAATTCTTTTCTCCTCCAGAACCGAGAGAGCGTTTATTCCCTTACAGGTACCACTTTATTTCCGACAACTTGGGGGCTCGTCCGGGATCCAAAGCTTCGGAGGGGGACCCCCGAGGTGGACAAAGGGAAGGCGCGCCCCGCTGATTGAGCGGTCTCGGACTCCGCCATTGGGGGCCCATCTCCGGCAGCTAAAGGGCCCGAGACCAGATGCTTGAATCTGCCGGTTGTGGATGAGAAAAGGGGGAAATGAAAAGGCCTGCCTCTGGTTAACCAGGCAACTCCGTGCACGGACCAAGGTAAGGAAAGAAATATTATATTACCTTGGTGGTTAAAGCATTCTGAGAGTCTAGGGCTGATCCTGAGGGAAAGATGCCCAAACAAGACTCAGAATGGGGACATTCTGATGAGCCTAGAGCTGATCCTAAGGGAAAGATGCTCAGGCAAGACTCAGAATGGGGAATAGAGGCAGTCAGCCGGCTGGGAATAAAGGGAAGGGGGTACCTTTAGGGTCCCTGGGGAACATTCCTCTAAATAATCCATTGGGAAACATGTTAAAACATTGGGCTAAAAGTAATTGGACCAAGGGAAAGGGTAAAAGAAAACGATCAAATATTATTGTTATGTTTAGACAAAAAAAAAAAAAAAAAAAAAAAAAAGGCATTTTGCTGCCAAATATATTCTGGCCAAAATATAAGGCAGATAAGAGTTGGCTTTGTGCTGACCTCGTGTGTCATGTTAATAAAAATAAACCTTTTTCCAAGGCAGAATTGAACTGTGCCATGTGGTGGCTGCAGGAAAAAAAAAAGAAACTAAAACCTGGGATAAGCATTCCCCCACCTTATGGTTTCCCCTCCCCCACTGGGGTGGGAACCATTAAAGCCTGGGGTTTTAGTGGAAGCAGTCTATGCCCCCAGGCAATTGGAGAGCCAGTTAATGCTGACTGCTCCAGTAATTACAACCCACCAAAAGTTAAGAAAAAAAAAAAAAAAAATGGAGAGATTTCCAAAAGTTTCTGTTTCTAAAGGCTCTTAAAGAAAGAAAGGTAAGAATCATTAATAAAAAGCCTAGCAAGGCTAGCTGAATAACAATTAACTTAATTCTTAAACTTTGGTTTATGTAAATATCCCTTTCTTGGGAGAAGAAAGGGAAATGGGAAAGAGGGCGGCTATGAGAGAGAGAGACTGCATCCACCTAAAATAAAATTGGCTGTACCCATATCCCCAAAGAACGATGAAAGTTGAGGTCTGAAGTCAAGTGGTCTCAGGCTGGGAGAGTGGAGTGGCCCACATGCATGAAAAGGGTGAGTTTGCCCTGGGGGTTGAGGGTGGGCCTTCCGCCTCAATGCTCTAGAAAAGTTTTGCCGCCTCAGGACCCAGAGGGTGGAGCACATTCCCAGGGGAATGCGAAAAGCCTGGCTGCCACCCCACTGTTCAGAGAAGGTAGAGCCTTTACCCCGAAGAGGCAGAGTCTGGGTGGCACCCCGATGTTTAAGAAGGGTGGGGCCAAAAAGGTAATCTCCCCAACATCACCCCAGACTTTGAAAAGAAAAGGGCTGCCACAAAAGCCTCTAAAAAGGGTTGGACTCCCACTCCCTCAAGCCCCAAGAATACAATGTCATTCTGTTAATAACTCAGACTTTAAAAGGTCAGTTATATAAAGGAATTTTAGCCTAATATTCAGAGAAGATCCAAAAATCGATGAATGGCTGAATAAGCCATTAGAGGAAATATTCAGAGAGTCAACAAGCCAGGGAGGAAACAGACAAAAGTGAGATAGAAAAGTAATTGGAGCAGTTTAAAAAAAAAAAAAAAGGAGGAAGGGAATTTGTAGCATGGGGTTTGTGTGATTCTCTATTCATATACTTATGTGGGGCTAAACAGGTATTAATAAATACATTTACATATTTTAGTGTGCTGTGTAATTAAGTCTAAGGCATGTGGAAGCTACATTTAAAGTCCCTTAATGTGTGTATCAGGGTATACAGGAAGTTATATGCACATTTTTTAGGACTGTATTTGGATGCATTCTGAGAGTTAAAACTTCATGAATCTAATGGGAGTTTAAGTTGTATGTTTACACAGGAATGTGGGATAGTTGTATTTGTATGTAATAAAAGCATGTAATATAATTACGTAGGAGTCTTTCAAACTGTGAAAGTTTGTCAGTGTGTAATTTAAAACTTGGCAAAAATTTCCTGTGTACTCATCTATAGTAAACTGAAGCTATTTCTTTGTGTCTATAGCATATACTAGTTTGTGTGTACTCTAAAGCTGGGCAATTGTGTGCAGTTTCACAGTAGTGTGAAAAATGAAAAAAAAAAAGTGAGAAAAACTGTGTAAAAGTTTTCTATGTATGTGTAACAGTAGTGTATTGGCTATACATGCTTGTAAATGGGAATGTATGTCTGTTTCATATGGTTATGAGTGTGTATATGAGTTATATGTGTCTGTGTTCCAGATATATGAGACTGTGTATTCTTGTAAAAAGCAGAATAATTTTTCTGATATATTTTGGGCAAAAGCAAAAGGTCCATACTCAAAGTGCAAGTAAATGTTCCTAGAAAAGGGTTTAAGGTTCACTAAAGCTGAATTAAACAAACTTAGAACAGTGAATGGTTCATATCTCTTCCCAGGTCTCCATTTGGTAATGCCAGGTTGCTATCTTAACATTGAGTCTAATAGGAATAAAGACACCACATATATTGTCAAATACTACACACCAAGGCTTGTCCTCCTCTCCCTGGAGAGTGGGTTTTTACTCATCTAACAGCAAAACTTGTGTGTATGTTCAGGGTATGCATATATGTGAATCACGTATATTCAAGCATCACTAAACTAGGTGTACTAAAAACTGAATTTTAAGTTAGCATTTAAGAGTGGTAAGCCTTTTTATGTTCATTAATCTTAGGTTATTGTAAATTATAGTTGTCCTTTAGTCTAATTGTTCCAGCCCGAAATGTTGGTAAGTTCTTGCTGCTCTTCATGCACATGACTTCAGGAGTGTCTGTACCTAAAGCAGGTATTAGCAGTTTTACACTAGGGGAGTCATTAGAGGGGTGCAAGCCATGTGTAATTTAGTACTTAGGCAATTATAAGGTGTAGGCCTTTGGTTTTTTGGTTTGCCTTTCCCTAGGAGGACTGGAGAGCTCCCCTCCCTAGACACAAAGGATCTTTTTCTTAAGAATTATATACTGGCCTTGTCTTCTACTTTATCATCTCTCAGGCACTGTGGACTGTTGGCTCAGACCCCGCCTCTTGAATTTGCTGCCCATCGACATCAGCCTGGCAGCTGGGTTCTGATCCAGTCGTGGAAAGAATCCAAACTTCAACCGATCTGGGAAGGACCCTATCAAGTCTTGCTGACAACTAAGACGGCAGTCCGAACGGCAGAAAGAGGCTGGACTCATTACACACGAGTGAAGGGACCGGTGCTTGAACCAGACGATAAGTATCCAGCAACTCAACCTGAATCCTGGAAAGTGACTCCTACCTCAGATCCCCTAAGGATCACCTTAAATAGGCAACAGTTGAAAGAACATACTAGGAGGGAGGAAGGGCTGGATTAAACCCTATGTTTGCATTGTGCTCTGTGTATAGCTTAATGATGAAATTGCTTATACTGATCATAATGTTCTATATTCAAGGAGTAACAGGTTCTGCTAAGCTGGTTATAAGTGTAGTCAAAGGCTTAAAGTCTCAAACTGTACAATTTGATGTCTGTCAAGTAATGAGCTGTAAAAATCTAAAACATCAGCAACAACTGAGGAAGGAATATAAGCATTTATGTAAGCAGACTGTTCAAGTAGAAAGCAAGATTGTTGGGGAGCAAACATTTGAGAGTATAACTTATGAGACACCTAACCCCTGTTATTCTTGGAACACTGCTTGGTGGACCACACAGTATGAGGGATGGGTCTTAACCCAGGTTGAAGGAAAAACCATTAAGGAAAACTTGGCTGGAATTTAACTCTCCAGTACAAATTGACCCCAAGGTCATTAGAATACTTAAGGCCAAAGACTTAAAGCAAACCACAGAAATAGAGACAGGTTATGGAAATACAAATGCCTGGGTAGAATGGGGCAAACATACCATCCAGAGTCTAAACAGAAGTAACTGTTTGCTTGTACAACCAAACAACCCACTGTTCAGATTATGCCCTTCCCCTTGGGGATGAAAAAGCATGAAAGGGAGTTTAAATGTATAACACTCCTCTTTCAAAATGCTACTCCTGGTGAAAGTTGTAGTACGTTGTCCTCCCTTTTCCCTCCAGTCCAGGAGGGAAGTGTCAAAGCCATACCAGCATCTCACCTTGGTTCCGGAAACCACTCTGCCTGTCTCTCCAGATGGGAAGAAGGGCTCCAGAATCTTGGTACCATGGCTTTGTGTACACAGGTGTGGAATGTGAGCAAGGATAGTACTGGCAACTTCTCCAGCCTAACTATACCCCGAGCAGACCTCTGGTGGTACTGTGGGAAGGGCATCCTCTGGCCAACACTACCTGAAAGGTGGGGAGGAACCTGTGCTCTGGTTCAATTGGCTATCTCATTTACCCTGGCATTTGAAAGTAATAAAGTACCAACCCAAGGCAAAGGAGAAAAGAAAAATGTACAAAGTGTACCTAGTTCCTTCAATAAAAAATGTTTGTAAATAGTATAGGGGTTCCCCAGAAAGTTCCTAAAGAGTTTAAAGCTAAAAATCAATTAGCTGCAGAATTTAAATCATCCTTATTCTGGTGGGTCACCATCAATAAAAATGTCAATCATCAGCTAAAATTTATCAACTATACCAGGAATGTCATTAAAAAATAGCAGAACAGTTAGATGCCACTAGCCGAATGGCATGGGAGAACAGAATGGCCCTAGACATAACGCTAGCTGAAAAAGGAGGCATCTGTGCTATAGTTGGGGGAAATTGTCGCACATTCATCCCCAATAATACTGCACCTAATGGAACTATCACCAAAGCCCTACAAGGCTTAACAGCCTTATTTCAAAAACTAGAAAAGAGTTCTAGCATTAACAACCCACTCATAGAATGGTTGGAAAATTGGTTCGAGAAATGGAAAGGAATTGCAACATCTATTTTAATTTTCCTTATCATTCCAGCCAAAATGTTTATAACAGATGGGTGCTACATAATCCCGTGTGCTCAAAGGCTAGTTCAAAAACCCATCAAAACCACTAGAATCAAAAATAAAAAAAAGATCCCTATGATAAAAAATGTGAAAAAGCCCTTAGCAAATTTGAGAATCTAAAATGTGAAAACTAAAAGTGTTTAAAAAGAAAGAGGAGGGAATCTGTAAGAAAGGAATAAGTTTCGTTTTCACATAGAGACAGCATGGAATAAGGGAAATGGAGGCAAAACCAGTTTAAACAAGCCCCAGACAAAGAGAAGAGAGAATCTGCCTGATGTAAAGAGACATGAGGTAGTATCAGAGGCGGGAACTCACAGCAAAAAAATAAAAATTTGGGGGGGGATTGGCTAATCAGTTCAAAATCTTAATAATGAGCTAGTTGGCTCTCTGGGATTGGCTGTACAAATTAAAATCTCAAAAGATGAATTAGTTAGTGTTCTCGGATAGGCTGTAACCTCTGTAGTACCCAGTCAATGGGGAAACAGGGGAGGGACTTGCGAATTAGGAGTAGGAGATTTAAACATCGCCATTCTCTTCCTCGGGCGCGCCAGCCTTCCTTCCATGTGTTTGGCTGGACGCCCTATCTTGCAAGATAGTAAATAAATTCTTTTCTCCTCCAAAAAAAAAAAAAAAAAAAAAAAAAAAAAAAACACCCAAAGAGCCTTAGCTTTGCCCAAGGACTTTCATCCTGGACCCTGAAAAATTAGAGAATTATGCCTCTCAAACTGTAAAACTAATTCCTAGTACAGTGAAAGTAACAGTGATGTCCTCTCTCTCTCATTTTGCAGGTATACACTTTATTTGACGATGGTGACTTTTTTTTTCCCTTTACCTTTGATTCTGGCATGCTATATTTTAATTTTATGCTATACTTGGGACATGTATCAACAAAATAAGGTTGCTGGATGGTAAGCATTTGTTTTCTTTTGCTTTCTTGGTTAACAGAACAATTCAGACCTGAAACATCTACAATGGAAACTTAAGCTTCAATCACTTAAAACATGCCATTCTTCCACATATAGGCATTAATATATGTCTACATAAGTAAGGTATTTTCTCAAAATAAGACATGTTCTACAGAAGCTATTTGAGGATCTCTCAGTGGTAAATGCTGAAATCACTGATGTAATGATTTCTTTAAAATGTCAGCAGAACTTGAGATTCTATTTAAAGAATAATTTTATATTTGCCATCAACAAATGTCATTTAAATGTCTTTGTTGGACATTTTGCAGAGTTGTGTACATATGCATATATCTTAAATGTTAAGAGCAATCTTCTAAGTTTTGTTATAATTTTTTTAATTTAAAGGAGACGAATCTCATTAATATTTGAATTCTTAGTGGGAGGCTGACTAGGAGTAAATAAAACCAAAGAGTTACCTGGAGACAATAAACTTGAGAAGGAACTTCAAAGATATATATCTCTAAAACTTCATGAATAAATATAAAACATTTTCACCTTAAAATTTTATATACCAACTCATTCAAAAGAGTAATACAGTAATTACATAACCTGATGGGTCAAAATTATTATTAAAATTTGTCTTTTGGATAGACTTTTGTATTTCTTTGGAAAGGTAAGTTTTCCCTGCACACCATATGTAACACTGTGAAGATAAAAACAGAATATGTAAGCAATATAACTCCCATTTATCAAAATCTGTGACAAACCCACAGTATCAACAGTTTAAGTAGTCAATTTGCTCACAACTATTTTTCCATTTAGCTTCTTGAAATTCTTTGAAAGTCTTACATTATTTAAGGGTGGTTTATTTAGAATAGAAAAAAAAAGCAGCCACAGTTATAGAGGGGAAAAAAAAATAACTTTGATCTTTTAAATGCACCCCAGGGAGCTGAATTTGTGAGAGGGTTGAAATGGAATCATGTGAAATATAAAGACACTGGCAGCTGGAGAGGATGCTTGAGCCCTTTTAAAATAGTTCTCCGAATCAGATCATTTGGGCCCTAACACTTTCCCCAGAAATGCTAAAAGCATCTTATGAAACAAACTTCACATAGTACAGATGCCTCAAAATGCAAGAAGTCAGAGGAATGATGGTGCCTGCTCTGATGAGCTGCAGAAGAAGTGTATTAGACTAATTTTCTGCTGCCAAGCTTTCTTTTTGTATTATTCCCAAGTCTTATTCATCTGCTTCAACCATGTCCCCCAGGGAAATTTCTGTTTAATGTGTAAATATGGCATAATATGATCAAATTGGGAGATTTTTTAATAATTTTTGAACACTTTGGAATAATTTTAAATTTGCAGAAAAGTTGCTGAGATAGTGCGGAGAATTCCCAGACAATCCTCACCCAGTTCTGCCATTGTTAACATCTTACATTACCATGGTACATTTGTCAAAACAAAGAAACTGATATTGGTACATTACTATCAATCAAACTCCAGACTTCATTCGAATTTCACCAGTTTTTCAATTAAAGATCTCTTTCTGTTCCAGAATCTAATCCAGACTGCAATTAGTAGTCATGTCTCCCTAGTTTCCTTTGGCCTGTAATAGTTTCTCCATCCTTTTTGTTTTTCATGACCTTGATGGTCTTGAAGAGTACTAGCCAGATATCGTATAAAATGTCCCCTGATCTGGGTTTATCTGATTTTTTTTTCTCACGGTTAGACTGTAGTTATATGTTTTTGGAAAGCATCAGCTCTCCTCATTGCATCATATCAGTGGGTACATGATTGCCACATGGCATCGCTGGACATTTATCACTTGGTTACAGTAGAGTTTTCCAGGTTTCTCCACTGTGAAGTTCTTATTTATCCCTTTCTCTATTCTTTGGAAGTGAGTCCCTATGTCTAGTCCACCCTCAAAGGGGAATAGAAGGGAAGTAGGAATTAAGCTACATATATTTTTGGGAATTCTTCTGTTAAATAGGTTTGTCTCTTCTCCCCTAACTTTATTCAATCATTTGTTTTTATCAGTATAGACTCATGTAGGTTTATTTAATACTTTGGGTTATAATGCAATACTGTGTCATCTATCTTGTTTCTCAAAATGTTCCAGCTTTGGAAAATCAGGGAAATTATTAACAAGAATGAAAAAGAATCTCGTCACAATGCTCTGAATAAGTAGGAACAAAAAATGAGCTTCATATTTCACTGCAAAACCTCTGTGAACTGTCCTAAAAGTTCTAGGAAACCATTGCCTTATCACTTCTGTGGTAGCTTATGTTCACATCTATCCTAATGTTTTCTTTGCAGTTACAGTCCCAGTGTTCCAAGGCAGCGGGTGATGAAGCTGACAAAGATGGTGCTGGTGCTGGTGGCAGTCTTTATCCTAAGTGCTGCCCCCTATCACGTGATACAGCTGGTGAACGTACAGATGGAGCAGCCTATGCTGGCCTTCTATGTGGGGTATTACCTCTCCATCTGTCTCAGCTATGCCAGCAGCAGCATTAACCCTTTTCTCTACATCCTGCTGAGTGGAAACTTCCAGAAACGCCTGCCTCAAATCGAAAGGAAGGTGACTGAGAGGGAAATCAACAATATGGAAAACACCCTGAAATCAAGCTTTTAGGAGAGTTTATGCAGCATGGGAGTCTAGATGGGCTCATCTACATTATCAGTATTATTAAAAAGGGCAGGTGTGTATGTGTATGTCCAATATTCATGTGTACTTGTGACACTTAATCGCGTGGATCAATGCAATGAGTTTAGTGTGCTAACTTTAGCGAGATGTAAAATGTTGACCTGTATTGGGGGTGGGAAGTGGGATAGTCTAAGATACTGAAGCTCCATGATCTTGTATGTTATTAGAGCATGTTATAGGCTAGTCACTGATGAAAATGGCTGTCCATGACCATCTACTAAAATCTCACCAAGGAACCTGCAACTACCAACCTGTGCTATCTGCACTGTGATCTCACTGCAGTAGTGCCCTGAAGATTCCTGGGAGAGGACCACCTTACAATGAGATTGGATAGTCAACCATTTTGGTGTACCAAAGTAGTAATTTCATATGATCCACTCTAATAACTGCAGTAGTCAAGCTCCACTTTTTAGAATAACAGTCACCATTTATGGCACATATGCAATGTATAGTTTACCTGTAACAAATCTGTGAGATAAATACTATTACTTCAGTTTACCAAGGCTCAAAAAGGTTAACTGACTAGCTTAATGCTAGATAGCTATGTAAGAGCCAGGATGAAATTCTGGTCTGCCTGATTCTGTCTTTTTCTTCCATACCACCTTGGAAAACTATATCCAGCATCCTGGAGAGAGCCAGTAACAGGGCTTCTTTTGCTTTCTCCTGCAGCCCCACAAAACAAAAAACTAAAGTCTGAAAGAAATGAGTTGATGGCTTAAGCATACTCTTTTGGATTTAGCTTTTTTCTCACACCTGCTCACTGAAGAAACCAGTGTCAGCATTTTTAACAATAGTATTCTTCACTTCAGGATGTCAAGCACACACTTAGATACCATCCCTTAGATTCAGAGTAAGTGTGTTCAAGGGTATAAAAAGTAAATATCCCTCACATTCATAGGTATTCACTATATCCATCTTCTCTTCTTTTGATTTGTATAAAAAAAGCACATTGATATAATTAGGAAAGAAAAAAGTCTAATTCTCAACAAAGGCAAATGTTAATTTGTTTGTGGATGAAATCTGTAAACCCACCTCCTTCATCTAAATACATGAAATTTCTAGCTCCATGGATAGCTGAACCTGATATTTAATCAGCCCTTTTGAGAAAGAGTCCCAGAGCCCAGCTTTTTAAGTAACCTTATCTTCCTTTGTATATCTCAGTTGCCTTTGAATTATATTTGAAAACCAAAACATGTAACTTTTAACCCAATGTGTTTGGTTCCAGATCTTTTAGAAAGTGTGTTGGTACAGGTAATAGGTAATATCATATGCCTAACTACACATGAATGGCTGCATAAACAACATAAGAACTGTAGTCTACAACAGGTCACATCTGAGACATTTTGGTTCTGTAGTTGAGGTTGGAGATCCACGCACAGAGGCTGGATGGTCCTTTATAGTTTTGATCAAAAGCTGGGCCATGACTACAATTTCAGGGGCCTTCCTTCTCTAGGGTGCACCAGGCAGGGTTCAGTGCAAAACCCTGATATCTGAAGACCCAACACAAAGGGTCGTAAACAGATGTTATAATTTGACATTTGAAGAACACTTGTTTACTTCGTCTTTTTTGATGCAGAAAATATAATTTTAAATATTTAAGTGGTTTTAAACCAAAACACATTTTTCTAATAGCATTCCCAATAGGCTTCAAATAATTCCAATATGTAAATTGGTCAGTGAATTATTTTAATTTATATTTATTAAGTGTGGTAAAGGGTTTTAGCATTTCATCAAAGAACAAAATAAAAGGGGGGACTAGCAAATTCATTTTTGTGCCTTTATACAACTTTTCTATGCATAAGCACATTTATATCCAGTTAGTTATGCAGGGGTAGTTTGACAGAGATTCTCTACGTGTTTTGTGTTTTTGTTTATGTTTGTATGCCTGTTTACTTTCAAGTGAGGTTAACATCTATTTCATTCTTGAGTATTTGTTATTATATGATATCATCATTGTATCTCTCCTCTATGTTCATTCAATTTGAGATGCCTCATGTAAACTTTGATCATCGATTAATATAAATCAATGACTGAAAATCGCTTGTATATTAATTTACTGGCTTGTAGTTTCTACTCTTATGGTTTTCAGATTTCCTTCTCAGAAATAGTTTCTCCTGCACAAAGAATAAAATATTTCAGAATTCATGAAATGTTATAAATATAGCCAATAGTATGAGGGTGCTCATTATCATACCAGTTTCTCAGAAATCTAGGCAACTGTATTCTCTTGAAGTCCCAGAAATTTCTGCTGTCATTGATTACAGAGTCATGGAACTTTGGATCTGAAAGGTAATTTAGAGATTATAAGTGTTACAGATGAAGTAAAGGAGCCCCAAATAGAGCTTTACCGAGTCCAGTGTGTGTCCAGAAACCTGCACCTAATGAGTAGCTGGAAACCAGTTCTGAGTTCTGGAATTTCCACTGAACCATAATTTTTCCCTTGTGGGTCAGTGGAAAACAACTGGTAAGAAAATTCCTGAAAGTTTAGTGAGAAAATCACAGTAGTATAAATATATTATACCAGTTGAATAGTTAAACAAACAAAAACATCTGGCTCATCATAATTTACTTGAACTTCTAATCAAGATGGCAGAGATTAATTTTCCATTCACTTCACAGATTTCTATGAAATCAGCCCCAATCAAAACAGAGAAATTAACAATATCCTTTACTGCCCCCAATTTTTGTTGACACCTCTCTACACAGAGAATTTAGTCATTCTTTGGGGAGTTTCCTCCCTCACCTAAGGTTAGGAAGAGCCTACAGTCGTGACTCCTTTGGGACTTCACTCCAGCAAGGATATTATCTGAAAGAGACTTAAAAATTACTCCCAGAGCTATTCTTGTCCTTATCCACAGAAGTGGTGAATGTGACCTTAAATGGCAAAAGGCACTTTGCAGATGTGATTGAGTTCAAGATCTGGAGATGGGGAGATTCTCCTGGATTATACTGGCAGACCCAATGCAAACACAAGGGTCTTTATAAGAGGGAGTCAGAGGGAAATTTGATGAAAATAGGAGATGCAAGAAAGGGATCACGAGCCAAAGAATGCAGGCAGCCTCCAGAAGCTAGAAATGGTAAGGAAACATATTCTCCTCTAGAGACTCCAGATCTGCAAAGGAATAAATTTGCATTGTTTTCAGCCACCAAATTTGTGGTAGTTTGTTACAGCAGACATAGGAAGCCAGTACAGCATCACAGTGTTTTGTTTGTCCTTTTACAAGTAGCTCAGCTACAGCTATAGTCCATTCAAAAGACCATGCTTAATTGGTGTCTTGGTTTCTGGTGTTCATAAATTCATCATTTAACACCTATTTACAGAGCACCTTACCTTTAAGGTGCTGTGGTAGACTTCATTGGGAATCAAAAAAATGCCTAAGACATTACCCCATCTCAAGAACTGAAAATCCAACATCTCCTGTGTTTCTTGAAGATCACATCTACCCACTTGTGTGTACACAGAATAATCTACAGTGTTTTATCAGTTCTAAGATACAATTAATTGTAAGATATACCATTAAGTTAATAACTGCTTTTTGGGAAAAAAAAAACACTACATTAAGTATGCACAGGAACAGCAAAATGTACCCTAATTTCAGAAACATTGACATGGAAAAATGCACAACAGAGAATTGAGGAAAAACAACATCTACAACTCCTCAATACATTTTCTTGTAAGACAAATGTACTCATGTCTATAGCTCTCTGAAAAGGTTCTTCAAGTGATTGCATCACAACTAATAAATGTCTAAAATCCAAACACATAAGTGAATCACAGAAAAGTATCAAAATTCATTAAACATCTCACAAAATGTTTTTCTCGGGCACAGTATTGAGAAAACAATGTGAATGATCTTGAAGTAATGCTTTTATACCAGCAAAGCCATAAGATCTTGTTACCTTAACAATGGAAAACCTTAGCATTGCATACTGAAAATAAAGTTTTTAGCTTCTTGGGACTGAAAAGATATCTTGGGCTTCACTGAGAAAATAATTCTGGGATACTGCTTCAAAACTATTCTCTTCTATCAGAGTCCATATTGAAAGTCCAAAGTAGTCCCCTAATCAAAAGTGAAAAGAAGCGTTTCTGAAACACTATGAGTTTTACTTAAAATACAGTTGGTTCCTGTAGCACGTTAAATAAAATGTCTCATTCCTAATTTACTGAACTGAATACATTTGCTATTTCTCTGAAAAACATTCAAGCCAAACATTCACTTTTGCTCAAAAGATCTAAGCAAGACTAGGTCCTTTTAAGAACAGCAATCTAAAATGTCGTATGTAGATTTGTTCCAAAACATTTAACAAAATTATTTCCAAGAATAAGGAGGCTGTTGCTCTCCTTAGTTTTCAATTTTGTTTACAGAGCTCTGGAATTCCCAGGACATCAGTAGACATGGTTTAAATTCCAGGTTGATCAATTACTAGGTATAAGCCCTTGAGAAAACCATTAATCAAATTACTTAATTTTATAGATTAGGAAACTAAACTGTGGCTCAAAGAGGGGAAAGTGATAACCCAAAGTCAAGCAGCTTTTTATTGTCAAAACAAGAGTAAAATTTTGAAGCTCCTGACTCTTAGTCCTTCCCCGTTTCCACTATGTCCATGTCCTTCCCTCTCGGACAGGCTGCACTGGGAGAGTAGTGGGCTATGGATATCATGACAAGAAGTTTGGCTTATAAATGCAGTGAGATGCCCTGAAGCTTTTCAAGGAGGCAGTATCACAAGCAGATCTGTGCTATTGGAAACAACTGGACTCTATAGAGTATACAATGGAATTAACGGGAAAAGGCTGGGGCTGGAAAAGCATGTAGGAGGTTATCAGAATGGCCCAGATGGGAGGAAACAATGTCTTCAACCAGGACAATGACAATAGAATTGTATATATTTTTAGCTGCCATTTGTTGAGTGCCTACAATATGCCAGGCATTATGCATAATTCCATTTAATCCTCATGTCACCCCTCAGAGCTGCATAATATTATTGTCCCCATTTTATAGAGGAGGAATCTGGGGCTTTGGAGAGGTTACATGGCCTGCCTGAGGTTACATGGTGTACCAGTTTGGATATATTATGTCCCCTAGAAAAAACTATGATCTTTTAATCCAATCTTGAGGAGCAGACATATTAGTGTTGATTAAGTTGGAACTTTTGGATTAGGTTGTGTCCATGGAGATGTGACTCAGTCAACTGTGAGTGAAGCATATGAATGGATTATTTCCATGGAGATACGGACCTGCCCATACAGGGAGGGTCTTGATTTAATTGCTGGAGCTCTATAAAAAGCTCATAAACTGACGGACCTCAGAGCAACTGAGACTGACATTTTGGAGAGCAGCTGTAGCTAAGACAGGACAAAATGCTCCAAGAGCAACATTTTGGAGAACATCATTTTGAAATGCCACCTGGGAGCAAGTGGACGCCAGCCATGTGCCTTCCAAGCTAACAGCAGTTTTCCAGACACCACTGGCCATCCTCCAGTGAAAGTACCTGATTGTTGATGCCTTACCTTGGACACTTTATGGCCTTAAGACTGTAACTTTGTAAACAAATAATCCCCCTTTATAAAAGTCAATCCATTTCTGGTATTTTGCATTCCAGCAGCATTAGCAAACTGGAGCACGGGGACAGTGAGTGGCAGACTCAAGATTCAAACCCTGATCTGATTGTCTTATCCAAAATGCCCAAGCTTCTTAAACTTTACAGTGCCTGAAAATCACTTGTGGATCTTGTTAAAATGCATATCCTGATTTAGAAGGGCTTGGGTAGAGTCTAAGAGTTTGCATTTTTCTAAAAGACTCCCAGGTGGTGCCAAAGCTGCTGATACACAGACCACACATTGAGTAGCAAAGAATTATGTATGATGGAATTGCAAAGTTGGAGAGAGACAGGAGAAATCTTGCAAAAAATGGAATTGGTTATGCAGAGTGAGAGAGTGGGAAAGAGAGGGAATGATTGTGAGGTTTCTAGCCCAGGGGACTGAAGATGGGAAAGGTGCTGTTTGCTAAGGAAACCCAGGGTGGGGGGACATTAACTGGAGTCTCTGTCTTTCTTTCCTGAAATCAGTTTTAAAAAGAGCTGAACTCACTTTTTCAACAATTATCAAAATCAGGCTACCAATGGCAGTGAACGGTGCTTACATATCTATTGACTTTTTCAACTCTATTGTTTATCAACTCAACCACAAAGATCATTTCTCAGGTTTCATAAAATGATTATAAACTCTTTATAGTTTTGCATCATTACTTAAAATTGGGGTTGATGTTGAGATGGAAAAGCATAATACAGATGGCAGGGATTAATTACTGCATAAAGGGCACAGAGAAATTGGGGTTGGGTGGAGAGAAAACCACTGGCTATAAAGTCAGTTAACCTGTATCCTCATCCCTAAATTGCCAATTACTAGCTGCATAACTTTGGACAGTTCTTTAACTGCTCTAACCCTCAGTTCTCTCTATATAAGTTGAGGGTAATAATATCACCCACATCTTACTGTTGTACTTAAATCACTTAGAACTGCTTAGATTGTGTTTTAGTTTCCTGGCTGCAAAAACAAATGCCATACATTGTGTTGGCTTAACAGGAATTTACTGACTCACAGTTTCAGAGGCTAGAAGACTTGCTTCCTCCAGTGTCAGTATCTTCTGTCTGGTGGGCAATCTTTGGGGTTCTTTGGCTTCTCTGTCACATGACAATACACATCTGTATTTTCTTCCTCTTCCAGATTCCATTCACTTCCAGCTGGCTGCTCCTCTGGGCTGTCTCTCCATCTGACTTTTATTCTGTTTAGAAAGGACTCCAGTAATCCAGATTAAAGCCCAACCTGATTCAGTTGGACCACACCTTGACTGAAGTAACATCTTGAAGAGATCTTATTTGCAGTGAGTCCACACCCACAGGCTCAAGGTTGATCTGAAAATGCCTTATGTGGGGAGCATGATTCAATCCCCAACAGATAGTGACATACCCTGTACTTTTAGTATCATCATCATTTCTTAAAAACACTTGACAGATTGGAAAAGATGGCCATAAAATCTTGCAAATCCTCCCTTTGAGAAGAGGAATCTATTTTCCTCCTGTTTGTATCTAGACTGGCCTTGTGACTTGTTTTGAGCAGTAGACTGTGGCAGAAGTGACCGTGTGTGAGTTCCAGAGCCTGGGCATTGAGAGGCCTTGCAGCTTCCACTTTTGCCCTCTTGAAACTCTGCTCTGAGACACAATGCAAGAAAGCTGCCTAGTCTACTGGAGGATGAGAAGCCACATGGAGGAGAACCAAGGAACCCCAGATGGTACGTTCACCAACTGCCAGACCTGAGTGAGAGTGAGGCCACCTTGGACATTTCAGCCCAACTGACCAACCAGCTGAATGCAGCCATTTGAGTGAGTCACATGAAATCAGCAGAGGAACCACCTAGCCAATCCACAGAAAAATAATAAATTGTTGTTGTTTTACACCGTAGTTTTGGGGTGATTTGTTATGCAGCAATAGGTCATTGGAGTAGCATCCAGGGAAGTAAAAATTAATAAAATATTCTTTGATGGGAACAAAAATTTTGAGTCTCTCAGGTATAAATCATTGCAGCTATTATGAATCTTGATTCATTCATTTCTTCCTTTATTCTATAAATATTTATTGAGCACCTACTGTATTCCAGGTAAAATACCATTTCAGATATAGATTGAGGAATAAAACATTTTCCTGCCCTTACAGAGTTTAAAGTCCAATTAGCATTAGGCATGCTATCACATAAATAAGTATAAAATTATAAATTGTGACAGGTCCTATAAGACAGAAAACAGGGGAGACATGCCTTAGCTATATTGGTGGTTTGTCGTCAGTGCCCAGGCACAGAACAGCTGTGAAATCAAGCTCTCTCCCAAAGACTTTATTCTGAAAGAAGTGGCTATTGCATAGATTTCAAAATGTTTAGAGTATGAAGAAACTGTTGTTCTGTCTTTTTCTATTTAAAAGAGTAGATATAAATAAATTGCCTACCAAGATGCAGAAAACAGATGGATTTGAAAATTCAGCTCACATTGAATATAATTAACTTGGAAAGGGAGAGAAGCCAATGATGCCTGAGACCATAGGTTCCAGGGAGACAGGCAAAGGGCTAACTTATTTTTAACACCACAGTAGTCTCCGCAGTAAGGAAAATTCAAACTCTATTAGAGTCTCAGAAAAAGTAAAAGAGCAAATGAAGAGAGGAAAAAAATGTGGCCATTGGAGAGTAATTAACATTGTGACCCAGGTGCCAATCTGTGTAAGTGTTCACTGCTTGTTAATAGAAGTTGGGTTTCCCAGGTCATTGCCAATGAGAAAGTCTAGTGAAAGCAGACTACCAGTGTTGTTTACTATTCGATTCTGAAAGAGGTGCACCTGAAGAGACAAACATGTTTCTGCCAAGCACTTCTTTAGAAGGAATAGAGAGTTGCTTTCTACACAGAGAGGGCCTAATTTACATACCTATGTGGGGTACTCTGGAATAATTGGACCCAAGATGGCCCTTGGCCTTAGAATAACTGTGTCTTGGTGACGGTCATGTCCCAGGTCACTGGGATTGAGATTTAAATATAGTTGGGTGTACAGAGCCCTTCACAATTCACACCCACACCCAAGCCACTATTCCCCTCTACTCACCCCACAGTTGAATCAGTGCTAAACATGGGGTTTATATTTACAAATCCATATTTTTTTTATGTACCATTCCTACTACCTGGAATTTCCTTTTCCCCTCCACCTAATAAACTCCTTCTTATTAGACACCATTTAAGTGTTATTTTCTTCCATTCCCACACTTCAAGTGAAGTCCAGATTGTCATCTTCTTGTTAGTACTTACATTGTATTTTGTATGTCCCTCTATTATAGCATAACCAATAGATTATTTGTATACTTGTCTTACCCACTACATTGTAAGTGCCTCAAACCCATAATATATCTGACTCATATTGGTATATGCAGTACCTAGGTATCTATCACACAGCAGCTGTTCAGAAAATATTTAATTGATGGAATAAATGAATGGATGGATGGATGACAAAAGAAGGAGACAAAGCATACTCCAAGGGATGTCATTGTTGTGTGTGCATGTGTATGTGTGCACATGCATGTGTTATATATATATTTATACTTGTATTTATATCCCTATTCATAGTTACCTATGGGTGTGAAAGGATATGTATCTGAATGTTAATAACTAAGATTTCTCATATAAAGTAAACTGCAAGAAGACTTTTGAGATTGAGAAGACTTACAAATCTATTTAAATCTTTTTTCACTTCTTGGTTCTGAATGTAGTTATAAAGCACTGACATCACTTGTGTATTAATATCCTTGCAAACATTTTGCCTTTATTTAGATTTTAGCTGGGATTTTCTAAAAGTCAACTGATTTGTACTCTTAAGATTTAGTGTGAAGGAGAACCTAAGATGGCGGCTAGGTGAGACAGGACAAAAAAACACCTCTGTGAAAAATACTAGATAAAAACCAGGAAGTGACCCAGAACACCAGTTTCAGCAATGCACCAGCTGGA
Organism: Choloepus didactylus; assembly: GCF_015220235.1. Classification (NCBI taxonomy): domain Eukaryota; kingdom Metazoa; phylum Chordata; class Mammalia; order Pilosa; family Megalonychidae; genus Choloepus; species Choloepus didactylus. The sequence goes on from NC_051313.1 coordinate 51,620,735, forward strand.
CAAGGTCTGCTAAAACCACAGGGACCATGCACTTGGTGAAACTGGGAGTCTGCATTCTGAAACGAGTGAGTGAGCCAAGTAAAAGTCCCGCGGCCATGCTGCAGTGTGGGGAAACTGGGGGTTGGCGTTTGGAGATGGACTAGTTCTTTAAAAAAAAAAAACAACCCAGGATCAGCTGCCGTTACGACAGTGAGAACTGCGCAGTGAAGCACAGCAGGAGTGGGCTGTGCCAATCTCTTGGTGTCTGGCGTGGAGGATAGCCCACTGCTGATTGCCTCAGGGCCAGGGGGGCAGAGGGGAGAGCCAAAAGAAGAAAGAAACCACTCTGCTTGCAGCTGGCTCCCCGGCATGCTGGCAACACTCCTGCCCGGAGCCAGACCCACAGCCCAGAGCCACACCAGGAAACCCAGCGTGACGGGGAGAGTATCCCATGGCACCGCGCACATACCATGTTATGGGCCATGGACAGTGGCCTTGGGTGCACACACAGCTAGTTGTCCCGGAGCTGGGAAGGTGGAGCGGTGCAAAAAGTGGGGGTGGTTGAGATGCCCCATTCAGCCATTTTTGCATCAGGCTGGGAGCACCCCTGCACAGCCTGGCAGCCCAGGCTTCCCTTAAGGAAGGTGCGCACTTGTGACGTAGCACAGCCTTCCCTCAGCAGAGGTCCTGGAAGATCACAGCTGAGAAGGGGGGCCCTCTCGGAAATCCTAGGGACCCTACGTCAGTGCCGGGGACTTGTGGGTCAGCGGCAGAGAAAATCTGTGGCAAGACTGAAATGAAGGCTTAGACTATTACAACAGCCTTGAATCTCTGGAAACACCTGGGAGGTTTGAATATTGAAGCTGCCCTGCCTCCCTAGCCACCCAGAAACACTCCTCACATTCAGGACGGACGGCACCAGTAACACACCCGGGCTTGGTGCACCAATTGAACCTCACAGGAATCATTTCCCCACATACCGCAGAGACAAGGTTGGGGAGAACTGACTTGAGGGGAACAGGTGACTTGCAAGTGCCATCTCCTGGTTGGTTGGAGAAGGTGAACGCCACTAAGTTGTAGATCTGAAAAATTAGATTGGTATTTTTTATAACTTGAAAGAACCCTATCAAGCAAAGCAAATGCCAAGAGGCCAAAAACAACAGAAAATCTTAAAGCATATGATAAAACCAGACGACATGGAGAACCCAATCCCAAGCACCCAAATTAAATGATCAGAAGAGACACAGTACTTAGCACAATTAATCAAAGAACTACACTCAAAGAATGAGAGCATGACACAGGATATAAAGGACATGAAGAAGAACATGGCACAGGATATAAAAGACATAAAGAAGACCCTAGAAGAGCATAAAGAAGAAATTGCAAGATTAAATAAAAAAAAAGATCTTATGGAAATAAAAGAAACAGCCAAATTAAAAAAACTCTGGATACTCATAATACAAGATTAGAGGAAGTTGAACAACAACTCAGTGTCCTAGAGGACCACAGAACAGAAAATGAGAGAACAAAAGAAAGAATGGAGAAAAAAATTGAAAAAATCAAAATGGACCTCAGGGATACGATAGATAAAATAAAACGTCCAAATTTAAGACTTATTGGTGTCCCAGAAGGGGAAGAGAAGGGTAAAGGTCTAGAAAGAGTATTCAAAGAAATTGTTGGGGAAAACTTCCCAAACCTTCTACACAATGTAAATACACAAAGCATAAATGCCCAGTGAACTCCAAATACAATAAATCCAAATAAACCCACTCCAAGACATATTCTGATCAGACTCAAATACTGAAGAGAAGGAGCAAGTTCTGAAAGCAGCAAGAGAAAAGCAATTCACCACATACAAAGGAAACAACATAAGACTAAGTAGTGACTACTCAGCGGCCACCATGGAGGCGAGAAGGCAGTGGCATGACATATTTAAAATTCTGAGAGAGAAAAATTTCCAACCAAGAATACTTTATCCAGCAAAACTCCCCTTCAAATTTGAGGGAGAGCTTAAATTTTTCACAGACAAACAAATGCTGAGAGATTTTGCCAATAAAAGACTTGCCCTACTTCAGATACTAAAGAGAGCCCTATCAACAGAGAAACAAAGAAAGGAGAGAGAGAGACAGAGAATTTTAGCAGACATATATAGAACCTTACATCCCAAATCACCAGGACACACATTTTTCTCTAGTGATCACAGATCTTTCTCTAGAATAGACCATATGCTGGGGCATAAACCAAGCCCCAATAAATTAAAAAAAAACAAAAAAAAACAACTGAATATATTCAAAGCACATTCTCTGACCACAATGGAATACAAATAGAAGTCAATAATTTTTGATTTGCAACTCCACTATTTACTTCCTACAGAATATAAAATACATAAACTCTAATGACAAATCAATGGTTTTGGACTCAATGTAAAATATGTAATTTTTGACAAGAACTATATAAAGGTGGGGGAATGGAGGAGTATAGGAACATAGTTTTCATGTCCTATTGAAGTTAAGTTGGTATCAAAGAAAACCAAGATTGTTATGGATTTAAGAGGTTAATTTTAAGCCCCACAGTAAACACAAAGTAATTATCAGAGAATATGACCATAGAGATGAAAAGTAGAGTATGGGTTATGAGAAGTGGGGGAAGGGGCAATGGGGAATTAAGAAATGAGTGTAGGGTTTCTGTTTGAGGTGAAGGGAAATTTCTAGTAATGGATGGTGGGCAGTTGATAGCATTACAACATTCTAAATGTGATTAATCCCACTAATGGAGTGCTAGGGAGGGGTGGAATGGGAAGATTTAGGCTATATATATGTTTACACAATTAAAAAACAAAAAAAGACAGTCTAAATAGATGACAATTGAACACCAAGGATGATCCTGGATGGGATCTGAGGATGGAGGACAGGAGGCTCAAAGGGACACAGTTGGGACATAAGAAAAAAAAAAAAAAGGAAATATAGAATGTAAGCTTTGTATCAATATTGAATTTCTTGAACTTCTTAGCTGCACTTAATGGGATTACATAAAAGAATGTTCATGTTCATGGGAAATGTATATGTGAATTATAGTGCTTGTTCAAGGATGTGGGCAGCTTGCTCTCATATGTTCAGAAGACAGAGCAATAGATGATGGATGATAGATAAGGAGGGAGGGAGGGAGGGAAAGAAAAAAATGGTGGTGTGACAGCATGTTAAAGTTGGTGGATTGGGGTATCAGGGGAGGGGGGTCAGGGTATGCTGTGTATGGGGTTTGTATTGTTTTTGCAACTGTTCCTGTAACTTTGAATTTATTTCAAAATAAAATTTTAAAAAAAGATTTAACATGAAAAAATAAAAATAAATGAGATAGGAAGACTTAATGTGATTTCAAATGCCTTCCTCTGAATCTATGAGAGAATGTTTAATAAATGATACAAGTGCCTAACCTAAAGCCTGTACCTCTGAAAACCAATCTTTAAACTGCAAAGGTGCCTCATCCATTTTAAGGACATTTGAAAGTTTGAAGAACAACCTTTTGGTAATTATATAATTAGATTAGGTATCAAGGGGAAAATTCTCAGTTCTGTATTCCTTTTCAATGAATCAAAATCCCATAAATGTTATCAAACTAAGGAAAGCAACTACAGATTCTAAAGACAGTTGGTTCTCCTGGATATCTTCCCTACATGAATAAGTTCTGCCTTGCTTCCATATAATAATTGTAACCTTACAAGCATTTGAACATTTTAAAATATATATTCCTGCAGTCAGATGTGTTTTCAAAATAATTTTTCCTCTGAATTTATAAAAGGATGAAAATGTTCATGACAGGGAATTTGGAAAACAGACAAGTAATTTTCCTTGAAAGAAAATAGAAATCATCCCTAATTCAGCAGCCAGAGAAAACCATTGCTAAATATTTTATTTTAATAACATTTCATTTCAAAAGTAATACAAATTACAAAGAAAATTTAGAAATACAAAAACAAAAAATAAAATGAAAACCATCGTGATTTCTATGTTAGTTGTTTTAAGCATATATATCATATCTGAACACAATTTGGATCATGATATGTATTCTTAAATAGAATTTAGGTTATTCCCAGTGTTATGAGATTATAATTAATACTACAATGGGCATTTTTGTATACAAATATTTGTCCAGGTTTTTTACTACTTTTTTAGGACAGATCCTAGAAGAGGAGTAAATAAATCTGTATCTAAGGGCCCTTGATATGTTTGCAAGATACTTCTAGAAAAATTGCCCCAATGGGACCTCCTGCTGTAGATAAGAGCATCTGTTTCCCATCCCCTCAATAATATTCAGCATTATTGTTTTTTTAATCTCTGCTAATATGACAGGCCAAAATTGTTTCTCGATGATTTTGTGCATTTCTTTGATTACTAAGTGAAGCTGTGCATTTTTCAGATGTTAATTGGCCAGTTGGTTTCACTTACTGTGACTTAAACTCCTTGAGGACGGGGGTGTTTGTCTGTCCCAATACTCCTGGTGTCCGCCACTTGGTAATCACTCAATTACTGCTGTAGGAAATCACGCATGTTTATATACTTTGGCTGTTTTTCATATTGGTTTTAAATGTTTTTCTGGTTGATTTGAAAAGCCATACTAAATATACTAAATATACTAAATATAAAAATATACTAAATATTTGTTACAATTATTTTCCCTTGAGTTCTCATTTTCTTTTTAACCTTGTTTATGGTATTTTTTGATGAACTTCTTTCATTTTTATGTAGTCAGATCCATTTTTCTTTATGATTTTCTATTCCATTTATGCTTATGAACTCCTTTTCCATTTTGAAATTCTTTTCAATGTTATTAACATAATTTAATTATTGTTGGATGGAGGACAGTATAGCTTCTGTTAATGTGTTTTAGTTACACAAGGAGATTCAGTGCCTCATGAGGATAACTTAAGGATTTTATTGCTACATACTAGCAATCCCTAAGAAGTAAGAATATAAGACACTGGAGAGGGTACACTTTTCCTTACAAAGATTATCAATCTGGGTTGAATCCTCTGAACCTACAAAGTTTGATGTGTACTTTTCTGAGTAGTATCTCAAAGGATCTGTGACCCCAAAATGGTTAAGAATCAATATTACAGGTTCTTTGAAGAATTTTCTTGTCTGACACCAACTGGATTCCCCAACGTTTCAACTTTAACAATTTATCTGCACATTCAGAATTTGACATCCCACAAAAAGCAAAAAGAATGAGACTGAAAAATAGTGACTGAAGTTCTAACATTGAAGAACAAATTCAATACAAGCTTCTCTGAAGTTGCGATCATGCTGAACGCAAACTTAGAGCAACAATAACTTAGAACTTTGAGTGCCAGCTCTGCATGGGTGTCAGCCTACTTGCATGTCATTGAACAATCAATATATCCTAAGGTCAAATATGTCATCTTTTCACATAATCTAGATTTATAATCTAGACCCAATCTCCTGATTGGATGAAATCTTAAAAACCACCTAATCCTATATCATCAACCTCACCATAATGTCTCCAACAAACAGTCACCAAGTCTATGATTAAACATTTCCAGGGATGGAGAACTCTTTGCTTCTTAAGGCAATTCATTGCAGAATTTCTCCTTCTAGCCCCCATTTCATGAAGATCTATGTTTCCCATTTATCTTGCAGAACCAATAGAGCCCAGGTAATCAGACACACCTGCAGGAAATCTGCCAAAACAACTTTTCAGCCTTCTTAGATGGATGAGCAGAGATGTAATTGAAACAGCATGTCACTCCTCTATACAGATTCTTGCTGAAAGGTTTACGAAACAGCATGAGATTTTAAATATAGAGTACTCTTTAAAAATGAAAGCAGAATGCAAGTCATCAAAAGAATGTGGTGAAGTGCGAGCTCTACTGGTTTTTAGACCTCCTGACTTGGGGAAACAGGGATAGCAGTTCATCTGTGTACAAGTTATTGTTAAGGGATAAGGTTGGGCTATTTACACAAAATAGGCTAGGCATTTTGGCAAAGCTAAGCAACGGGGCAGAGGTAGTCTCCATTTTGACTTGAGGAATTTACCCAACACAACATGGGCAAACGTCTAAATGCTCTCTTGTATTGCCAAACTCTGGGTGGAGACTAAGAAAACAGTCTTTTATCCAGATTAGAACAATGGAAGGGGGACCAAGACTAGCTAAGCCAGTTATTATTTAGTATAAATATGCATATGGATGCAAAAAATACATGTGAAATAACATCAATCTCTTTAAACACATATTTAAAAATAATAATAGTCTCCTTGTAATTTGTCAAAAAAAACAAAAGCTGGGGAATTAGCCTTAATGTTTATATCATCTGCAGCAATAAAGAGAGCTAAGTTCAATTAGAAACCCCATGGGGGAAAGAGTGCTCAAATAGGATGAACTCAGAGGCAACTTGTTATAGACTTACCACTACTGCTGGGTCCCTAAAGAAAAGATCTCTCTTCTAGTTAAACACTTTTCTAAGTCTTGGGTTCTGGTTTCTTATTTCGAATTAGTTTTATAGAGGGTTTTAGCATATGGATTTTTCAAAATGCATATCTCTTTATGTAGAATAGGTACTAATAGTGTTTCTCAAGCTACACATCACAACCAGAGTGCCATGAAAACAATTTAGTGGCTCTCAACCAGCTTACTCCCTTCTTTTTAACTTAATTAATAGCACAAAGCAGAGTCTGTATATGCATGCATGTGTGTGTGTGCATGTGTGTGGTGTGCACATAAGCATACAATGGTATGTGATGAAATACATTTTTACCGTAAGCTATCAAAGAATTTTAAAAAATAACTTCATTAATCTTCACAAGTCTCCTGTGGGGGAGAATTGGACTTACATTAAATGGTTCTGTCAACTTTATCTCAAGGGTATAGATTTCTACAGGTAGAAGCTGCCAATTTTTATTTGCCAAACCAAAGATTTTTCAAGCACACAGAATAAGATTTCAGAGTTGTGACTAAAAACGAAATGTCAGTGGAGATTTATTTCTGATGATAACAATTTAGACTCGGTCAAAGCACAGACTTAGAAAGCATAAAACATCTTCTACAAGTCTTGGTAATCTAGAAATGAGCTATCTGTATTGTGAATTATAAATTTAAATTTCCAAAATATTCACAGAACCGGGGCATGCACATATATTCCCCATCCCCATGCTCCTGTCACCTCTTTGCTTTATACATAAGGTGTCAATTGCTTGCCTACACCACAGTAGGGAATCGAAGCTCTTTGACCACCATGATTTACTTTCCAATGGAGCCTCTGATTATCAGCCAAGCTCACTTCTAGCCTGACCCTATCCATCCCTAGGAAATAGCTTTCCACTAAGCCCAGTTCTACTTCCTGACTATCCTCTTTGTCTATATCACATTGTCACTGATAAGTAAATTCTGTGAGCATGTGACTGTATGGTGGTGTGCTTAGGAAACAGAATTAAACACACTCAGCTCTGTTTTATTACTCCCTCAGTTATAATGGACTCTCAAAGCTACAACCAACCCCAACAACTGAACAAAAAAAGAGGCCCTCAATTAGGGTCTGTGAGAATATGATATCACCTATGTTCTGTAATAGTAGACCCAAAGTCCTACCTCCCCACCACTAAGAGAGATACCTATCTAAGTATTCATAAATAGGGAGTATAGTCTCCCAACAGAACTGTGGAGCTAGGTAACAGTAAGAGGAAGACAAAGACATTACCGGGATTAACATTGAGAAAAGATATGTTTGAACTTAAAGAAAAGAATCTATAAAAGGTGATATAAGAATAAAAGGTACAAAGAAAATGTGCAGAAATGATCTGCATTTCAAACAGGCATTCTATCTTGGATGAATCTCTAGAAAAATATTAAGTTTATCTTGTCACCCAAAGCAAATTGTTTGCAAACTGGTTTTTAGTAATTCAGTGGTTATAATAAAAATACTTTCCAAGTACAAAATGGGGTATAATGAAGTCATGTACTTAAGTGACCATTTTTATTTAATTAATCACTCAAATCTATCAAACACCTGGTCAATTTGGTGAACAGAAAAATACTCAAGTAGTTATTTGGCTTAACTGATTATTCAAACCAGTTTAAATGGCTGATTCTTTAGTTCTACATAGAGACACCTTACAACCAGCTCCAAAAGAGTTAGAAAGCAAGGATTCAGTTTCCAAGCATTTGCTTCTGAGGTCAAAGAATCAGGTCCTGTTCTATCATAGTGTGAGCAGAAATGCATGGTGTCCACCCCACTTTTTCAGGACCAGTAGATGGGATAAAAGGAAGAATGGAATAGTCCAGGAGGAAGAGATCTCCATAGTACAGCAATACTGGCAGCAAAAGGAACAAGTGCAAGTCATCTACATGGAGATCAGTCCCCAAGGATGTTTTGGAGTTCCTTCTCTCCTCAAGAGTTGTAGCAAATTAATAATAAGGAGGACTAATTCACAGATCAATGAATTATGCTTTGAATAACAGGAAGAGAGAAACTCCAAGAAAATGTTAGATTTGGGGCATGTGAGAGGGCTTGCATTTTTGTAACTAAAGGAAATAAAACTGTCCCATTCTGGCAAAATAGACATGCTGATTGCATTATCAAAAGCAATTTAATTTTCCAAGCTCTTGGGGAGGGCTGCAACATCCTTTATTCAATAACTTTCTGTAAAAATTGATCTATTTCCTTCAATACTCCTCATCTACAACAACAAATACAGTGCAATCATCTTCCAGTTTATTATCATCAGCATACCCTTCCATCCCTCTGTACTAAGGTCTCACCTAGGCATCTTTGCCAGGTGTGCTGGTTTGGATGTATTGTGTCCCCCAAAACTCCATGTTCTGAAATGGAATCTTGTGGGGGCAGATGTATTAGTGTTGATTAGGTTGGAATCCTTTGACTGACTGTTTCCATGGAGATGTGACTCAATCAACTGAGTGAAACATTTTATTGAATTATTTCCATGGAGATAGGGACCCTGCCCATTCAGGGTGGGTCTTGATTTAATCACTGGAGCCCTATAAAAAAGCTCATAAACAGAAGGACCTCAAAGTAGCTGAGAGTGACCTTTTGGAGAGCAGCTCAGAGAGACATTTTGGAGACAGTCCCTGAAAGCAGACTTTTGCTGACACTTTGGGGATGCTAGCCCAGTGTTTGCTCCAGAGAAGCTAAGAGAGGACAAAAATGCCCCAAGAGCAACATTCTGAAGAATGCACAGGAGCTGAGAGAGGAGCTGGAACACAACCTGGGATCAGCAGATGCCAGCCACGTGCCTTCCCAGCTAACACAGGTTTTCCCGATGCCATTGCCTCGTGTTGATGCCTTAATTTGGACATTTTCATGGCCTCCAGACTGTAAATTTCTAACCAAAAAACCCCCTTCATAAAACTCAATCCATTTCTGGTATTTTGCATAACAGCAGCATTAGCAAACCAGAACACCAGGTCAGCTAGAACATCTCACTTCCTGCTGCCTCCTGATGGTATCTCTGGCAGCAGCAACAGCAGAAATGTTGGAGGCAACTTCAGCATCAGCATCAGCACAGTTCCAACAGCAGTGGCTACAGCAGCAGTAGCAGGGGAAGGGGGAGAAGGAGAAGAGGACCACAGTTACCTGATCTCTGGGTAACATGTTTTATTCTGTTTTGTTCCTTCATCTTTCCAACAACTTTTCAACCCATTCCCTGTGGTAATTCCTCTCTGCTTGGGATACCTAGAATGATTTCTAACCCTGATTGGACCTTGCCCAATACAGACAGTACCTACCTTACTGCTCAGCTTCCCCCATTTACTCCTCATATTTTATTAACTTATAACTTAAATGTTTAGCTTAAATTCATAAGATTCCTATGGGACCTATAGTATCAGGGCAAGGTGCATTCCCTTTTCCCTGTCCTCATTATATCATTTCCCAAACCTTTCTCCAAGGAACATTTGGCATCTGTATACAAAAGTGCTCATATTTTCCATTATATGTGCAATTAGAAGATTAGAAGAACTCTTTGGGGGAAAGTTAATAAATTATTTTTGATGTTGGCTTTCTTCCTTGAAAATAGAGATGACCTGAGTCACTTGTTAAAGGACCACCTAGAACACAATTAACATCCTGAACATTTTTTCCATATGGCATAATATGTTGGTTCTGACCAAAGAAAGAGAAAAGAGAAGAATTCCCATGCTGAATGCCTACTGTTAAGCATCTTGGTCTTGTATTCACGATGATTTGAAAGTCTTCTTTTCCTAGTGGAGCAAAATTTCTATTATCATTCTATTTACATAACCTACCTCTTAAATACTATAATAAGAAACAATTTGTTTTTCCAAGTGAAGAAACTTGACCTAAAGAAATTATTCCCTAGTTTTAAAACTCAGTGGGCTATCATATAGCTCACATTGTCCATTTATATCCAAGGGGATTCAACTGATTGGTCTGAAAATTGACTAGAGTCTGTTTTGATCATCTGATGATAGGATAACCACTTAACAAAGTAAAACCTTTATTCTTGCCAATCCAATATCTTCTGAAGAATCTACAGGGACCAGCTGACAGAAGAGGCAAGAGCGTTTGGAGATTAATCCTTCTGAATCAATTTAGAACGCTAACTTGGAATTGTGGCAGAAGCGGAACGTGTAAGTGAACATTAAATGAAATATAGTATTAAATTATCTCTGAGACACATGTGGACCCAAACTATTGAAACCAAGGCTAAATGTGTTTTGAGTTGCGCATGAAATCTTTAGTTTGGTAAATATAATACCAGAAAAAAATATTTTTGTTTGCTAAAATGACAATGTTACATTTTCCAAGGGCATCCTTTTATCCTCCTAAATAACTAACTAGAAAGTAACAATATCACTACCCGAGGAATCAGAGATTATGCTAAGAGTCTTGAGAACCAATTACTGGCTTTTTGTGTGTTGTCAGATTTATCTGAAAGCAATCAGTCAGAGCATGGCAACATAATCATGGTCTCATTCTCTAAGCACCAGCTAGTTCCACTCAGTTTCATGGCAGTAGACTCTTCTCAAATGCCAGGCAACCACTCTGCAAATATACTCTATTGGACTCCAGGAAATAGAGTGAAAGAATCAAAGAATAACGGCATTGTCATTTTAGAACATCATAAGACTTTAGAAATCTTTTCAAGATACTGAAAGATTTATCCAAAGTCCCATACTGATAAATAAAGCAGTCAGGGCAAGAACCCAAATGTCCTGATTCAGTTCATTCTGCTTTGGGCATGTGGATGAAGATCTTGGGAATACCATCAACACATGCAGGAAACTAATGCTCCGAGCCTGTCTTGCTTACAGTCAACTAATCATGCACCTTGTCCATTGAAACTTTTTCCTAGGTCTCTGGAATCAATTCTACCCTGACAAGAAGTTCTGCATTGTGGTTTAAAGTCAGTCTGTAAAATACTGTATTTTAAGTATAAATTAATTTTCAAGGAGGAACTATGCCTTCAGATATGTCTATTTTTAAGAAAATTTTCACAGACCTTTGACACAGATTGAGGTCATCAAAGCTACTAATATCACATAAGTTAATTAATTCCAAAGTCAATGGGTAAAACCAAATATCGCTTATGACCTTAAGTGAAAAAATTATATGTTGAAAGCACTCTAGTAAATGTAGTTTCTTATAACAAATACTATAGTGCAGAAGCTATCTGTCAACAGTTTGGAGAACTATTAAACCAAAAACTTACATTGCTATAGGAAAGCTCTTTGCCCTCATTAGCAAAGAGGCTCAGAGAGAAGTATAACTTTAATAATGAGATATAAATAAATATTGAATAATCTTCAGCTTTTTAGGGACAAGTAGACAAATACTCACTAATCTTGTTCTTATCTAACAATAGGTAATGGCTGATGATGTGCTTGTACTTCCAAAGCACCTGTGTCAACAGACCCCATTTTTCCAAGGTTCCCTTCCTACAGCTGCTGATTGAGGCTGGCAGTTTTTACTTTAAAATATTTTCTGGACAAGGCTGATGTAAAGTGTATGAGCTCACAATTTTATGTTTCCACAGTCACTTTTTTCCATTCTCACTGCTGCAGTCCTCATCAGCCTCTGATCTGCAAATAGTAAGGAAGCCATCTTCCCACCTTCCGAACCCCTAAAAAAGAAAAATCTATTTTCCCCTCTGAAGTCAGGTTAATTCTCAAAAACCACATCATAACCCCATGGAGCCTCTTGTTTTTTCATATCCAAATCCTACCTTTTCTCCAGGCTCAGGTCAATGAAGTTTGTTGTTACTCCTCAGTGATAACTCTCTCCACTGACTTTCCTTGTCATTTATTTTCTTTAAGGCTTGTGCAGCTTTTATATTCCACTTTGGGTTGTTATTTGTCATCATTATATTCATATTCCCAAGGTCCAATTTTATACCTCAGCACCTGGCCTGATAGTAGGCACCTGCTCATAGTAGGTGATCAATATTGCTGATTTTGGCAGCCAATTGGTGAAAAATATCAGCTTTGAACCAGGCTGGCTTTGTTATAACCCTCACATGACTCTTTGAGCCATAAGTCTCCTTTGTAAAATGGTGATATTGATACCTATCCTGAAGTTTATTATGAAAAACAGAAATACTTAAGTGACTAGTATAATAATTGGCATATACATAGTGCTCAATAACAGCAGCTCTTATAATTAAAAAAAAAAATCACATCATATAAAGGTCATAGTTATACTATATAGTCTATAATAACCATAGGTATTGTTACTAACAGCATTATTGATTTGTAAACTAATGACAATAAACCAAAGTTTGGATCTCTCAAGTCCTATTTCCACTATCCCATAATTATTTATGTTATTATCAAAACAAAATATTGAACATTTCGGGCTTGGTTAGCCAATATCCATATTATCTACAGTATCTATGAATCTATAAAAGAAAGATTTTTATATTTTTACTTACCATACTACATTTGTTTGATTCTTCCATTTTTCATGAGCATTTTTTTATTTTTCTGCAGCAAAGTGACATATGACTACAGCTTAACAATTGTTCTAGCTTTGACATGCCAAGTTGTGATAGGGACATTCTAAATCTTGGTCTCAACACCTACATGACATTTCAATAAAGCACAGAGAAAACCATCGATTTTTCATGATGGAAATTTATTTTTCCTTTAAAGTTGGCAGATGAAGTGATCTATTACCAATGACCTTTATAAATGAAAAATAAAAAAAGATGCACTTTGGATTTTTTGATCCAAAAAAATTACAAATACACCTTTTGGCAACTGAAGCATTAAAAAGCAGTAGCTCTATCAGCAGAAGCTTCCATTTTCCAGTTCCAAGAATATGTTCCTGTAGGGACAAAATGCATTTTAAAAAGGCAGTTCCATTCATCAGTTTCCAAACATCTCAGAGAAGTTCCTGTGACTGTGGAACTCTTAGAAAGTCCACTGGCTCACACACAAGATCTCGTTATAGCCATAATCACTCTCCTCTACTGCTTACAAGCCAGACACACTGTGCACATCTCGCTATCCAGTATGTCTCCCCTGGCCTCGCTGCCATCTCTTAACATTCGTCCCAAGTGAACCCAGAGTTTAGCCTCTACCTTTCCCTGGTCTAATAGCTCTGTACTTGGTTATGGACTAGGCTAAACCTTGTTTTTCAGAGTGTCCCAAAATTACCCTGTTTTAGTTTGCTAATGATGCCAGCATGCAAAACACCAGAAATGGATTGGCTTTTATAATAGGGGGTTTATTTGGTTACACAGTTACAGTCTTAAGGCCATAAAGTGTCCAAGGTAAGCACATCAGCAATTGGGTACCTTCACTGGAGGATGGCCAATGGTGTCCGGAAAACCTCTGTTAGCTGGGAAGGCACGTGGCTGGTGTCTGCTCCAAAGTTCTGGTTTCAAAATGGCTTTCTCTCAGGGTGTGCCTCTCTAGGCTGCAGTTCCTCAAAAATGTCACTCTTAGTTGCACTTGGGGTATTTGTCCTCTCTTAGCTTCTCCAGAGCAAGAGTCTGCTTTCAACAACCGTCTTCAAACTGTCTCTTCTCTGCAGCTCCTGTGCTTTCTTCAAAGTGTCCCTCTTGGCTGTAGCTCCTCTTCAAAATGTCACTCACAGCTGCACTGAGTTCCTTCTGCCCATCAGCTCATTTATATGGCTCCACTGATCAAGGCCCACCCTAAATGAGTGGGGCCATGCCTCCATGGAAATATCCAATCAGAGTCATCACCCACAGCTGGGTAGGGCGCATCTCCAAAGAAACACTCAAAGAAATCTAATCAAAACAGATAACGCCTGCCCACACAAGATTACATCAAAGATAATGGAGTTTGGGAGACACAATACATTCAAACTGGCACATATCCAAACATCAAATGTCACCTGAATAGTAGATAAGTAAATAGTAGATAGATAGGTAGATAGGTAGATGAGATAATAGATGATGATAAATGATAGATAGATAGATAGATAGATAGATAGATAGATAGATAGATAGATAGATATTTAGATAGATAGAATAGATAGATTCCCCACACCTTTCCCTGAAAATTCTGGTTTAGAAGTTCTGGGAAAAGTCTTGGGATTCTTGCTGTTATACTGGTGTACTGGTAATATGTATGACCATATGGCTGATCTGATAGCATCATCTTAGTTCGGAAATCCCAAACTTCCAGACCGTGAGCCCTCAAAGTGTTTTTCAAAAATTTGAATTTGAAGCATTTAGGAGGGATTCAAATTCAGCAGTTTCCTTAGAGTCCTGTCCCTGTTAGTACTATTACTTGGGGCCTCACCACTTTAAGCCACCTGTCTCACATATGAAGGCACCTGAGTTTGTGAACTCTGCTTTAGTTACTATCCATATATTCATATTTCTTCTCCTCCATAAGCATTCAATTGCTAAGAATAAACACAATAGAAAAAAATAGACCCAGCATTCAGGGATGGTTTTTTGTTCGTGTGTGTGTGTGTGTGTGTGTGTATTTTGTGGGTTATCTTAGAGTATGGGCCTCCTGAAGCATTCTCTGGCAGACTATGTGAGCCTTTGAGGTACACCCAGGGCAGGCAGACAGGCACAGGATTCTAATGTCCCCATGACTCAGGGCTGGAGCCAGCTGAGTTTTAGATCTGTGATATTAAGCCCCTCTTTCTTGAACTATCAAGTGTAGTTCTCTGAAAGCAAAGATGACCTAGCAGGTATGCTGAAGCCTTTAGCATCCTGCTGAGACAATGTCCCCTGGGCATTCATTTGGAGTATTTACTCTAGGAAAAAGTGCCATCCACTATTCTCTGCTCCGGAGGAAAGAATGGGCAATCCCTCTACCCTGCATAAAGCTCAGAGTATTGACCCCAGTTTTACACACAGCCTTTTCTACAAGAAAGTTGGAAGATCACGGTCTCCTTTTTTTTCTCACTTTAACAATGCTATTTTATAGGATCCAGAAAAGCATGGCAAAAAAGAAGGGAAGTGTGCTCACTCCAGGAGGAATATATTGGAGTTGGACTATGTAAATACATATATTTGAGAGACTGTTGAATCAGAAGAAAGTTTAAACTGAAGCATGAGAGATTTTTAGTTGATTAGAGAAAAGTTCTCAAATGAGGGTAAGTGGCTTCTGATGTGGGTCATAATTTCTCCTTTCCCAGAACTCTCCAAGGGAAGTGCAAAGAACCCTGGGGTCTGGGTGTCTCAGACTTTAATCTACCAAAAAGTAGCAAAAGAATGGAGAAAAGTTATCCTGAGTTCTTTAAACAAACATGTCTTGAGAGTTTACTTTGGGCAAGGACAGTTCTAAGCACTAGGATAAATAAGCCACTGCTCTCAAAGTCAAGACAGACCAGTGAAACTTAATTAAAAAAAATAATAATAAAGCAACATAATATATGTTGTATATCATACATAAATGCAAGGTGGCTTGGGGCACAGAAAATAAATTTTGGCTCTGCCTGAGGGTAAGAGCAGGAAAGTCATCAGCAAGAACTGAAAAGAAGTACCACTTGAGTTAAGTCTTGATAGCTGATTAAAAGCTCACAGGGTAAATAAGATGGGTCAGGACATGCTAAGCAGAGCTAATAAATAGCAAAGCATGGAGGTTTTGGAAAGTATGGTGTGGTCAAGTGTAGCTATAATTTGTGGTCAGGAGAGGTGAAAGGGGTGGAAGGAATTCAGATAAGTAACTGGGCCAGTGGGCAGACTTACATGAAGAAGGGCTCATGAACTAAGCCACCACTTTCATCAGGACAGCCTTCCATGCAGGCACATATGATTGATAAAAGGGGTGCCCACCCAGGCATCAGGCTTTGTCCAAGATTTGAAAGTTATCATGCAGAATCAGCAATAGGTGTGTCCTTAAGAAGCCCCACCTGAAACAAACAAACAAACAAAATAGTAACCTAAGTATGGAAAGCAAAAGCAAAGTCTCCAGGTAAATATGGATCATTGAACATATGTTTTTTATAGTCTCTCTCTTCTGAATTCCCACTAAAATATGTATGAAAGCATTCTTTTAAAGCATACACATCCACAAGGACCAAGACAGCAAAAGAGAAGATAATAGCAAGGGTGGGTAGGTTGAATTATGTACCCCAGAAAAACATGTTCTTAATCTCATTCCTGTAGGTATGAATTCAATGTAAATAGGACCTTTTAAAGATGTTATTTTTAGTTCAGCTGTGCCCAAGTGTATCAGTATGGGCCTTAATCTGGAATACTGGAGTCTTTTATAAGCAGAAGAAATTCAGACACAGAGAGAGAAAGCCACAGAGTGGAGCTGGTGGCTAGAAGTCAATGGAACCTGGGAGAGAAAGAAGAAGACATCTTCATGTGATGGGAAAGCCAAGGAACCCAAGGATTGCTAGCCAGCCAGATACCACTGATCCCAAGAGGAAGCAATCTGTCTCCTCCAAAACCATGAGTCAATAAATTCCTGTTGTTTAAACCAACCCACTGTGCGGTATCTGTGTTCAGAGTCTGGAAACTAAGACTAGCAAGTGAGCTTTATTTCTGGAACTATTGCCCCCTGGAACACAAGAGTCTAATTTTCAATCATTGGGGAAAATTTCCAGCCTGTAGGAAGAACTGAGTTACCACTTGCTCTTTAGCTTTCCAGGGTTAATATGGTTGGTCAAAACAGTTCTTCTTGAGATTAATCAGGTTTTATTTTGCAAATGCCAATTTGGGGATCAGGAATAACCTTTGTCTTTCTTGTAACAATAGTTTTCATGGGTTTTCATGTCCTAGAAAACAAATAAACAAAAAAGCACATCCCATATGGTTTCCAACTTTTTGTTTTGTCAAATAAGAATATTTCAGAGTAGCTACCATTCTCCTATCATCATCATTTGGTGAAAGAAAGGATACTTAACCAAAATCACAGAGTAAAAGATATTCCTTTTACTGGGTTAAATAGTGCCACCCCTCCCCGCCCCCCCCAGCCAAAAAAAAATTCGTGTCGCTACAGAACCTCACAGTGTGATGTTATTCGTAAATAAAGTCTTTGCAGATGTAATAAATTAAGTTGAGGTTAAGATGAGGGAGCCCAGCCATGTGAAAACAAAGGCAGAGATTGGAGAATCCCTGCCAAAGCCAAGGAAGACCTGGGGCCACCAGAAGATAGAAGAGGCAAGGAAGACCACACACACACACACACACACACACACACACCCTGCCCCCTGAGGCTTCAGAAAGAGCAGACCTCTGCCAGCACCTTGATTTCTGATTTCTAACCTCTAAAACTGAGAGAATAAACTTCTGTTGTTTTAAGCTACCCAGTTCATATTACTTTACTATAGCAACCTTAGAAAACTGATACACTCTTTTAAATAGAATATATTTAGCTTTTTGAAAAAACTCAGCATTATCCTTATTTGCCAAATCATACTGAAAGCCAATGAAAGCTTTGTTGTAGTCTGGCTTTTGTAATCCTCTACTTTCAACATCAGGTTGCAGGTACACAGATAAGTACAGGATACAAATAATTATTTAAATGTTTGAGGAAGCAGGGCTTATAATTGCATTGTTACTCAGGCAAGTTATTTACAAAACCTAGATTCAAGCCAAAATATGTGCAAAGCAGCTTCTTTTCTATCAGTGGCTTTCTCAGAAAACAAAATTGTAATTTTTTAAAAAGAAACCTGTATACACACGACAGTACAAATTCAAATAAAAGCTAAAAGCCAATTTTAATCCTGGGCATCAAAATGAACAACAACATGCATGAAATTCAAAGGACACTGTTAGCAATAAATTTTCTTCATTATAAAGGCAATGTTTTCTGCAGTGGGTGGAAGCAAGTTTTGACTAGCAGATTTCCAATAAAGTAAAGTACGGAAGCTGAAAACGAAAAAAGGAACAGTAACACCAAGGTCCTTTTCAGAAAGCATATTTTGAGCGCCTATTAATTTGGTGTTTATTTATCTTGAATATATTCTCCTCTGACCTATCCCATCTCCACATTTCACACCAACCAACACCCACCATCATCTTCTGAAATAAACTAGTGTGTGGAGAATGGTCAATTGTATGTGTGGAGAATGGTCAACTGTAGTTGTATCTTTAAGACTATGGACTCATCTCTAGAATATCAGGGTTGTAAAACAAAAAGACATAGTGACTGACCCAAAGCAACTTACTGGAACTTTTGGAATGGCCCAAAAATCAAAAGGTGTTTTTTGAATGTGGAAAGATGGAGAGAGTTTTACTTTGAATTTACAAGCACATATTCAGAATCAATGGTGCTGATACCATTCAACCAATATATACATTCAACCAATAAATATTGTTAACAGGCATTTGGGGCATTCAAAAACAAACAAGACATAGTCCCAGCCCTCAAGTAACTCACATTATGGTAGTTAGAAACAACACACAATCCTCCTTGGTAGGCATTAGAGTAGACCCAGGGCTAGGCCATCCCAAAAGCAGATAGGCCCATACTCGGGACATCAGCAAAGCAGGGCCACCGATAAAATGAAATTTTTAAAGCTCAACTTTGAGAAATTTTGTCTAGAGCTTTGCTCTCAGAAAATCTACAAAGAAGCGATTTTAATTTTAGCATGCAAATAAATTTTGCATCATGGTGAAAAAACAAAATTTTTTTTAGGATTTTACATGGGGGTACATAATCTTGAGATTTTAGGGACTCTTTGTGCATGTGGACAATTGTGGTTTTTCCTTCTGAGACCATTACAGTGTGATGAAGAATTAAACCTTTGTTTTAATGAAAATTTGTGTAGGATAAGAACTGGTTATGTGTCTATCATGATTCTGAATCATTAACTTCATAGTTAATAGTGTTGTCTTTATCACTCACCTCTACACTGATTTCTAAACAACCTCACGTTATCTGTACCATTTGTGGGTCTTGGATTTCTAACTCTCCAACTTTATGACAAACAATGGAAGGCAGTGACTTGTACAGGACATCTGTGTAATGTCAGTCCTTCCTGTCCTATTGTCCATTGATGTCACCCACTTTTACAACATATTTAATTATGAGCCATCATATTCACAATCGACCCAAAGTGAAGCCACTTTGGCTCCAACTTTGGTGTATTATCATGTGATTCTTGTGCCCATCATCATAAGGGAAACGGACACTGTGGTAGCATGACTTTTGTACCCCAAAGAAAGATGTGTTCTTAATGTTAATCTGCATTCCTGTGGATGTGAACCCATTGTAAATAGGACCCTTTAAAGATGTTATCTTTTTAGCAAAGGTGTAGCCAACTGAATCGGAGTGGGTCTTAATCCATGCTACTGGAGGCCTTATAAAAAGAAAAAAGTAGAAGCCAGAAGTCAGAGAAAGCCACAGAGAAGAGCCAAAAGCCAGAAGTCAGTGGAAACCCAAAGACACAAGGACAGAGAAATGACCATGTGGTGAGAGGCACAGATGCAAGCCAAAGAACCCCAAGGATTATGGCAAACCAGCACCAGAATGCTACAGACTTCTGGTGAAAGCATTGCCTTGCCAGAGCCTTGATTATGAACTTCTAACCTCAAAACTGTCAGCTAATAAATGCTTGTTATTTAAGTCAACCCATAATGTGGTATTTGTAATAGCATCGCTGGCAAACTAAGACAGATAGTGTATTACAGTTTTACTCACCCAAAGAAAAGACAGAGGGAGAGAAACCGTTCAAGTGTTAAATAAAAAGCAACTTCTCTCTTTCCCTCAGCAGCTAGCCTCCTGGGTGTGGACGTGGAGCTGATGGAGCTGTACATAGATGCTGATGCCTTTTCTCATCCCTAGATGAGCTAAGCGAAGATCTCTAGCAATGGGAGCAGGCATCACTATTTTTTAAAGCTCCCAGGTGATTATAATGTGCAGGCAAGTTTGCAAATCAGTGATACTGGTGTTTCCTCTATCCCACCTACTCCTTCTGTGAAGTTTACTCTTAAGATTAAGGATGTAACACAAATTATTTTATTGCTTTATTAAACATGTAATGTATTTACAGTGAATCTAATGTTCATGGGACAACATTAATAGGAAAATATCTAGACTTTTTACATGACATTTCACATGTACTGTAATTTGTCCCAATAGATATTTCACTCTAAGTAGCACTTGCCTGGAATAAAATCTCAACTAATCTCCGTACCACTTTTGTTTCATTCCCTTCCTCTTAGCACTGTACCTAGCCCATTGCTAAGCACACAACTGGTCACCCAATAAATTCTTATTGGATTGATGGTATTTTTCAGTCATTTTCTCAGTTAAACAATAGAAGTAAGGTATAATTTCTTGTTCCCAGTGTGTCTCTCAGTTGTCTCATAAGTGCCTCAAACTAGACTCATCTTCCTTTATCCAAAACTATGTTTCCTTTATTCATTTGCTCAATTAAGAAGCAAAGAGAGAGGCGGGGCAAGATGGCGGACTGGTGAGCTGTATGTTTTAGTTACTCCTCCAGGAAAGTAGGTAGAAAGCCAGGAACTGCATGGACTGGACACCACAGAGCAATCTGACTTTGGGCATACTTCATACAACACTCATGAAAACGTGGAACTGCTGAGATCAATGAAATCTGTAAGTTGTTGTGGCCAGGGGACCTGCACCCCTCCCTGCCAGGCTCAGTCCCATGGGAGGAGGGGCTGTCAGCTCCGGGAAGGAGAAGGGAGAACTGCAGTGGCAGCCCTTGTCAGAAACTCATTCTACTGATCCAAACTCCAGCCATAGATAGACTGAGACCAGACACCAGAGAATCTGAGAGCAGCCAGCCCAGCAGAGAGGAGACAGGCATAGAAAAAAACAACAAGAAAAACTCCAAAATAAAAGCGGAGGATTTTTGGAGTTCTGGTGAACATAGAAAGGGGAAGGGCAGAGCTCAGGCCCTGAGGCTCATATGGAAATCCTGAAGAAAAGCTGATCTCTCTGCCCTGTGGACCTTTCCTTAATGGCCCTAATTGCTTTGTCTCTTAGCATTTCAATAACCCATTAGATCTCTGAGGAGGGCCCTTTTTTTTTTTTTTAATCCTTTTTTCTTTTTCGAAAACAATTACTCTAAGAAGCCCAATACAGAAAGCTTCAAAGACTTGCAATTTGGGCAGGTCAAGACAAGAGCAGAACTAAGAGAGCTCTGAGACAAAAGGCAATAATCCAGTGGCTGAGAAAATTCACTAAACACCACAACTTCCCAAGGAAAGGGGGGTGTCTGCTCATAGCCATCATCCTGGTGGACAGGAAACACTCCTGCCCATCGCCAGCTCCATAGCCCAGAGCTGCCCCAGACAACCCAGTGTGATGGAAGCGCGTCAAATAACAGTCACACACCACAAAACTGGGCGTGGACATTAGCCTTCCCTGCAACCTCAGCTGATTGTCCCAGAGTTGGGAAGGTGGAGCAGTGTGAATTAACAAATCCCCATTCAGCCATCATTTCAGCAGACTGGGAGCCTCCCTACACAGCCCAGCAGCCCAGAACTGCCCTGGGGGGACAGCACTCACCTGTGACAAAGCACAGTCATCCCTCCACAGAGGACCCAGGGTGCACAGCCTGGAAGAGGGGCCCACTTGCAAGTCTCAGGAGCCATACGCCAATACCAAGGACTTGTGGGTCAGTGGCAGAGACAAACTGTGGCAGGCCTGAACTGAAGGATTAGACTATTGCAGCAGCTTTAAAACTCTAGGATCACCAGGGAGATTTGATTGTTAGAGCCACCCCCACTCCCTGACTGCCCAGAAACACGCCCCATATACAGGGCAGGCAACACCAACTACACACGCAAGCTTGGTACACCAATTGGACCCCACAAGGCTCACTCCCCCACTCACCAAAAAGGCTAAGCAGGGGAGAACTGGCTTGTGGAGAACAGGTGGCTCGTGGAAGCCACCTGCTGGTTAGTTAGAGAAAGTGTACTCCACGAAGCTGTAGATCAGATAAATTAGAGATAAGGACGTCAATTGGTCTACAAATCCTATAAGAACCCTATCAAGTTCAGCAAATGCCAAGAGCCCAAAAACAACAGAAAATTATAAAGCATATGAAAAAACCAGATGATATGGATAACCCAAGCCCAAGCACCCAAATCAAAAGACCAGAAGAGACACAGCACCTAGAGCAGCTACTCAAAGAACTAAAGATGAACAATGAGACCATAGTACGGGATACAAAGGAAATCAAGAAGACCCTAGAAGAGCATAAAGAAGACATGCAAGACTAAATAAAAAAATGGATGATCTTATGGAAATTAAAGAAACTGTTGACCAAATTAAAAAGATTCCGGACACTCATAGTACAAGACTAGAGGAAGTTGAACAACGAATCAGTGACCTGGAAGATGACAGAATGGAAAATGAAATCATAAAAGAAAGAATGGGGAAAAAAATTGAAAAAATCGAAATGGACCTCAGGGATATGATAGATAATATGAAACGTCCGAATATAAGACTCATTGGTGTCCCAGAAGGGGAAGAAAAGGGTAAAGGTCTAGGAAGAGTATTTAAAGAAATTGTTGGGGAAAACTTCCCAAATCTTCTAAACAACATAAATACACAAATCATAAATGCTCAGTGAACTCCAAATAGAATAAATCCAAATAAACCCACTCCGAGACATATTCTGACCACACTGTCAAACACAGAAGAGAAGGAGCAAGTTCTGAAAGCAGCAAGAGAAAAGCAATTCACCACATACAAAGGAAACAGCATAAGACTAAGTCGTGACTATTCAGCAGCCACCATGGAGGCGAGAAGGCAGTGGCACGATATATTTAAAATTCTGAGTGAGAAAAATTTCCAGCCAAGAATACTTTACCAGCAAAGCTCTCCTTCAAATTTGAGGGAGAGCTTGAATTTTTCACAGGCAAACAAATGCTGAGAGAATTTGCTAACCAGAGACCTGCCCTACTGGAGATACTCAAGGGAGCCCTACAGACAGAGAAACAAAGAAAGGACAGAGAGACTTAGAGAAAGGTTCAGTACTAAAGAGATTCGGTATGGGTACAATAAAGGATATTAATAGAGAGAGGGGAAAAATATGACAAACATAAACCAAAGGATAAGATGGCTGATTCAAGAAATGCCTTCACGGTTATAACGTTGAATGTAAATGGATTAAACTCCCCAATTAAAAGATATAGATTCGCAGAATGGATCAAAAAAAATGAACCATCAATATGTTGCATACAAGAGACTCATCTTAGACACAGGGACACAAAGAAACTGAAAGTGAAAGGATGGAAAAAATATTTCATGCAAGCTACAGCCAAAAGAAAGCAGGTGTAGCAACATTAATCTCAGATAAAATAGACTTTAAATGCAGGGATGTTTTGAGAGACAAAGAAGGCCACTACATACTAATAAAAGGAGCAATTCAACAAGAAGAAATAACAATCATAAACGTCTATGCACCCAATCAAGGTGCCACAAAATACATGAGAGAAACACTGGCAAAACTAAAGGAAGCAATTGATGTTTCCACAATAATTGTGGGAGACTTCAACACATCACTCTCTCCTATAGATAGATCAACCAGACAGAAGACCAATAAGGAAATTGAAAACCTAAACAATCTGATAAATGAATTAGATTTAACAGACATATACAGGACATTACACCCCAAATCACCAGGATACACATACTTTTCTAGTGCTCATGGAACTTTCTCCAGAATAGATCATATGCTGGGACATAAAACAAGCCTCAATAAATTTAAAAAGATTGAAATTATTCAAAGCACATTCTCTGACCACAATGGAATACAATTAGAAGTCAATAACCATCAGAGACTTAGAAAATTCACAAATACCTGGAGATTAAACAACACACTCCTAAACAATCAGTGGGTTAAAGAAGAAATAGCAAGAGAAATTGCTAAATATATAGAGACGAATGAAAATGAGAACACAACATACCAAAACCTATGGGATGCAGCAAAAGCAGTGCTAAGGGGGAAATTTATAGCACTAAACGCATATATTAAAAAGGAAGAAAGAGCCAAAATCAAAGAACTAATGGATCACCTGAAGAAGCTAGAAAATGAACAACAAACCAATACTAAACCAAGTAGAAGAAAAGAAATAACAAGGATTAAAGCAGAAATAAATGACATAGAGAACAAAAAAACAATAGAGAGGATAAATATCACCAAAAGTTGGTTCTTTGAGAAGATCAACAAGATTGACAAGCCCCTAGCTAGACTGACAAAATCAAAAAGAGAGAAGACCCATATAAACAAAATAATGAATGAAAAAGGTGACATAACTGCAGATCCTGAAGAAATTAAAAAAATTATAAGAGGATATTATGAACAACTGTATGGCAACAAACTGGATAATGTAGAAGAAATGGACAATTTCCTGGAAACATATGAACAACCTAGACTGACCAGAGAAGAAATAGAAGACCTCAACCAACCCATCACAAGCAAAGAGATCCAATCAGTCATCAAAAAGCTTCCCACAAATAAATGCCCAGAGCCAGATGGCTTCACAGGGGAATTCTACCAAACTTTCCAGAAAGAACTGACACCAATCTTACTCAAACTCTTTCAAAACATTGAAGAAAATGGAACACTACCTAACTCATTTTATGAAGCTAACATCAATCTAATACCAAAACCAGGCAAAGACGCTACAAAAAAGGAAAACTACCGGCCAATCTCCCTAATGAATATAGATGCACAAATCCTCAACAAAATACTTGCAAATCGAATCCAAAGACACATTAAAAAAATCATACACCATGACCAAGTGGGGTTCATTCCAGGCATGCAAGGATGGTTCAACATAAGAAAAACAATCAATGTATTACAACACATTAAAAACTCGAAAGGGAAAAATCAATTGATCATCTCAATAGATGCTGAAAAAGCATTTGACAAAATCCAACATCCCTTTTTGATAAAAACACTTCAAAAGGTAGGAATGGAAGGAAACTTCCTCAACATGATAAAGAGCATATACGAAAAACCCACAGCCAGAATAGTACTCAATGGTGAGAGACTGAAAGCCTTCCCTCTAAGATCAGGAACAAGACAAGGATGCCCGCTGTCACCACTGCTATTCAACATTGTGCTGGAAGTGCTAGCCAGGGCAATCCAGCCAGACAAAGAAATAAAAGGCATCCAAATTGGAAAAGAAGAAGTAAAACTGTCATTGTTTGCAGATGATATGATCTTATATCTAGAAAACCCTGAGAAATCAACGATACACCTACTAGAGCTAATAAACAAATTTAGCAAAGTAGCGGGATACAAGGTTAATGCACATAAGTCAGTAATGTTTCTATATGCTAGAAATGAACAAACTGAAGAGACACTCAAGAAAAAGATACCATTTTCAATAGCAACTAAAAAAATCAAGTACCTAGGAATAAACTTAACCAAAGATGTAAAAGACCTATACAAAGAAAACTACATAACTCTACTAAAAGAAATAGAAGGGGACCTTAAAAGATGGAAAAATATTCCATGTTCATGGATAGGAAGGCTAAATGTCATTAAGATGTCAATTCTACCCAAACTCATCTACAGATTCAATGCAATCCCAATCAAAATTCCAACAACCTACTTTGCAGACTTGGAAAAGCTAGTTATCAAATTTATTTGGAAAGGGAAGATGCCTCGAATTGCTAAAGACACTCTAAAAAAGAAAAACGAAGTGGGAGGACTTACACTCCCTGACTTTGAAGCTTATTATAAAGCCACAGTTGCCAAAACAGCATGGTACTGGCACAAAGATAGACATATAGATCAATGGAATCGAATTGAGAATTCAGAGATAGACCCTCAGATCTATGGCCGACTGATCTTTGATAAGGCCCCCAAAGTCACCGAACTGAGCCATAATGGTCTTTCAACAAATGGGGCTGGGAGAGTTGGATATCCATATCCAAAAGAATGAAAGAGGACCCCTACCTCACCCCCTACACAAAAATTAACTCAAAATGGACCAAAGATCTCAATATAAAAGAAAGTACCATAAAACTCCTAAAAGATAATGTAGGAAAACATCTTCAAGACCTTGTATTAGGCGGCCACTTCCTAGACTTTACACCCAAAGCACAAGCAACAAAAGAAAAAATAGATAAATGGGAACTCCTCAAGCTTAGAAGTTTCTGCACCTCAAAGGAATTTCTCAAAAAGGTAAAGAGGCAGCCAACTCAATGGGAAAAAAATTTTTGGAAACCATGTATCTGACAGAAGACTGATATCTTGCATATATAAAGAAATCCTACAACTCAGTGACAATAGTACAGACAGCCCAATTATAAAATGGGCAAAAGATATGAAAAGACAGTTCTCTGAAGAGGAAATACAAATGGCCAAGAAACACATGAAAAATTGTTCAGCTTCACTAGCTATTAGAGAGATGCAAATTAAGACCACAATGAGATACCATCTAACACCGGTTAGAATGGCTGCCATTAAACAAACAGGAAACTACAAATGCTGGAGGGGATGTGGAGAAATTGGAACTCTTATTCACTGTTGGTGGGACTGTATAATGGTTCAGCCACTCTGTAAGTCAGTCTGACAGTTCCTTAGAAAACTAGATATAGAGTTACCATTCGACCCAGCGATTGCACTTCTCGGTATATACCCGGAAGATCGGAAAGCAGTGACACGAACAGGTATCTGCACGCCAATGTTCATAGCAGCATTATTCACAATTGCCAAGAGATGGAAACAACCCAAATGTCCTTCAACAGATGAGTGGATAAATAAAATGTGATATATACACACGATGGAATACTACGCAGCAGTAAGAAGGAACAATCTCATGAAACATATGACAACATGGATGAACCTTGAAGACATAATGCTGAGCAAAATAAGCCAGGCACAAAACGAGAAATATTATATGCTACCACTAATGTGAACTTTGAAAAATGTAGAACAAATGGTTTATAATGTAGAATGTAGGGGAACTAGCAATAGAGAGCAATTAAGGAAGGGGGAACAATAATCCAAGAAGAACAGATAAGCTATTTAACGTTCTGGGAATGCCCAGGAATGACTATGGTCTGTTAATTTCTGATGGATATAGTAGGAACAAGTTCACAGAAATGTTGCTATATTAGGTAACTTTCTTGGGGTAAAGTAGGAACATGCTGGAAGTTAAGCAGTTATCTTAGGTTAGTTGTCTTTTTCTTAATCCCTTGTTATGGTCTCTTTGAAATGTTCTTTTATTGTATGTTTGTTTTCTTTTTAACTTTTTTTTCATACAGTTGATTTAAAAAATAAGGGAAAGTTAAAAAAAAAAAAAGAAAAACAAGGAAAAAAAGATGTAGTGCCCCCTTGAGGAGCCTGTGGAGAATGCAGGGGTATTGGCCTACCCCACCTCCATGGTTGCTAACATGACCACAGACATAGGGGACTGGTGGTTTGATGGGTTGAGCCCTCTACCATAGGTTTTACCCTTGGGAAGACGGTTGCTGCAAAGTAGAGGCTAGGCCTCCCTATGGTTGTGCCTAAGAGCCTCCTCCCGAATGCCTCTTTGTTGCTCAGATGTGGCCCTGTCTCTCTACGGCTAAGCCAACTTGAAAGGTGAAATCACTGCCCTCCCCCCTACGTGGGATCAGACACCCAGGGGAGTGAATCTCCCTGGCAACGTGGAATATGACTCCTGGGGAGGAATGTAGACCTGGCATCGTGAGACAGAGAACATCTCCTTGACCAAAAGGGGGATGTGAAAGGAAATGAAATAAGCTTCAGTAGCAGAGAGATTCCAAAAGGAGCCGAGAGGTCACTCTGGTGGGCACTCTTACGCACACTTTAGACAACCCTTTTTAGGTTCTAAAGAATTGGGGTAGCTGGTGGTGGATACCTGAAACTATCAAACTACAACCCAGAACCCATGAATCTCAAAGACAGTTGTATAAAAATGTAGCTTATGAGGGGTGACAATGGGATTGGGAAAGCCATAAGGACCACACTCCACTTTGTCTAGTTTATGTATGGATGAGTAGAAAAATAGGGGAAGGAAACAAACAGAGAAAGGCACCCAGTGTTCTTTTTTACTTCAATTGCTCTTTTTCACTCTAATTATTATTCTTGTTATTTTTGTGTGTGTGCTAATGAAGGTGTCAGGGATTGATTTAGGTGATGAATGTACAACTATGCAATGGTACTGTGAACAATCGAAAGTACGATTTGTTTTGTATGACTGCGTGGTATGTGAATATATCTCAATAAAATGAAGATTAAAAAAAAAAAAAAAAAAGCAAAGAGCACCCAGCAAGTGCCAGTGTTTTGGATGACTGAGCTAGCTAAAGAAACAGAGAAATGAGAAGGAGAAACCACTTATCTCAGAACTCCCTGTCTCACCCATGTGGGCTAATTAAAATAAGCACTCAACGTTGACTTTTTTAAAAATCCAAGAAGTAGGGGGCCCTTTATATTGAGTGCAGTGGACAAAGAAAGAAGTGACACTAATGCAAACCCTCCTCTTTTTCCCCACCCTTGCTCCAGGTTCAAGCATCATCTTTAGGAAAAACATGGTTGATGGAGAATGTGATGTTAGTGATTCCCCTAGAAACTTGCTCACTGCCCTCCACCCCACCCAGGCTCCAACCCAGAGTCAAAAGGGCTGTCTGGGTCTTCCAGAATTGCTGAAACAAGAGGATGTACTTGATATTACAGCTGCCTCCTGGCCTGGGGCTCTATCTTTATGGAGCTACTTTTCCCTTGCTATTTGTCAGAAGCAGGTCTCTCTCCACTGATCTACTGCCTTCAGATTGTTACATTGAAAGTGGAGTACTTATTTTACATTGTGTACCTGTGGTGGGTTGATTTATGTACCCCAGTTTGGACATGTTCTTGGTCCACATTCTAGTGGGTATGAACCTATTGAAAATAAGATCTCTTCAAGATGTTACTTCAGTTAAGGTGTGACCTAACTGAATCAGGTTTGGCTTTAATGCAGATTACTGGAGTCTTTTATAAGCAGAATG
This sequence comes from Choloepus didactylus, assembly GCF_015220235.1. Classification (NCBI taxonomy): domain Eukaryota; kingdom Metazoa; phylum Chordata; class Mammalia; order Pilosa; family Megalonychidae; genus Choloepus; species Choloepus didactylus. The sequence goes on from NC_051313.1 coordinate 51,650,076, forward strand.
AAATTCAGAGAGAGAGAGAAGCCACTGAGAGCAGCCACAAACTGGAAGTCAATAGAACCTGTAGGAGAAAGGAGAAGACATCACCATGTGCATTGCCATGTAATGGAAAAGCCAAGGAACCCAAACGGTTGCCAGCAGCCAGCCCCTAAAGACTGCCAGCGTCTTTAGGAAGAAAGCATCACCTTACTGATCCTCAATTTTGGACTTCTCCTAGCCTCTAAACCATGAGCCAACACATTCCTGTTGTTAAGTGAACTCTTTGAATGATATTTGTTTTAGCAGCTAGGAAACTAAAACAATAATTTATTCCTTATGTCTGTTTGCTAGAAGCAGAAGTTTATTGTCTCAGCTGCCTTATATTGCTTAAGCAGATAACATTTAGTAATACTAGAAATTAAAGCATGCTTATTGTCAGTTCTTGGGGGTAATTATTTTTTTATTATTGTAACCCAAAGCAGTTTGACACTTGTTCTCCTTTCTGTGCCTCTCAAGCTAATATAATCACAGACAGAGACTGAGAAATCCTTTATCCAGACAGATGAGAGGCAAAAGGAGATGCCAGTGAACAGTATAGACACAGGTCTATCTTCACCAAGTCTAGAAACCAGAAGTCTTTTGGCCCCTCCTTCTTCCTTGCCCTTCACATCCCTCGGGGATGAGGTTCCCGAGTCCACTGCCCAAACCCACTCCCCTCCAGCCACTGCCCTTGCTTCAGATTAGGCCTCATTATCTCCAGCTTGGACTGTGGAAACAACCTCTTTTCTGATGTCACTGGTTGCACATGGATGGGATATAAAGGAAATGGCAACTAAGAAGAAGGTGTAGGATTCACTAAATCCATAGGAGGCAAACCAAACTCAAGCACTGATGTGAGACAGAAGGAGGGAGAGTAGATGGAAGGGGCAAGTGCTCCACAGTGTTGCCAGCTGCAGGAAAGCCAGCAGGTGGCTATGAGAAGAGGCCATGGTTATAGCTAAGGCATACACGCCCTCTGAAAATGTAATCACAGCCAAAGGACAAAGTCGGACTCCAGAATGTTTAACAAGTAAGCAGTGGTGCAAAACCTAGGGCTCTTAATACAGGAAAATATCAAGGAGAGAAACTACAACTATGTTACAGGCACACTTCTCAACTTATGGGGATATTGCTGTGTCCCTGAAATGTAATGAAGTAGGACTCATCGTGGTCTCTCAAATGCAGAAGAAAACCCAGCAGTCCTTCTTTGTGCCATCTTTATGTGGAATTCCTCTGTGCTATGCACTATTTTAGGTTACCTCATAAGCTTGGAAAGTAGGCAAATGTTAATCTGTTTGATTCCTCTTTGTTCAGGACAGATCTATATATACTTACTTTGACATTATTTAGTTTACACTATTCCTTCTTAGTTTCTGAAATCTAGAGAGAATAGAGCCATAAAGCTGGTATCACCATCTGACTAACTCTTTTATCCTAAAGAGACACATCAGAAATTTTGGGGGTGGGGGATACATGGGGTACCATAGGACCAGAAAGGGAAGGAGAATTAATAACTGGCTTATTAAGTGATTCCTTTGGTTGTTGAAGCCTTGCTCTACAATTAAATCTGTAATTCTAAAATCAGTTGAGGGAAAGGCATAGAGAAAACAATAGGTTACAATAGAAAGAAGAAAAGACCATTTGGGAACTGTTTGTACATCAGAGGAAAAAGAAGCCACAACAATGGAAACCAACTGTAAGAGAGAGGAGGAAATTGATGGAAGGTCAAGAGGTGTGTAGACTTAAGTCAGTCTTCATCCTGGCCCGGACATGAAAAACTATGTAATGGTAACAGTCATAGAAGGCAAATGAAGATTAGGGTGTCTATTTTGAGGCTGAACATATAGGTCTTCATCCTTTCCAATCATACTTCTTCTACTTTCTCTTAAGTGACTGCTGAGCAGACGTAGTAGCCTAATGTGCCCCTCACATGAGCCACCAGCCAAGGCCAGTCATCGCCTGCCCACCATGAACCAGTCAAACACCCTCCATCTAGCCATTCTACCCTCCTATAATGACCGAGACTCTCCTTTTGGTTTGAAAGCCTTATTCTCCCAGCCGCTGAGAGTGCTATCATCTGACAGCCTTCAGCTGGCATCCCACTTTGGAATTTTCTAGACAATCATCATTACCTAGATTGCTTAACTGGTTTAGAGAATGCTTCAGTGTTCTGTGTAATGATTCTATCTACTAATTCATTTGTCAGTCTAAGTGCATGGGATATAGCGAATAGCAGTTGATGGCCCAAAGTTACGTTAAAACACAAATTTGCCGATTGTTTGTTAAGCTGTACAACAGGAATGTGGTCTTTCATTCACCAGAAATGTTAAATGATATAGTTATGGAATATTTGACATCAACTTATGTCTTCATAAAATAAGCATTTCTGTTTCTAATCTAGATAACTTCTGCACCTGCCAGAATTGAAAATTCTCCCTAGATTTTCAAGATAAAGACTGTTGACTAGTGACACATGTAAAAATTTGGATTCCATGACATTGATGTGTCACTGAATGATAACAGTCAAAAAGGATTCCAAAATTTTAAAAGTTCTTAATTTATACATTTATCCTTAAATAATTCATGCATGATTTAATCTGAAACTCATAACCACCTATTAAGTACCCACTCCGAGGCAGGCATCATGCTAAACATTTTATATTCATGCATGCATGCATTCAAAAATATTTATTACTTCTTAATCCTCATAAAAGCACCTTGAGATTAATAATTTTCCATTGTTCACTTATTTGTTCTCTCAGCAAATAAGGATTGGTCACCTGCTCTGTGTCAGGCTCTGGGCTAGGAGCTAGGATACATGGAGCATATGACCTGGTGAAGGCAACCAACAGTTTTAAATATCACACAAATAAATGTATAGCTGTGATAAGTAAGATGAATCATAAGCATACCTTGCTGAGAGTTGAAGAAAATAAGGGTCTAAGAGATCAGGCAGTGTTCTGGCATCCTGCCTCCTTGGGCGAATGATCTGATTCAAACATTCTAGCTGTTCCTGGGTTTCCCTCAGCTGCCCCACCCTCACCAGCAGCAGCCTGTGGTCCCCGCTGCGGAAGGACCCCCACGCAGACATGCTCTGCTCACACCGCAACCCAACTCATTTTTCAGCCTTACTGATGAAGGATGGTTAAGTTGGAGGGGATGTTAACTCTCAGGACAAGAAATCTGGCACCAGGACAATAACCTAAATCACATTGGTTTGGGAACTTATTTTACAGCAATCTGTCCACACTGATAATCCCAAAAGTAAATTCTATTAATTCTCAAATGGGTCATCACTTCATGGTTTATATTATGGTAGACTGTGTCCACATCAACTTATTCATCTTTGTGGCCACAGCTTATTTAAATAAATCTTTGTTGACAGAAAGAAAGAAGAGAGAGAGAAGGAAAGAAGGAAGGAAGGAAGGAAGGGAGAGAGGGAGGGTGGGAGGGAGGAAGAGACAAAGGGAGGAAGGGGAGAGGAGTGAGGAGGAGGAAGAAAAATGCCAAATATGACCATATTCCCACAATTATGACAAAAGAAAAAATGTAGCATATCAACAGGGAGGCTAATTTTTCAGGAAAAAAGTCAGCAAAAATCAAATAGTATCAATATTTATATTCTGAAACAAGGTGTTTTAGTTTGCTAATGCTGCAGAATGCAAGACACCAGAGATGGATAGGCTTTTATAAAATGAGGGTTTATTTGGCTACACAGTTACAGTCTTAAGGCCATAAAGTATCCAAAGTAACACATCAGTAATCGGGTACCTTCACTGGAGGATGGCCGATGGCATCCGGAAAACCTCTGTTAGCTGGGAAGGCACGTGGCCGGCGTCTGCTCCAAAGTTCTGGTTTCAAAATGGCTTTCTCCCAGGACATTCCTCTCTAGCAAGCTTGCTCTTCTTCAAAACGTCACTCACAGCTTCACTCCGTTTTCCTCTCCTTGAGCCAGCTCATTTATATGGCTCCACTGATTAAGGCCCACCCCGAATGGGCGGGGCCACACCTCCGTGGAAATATCCCATCAGTTATCATCTACAGTTGGGTGGGGCGTATCTCTGAATCCAAACATTCCAACTTAATCCCCACTATTATGTCTGCCTCACAAGATTGCATCAAAGAATACAGCTTTTTCTGGGGGACATAATACATTCAAACCGGCACACAAGGTTATAAACCTAAAGTATAAATAATGTGCAATAGGTAATATGAATGCCAACTATATATACACAGATACATTATATTCCTCCATTGTAATTAACATCTTTGTAACTAGCATGGATAAAAAATGTAATAATCAGGTTGATTTTGTAAATGTTCCATCATTTCTCAAAAATAAAATTTACCCTTCCCATTTTCAGCTTTGCCTGGTAAGTTACATATCTCATTTCATAAGAATTTTCAGGCTAGAAATGATCTGTTCTTTGGTAAATTGCCTAGTCTGACCATGACACTGAGCAGACCATATGACAGTGAATTATTCCCTGTGGAAAGCATGTACCCTACTGGGCACCTGGCTGCAAAGCTCACTGTCATGTCCTAGACCTAGCAAACCAGGGATGGGGCAAATCGCCACCTCTGCTAGCTTGGTAATGTACAGGGCATCTCATTAGAATATCATAATACAGAGAGTGTTACACTTGCTCCAACACATGAAAACATTAAACTGTGATGAATTATCAGCACTTCCTCTGAGTTGCTCACATTTCTGAATTGTTAATGTGAACATTTCCCTACATATAAACTTGGAAATATTAACTAGAAGCCTTCTTAAAATGACCTTAAGTACTTAAAGATAAAGACATTGAAAAATCAAGTAGAGTTTCTGTCACTTTCTGGTTTTATAGAATTTCTTGGTTAGTTTCCTTGTGAAGAATAATAGAGTAATAATGATTGAATTATTTTGACCCACATCCATGTGAAATTATAGGTTATAAATCTGTGTCAGACTCTGAAGACTTTCCCATCTGTTCTAATCACTTGCGAAGGAATAAAAAATGTAATTATAAGACTGCTACTTTAATAAATAGTTCAATAGGAAAGAAAATGGAATCTTGTGTTATGACAGTTTCTTCTACCAAATATGGTTTGAAATGTGATACCAACTTTGTAACTTTCATAATCTCTTTACATTTGTTTGGGTCTTTATTTGTGAACCAGATTTTGATTCAGTAGGCAGCAGAAAAATTAGACTTCGGACCATGAAAAAGTAAAAACAATCACAACCACCACCAAAAAGTCCCATTACATACTACACGTTCTTCTTAAACTGCTCCAACCAACTATTGATCTGGTCAAGCTTGGAATAGTGTAATCCCACCCAGAAGCTAGTGCTCCGTGGAGGCTGACTTCCACTCCATGAGGGAGAATGGAAGCTCTGAAGGATACCCCTGGTCAGAAAAGGAAACCTCTTTCTTTGACCAAGAAAGTCATTCTTTCTTTCATTTCTTCCTGGAGCAACCTCCTCAGAGTGGTAATCTAGTGGGAGGAAGAGTGCTGTCAATCATTACTGTCTTCTTTGGGCATGAAATGTCAACAAAATCTGTCAAACTATGACTTCTACCTGTTGAATGTCATTTCTGATCTTTTTTCCAGAGTAGCACTTTGATCTCCTTTGATGACTTGACCAGTGGTGGTTATTCATTCTCAGCTGCTAAGAACCACTTGTGAAATCAATCTATCACTCCCTGGTCCTTACTTCTGAAGAGAAAAAACAAACAATCTTCCCATTAATTGCTGGGAGCTTTAAAAATGAGATAAAACCTAGTAGGACCTGCTACTTAGGAAAAATGTCATAAAAGCCAAGGAACTCCATCAACTGTTTGAAGAAAAAAAAATAAGGGGAAATATGCATGAAATCCACATACTTATCTCAATTAATCCTCATAATAATTCTTCAAAGAAGGTACTAGCCTCCTTTTGCAGTTGAAAAACCAGAGGCTCAGAGATGTTGAATAAATTATTTAAGGTCTCAAAACTAAAATATGAGCCCAGTTCTGTCAGTCCCCAAGTTGCAGGTGGTTGAATGAGTTACATGCAAGATTGGGAGAATATGTTTTATAATAATATAGCACATAGGAGCTGGTATACACAAGTACTTGTAGCAATTCAAGTTTTAGTAGAACTCCTTTTCCTTCAAAATATTTTTTCCTTAGGTCTTTTCACATTCTTTTCACTCTTCACCTGGCTAAATACTACTGACCCTTTGTGACTCAGTTTAAATGGCTCTTCCTCCAGAAATTCCTTCCCAAGCTTCCAAGAATGTGCCCTCTGACACCGTTTTGACAATTGCATTTTGTCTATATTCTCCACCAGACTGTAAACTCCTTGAGGGCAGGCCTGTGTCTTGTTCACCATTGTGTCTTCAATGCCTAGCTTTGTGCCTATCCCATAGAAGACACTCAATATTTGTTGAAGGCTGTTTAGAAATCAGGTAAAACATTGTTTTAATCTCAATATTTTATTGTACAAAATTGGATCCACTTCTGGCAACATAAATAATAAAGTAGCTAATGGTACCTGAAGACGGAAATGGAGGCTGCTGTTTGGTTAATAATGTAATGAGTGCCCAACCCCCTTGTTAGTATATAGGACCTTTGGGGGACCTGTAGTTATTTAAAAGAAGACAAGTTTAGTCAAGGTCACATATGCTAGATTTAATTGGCACCACGAGACCCATAGCACCATGGGAGCTCAGTACAAATGTAGTCTACCTAACTCTTAGGTGGTCAAGAAAAAAGGAAAGAACTCTTATTTTTTGGTCTTATATTCCAGTTTCCTCTAGTTCTCTCTCCTGACTTAATACTCAAACTACCCTCATAAGATGAGGAGTTGAGAGACATATATGATGAAATCAGTGTAACAGGATCACAAATTCATTCACAATAACCTCCACTGTTTAACAAAAACCTGGTGCTTATTGCCTCCCACTGATCTGGTCTTCCTCATAAGCCCCCACATTATTGGCAAGAAGCCAAATCTCATTTACTATGTCATCAGTCTAATAAATAAAGCAATCCTTTATTAGATCTCATTCATCTTTTGGGTAAAAATGTTCAGTCCACCTTAATCCTGCCCTTTCTCTTATTTACACATACCATTATGTTCCAAGTTGACATCTGGGCTCATAAAAGCTGTTGAATGAATAAGTGAATGAATTGACTCAGATGAGCAGAGTAAAGGAGCCCTCCCATCATCACAGTGATCTCCAGAGTCTTGCAAGCCCCCCTGTGGGATTACTGGTCCAACCATGGGCACTCTTCTGTATCCATGGCTGGTATATGAAGCTATAAATTCATGGGTTTTTCTTCCTTAGCTTGGCCATGGCTGGTTGAAAAATTACTGCGGGCTCAGCTTCCTTCCCTTGACTGTTAATGGCTATAGCCCATCCTGAGTCTCTGAGCCACCCTCCATGTGGTTCCACAGGCTTAGGTGTTCCATTCTCAGATTCTGCTCTGGGGTCAACTTGACTCTGCAAGGGTGTGGGGTTGCCCAAGGCAGGCATTCTCATTCTCAACTCAATGTCTAAGCCACACAGGAATTGAGGGAACCTCGTGAGTCAAACGAGACCCTCTGGCTGACCACACTGCTCTGTCGGGCTGCCACAGTTGGTACTGGGCTCCCTCCATGGTGGCCTCCTCCAAGGGCCCCGAATAAAAAGGTGAGCACTTCATCTCTAACTTTGGTGTCCCCCAAATTTTCAAAAGCCAGGGTCAGTTTGTTGTCCTCCTTCTCTTGTCTTCTGCTTATATCTTTCTCACCACCTATGGTGGTTTGAAGAGGTATTTACCTCAGAAAAACATGTTCTTAAATCTAATTAATTTCCGTGTGTGTAAACTCATTGTAAGTAGGACCTCTTGATGAGGTTACTTCAGTTAAGGTGTGCCCCACCTTAATCAGGAAGGATCTTAATCTCGTTACTAGAGTCCTTTATAATAGCATGAAATTCAGAAAAAGAGAGAACTACAGAAGCCAGAAGCTGAAATCAATGAAACCTGAAAGAGAAGACCAGCAGGTGCCTCCATATATGTGCCTTGCCATGTGGCAGAGGACTCAAGGATCACCAGCAGCCAGTCTTTGGAAAGAAAGCTTCATCTTGACGATGCCTTGATTTGGACATTTTCCCAGCCTCAAAACCATGAGTGAATAAATTCCCATTTTTAACCCAACCCATTTCATGGTATTTGCTTTGAGTAGCCTAGGAAACTAAAACACCACCCTTTGGGTCAGAAGGGGCAGACTTTCACACTTCCCTTCCTGTGTACTCTTATCCCATGTCCTAAAATTCTATGTTCAAATTTACCAAGCCTGGCTATTGATATGTTAAAGAGGCAGATCAAAGTACAGACACTTCAAGATATCTTCTTTCCCTTTCCTCTTTCTCTCTCTCTCTCATCCCTTCCTCTGTCCCACCCACCTTCCCCTCAACATCTAGCTTTCTTACGTATCATACCATCCTGTCCTGTAGGTAAGAAGTCACGGCTTAGACTAAAAATAAAAGGAGATAGAATAGGAGAAGATAACGTAAGTAGGAAATTTAAATGAATCATTTTAATATTGTCAAAAATGTGTCACCTTGTGGTTATGATCTTAGATCTTAACTTAGAGGTATGTGTCTTGAAGTCAAGGTCCCCTTTAATTTTTTCCTCAAAAGCCCCAAGAAGTAGGCATCATGCCACAGAAAGGAATCCCCCTCCCATACCTAGTATAAAAGGTCAATCAGACAATTGCCCCACATTACAAAGAATTTATCTATCACCTAAATGAATGTTAAAAGTGTCATATAAAAAAAGGAGCATAGGTCTCAGTGAGTGGTTCTGTCCATTATATAAAGGAATGCCAGGCACAAGACTGTAATATTACATAATCCTTCAGCAACCGTAAATCAGGTCCCAATTTTTAGAGAGGGCCTAGAAATCTCACCTAATTCTGACTTATGCCATCCTCAGAATGGCATTAATATCTTCCTTCACTTTACACTTGAGCCATTGTAATAGTTATGGATGATGGTCTCAGATCGGTATGTTAGCATCATTACTGAAGACATCTCTTAATTTTCTAACAATCAAAGATACTCTTACCCCTCCCAAATATATTCAAATCTGTTCTGAGAGCATTTTCACACATTACCATCCAGCTATCACTTTCACATTTTTTTCTGCTGAGAATTGCCTAGAAAATAGATAAGCCAGAATGTAGGTGTGAAGATTTAGGAAATGTGAGAAAACTGAGATTTAATATTAAAGTCAAGCAGTGAAGCCCCCCCCTGTGTCTGTGTGTGAGTATGTGTGTGTACGTGTGCAAGTGCCACCCTGCATACATGGGAGTCCCTATGTGTGGCTTCATATTCTTGCTTGAGATGTGAGGAAAAATAACTGGTTTTCTAATTTGTTTAAAAGTCTGCAATAAGCACTTAGTATGGACAGCATAGTAAGAAATGCTGAAAAGAAATACTACAAAATGTTAGGAGTAAGTTGCAGATTGTGTTCCTACCTCTGTTTTCTAATTTTCTTGCCATGTTATACTAAAACATGCAATTTTATATGGAAAATATTTTGAGAAATTCTAAAATGAAAGCTCCCACTGAAGCTTTCAAATTCTGATTTAAGCCTGTTCATGAGGACAGTACAGGTAGGGCAACTTGGGGTTAGGCCCAGCCTTCTGTGAGAAACCAGCTTTTTAGTATTACTTCCTAAAGGCAGGCTATACAATTTTATTCATCCCAAATCATAACTTGGAAGCTGGAAATGTATAGTGCATGTTGTGAAGCTTCCCGAGAGCAGAAATTCCAGTTTTAGAGTATACAGTATACCTCAAAGCAATGTGTTCAAACTGCAGGTGATGAAGTCAAGTTAGAGGGGTAGGACTAGCATTTTTAAATAAATGAAACAGAATATGAAATGTCAAAATTTAGTCCTTGTAATAAATGTATTGCTTTGTGTAATACACACATGCATCTATTCTTATGGGGTGGGAAGTAAAATGAATTCCTTACTGTAGATCCCATATATTGGGGTTATGAAGTAAAATAGAATCCCTTACTACAGTTCCTGTATATCTTTCCAAAAAGTTTGGAAAACGTTATCCTAAAATATCTATCTCAGGGCCTTATCAATGGTAAGTGTAGCAAAGTGGAGACACACACACATACACACACACACACACACACACACACACAGTTAACTACAACTATTTCTAGCTCCTTCCATTTTTCCCTGGAAGAAAGGGCTTTTTGCTTAACAAAGCACTTCATTACACTATTTGCTTACAGAACAATGAGCTTCTGGGAAGGTGGAGACAAAGAGAATGAAAGTGCTCTGCATAATGAAAGAAGCACGTGGGGCTCCCAGGTCTCAGCTCACCAAGGGAAGGCGGCTGCTAAAGAAAAGGGGAAAGGGAGGCAGAAGGACAGCCTGGTAGAGGATGGGGGTCTGTGAGAAAGGCCAATTCCCAGTAGCATGAGTGAGCAGAGGACAGAATTCAGTGTTCAGCTTTAAAATTCACATCTTTCTGGCTTTGTGCTCTGATATGTTATTCTGTGATGTAACCGCCTTCTGTGGCTCCAAAACCACCAGAAAAATCAGTTCTGGACACAGCCTCGAAAACCACCAGTGAAGTCTGCTCCAGGCACAGCAATATTTTAAAGAACTGACTCAGAAACCTGCCTGAGATGTCTCTTTCCAAATGTGCTATAGAAGGGGCTGATTCTTAAGTATCATAATTATACAAATATTTATTGAATGGAAAAGAGACCTTGCCTTTCTTGCACCCCACTTAGGGTGGCCAGTTTTCCTGGCCTCTGGCTGCTACTAAGTGGGAACCTTCTCAGGATAATTTGCTCCACAGATTCAAAACATAGAAACCATATCCTATCACTGCACAGATACTCCTAGCAGACTGCCTCCTTTTCTGCCCAGCCCTCTGACCCCTCCTCGAGTAAGGCAGTGAGTGTTTCACGAGGCAAATTTTCATTCTGGGATATGGCTCAGGGTTAGCCTCTCTGTCTATGAAAAGGATTGTTAACCTTACTGCTAAGTAGCCTTTATTGCTTTACTTTTCAATGTAAAATGATGATGAAAGCATTTACATGTAGATCTGCAGTGATGTATAATGAGAAATAACAGAATCATAACATGCTAATTCCATTTTTAAATCCTAATTTCTCCAGCCAGCAGACATGACTAACAAACCCAAAATTATTCAGAATCTTCATTTTCATCAGCTGCTGCGTCCTTCTCCAGTCTTCAATCATCTCTTCCACTTCAACCTACAAATTCCACGTGTTACAAGCAGCAAAATCGGCATGAATTGGTTTCATCTCCTTTTACTTCCCATTTCATCATGAGAAGAAAATGGGGGAAAGCTGCAAAATGGTTAAAAGGGAAGCAGTGAAAGTTAGAAAAGGAGCTAAGAACTTGAACAGCTGAACTGTGATATATATCCTAGAGTACTCAGGAATTTAAATGACTCACAGAGGTGGGAAAACATGCTGAAATAAATTTAGGGGCAAGTATATACAAGTATGCTTGTTTTTATGACTGAAAGGGAGACACTCTGTTTTGTGCAAAGACTGTGTGCAGTGATGGGGTAGCTGTGAAGACAGAGTTTCCGGCCACAAGGAGCATGCTGAGTAGCTGATGTCATGAGACAATGAAAGAGAAAGGTAATAAACCATATTAAAAGTACATGATTGCCAAAGGTATTGCTCGGACAATAAACATCACACAAGTTCAGAGGAGATAGCAGGCTTCACAAAGAAAGTGGGATCTAATCATTTCTGATGCCACCTAGCTCACACCTGTACACCTGCTATCAGGTATGGGCACAGTCATCATTTACTCACTCATGTCCCACCAGGACACCCATTGCTTTATTCTAAACCTCCCACCCCTGTCTAGAGTCCACATTTTCTCTGATCTGTTACGCCATTTCATATGAAGTATGGTACAAATAAGAGAAGAAGAAATAGTAGATCAAAGTGAGGAGCAAAATTCAGTGGGAGGAGCTGAGAATTATCCCTGAGCTGTTCTGTGAACAAGAAGGCACAGCTGTCAGATGAGGGGCTGATCATAGAAGGCAGAATCAGAGGGGAAAGTTGACCCTGGGCTGCTGGGGCTACAGAAGGGAGTAGAGCTGCCGGTAGCTAGAAGCAATAGTTTGGTCACCACACTGTCTGCACTGGGTAGTCTGCTTGACAAAACCTGCATTCCCTGGAACTGTGGGGCTATGTCCCATAGGACAGAAATGGCCTTGAATCCCTGCTCTGCCACTTACTAAATACAGCCATAGCTAGCTATGCATTTGCTTCAAGTTCAGAGACTAACACTGATCTCTGGGACCTGTCCTATCTTCTGCCTGTGGTTGTTTCTTCCCTTTTCTCCCTTAATTGCCCCTCCCTCTGTTATCACTTCATCTGGTTCGCTCTCCTCTCTAACTTGGCTTAAGGACATGTCTCCTGTGGTGCCTTTATGTTCCCTTCCCAGGGAACTGCAGGCTGAAACTGGAAGCGGAATCATAAAACCACAGAATGTGAGTGACAGACTGGACCTTAGCCATCAACTGGTCCAACAACCTCGGTCTACAGACAACCCGGAGGCTGCCCAAAGTCACACAAATGCAGAACTTCCGTCTCCCAGCGCAGAGCTTTGTCCACTGCATCACCCTCATCCCCAATTTCATGTGAACCCTGTTATAATTGAATTAGACCCCAAAATCTGAGCTGGCATTGAGGAAGACAAAGGCCAACTCCAAGAGGACGGCTGGGTCATTTCTAAAGGCAGAATGATCATTATTAAATTGTGAAGTGTTGATTTTGACACTTTCCTATGTTCAGGATTTGCATCCACACTGGGGGAGCAAAATGCCTTGATCGCAGTTGCTACGTAAAATGAGCGCAGAGCGCCATCTGCTGGATGACTGGACCCAAGGCCACCTGACACAATCCAGAATAAGGGGTGTATTTGTTTCTTATTGACCATCCTCCAAACACGCAAAAAAATAACTAGTCCCATATTTATCCTTTTAAAAAATTACATATCTGTGTATCTTGCTTTATTTACCACTTAATATATCATGGTGATCTTTCCTTATTCGCAATATGAATTGAGCTCATTCCTCTTTTTAACCTAGGCTTCCAGGCTTCTAAAATATTGTATTATGAAAATTTCCACATATACACTAAAGAAGAGAGAATGGTACAACAAATCTTATATAACCATCCCCCAGATTTTAAAATTGTCAAAATTTTGCCACATTTGCTTCCTTTATCCACCCATTTTTCTTTGCCAAAGTAATTAAGGCAAATCCTATATATTACACATGTTTTCAAATTTCAGTATGGCTGTCTTTTAAAAATGAGACATTTTCTTTCATAAACACAATAGCATTATCACAGCTAACAAAATTAGTAATAATTCTTGATATTAGCTAATACGCAGTCCATAATCAGATTTCCCTGATTCTTTCAAAGAAAAAAAAATTTACCATTGGTTTGTTCAAATCAGAATCACATCAAGGACTCAGTCCAATTAAATATATAAAAACCCATGAGTTCTTATGCTTCTAAAGAAAAAAGAGAAAGCCCACCACCAAAAAGAAAGAAGGAAGGAAAAAAATCTCATCAGACAGCATTGAAAGTAACTAGATCACAAACACCTAACTCCGAAAAATTGGCAATTAAAAGGAAAGAATTAAGTATATATCCTGTCTTTCATGAATGGATTATATTTCAATACAAAAATAACCCTATTTGATGAAAGAAGTTCTTCTTCATAGAAGAATTCTACATAACAAAAGTAGACAATATGATAGAGATAGATAACCCCCATTTTGCAACTGACACAGGCAATCAACATCAGATGGAAACAGTTGAAAGTTGGGAACCCAATAGGGGAAGGAAAAGGCTGTCATTGCCAGATCTCATTCAGCAACATTAATATCACTAAAGAAATTTGTAATTTCCTTCTGAAGTTTATATAGTCTATTTATAGTCTGTTTTCAGCTCTTTTATGGGTTAATTTTAAATTTTTATGTTTCGACTTCTATTTCTGCCTTTAAAATATTATACAGTATCTATCAACTCCCTACTACAAATTATTCCTTTCTACCTTCCTTCCCCTTTTCTATCTCCTGATTTGTTGTTTTCTTTCTTCTGTTGAATACCTTGGTAACTTTAAGTAAAATACTAAACATATTCTTGTAGGTAACATTTACTGAAATCATCTAAAAATAAAAGATGAGTGGCAGTACGTTCTTCTTTCCCTCAGAACTTTGTAGACCTGGCTCCTTTCTTGATGGATTTTTAATGCTTCAGTAGTTGTTTTAGTTTGCTAATGCTGACAAAATGCAATATACCAGAAATGGGTTGGCTTTTACAATGGGGAATTACTGACTTACAGGTTTACAGTTCTGGGGCCATGAAAATTTCCAGATCAAGGCATCAAAAGGTGATGTTTTCTCCCTGAAGACAGCTACCAGCAATCCCCAGCTCCTCTGCCGCATGGTGTCTGCTGGCCCTTCTCTCCTGTTTCATTGTTTTCAGCTTCTGGCTTTTCTTTCTCATAAAGGACTCCAGTAAGAGGATTAAGACCCACTTTGAATGAGGTGGGTCACATCTCAACTTGTTAAAATCCTACTCAGCAAAAGATCTTGCTTGCAGTTGGTCCACACACACAATAAATAGGTTTACACCCATAGGAATGGATTAGCTTTAAGAACATGGTCTTTTCTGGGATACATAACAGCTTCAAACCATCAACTCAGAGCATCTGATCTTCACCTTCATAAATTACTTGCTTTATCTGTCCTGGATGCATGAATAATTCTTTCTTTTTTATGGGGGGATGGGGTGGGGCAAAGTAGAGGGAAGAAAATCAAAAGTTTGGGGCAAACTCAGCAAATAAATTCATTAACCTCCCCCTCCTCCCATGGGAGACATGTCTCCCAGGGGAATGAATCTCCTTAGTGACATGGGACATGACTCCCTGGAATGAGCCTGGCCCTGGCAGTGAGGGATTGAAAATGCCTCCAGGAGGCTATCCTGGAGGTTTCTCTTAAACAGGCTCCAGCTAGATATTCCAAATGGCCACAGTACACCATGCCCTTACCAACAGTAGTTCTGAAATACCTAGGTCCCTATCTGAGACTCTATAAACGATTCATTCACTAAGTTTTATCTCTCAGAAACTTAAATCCACCAGTGTTCCTATGCCAGCCAAGTCCAAAAACCCAGAGGCTACAGCTTCTTTAAGAACAACAATCAGATGCAGCCCCCTTCCCCATACTGTTGACACCCCCTTTCAATATGAACAAGTTAGGATGGTCACTGCCTAGACATCCCTGAAGATGGAGAAAGAGATTAAAGGAGAGGAAGGGGTAGCAACAAACAAGATAGGATTTAACAAAGGATTACAAATACTGAAACTTTATATATATTTAGATGCTAGGGTATTAGAATAGCTAGAAGGAAATAACTGAAATGATGGAACTGTAACCTATAACATTCTTTGAAATTTGCTCTATAGCTATTCACTGAATTGTGCTTTGAAAGTTTTCACCTTTCTGTATATACTCTATTTTTCCCAATAAGGAAAGAACTGAAACTGTGGAACTGTAACAATAACATTTTTTGAAATTTGCCCTCTACTTTTAAATCATACTTTGAAAGTTCTCACTGTTATGTATGTATGTTAAAGTTCACAATTTTAAAATGCATTAAAAAAAGTTTGGGGCAGCCACAAAGGAAGAATTTTGAAGAAATTCTCATCTCCTTACCCTGCCTTATTTTTCTTCGTATCCTTTACCACCTCCTAATATTGTATCTGTCTCCTTTTGTAATATCTTTCTCCTCCCACCTCCCACCCCAGCATGGGAATCTAGGAGCAAGGGACTTTGTCATTTTTTTTTTTTAAATAAAAGTAGTTGTTTTTTTTTTTCTTCAAACATTTCCCCTGCTTTTTATCCCCACTAAGTTGCTATTTCTAGTCATCTCCTATAAGTGATATCATACATTTTTCGTCCATATGTGTCTTGCTTATTTCACTGAGAGTAATGTTTTCAAGGATCTTCCATGTTGCGATGTCTGATAACTTCATTTTTCTCATGGCAGAATAATATTCCTTCATGTATATATACTACATTTTGTTTATCCATTCATTTGTTGATGGACATTTGTGTCGATTCCAGCTTTTAGCTGTTGTGAATACTATAACATTGGTGTACAAGTATCTGTTTGCAGCCCTATCTTCACTCTTGTTGGGTACATACCTAGAAGTAGGATTGCCAGGTCAAATGCTAATTCTACATTTAACTTTTTGAGGAACTACCATATTGCTTTCCACAGTGGTTGCACCTTTTTACATTCCAACCAATTATGCACCAGAGTTCTAATTTCTCCACATCCTCTCCAACACTTACTATTTTCCATTTAAAAAAAATAATAATAATATCCATTCTTGTGGGTGTGAAGTGTTATTGTGGTTTTAATTTCCATTTCCCTAATGGCTAATAATGGTGAGCATCTTTTCATGTGTTGATTGGCCATTCACATATCTTCTCTGGAGAAGTGTCTATTCAATTTCCTTGCCAATTTTTTAAGTGGACCATTCATCTTTTTGTTATTATAATTATAAAAGTTCTTTATATATTCTGTACATTAAACCCTTATCCAATATTTGGTTTGAAACTCCCATCCTGCAGGCTGTCTTTTTACTTTCATGATGATTCCTTTGATTCCTTTGAAAAAACAAACGTTTTAAATTTTTGTGAAGTCCTATTCAACTATTTTTTTCCTTTGTCACTTGTGCTTTTGATGTAAAGTCTAAAAAACCTTTGAAACCGTTGCCTAACAAAAGATACTGAAGATGCTTCCATATATTGTCTTCTAGGAATTTTATAGTTCTGGTTCTCCTATTTAGATCTTTGGTCCATTTTGAGTTAATTTTGTATTTGCTGTAAGGTAGGGGTCTAACTTCATTCTTTTGCATATAGATATCCAGTTTTCCCAACACCACTTGTTATAGAGACCATTCTTTCCCACTGCATGTTCCCTCATTAAAAATCACTTGGCCAGGAGGAGAGGCAAGATGGCAGCATAGAGAGGAGTGGAATTTAATCAGTCCCCTGGAACAACTAATAAACAAAAAGGAACAACTAGTAAATAATCTGGAATAACTGCTGAGGGACAACTGTGACTGTCCACACCTTCTACACCACCCTGGATTGGGAGGAATGCCTGAGATTGCAGCATAGAATCTGTAAGTAAAAGCTGCAGAACCACACCAAGAGCCCCCTTCTCCCATGGCAGGCTGATCTGCAAAACCTCGCTGTGGTAGAAACTAGCAGCACTCTCCAAGTGAGCGAATATAGCTCAGCTGAGCTCCAACTGGGGTTTTACTTAACAAATGTGGACTGCTGAATACAAGCTACAAGCCCCAACAAGCAGACAGAGGCTTTTAGTTACAACTGACCTTAAAGAACCAGAAGACTCATCAGTGTGGGAGGGGGAGCCCAGAAGATCAGGTGTTACCTCTGGCCGATGAGTGAAATTGAGGACCCATGGACTGGCTTTGAAAGGGGGCTTTCTGTCCCTTTTTCTCTCTCCCAATCTGAGTGGCTCAGCCATTTTCAGTTCACAGCACTCTGACCCAGACAGTGGTGGAGATAACAGAGTCAGAGAGACTATTCACATGCAGATGATAACTCTCTATGGGGTGTATCTTCCCTAAAAGTAAAGAGGTGGGGCCCAGCTCTCCCTTCAGAACCAGACCCCAGAGCCTGGAGGAAAACAGCCAAAACAGAAACTAAAGAGGCCACACCTCCTTACACCAGTCTGGAGTGACAGGCTGACAGGAGCCATCTGCTGAGCAGGTTAGGAAAAGCACAGCAACTGGAAACCTCACAGGAAAGTCAGTCACTCCTCTAAGATACACCCTGAATATAACCCCATTCTGATACCTGAACCCATCTGGACTGGGAAAATCTGACTGGGGTAACCAAGGAAACCTGATGCCTAGACAACAGAAAACTACAATATATACTAGGAAAAATGAAGATATGACCCAGTCAAAGGAATAAACTTACACTTCAATCAAGATATAGTTGAGATACTGTTTCACTTTAATGAAAGAATCTATTAAAGATTTTCAAATAAATATGCTAAATCAAATCAAAAACCAAATCAACAAGTTCAGGGAAGACATAACAAAAGAGACACAGGCTATAAAGAAAACACTGGGTGAACATGAGGTAGAAATTGAAAGCTTGTAAAAACAACTGGCAGAATCTATGGAGATGAAAAGCACAACACAAGAGATGAAAGACACAATGGAGACATACAACAGCAGATCTCAAGAGGCAGAAGGAAACACTCAGGAACTGAAGACAAGACACCTGAAATCCTATGCTCAAAAGAACAGATAGGGAAAAGAATGGAAAAATATGAGCAGTGTCTCAGGGAATTGAATGACAACATGAAGCTCATGAATGTATGTGTCATGGGTGTCCCAGAAGAAGAAGAGAAGGGAAAGGGGGCAGAAGCAATAATAGAGGAAATAATCAATGAAAATTTCAATCTCTTATGAAAGACATAAAATTACAGACCCAAGCAGTGCAGCATATACCCCAAACAGAATAGATCTGAATAGTCCTATGCCAAAGACACCTAATAATCAGATTATCAAATGTCAAAGACAAAGAATCCTGAAAGCAGCAAGAGAAAAGTGATCCATCACATAAAAAGGAAGTTTGATAAGGCTATGTACAGATTTCTCAGTAGAAATCATGTAGGCAATAAGGAAGTGGTGTGAAATATTTAAGATACTGAAAGAGAAAAACTGCCAACCAAGGATCCTATATCTGGCAAAACTGTCCTTCAAATATGAGGGAGAGTTTAAAATATTTCTCTGACAAACAGACAATGAGAGACTTTGTGAACAAGATATCTGTGCTACAGGAAATATTAAAGGAGCACTACAGACAGATAGGAAAAGACACGGTGAGAGGTTTGGAACACAATTTTGGGTGATGATAGTACAGCAATGTAAGTACACTGAACAAAGATGACTGTGACTATGGTGGAAAGATGAAGGTTAGAAGCATGTGGGACACCAGAAGGAAAGAGGAAAGATAAAGACAGGGACTGTATAACTTCAGTGAAACCTAGAGTGTTCAACAATTGTGATAAAATGTGCAAATATGTTTTTTCATGAGGGAGAACAAATGAATGTCAACCTTGCAAGTTGTTAAAAATAGGGTGGTATTGGGGAAAAAATACAATCAATGCAAACTATAGACTATAGTTAACAGAAACTTTGTATTATGCCCCCTTTAATGTAACAAAGGCAATATACCAAAGCTAAATGCCTGTAAGAGGGGGACATAAGGGAGGGATATGGGACCTTTGGCATTGGTGATATTGTCTCTTTTATTCTACTTTAATTCTATCTTTCCCTTCACTGCTTTTTAGCTGTCATGGTTTTTTTCTTTCTTTTTCTTTTGTCTCTCTACTTTCTTTGACTCTTCCTCTTTCTTTGTGGAAGAAATGGAGAGGTCCTTATATAGATAGTGGTTATGGTGGTGAATACATAAATATGTAACTATGCAGGGAACCACTGATTGTTTACTTAGGACAGAATGTATGATGTGTGAACAAAACTACCTTAAAAAAAAAAAACAGGTTGATGAAGAAACCTTGAGGGCACTATACTGATTGAAATAAGTCAGACACATAAGGACAAATATTGCATGGTCTCACTGATATGCACTAATTATAACATATAAACACTTAGACATGGAATATAAGTTAACATGATACAGAACGAGGCTAAAGAATGGGGAGCGGTTGCTTATTATGAGAAGAATGTTCAACTAGGTTGAACCTAAGTGTTTGGAAGTGGGCAGAAGTGACAGTAGCATATTATTGTGAGAATAACTTACAGTGCTGAATGGTGTGTGAATGTGGTGGAAAGGACAAGCTTAGAGTCATGTATGTAACCAGAAGGAAAGTTGGAGGTTAAAAGATGGGAATGTATAAAACAGTGAATCTTGTCGTGGACAATGTCCTTGATGAACTGTACAAATATTAGAAATCTCCTTCATGAACTAGAACAAATGTATGACACTATAACTAGAAGCTAATAATAGAGAGGTATATAGGGAAAATATATATATACCTATTGTAAGCTATGTACTACAGTTAACAGTATTTTGACACTTTCATCAACAGTAACAAATGTATTATACCAATACTATGAGTCAATAATGGAGGGGAGTTGGTTAGGGGTAGGGAAGGAATTGAGTCTTCTTTTTTGTCTTTATTTCTTTTCTGCAGTAATGAAAATGTTCTAAAAATTGGAAAAAAATTAATTGCGGTGATGGATGCACAGCTGTATGATGATACTGTGGGCAATTGATTGTGCACTTTGGATCTTTGGATAATTGTATGATATATGAACAATCTCAATAAAATTGAATTTAAAAAAAGTTATGCGCTATACTATGAACAGTTGATTGTACACCATGTATCATTGTATGATATGTGAATATATCTCAATAAAACTGAATTTTAAAAAAATCAATTGGCCATAGATGTGTGGGTCTACTTCTGGGCTTTTGACTCTGTCCTACTTATCTAGTTGTCTATCTTTGTGACAGTGCCACAATGTTTTGATTACTGCTAATTCATAATAAAATTTGAAAGTGGAAAATGTGAGTCCACCCAACCAGTTCTTTTTCATGATTGTTTAGGCTATTTGGGGTCCCTTGCAATTCCATACACATTTGAGGATCAGTTTACCCATTTCTGCCCAAAAAGGCAACTGAAATTTCAATAAGGATTGCATTGAATTTGTATATTACTTTGGATACTATTAATATATTAACAATGTTAACTCTTCCAATCCATGAACATGTGATGTCTTGCCATTTATTTAGGTCTTCTTTAATTTCTTTCAGCAACATTTTGTAGTTTTCAGAATACAAGTCTTTTTTACCCTTAGTTAAATGTATTCCTAATTATTTTACTCTTTTAGAGGCTAATGTAAATGGATTTTTAAAATTTCTTCTTTGGACTGTTCATTACTAGTACATATGAACACATTTGCTTTTTGCATGTTGGTCTTAAACCCTGCCACTTTGCTGAATTCATTTATTAGCTGTAATAGTTTTCTAATGAATTCCTTTGGGTTTTCTATATAAAGATCATGTTGTCTGCAAATAGAGATAGTTTCTCTTCTTCCTTTCAAATTTGGATATCTTTTTATTTCTTGTTCTTGCCTAATTGCTCTGGCAATAACTTCTAGTACAATATTGAATAGCAGTGGCAAATGTGATCATCCTTATCCCATTCTTGATCTTAGGAGAAAAGCTATAAATCTCACACCATTGACTATGATGTGATCTTGGGTTTTCATATATGCCCTTTTTCATTCAGAGGAAGTTTCCTTCTATTCCTACTTTTCTGAGTAATTTTATCAAGAAATGGTGCTGGCTATTGTCAAATAACTTTTAAGGATCTATTGAGATAATCACTTTTTTTAATCATTTTTTTTTCCTTCATCCTATTTCAGTAGTGTGATACATTGATCTCTGTGAATTGAACCATCCTTGCATTCCTGGGATGAATCCCACTTGGCTATGGTGCATAATCTTTTTAATACGCTGTTGCATTTAGTTTGATACTATTTTGTTAAGGAATTTTTCATCTATATTCATAAGAGGAATTGACCTGTAATTTTCTTTTCTTATGATGTCTTTACCAGGCTTTGGTATCAGAGTAATGGTGGCCTCATAGAATGAATTAGGAAATGTTCCCTTCTCTTGAATCCTTTAGAAGATTTTGAGGAGAGTTGGTATTACTTATTCCTTAAATTATTGGTAGAATTCACCAGTGAAGCCCATCTGGTCCTAGACTTTTTTTTTTGGTGGAAGTTTTTGATTATTGATTCAATCTCTGTACTTGTTACAAATTTGTTGAGGCTTTTTTATTTATTCTTGGGTCAATTTGGGTAATTGATGTATTTCCAAGAATGTTTCCATTTCATCTAGATTACCTATTTGTTGGCAAACAATTGTTCATAGTATTCTCTTTTAATCCTTTTTATTTATGTATGATTAATAGTTATATCACCATCTTTCTTTCTAATTCTAGTTATTTGCAACTTTTCTCCTTTTGTCAGTCTTGCTAAAGCTTTGTCTAGTTCACTGATTTTTTCTAAGAACCAACTTTGTGTTTTGTTTATTCTCTCAATTGTTTTTTTTTATTTTCTATTTCATTTATATCCACTCTAATCTTAGTTCTTTCCTTCCTTCTGTTAATTTTGAGTTTACTTTGCTCTTGTTTTTCTAGTTCCTCAAGATATAAAGTTGAGTTATTATTTTGAGATCTTTCTTCTTTTTTAATATAGGCATTCATAGCTATAAATTTCCCTCTGAGCACTGCCTTCATTGCATCCCCGTAAGTTTTTATATTGTTTCTTTGTTTTCATTTGTCTAAGTATTTTCTAATTTCCCTTGTAATTTTTTCATTAATCCACTAGTTTTATAAGAGTATGCTGTTTAATTTTCATCTATTTGTAAAAGTTCCAGTTTTTCTTTTGTTATTGATTTCTTGCTTCATTCCATTGTGACCATAGAGGTCACTTTTTATGATTTCAATATTTTTAAATTTATTGAGACTTCTCTTGTGCCCTAACATATGGCCTCTCCTAGAGAATGATCCATGTACACTTGAAAAGAATGTGTATTCTGCTGTTGTTGGATGAAAAGTTCTATATAAGTCACTTAGACCTAGTTTGTTTATGGTGTTATTCAGGTCATCCATTTCCTTACTGATCTTCCATTTAGCTGTTCTATCCACTATTGAAATTTACATACTTTCTCCAATTGGTCAAGGGGGACTCACAACTAGCATATCCCTGTTTATTACAAAAGTTGGCCTCTATTTACATAAGTACATTTAAATTTTTGCAGCCATATTATATGCTGCTACTACAGCTATTACTAATACTAATACTACTAATAATGATCCCTGTAATACACATAGCTCTGGATTACATAGACAGATGATAAATAAGAGCTGGATGATGCTGAGTCATGAAAGTGTTTTGAGAGGTTATTCCTCAGTCATATCTAAGACAAAAGTAAATAGTTCCATAGCTAATGGAAAACATGAGGAAGATTGCCTGTCATTTCCTGAAGGGATGATATAATAGTCCACCTAACTTGTCATGCCTTAGATCACACATCCTACACAAGTAGACACCCTGGCAGAGTGCTTTCTTGTTGAGGAAGATGGTAAAACTCTTATACAGTCGAGAGGAATTTTCCAGGATAATCTTCTCATTTATCCAAGGGTCAGAGCTGCCCAAAGCCTTAAATTGGCTCGTCTTGTACTGCCCAACTCACTAGCTCACCTTCAGCCTTCTTATCATGTCCCCTGATTTATCACAGGAGGCCAAACCCAGAGCTACTCCAAGAGTCACATTCATCAGTCTCGCTCGTCTTCCCTGTTTAGTTCACCCACTGAGGAAGTCTTGCTAATTATTCATTCATTCATCAAAATTATTGAACAATTACCTTGTGCTTATCACTGTTCAAGGCACTTGATTAATAATATGAAACAAGCCATAGAATCTGTCCTGATGGAGCATGCAGTCTAGAGAAAGCAGAAATATCATCAGAAAGGCAATTATAATACAAAGTCAGGAGCACTTGACTTCACCAAAGAATAGCTTTCCATTACTTTTAGAATAAAGGCAGTACTACTTAACCTAACCTATAAGGCCCTATACAGTCAGGCCCTAATACCTCTCTAACTTCACTCCATACCCTAGTTGATTTCTCCATTCTGGCCGCAGTAACAATCGCTGGGGTGTGTGCTGGTGTCACCTTCACTCAACTCTAGGAACTTTGCACATAGCCCAAAATTCTCTTCACTCTTCCTTCTACCTGGTTAACTTTTTCACTTCCTTCAGAGTACAAGAGATGGTTGCTTCCTTAAAGAAGACTTCCTTAGCTTCCTCTTCATCATTTCAAATTTATTTGAGTGTTTGCCTCCTCCACTAAACTGTAAGGTCTATGTGGGCAGGGATTAAATTTGTTTTTGCTGACATCATATCCCCTGTATATAACACAGTTGCCTGACATAGAGTAGACAATTGATAATTACCTGTTTTATAATTAAGTAAATGGATTAATGGAAGATAGCTGATGTCCAGGTTGAAAATTGAAGGACAATGGGACTTAGAAAAGGAATAAGAGGGAATGGGTATTCCTTCACCTGTTCTGGTGACTTCTCTTTCTTCACTAATTTTCTTACTTTCGCTGGGCAAAGTTTAAAGAGGCAGTTTCCTTCAACCTAAACTTACAGTGGCCATCTGGAGAAAAATGTTGACTTTTTTTACTGTCATAGGAATCGACTGAGGCATGATGGCCAACAGCTGCAACGCTTGGGGAAGAAGGGAGGTGAAAATTTGCTTATGGTTGAAGCATCTCCCCATTGTGCTAGTAGAAAGTCAAAACATGTCAAATCATTCTGATTGTGCTCGGTTTGCATTTTGTAAAGTAAAACATTATGGGCTGCTTCTCAAGATTTTTATCTCCAGTCTCTTTGGGATCATAATTTGGTTCACAGTCTGGATCAGTGACGAATTTTGTGTGACACATCTTCAAATGGTGGTTTATGAAAAAGAAATTATGTCACTACAGGCTCAAAAAAATACCACACAAAGTAGTTCATCCTTCAAGCCGCCTATCTCTCCTCCCAAGTGAAGGAAAGTGGATGCTCTCTCCCTATGAAGGAACATCCTAGACATCGTGGCCTGCCCTGTCCTTCCTCTAACTTTTGACATACAGCCACCTCTGTGCAATCACATTTTCTCCTCAAAATCAAAAGAGGAACTTCCCAGCCAGCTGTCAGAATTGGGAGAATTGATAAATTGTTGTTTTGGGCCACTATGTTTTGGGGTGGTTTGTTATGCGGTATTTCAATTTGCTAAAGCTGCCAGAATACAATATACCAGAAATGGGCTGGCTTTTACAATGGGGATTTATTAAGTTACAAGTTACAATTCCAAGGCCATGAAAATGTCCAAATTAAAGCTTCAACAAGAGGATACCTTCTCTGAAGAAAGGCTGCTTGCATCCAGGTTTCCTCTGTCAAATAGCAAGGCACATGGTTGGTGTCTGCTAGCCCTTCACTCCAAGTTTTGTTGCTTTCAGCTTCTGATTCCAGTGGCTTTCTCTCTAAGTGTTTGTGGGTTCTCTCTTAGCATCTCTAAGGTGTTTCTCTCTCTCTCTCTCTCTCTCTCTCTCTCTCTCTCTCTCTCTCTCTCTCTCTCTCTCTCTGAGTTCTCTCCAAATGTCTCTGCTTTTCATCCTCTCAAAAAGGACTCCAGTAAAGGATTAAGACCCACCTTGAATGGGCTGGGTCACATCTCAATTGAACCAACCTAATCAGAAGGTCCTACCCATAATAGGTCTGCACCCACAGGAATGGATTAAAATAACATGATCTTCTCTGGGGTACATAACAGCTCCAAAATACCACATGCAGTAATTAATGTCTGATACAAACATCACTTATTTTTCTAATCTTATTGCATTGGTTGGAATCTCCAGAACAATGTCTATGGTGATAGCAGACAATTAGCCATGGCTATCAAATTTTGAAATATGCCTACCCTTAGACACAGAAATTTAGAATCATTTTATAAAAATGCTTCCACACGTTTATAAAGATATGAGCACAAATGTTTATTCTTCATTATTTGCAACAAAAATATTGGTAACAAATGACTAGCAAATAAATTATACATATAAATACTGCACACGTTATATTTAATGATGAATCATTGTATTATCATCAAAGTTAGGAAAACTAGAAGATGCCTGCTATCACCATTCCACATTTTTCTGGATATTCTAATCAACATAAAAAGAATAAAAAGGAAATACCATCTATAAACATTGAATGAATGGGGCAAAACACTCATTATTTGCAAATGATATGATACTATACTTGGAAAATCCAATGCAATCAACTATTAGAAAGAATAAGAGTTCAATAAAATGGCTGGATTTAAGATAGACTTGCAAAACAATAGCTTTCCCATGCAATAACATATATAAAACCAATTAGGAAAGTCTATTTACAATAGCAGCAAAAAAAAGTCTGACAAGATTTTCCCTGAACTAATCAGAGTGGCTACCTCTGAGAAGAGTTCCTACCACTTCCAGGCCCTGCCCTGGCTCAGGGTCTATCACAGGCAGGCTTGTCAAGGAAGTTATTTCATTCCATAAAAATGCAGAGCTCCTCCAGAAAAGAATTCTGACTAACCAAATTTCTTCATTTTGTCACAATTATTTATAAAGTAAAACCCTGTCCGGAGCAGTGGTTCCCAAACTTTGCTGCACATTGGCATCACCTGGGGAGTTTTAAAAACATCCTGATGCCCAGGCCACAGAATCTCTAAGTATTTCTAAATCTCCCCAGTTGATCCCAATGTGCAGCCAAGTTTGAGATCCAGTGTTTTATATCCCTAATTTAAGGATCCCTGGACCAACAAGAGCATCAGCATCACCTGGGATCTTGATAGAAATGCCGGATCTCAAGCCATACCTAAGACCTAATGAATCAGACTCTTCATTTTAACAAGATCCCCATGTGGTTCCCATGCATCTTAGAGTTTAAAACATCACTCTAGAACCAAAAGTAAATCAATGCAAATACCTGTATACAACCTGCCCCCTTTACTACAGACTTTCAGCTGCTAACAGTTCCCACCTGTTGCTCTCACACCCTGATCCTCTCTTCCTGGAAGCAATATTGTTTGAGCATGACTTGGAGGTTCTAATGTTCATAGGGGCACTTTTCATAAGCCACAATGTTTTCCAACAACTTTATCCCATTAACTCATTCTCAGCAAATCACTTTGTCAACATATTTATATTAAGTGTCTTCTGTGTAATAAAGGTTGCCCTTGGTTCTGGAAATGTCACGTGATCCTGGCCTCAGGGAGCTTACCTCCTAATAGAGAAGATATGCAAAAAACAAGTAAACAAACAAATACACTTTTTAAAAATTGCAAGCCAGATGACTCCTGAAAAGAATCCAACAAAAGACTGGGAAAAAGAGTAAAAGGAGCAATCACAGCCTCCTTGGATGGTGGCCAGGGACAGCCTCTCTGATGAGGCGGGGTTTAACCTGAGACCTAAGGTGAGAGGGAACCAGCCATCTGAAGAACATGGGGAGGAGCTTCCAGGCAGAGGGCAGAGCTTAGGCAGAGGTCCCAAGGGGAGCAACTACTGGGTGTTCTAGAAACCTAAAGGAGACCAATGTGGCTGAACCAGAGTGATCAAGGGGACAGGTGGTTCACAGGAAGATAGGAGAGATGGGTAGGGGTCAATAAGGATGAATGGAAACCTTTGAAGATTTCCAAGTTAGGTGAGTGATTGGATTTCATTAATGTCCTAGAAAGCTCCCTCTGGCTGCTGGACAGAGAACTCGCTGAAGGCAACCAATGTCCAGGCTGCCTGAGATCAAACGGCAGGGCCTGTACCCTTCCTAGGGTCCAGCCACCATGACTTGGACCTTAAAAATAAGGCAGGCTAGGGGTGGGGAGTGAAGGGAGCCTGGCAAGACTTGTGTGCATTTTCAAAGGGTAACTGAGTATCTGCTACATTTTTTTTAAACACAAAAAGGTTGGATTCTCTGGAGCTGTTTTTCCCCTGAGACAAAAAAGAAATAGCTTTTTAGAAGACATGTACCCATTTATCTGCATCCAATGGGGCATAAATGCTGGTTTAAAACCTGGTTGAGCAGCACTATTCTCAATAGCCAAAATAGAAGGAGGGTAAGCAAAATGGGGTCAATTCTTACTATTATTTGGCATAAAAAGGAAAGAAGTTCTGATACATGCTACAACATGGATGAAACTGAAAACATTATGCTATATATTCAGACACAAAAGGACAAATATTATATGATTTCATTTTTATGAAATATCCAAAATAGGCAAATCCGTAGAGAAACAAACAGATTAGTGGCTGTTACAGGTTGGGAGGAGGAGAGAATGGGGAGTGATTGCTAATGAGTATGGGGTTTCCTTTTGGGGTGATGAAAGTGATCTGGAACTAGATAGGAGTGATGGTTGCACAATGTTGTGAATGTACTAAATGCCACTGAACTGAACATTTAAAAATGGTTAAAATGGTAAAGTTTATGCTATGTGAATTTTAACCACAATACATCTTTTATTAACTTACTTATCAAAAAATAAAAAAATAACATTTTAAAAAATTACTGAATGACAACATAATATGCCTACCCTTTCATCTGCTTTATTTGAAAGCAGAAATGTTTCCTAGTTGATCTGAAACAAAGAATGGGATGCAGGGAAAATGATTGTATCACCAGTAACTGTGACCCAATATTAAGTCCCTAAAACAATTTCTGTAAATTCTTGCTGAACTGCCTAAAGGAGGTTCACTTGCTACTCCTATAAATATGACTGCAGCAAAGACTGCGTTTTCTTCAGCAAGCACAAAAGTTTCTGCAGGTATGAGCATCTGTCAATTACATTTATGCCAATGTAATTTTTACTAGAAATGTTCCTACTTTGTAGAAATCTGGTCAGAGGAATATTAGGGCACCAAAGCAGCTCCCCACTCCAGATGGTTGATGAAGTCTGAATGCAGTCCTTTTCACCCAGTAGTGCCATTTTCTGAAACTAGCCCTCGCTTAACAGCTGTACATGATCAAAGCAACAGAAGGGAAAGCTTGACATATTTATATACAGAAAGAAAATATTTCTGCATGCCCAGAGGCACAAATGAGCATCTGAAAATTAGTATAATATCAGATACCAGGAGCTGGCATTATATTTGGTATCCCTACTCTTATATGTACCTATTTTTTGTAACTGTACAGTAATTTTTAATCAGTGATCTGCTGTATAGGTAGTTGAGCTCACTTAGATTATCAGCAGAGGTGTACACCAGTTTTTGAATATATATATATATATCCTCTGGGCTGATTTGACTGGTCGCAGTGTAATCACTCAGAGGCCACCACATGCACTCTTCTCTCATCTCTACCTGCACTGTTCAGCTCAATTAGGCCATTCATTGTCAAATAAGGGGCTCTGAAGAAACTCCCTTTTACAAATGAGTTTCTTTAGACTGCTGTGCAGGAGTCTAATCAGAGGAAATCTGCCTTTATCATTTTTAACGGTTTGAAATTATTTTCAAATAGATTTAGGATGTTAATGTATCATTTGGCTATCTTAAGGCCCTTCAGAATCTACAGCCTCATCTTCCAATCCTTCCAACAAGCACACACTAGATTCCTGGGCATTGAACTTCTCACCATTGCCTGGATATGTCAGGCCTTATATGAGGCTTGTGTTTGTATAATATCGTTTTTACTACCTTGAATCCTCTTCACCAACTTTAAAAGAAGATTTTTTAAAATGGTATTAAGTTAGAAGTTTTGCCTATTAAATTGGCAAAGCTTTAAAATCTATACTACCAAATGTTGGTAAGAATTCATTGAAATACATCTTCTCCTACATAGCTGGGTGGGAGTGGTGTTTGATAGAACTCTTTTGAAAAGCAATTTTAAAATATGTATCAAGAGACTTGGTTTTTCATTATTCTTTAATCTGGTAGTTTTACTTACAGGGCTATTTTCTAGGAAATAATCTGGAGCACATAAAAAGTTTATATGTAAATATGTAAACTGAAATATTATTTCTTATATCAGAGCTCAGAAACAACCTAAGTGTGTCACCAGAGGGAAATAGTTAAGTGAGTTGTTATAATCTTATTTTTTTAATATCATTTCCTCGAGGAGGACTTCCCAAGTCTCCTTGGCAGTCTTCCCAGTCCTGACAGTTTCACAGCCCTCTGTCCACATCCCTGTTACAGCACTGCTCACCTTGTGTTCGCTAAGTTTATGAGTGATCATTCCCATGAGTCTGCGATCTCACTGGAGCAGGACTGCATCATATTCACCTTCAAAGTTCCACTGCCAGGCACAGTCCCAGGCACATGGTTGGTGCTCAACTCAAGTAAATATGCAACTTTTACTGGAAAATATTTGGCTGGAGGTCCATCAGAGATCCTCCCAAATGCTCCCCAGAGACTGTGACTCTTCCCATAAGGGCACGATTGGCTGATGTGTCATGTCGTCACCTGATCATAGAGGTTTTGCTTTCATCAACTTGATAGATACAAAATTTAATATGATAGTCTTTGTGGTCCTCAACCATTTTTGCCAGCAGATGTTTAATCATTCTAATACAAGTATCTGATGTATCTGAGTAAAATTTTTCTTCAGATGGGATTTAAAGATCAGTGTCTGTATTGTAACTTTAGTTGGATGTCTAAGGTGGACTTACCATTGTTATTCTTGGAATCAAGCAGAAATTTTCATTCCTATCCAGCCATGGCCTCCCATAGGCCTCAAGTCCAGTCTGCATCCAGCTGTTGTTTGGGACTGAACGTTTCTCTGAATGTTAAAGGAAGATGGAGTACTCCCAGAACTCCACTGATTCTGTGTAAATGACTTACCTGGTGAGCATAACTCAGGACTTAAATTGTCTCAGGACTCACTAGATGCAAAATAATTTGTGTTAATTATCAGTTTATCCTGCTTCTTAATTCTAAAGGCTATTTGAGATCTGGGGCTATGTCTTTTCCTCTACATGTAATCCCAAATATCAAATAGAATGTTCTGCACTTTGAGAGAATTTAGTAAGTGCTTATTATTGCCTAACAGGTAATTGTTAAATTTTAATGACATTTGAAGATTTAAAGTAATTATAGATCATATTTGTATAGCACTTATAGTTCACTAAGCATTTGCACAAAAGTACAAAGAGAAAGAAATGAGAATATTCACTCCAACATTTCAGGCAAAATCTGGTAAATAACTATGCAATGTTTATATACACCTAGGCTTACTCCTTATTCAGATTTATACCTTTTTATTTGAGAATAAAGAAATGAAAATAAACGATAAGTTCCAAGAGTCATTATTTTAGTTTTCTAGGCTGCCCAAGAAAATACCATGAAATGGGTTGGCTTACACAATGGGAATTTATTAGCCCACAGTTTTGAGGCTAAGCTAGAAGTCCAAATCAATGACAACAAAGTGATGCTTTCTCCCCCAAAAGACCAGCATTCTGGGGCTGCCAGCTATCCTTGGCTCTTTTGTCACACGGCAAGGAACTTGGTGGCATCTCCTGGTCTCTTCTTTCTCTTCCAGATTCCATTTCAGCTTCTTGCTTCCTGTGGTTTCTCTCTTTGTCTGAATTTTACTCTTATAAAGGACTTCAGTAATAGGATTAAGACCCATCCTGATTGAGGTGGGTCATGCCTTAACTAAAGTAGCCTCATCAAAAGATACTACTTACAAGGGCTTCATACCCACAGGAATGGATTAACATGTTTTTCTGGGGTACATACCATGCCAAACTATTGCAGTTCCAAAAAGAGGAAAATGTATTTTCTTTCTCATCTATACAGTTGTTTTGGTTTCCTAGGCTGCTCAAATAAATACCATGAAATGGGTTGAATTAAGCAATGAGAATTTATTAGCTTATGTTTTTGAGGCTAAAAGAAAGTGTAAATCAAGGTATCATCAAAGTGATGCTTTCTCCCCACAGACTGTGGCATTCTGGGGCTGGCTACTAGCAATCTTTGGCTTCTGGCAAGGCACATAGCAGTGTCTTCTCGTTTTCCCCCTTCTCTTCTGGGTTCAGTAGATGTCCAGCCTCTTGTTTCCTGTGGTTTTCTCTTCTCTAGCTGTCGGAATTTCACTCTTCTTATAAAGGACTCCAGAAATAGGATTAAGATCCATCCATACTGAGGTAGGCCACACTTTCTTAACTGAAGTAACCTCTACAAAGGTCCTACTTTGTGGAGAGCCGTCTCCCGGGACGGGCATAGCGCATGCGCTGTAAACCTGCTCCAAAGTCCCCCCGCCCATCGAATGAGCCAAGATGGCGCCCATATCCTGCTTCCGCTTATGACGTGCACACTCACTATTTCTATCTGCCAATTGAGTGCATATGCGCGGCGCTAGATCATTGGTTATGAGTAGAGTACTTAAGAGTTTGCCCAAGCGAACCTCGGAGAGACAGCCCACTAGGAGCCGTACCTGACG
The DNA here is from genome assembly GCF_015220235.1 of Choloepus didactylus. Taxonomy (NCBI): domain Eukaryota; kingdom Metazoa; phylum Chordata; class Mammalia; order Pilosa; family Megalonychidae; genus Choloepus; species Choloepus didactylus. The sequence continues at coordinate 51,682,258 of NC_051313.1, forward strand.
GCCACATCGAGGCTGCTCTCCCGCGAGGCACTCTGCCCCGCGTGGAAACCTGTAACAGAGAATGCTTATCTAGCTTCAGTAAAAGACTTGCTCTCGCAACCGCCGTGTGGCTCGAGTCGTGACTTCCAGCCAGGTCAGTTTGCGTGGTCTGCATCTCTCTCTCTCTCATCCCTTGTTTCTCCCCTCGCCGGCCGGGGAACAGGGGTCGAGCGGGGCGGCGCCGGACAAGTGGTGGCCCGTACGGGGAACGCTCCTCCTCCTGCCTCGCTCTCGACGGTCCCTCTGTGAGGAGAGCAGCGCTGCGCATCGAGCTTACGGCGGACTTCCCGCGCCTGATCAACGCGAGAAGGTGAGTGCGTCTTATTACATGATAGTTAGGGCCCGTGGGTTTTCAGGTGACCCCGGGGGACTCGGAAGAGCTCTCCGAGTGACTGAAGTATAGTGCCGACTGCAATCATGGGGCAGTCCGGAAGTTCACCTCTCTTAGCTCCCTTAAAGAACCTTTTGAAACAACGGGGTATCTCGGTCAGGAAAAGCTCCCTTCAGCGTTTTCTTGATGATGTTGATACTTTTGCCCCTTGGTTTGCCTGCACCGGCAGCCTTAGCCTACCCTCTTGGATGAAGCTCGGTCGCGACATAGACCGAGCGCGCCAGACGGGCGTGTGTATGGACCCGATTCTAGTACCCATATGGGAGACCGTCCGTGCGGTCCTTGAACTAGAATCGGCTGCCGGCCTAAGCCCGTCCTCTGCCTTGCAAGAAGCACGGTGCGCGCTCCAAGAAACCCAGTCAGTTTCGTCAGCGGACGGCTCCTATAAGGGCAAACCGCCGGAGTCCAGTGACTCTGACTCAGAGTCAGATAGCGATACCGACGAGGAGGCGGAAGCATCCCCGCTAATTGAGTGGGAGGAGCCTCCCGCCACACCCGTGCGGCCTTCCGCCCCGCCAATGTCTACCGCTGCACCCCCAGGGACACCCCAGCTCCCAACTGACGCCTTGGGCGGTCCCACCAAAGGACCTCGCCGAGAGCTCCCTCTAGTGGCCATGCCCAGTAAATGTAATTATCCTTTGCTGCCAGACCCGGAAACCCCGATGGGCCGGTCAGGGGAGGGGCAACCTTTGCCGTACCCCCCGCCCGAGTACACAGGCCCTCAGGACCCTTTGCCATTAGGTAGTGGTGGGAGACATTTCTGGAGATGGAACCCTTTCACAACATTTAGACCTTTTGGCATGCTGGGTGGCTACCAGCCACTTGAGCCGCAGCCAGTCTCAGAAATGTACCCGGTTATTATCAATCCCCAAGGTGGCAATCAGCACGAATCATATGATTACAAACTATTGAGGGAATTGAGGCAGGCCGTCCATCAGTATGGCCCCAATGCCCCTTATACCTTGAACATGATCGAGAACCTCTCTGCTCTAAATCATACACCCGCAGATATTTTTCAGCTAGCCCGTGCTTGCTTGCCGTCAGGCCGATTCATAGATTGGAAAGCATGGTTTGAGGAGTTAGCTGAAGAGCAGGCCGCAAGGAATGCGGCAGGGAGACGTGGCGGGTGGAATGCTGACATGCTGTTGGGGAGAGGCGCCCATGCCCAGAACCAAACGGGTTTCCCACAAGAGGTCTACGCCCAGATCTTCCGCTGTTTTGTGGGTGCCTGGAAAAAGCTAACAGGAAAGGGAGAGGCTCAGGCCTCACTCAGCAATATACACCAAGGCCCCACAGAACCATTTGCGGATTTTGTAGCCAGGATGCAAACCGCAGCTGAGAGAATCTTCTCAGATCCAGGAGTAGCAGAGACTGTGGTTAAGCAAATGATTTTTGAGCAGTGCAACAAGGAGTGCAAAGTTATCCTGGCACAAAACAGAGCAAAAAATTTGACAGAGTGGGTCAGGCTCTGTAGAGATACTGGCAGCCCTTTAACTAATGCAGGTCTAGCTGCCATGCTAGCTAGCTCCCTACAGGTGGCTACAAAAGGCCCGAGAACCTTAGGGGCAAAGTCTAACGGGTGCTATGGCTGTGGCCAATCAGGGCACTTTAAGAGAGATTGTCCCAATAGACGTCAGCCCCCTGCCACTCAACGGTTTGGCGAACCAGGTGCAGTAACCAGGCCGTGTGGCCGTTGCCACAAAGGCCCTGACCCGGTGCTCAGCTGGGCCAGAGGCTCTGTTTGTGTTTTTCCCCAGGAACCAGGACGTCAACCAGTGTGGGTTCCGGAAAGACTGGTGAGAACCGTGACATCACCTGAAGAAGCCAAGGAACAGCTGTCAGAAACGCCAACGAATATACAACCTGAACCATTAGACCAAGCCTCCGACCCTGCTGATGATGGCGACGACCGACAAGACGATAATAGTAGGACTGACCACCCCGCGGTTGCCCAAAAAGAGGATCGGCGTCCAAGAGGCATACCTTACCCGAGACGTGCTACGCCGCCACAATCAGATGCTGAACTTAAATTTCCAGGCCATTCAGAAACTCCTAGCGGAGATAGATGAACTTGGACTAGAAATAGATGGACTCTGGAGAGTTCTCCAGCAGACGTGTGATACCCGATGGTTATTCGGGAGGCTTTGTGTCACCCCGGTTAGGGTGAACTTGACAGAGGAGCAGCAAGATGTCGCCGAGTGGCTCAAGGACACTTATCTCCCCAACTTCACCAATCTCTCCGGCCAAGTGAAATCCGACCTTCAGGGACTTGAGAACATTAGGAAATTGAAGCCTGTTAGTTTCGACCTTTCCACACTGGGCGAGACTGTAAAAAATCTGTGGGACCAAGTCACCTCTTGGTTCTCTTGGCCCAATTTGACTAATTGGATTCTCTTGATGGTGGGACCATTGGTGGGATTAGTCATTGTTAAATCTTTGCTAGAACGCCTGTTTCAAGCGCGGCAGTACCGTGTTACCACTATGATGGCTATGTCCTCCACCTTTGATACCCCCAACAGCGACCATTCTGATGGCCATACCCCATCCTGGCCGCCTCGGGCGGGGCACTCGGGAGCGAGGTTTGTAGCTAAGCGCGCAGCTGTGTCCCGGGTATAACGGGCGACGCCAGCAGTCATAATTTTTGTCTCAGGTAGGTCCCTAAGGCAGAGTCATAGTTGTGGCCAGACTTGACTCTAGCCAATGCATAGGGACGCCTAGTGACGCCTCCGACTCTGGTTAATGCTATCCCTGCCCCCGCCTTTGTCCCCCAGTTGCAAGGCAAAGCACTGCAGGGAGAGTCATGTTGTTTCCAGCTCACGGACTCTCCTGTCTCCATATGAGGTGAGCATTCTGGTCGGTGCTAGAGGCTCCGCCGCTAAATGGCTGAGACCTAGTCCAGACTCCCCAAAGCACCGGAACAAATTGTGAGCCATCTGGGTTCACGGGAGCACACTCATCACTGGGGACACTGGGTCGATATAAATAATAAAGGGGGAGATGTGGAGAGCCGTCTCCCGGGACGGGCATAGCGCATGCGCTGTAAACCTGCTCCAAAGTCCCCCCGCCCATCGAATGAGCCAAGATGGCGCCCATATCCTGCTTCCGCTTATGACGTGCACACTCACTATTTCTATCTGCCAATTGAGTGCATATGCGCGGCGCTAGATCATTGGTTATGAGTAGAGTACTTAAGAGTTTGCCCAAGCGAACCTCGGAGAGACAGCCCACTAGGAGCCGTACCTGACGGCCACATCGAGGCTGCTCTCCCGCGAGGCACTCTGCCCCGCGTGGAAACCTGTAACAGAGAATGCTTATCTAGCTTCAGTAAAAGACTTGCTCTCGCAACCGCCGTGTGGCTCGAGTCGTGACTTCCAGCCAGGTCAGTTTGCGTGGTCTGCATCTCTCTCTCTCTCATCCCTTGTTTCTCCCCTCGCCGGCCGGGGAACAGGGGTCGAGCGGGGCGGCGCCGGACACTACTTTAAATGGTTCACACCCACAGGAATGGATTAACTTTAAGAACATGTTTGTCTTGGGTACATACAGCTTCAAACCACAACATTATAAAAGAAAATATGTATTATAGAAAATTACAAAGGATTTTGGAAATTACATCCCTATGTTTCCTCAACACACAATAAAGTTAAAAGACTTTACACAGAGTTACAGTTGACAAAGATGGTAGCATAAGACGTTTCAGGGTGCCATTCCCCCATGTAAACCCTCAACAACTAATCAAACTGGCAAAGCCATCTTCCTCAGAATTCCAGACAACAGTTGAAGGGTTGCAATTCCTGGGAGAGTGCCACATCAAGAAAGTGCAGCTTTAGAAAATGTAGGGGGAAGCTCATGGAGCCTTTACTGACCCCATTCCACCCCCTCTCTAGTGCAATGTGAGGCCAACCTGTGCTCCCATTGTGGGTCCCCAGCCTGTTCCAGAAAGAGCAGAGTAATCCCTGTGCACATACTATGCTGCCAGTATGCAGTGCCAACCAATTAGGTGGCAGCCTGAAAGACTGCACCAAAAAACTACTCTCCGGCTCACACTCCCAGAACTTGCCTTGTAGGCAGAAGCAGCTTGTGTCTAGCTAAATCAGTGTAAGAAACAATTAAGTCAAAGAAGTCTGAGGCAAAGGATTACCTGCCTTAAGTCATGCAATAGAATGCCCAGGGAAGGAGGAGGAAGTCTGTTTCATAAGGAATAGAGAGGGCATTCATATTCCTGTAAACAGGAGAATTTCTAAGGCCACAGGCAAACACAAGCCCAGGACAAGTTACAGGCTCAGAGAAAAATAATAAGAGAGGACCCTGCACTTTACTTTGGCATCAGGCTAATCTTCTTGACAGGAGGGCTAAACTCTGAAGGAGAGCACTAGCCAACACAGAGCCAATCTGCAAAGACTCTGAAGGTTGTCTTTTGCATTGGTTTGTCTTTGTTAGTTCCTGGAATTCAAAGAAATCTCTGTCATACAGCTAGCTGAATACAAACTTAAGGAAGAGAGCCGAGAGACTAAATCCCAGGGTTAACATTTTAAAATATTAAAATGTATAGTATACAACAAAATATTACAAGACAAACAGAAATATAAAATGATGGCCCATGCAAAGGAACAAGATAAAAATCCAGAAACCATCAACAAAAAGACCAGACTGTCAACATACTGGACAAAGACCTGAAAAAAGCAATAATCCTCAATACTTTCAAGGAGAAAAAACTAAACGATTTCAGGAAGACAATGGATGAACAATATGAGACTCTCAAATAAAGAGATAGAAATTTTTTAAAATAACCAAACAGAAATACTGGAGTTGAAGACTACAATAACTTTAGTGAAAAATGTCTTACAGGGTTTCAACAGCAGACTGGAGCTGGCAAATAATCATTGGACTAAAAGACAAGACAATTGAAATGACTCAGGCTTAAAAGCAAAAAGAAACAATAATGAAAAAATGAACCGAGCCTTAGAAAATGTGGGACACCATCAAGCCTCCTGATATGTGCATTAAAGGAGTCCCAGAAGGAGCAGGAAGAGAGAAATGTGCATAAGGAATATTGAAAGACATAATGGCAGAAAACTGGAAATTTAACAAAAGACAGGAATATGCCATTCAAGAAGACAAACAAAACACAAACAGGATAAACTCAAAGAGAACTATGTCCTGACACATGGTAGTCAAACTGGTGAATGCCAGGGATAAGGAGAGAGCTCTGAAAGCTGCAAGGGAAAAGCAATGTGTTGTGCACAAGAAAGTACCAATAAAATAAAAGTGCCAATTTCCCATCAGAAACCATGAAGGAAAGAAAGCATTTGGACAAAATATTTAAAATGCTGACAGAAAACAATTTCAAACCATGAATTTTATATCCGGTAAGGTTATCATTCAGAAATGAGGGAGAGATTAAGATATTCCCAGATAACAAAAGCTACGGAGCTTATCAACACTTGATCTGCCCTACAAGCATTTTTAACAGGAGATCTTCAAACTGAATGGAAAGGTCACTAGACAGTGAATCAAAAAAATAAAAAATAAAGACCACCAGTAAACTATATGGGTAATTATAAATGTCAATATTATTATATTGTATTATTTGGCATGTAACTCCACTTTTTTCTTCTCACAGGTTCTAAAATGCAAATACATAAAAAGTAATGATAAATCTAAGGTTGTAAATGTACCATGTATAAAGATATAATTTATAACAAGTACAACAAAAAGGTGGGGGTAGAAGGGTACAGGAACAGTGTATGTGTATGCAATTGAAATTAAGTTGGCATCACATCAAACATGATTGTTATAGATTTAGGATGTTAAATTTAAGGCCCATGAAAAATATATTCAGAAAGAAATGAAGGACTCAAAATGGTACACTACAAAAAAATCAAATAAATATGAAAATAAGCATTAATGGAAAAATTGAAGACAAAACATGTATATAACTTACAAAGACCAAATAACAAAATAGCAGAAGAAAGACCAGCATTGTCAGTAATTACTTTAAATTTCAGTGGATTAAACTCTCCAGTCAAAAGGCAGAGATTGGCAGAATAGATTTAAAAAAAAAAAGCATTGTTCTGAATATATGCTGTTTAAAAAAGATGCACCTTAATTGAAAGCAAAAGGAAGGAAAAAATATACCATGCAAATAATAAGCAAAAAAGAGCTGAGGTAACTATACTAATACAAAATAGACTAAGTCAAAAAATGTTATGAGGGACAAAGAAGGTCAATATATACAGATAAAGCAGTTGATTCAACTAGAAGACAAAAAAGTGTATAAATATATATGTACCTAATGGTACATCCTCAAAATACATGAAGCAAATACTGACAGACTTGAAGAAATAGATGGTTCTATATTAAGTAGGAGACTTCAGTACACCACTCTCAATAATGGAAAGACCATCTAGACCCAAGATCAATAAGGAAATAGAAGATTTGAACAATACTATTAACAACTAGACATAACAGATATATCTAGAACACTTCACCCAACAGCAGCGGAATACGCAATCTTCTCTAGTGAACGTAAGTCCAGGATACCATATCTTAGGCCACAAAACAAGTCTCAGTAAATTTAAAAACACTGAAATCATACAATGTATCTTCTCCTACCACAATAAACCTAGAATAAACCTAGAAATCAATAATGAAGAGAGAACTGGAAAATTCACAAATATGTGGAAATTAAACAATGCTCTCTAAAACAACCAATAGGTCAAAGAAGAAATCACCAGGGATATTAGGAAATACATTAAGGCAAATAAAATGAAAATACAACATACCAAAACTTATGTGATATACCAAAGGCAGTGCTGGGAGTAAAATCTATAGCTCCAAATGTTTACATTTGAAAAAGAAAGATTTCAAATCAGAGATCTAACCTCACAACTGGAGGATCTAGAAAAAGAAGAGCAAACTAAACCCAAAGTAAGCAGAAGGGAGGAAATAACAAAGATTAGAGCCAAGATAAATGCAACAGAGAATTAAAAACAATAGAGAATCAACAAAACCAAAACTGATTCTTTTAAAAGATGAGTAAAATCTGCAAAACTTTAGCTAGATTGACAAAGAAAAAAGAGAGAGGTTGCAAGTAACCACAATCAGATATGAAAGGGGGAACATTACTATCGACACCACAAAAATAAAAAAGCTTCTAAGAGAATACTAAGAGCAGCTATACGCCAATAATTTAGATAACACAGATGAAATGGACAAATTCCTAGAAATACACAAACTTCCTACACTGACTCAAAAAGAAACAGAAGATCTCAACATACCAATAACAAGAAAAGAGATTGAATCAATAATCAAAACCTCCCAAGAAAGAAAATCCCAAGACCAAATGGCTTCACTGGTGAATTTTACCAAACAATCCAAGAAGAAGTAACACCAATTCTGCTCAAACTCTTCCAAAAATTTGAAGAGGAGTGGCCACTTCCTACCTTAGTCTATGAGGCCAACATCACCCTCATGTTAAAGCCAGATAAAGATACCACAAGAAAAGAAAATTACATACCAAATATCCCTATGACTATAATTGCAAAAATCCTCAAAAAAATATTAGCAAACCAAATCCAACAGCACATTAAATGAATTATACACCATGATCAAGTGGGATTTATTCCAAGTATGCAAGGGTGGTTCAACGTAAGAAAATCAATTAACGTAATATACCACATTAATAGAATGGAGGGAAAACACCACATAATCATCTGACTTGACAAAAAGAACATTCCCTATTTGTAGATGACATAATCAGGAATAAGTCAGGAAAAAGTCTAAATGGAATTAACATGGAAAGCACTTGGGTCTGTTTATTTGGAAAAATAGTCATAAAATCCAGAGCTTTTCTTAAAGTGACGTCTCATCATATCAATCATTTTGTTATGAGAATGCTTGAAATAAGGATGCTTGAGAAAACATTATAAATGATGGTAGATGGTCCTTAAAGCAACCTGTTGACAGCACTGACCCCTCAGCCAAAAGGAGAAATCCCAATAGCAAGGCAGGTGGTAGGTCTAAACTAGCCTCATAGACATCCCTGGATGAGATGATCCTCAATGCTCTCCGTGTTTGAATGTAAAGGTGGTACCAGCCAGTCCCTTGCTTTGTAATGTTCTTGGCTTCTGGACACACAGTGATGTGCCCAAATTTTCAACAGGGCCCTTGTTTACAAGGCACATTGTTGAATTCCCGACCCAACACGAGGCACTGTTCTAGTGATGACCACTCAGAAATTTTAATTTTAAAAAGTGCCCATAAAAAAATAAAGAATCAGGTTTTTCACAAGGAGTGCATAACACCGTGAGTCACTCAGACCATCAGTGGAAACCAACCTCAAACACCCTGGATCACTAATCCATTTTTAATGAAGATCAAAGCAATGATGCTGATACAGTTGTAGGAGCTCCACATGTGCACATTAATCCTAAATACACTTTTGCCTTTGTTTGGGAAGCAATTTCTACTTTCAAATTTGGGGAAATGTATCAGGAACCAAAGAGATATTTGCATTTAAATTACAGTACATGCTTTTCATATCAATTCCTCTGAGAAAAAGACAATCCTGATGAGATGACCAAAATAAAATTGACACAATACTATTTACACAGTTTGCTTTCAAGACACATGAAGAAAAGAGAAAAAAAAAAAGCTGCCAGAGCAGAAAATTTAGTTAGGCTGCACAAAAAAATATGCAATGAAAATAGGATGGATCTTCAAGTCATTTCCGTATCTTTGTCCCTTATTAACCCAAGATTCCCACAGAATGAGTAAGCCAAGCTGACTACACTCTCTTAAATAAAACACAGTGTTCCCTCCTCACCTCACTCTATAGTGAGAAAAACTCCTTTTTTTGACCCAGACCTCCAACCCTGTGATCAGGGACCCTGCCTACTTCTACAATACTCTTTGCCACTATCATTAAGTTGTTGTAGCCCACAGAATGGCAGAGAAGTTTGCTGGTTTGCCCAGGCTGGAGCTAGTCTGCAGTTGCTGAGCAAAAAGAAGGCAACCTCTGGGATGCAAGAAAACCACAGGTCAGCCTTAGTATCCCTGAAATGCTCAGTTGCTGGCTGGGAGCAACCTGTGGGAAGCCTGACCTCAGGGCAGAGATGGGGAAAGCTTTCAGAAGGATTTCAGAACACAGCATCTGGGGCTTGGCCAATGATGCTCCCTGAGGTTAAGTGTTATAAGGCACATTCTCAAGGTCACCCACATCCAGTGGTGGTGATCTTGAGCACTTTGAGGTTTTATGCTGCCAACATATATTTTATGATCATTTTCCTACATGTGGGAATTATTTCCTATCACTTATGATCTTACTGTTTTTTTCCTTTGGGGGGGATTAATTCTCTTATTTATTTAACTTTATTTTCTAGAGATGGCAATTTCACCATTATCCCAGCTCAAATATGATGCTTGTAGTAACTTTTTCTCTCAAAAAAGGGAAGATTTTCAAAGTTAACCTATGTTATGGATTGAATTGTGTTCCCCAAAAAGACATGTTCCAGTCCTAATCTCTGGTCCTGTTAATGTAAACTTATTTGTAGATAGGATCTTTGAAGAGGTTATTAGTTAATATGAGGTCAAACTGGGTTAGGGTGAGTCCTAATCCATTATGATTGATGTCCTCATAAGCAGTGGAAATTTGGACATGGTTAGTAGGTGATAGACCAAGAGAGAGATGGCCTTGTGATGGAGAAAAGCCACATAAGCATTGTGGCCACCATCTGAACCTGGAGAATTCAGAGGAAGCATGGCTCTGCTGACACCTTGATTCAGATGTTTAGCCTCCAGAACTGTGTGATAAAAAATTTCTGTTGTTTAACCTTTAACCCAACTAGTCTTTGGTACTTGATTATAGCAGATCTGGCAGACTAAGACAACGTCTCTTCAAAACATTCTGAACTCATGAAATTACCATCACCTAACATGGCAAAACTCTGAAATCAGAGCTCCAGAAATAAGAAAATAGCTCTTCAAACTTCATGTTCAAACTCTCCAAGTCTTTCTGTCTAGGAATGAGCTAAAGAGAGACTATTCTTCTCCCACGGAACATCCTTCAGAAGTTCACATACCTCCTTCTCGGGTCCTGCATAGACAATATACCACCTTACTTTTCAATGTGGGAAACACTGACACTTTATTTTTTTGAAATCAGAACAGATATGAGGCCAAAAAGTAGCATTCTATTGGACAATGATCAAAAACATCCCATTTGATGACTGAGGTTTACTAATCTCACGAGACTCCTGATAGCATCTAGAAGCTTAGCTGGTGAAAGTCAAATTTGAAGACTAATCAGTTTATACAACTCAGCCCCATCATTCATGTGTCCTTCACTTCCTTACCTCAAATGAAACCAGCTTGTCCCAGTGGCTGCTTATTTCCCCACAGTCCATATATCACAGGGCAGGAGGCAAAGTTCCAGTTCTACTAGTTCCCTACTGCTCCTCCGAGGAAATTCCTTTCCATCTTCTTGCAAGACCCTTTCTCTTTAAGGTTCACATCACTTAATCACAAATCTTCCACCCATCCACAGAGCTGACAACCCCTAACCACTTGGTCATCCTCCCCCTTTATTCACTGAGAACTTTTACACCAGTCTCATAATATTCCCCTACACATGAACTTCACCTGTTATCCCATACAGCTTTAATAACCAGGTGGATGACCAATCAGATAGCATAGATTCTGAGGTTTTTATTGCTTTTTAACCTCCTTAATTATAAAAGTCTTCATCCTATATTCTATTTCAATTTTAGGAATGACTTTTAACTATACCTTCTGCATAAGAGTTATATACCATTTGAGACAACTCTTCTCAACATGAACAAGTTAAGGTGGTCACTGCCTAGACATCCCTGAAGATCGGGAGAGTGATTAAACTAGAAGAATGGGTAGCAACAGACAAGATGGAATTTAACAAAAGATTTTGAATACTGAATCTCTGTACAATTTTCTTCTTATTATTTGCTTGGGTATTAGAATAGCTAGAAGGAAAGAACTGAAATGGTATTAGCATTCTTTGAAATTTGTTCTATAGCTGCTTGCTAAATTGTAATTTGAAAGTTATCAACTTTTTATATATACATTATATTTCACAATAAGGAAATAACTGAAACTATGGTTTGTAACTCATAACATTTTTGGAAAATTCCTATATAACTACTTGTTAAATCATACTTTGAAAGATATTACTTTTTTGCATATATGTTATATTTCACAATAAGGAAATAACTGAAACTGTGGAATTGTATCCAATAGCACTCTTTGAAATTTGCTTTCTAACTACTTGTTAAGTTGCACTTGGAAAGTTATCACTTCTCTGTATATATGTTATATTCTACAATAAAAATATATGATTTAAAAAAAAAAAAAGCTGAGTCAGTGAATTCAGCTTAAGCCAAGAGCTGTGAAAGATCAAAGATTCTACCCTACTAGCAGGGAACAAGTTACCCTGCCACAGTTTCATGGATATTGGTAGAAGACATGAGACAAGTGTCTCTTAGTTCAAAGGCAAGAGGTTATCATTCACTGTACGGCAAACAGCATGAGTTTCATGGTCGTGTCAGTTCCCCTTGCCCCCTAAGTACCATGGGGCTGATGCAAAGTAGCCATGGTGGATTTTTCACATGCTGTGGGTTGCATCATAGCTTAGAGAACACTAATCTTTTAAAATAGGCTGCAGTAAACCTCCCAAAACTTCCTCCAGAGGGAGAAATTCCTTTATTCTACTGGACTGCAACTAAACTTCCCCACTCTTCCAGAAGGAGACACCATCTCTATCTTCTGAAGCTTTTCCTATACAAACATCTTTAAAAATTTAGATGTGCAGACACATATAGAATTGTCTCCCAACAGAGGCTTCCTACTCTCTCCTTCCAAATTCGAGATGACCAGTTTGGTGGAACAAAACTGACCTAAACTATCACCCCTATACAGGGTCAAGGATAAAGAAATAGAAACAAAGAAAGAATGGAGGATAACTAAACTTACCTCTAGAAAGCAGACTCTAATCAGGTGTGCTTACCACACTAGAGAAAGCAAAAATGACGGCAACAAAAAACCTACTAGATAGATTCAGGAAGCACAATCCTCAAATTTCTGAACCATAATCTTTGCTCCCCAAACATAAGTTTCTAGGGCCCAGTAAGATACAGCTTTCCTGCCATTATTGAACATTCCAAATTTGAATACCTTATGCTTTTTCAATGGCCACACTTAAACTGCCTTCTGCCACATTTTTCATATATTGTCCCTTTATCATCTGTTCTTCTCAAAGGCCTTTCAGACAAAACTACCTGAGTTTTAAACTTTTAAAAATCTCCTGTTGGTATTTTTTCTTGATTTGGGCACAACTATCACTGTTTGCTAGATCAGATTCCATCCTTCTCTGTTATCTTTGTTTTCAGACCCATAAATTATTTTTTCAAAATATGTACCTCCAGATTCTGATTTTTGTGATTCCTTAGAGAGAGCTGTGAGATAAATGGGTTCCAGACCTGTCAAAACAAATTCTGCCTGCCTTCCTCTCCCTGAAAAGGATAATCCCACGTAGGAATAAACCATCCATCAGTCCCATCCTTAATCTGTGTCTGAACTCAAATATATTGGAATGCTCCCATTTAATACATCTCCCATTTAATATATCTCATTATCCTGGTACTTTTTCAAGAAGTCCTATCAACATAAATTTCCCAAACATGTTTCTTCATGACATGAGCCAGACTTGCTTCCCCATAAATACTAACCACAACACTTAAAACTCTTTTATTAATGATTGCGTTATTCTATCCTGATGTTCCCAGCCCTCCAATATCAAATTCACCAAATCGTATATAATCTCTAGTGGCTGTTCCAGCAACCAAGTTTAAATGCCCTAATTTTTCTTTACTATTGACTCCCCGCTTGTAACTTTCAAGTGCATCTTTCTATAGTTTCTTGGGTTCTGGGCTCCCAGGGCTAATCATCCTAGTTCATTCTCTCTTGCATCTGGTTTATAGTTAAATATCTTTGATCCCCAGTCCAGAGATGTCAAAATATCAAAAATATTCTCTTCTTTCCTAGTTTCATCTTTATTTTAAGAGTATTTAAATATGAATATATTTTCTTTTTTCTTTCCATATATGTATGCCCTGGCCTTTGAGATCACATTCCTCATTGGAAAGTCCCTCTCTTCTTAATTGTCTCTCATATTTTTCTTGATGCAAGACCTAAACTTGTTTCTTTATAAGTGTACCATTGCTTTCATTGTCTCTGAATAAACCTGACTCCTAATGGCTGTGTTTCAATCACGCTTTTAAATTTTCCCTCTTAACCCTTTGGTTTGTAAAAATTTCCTTGAGATTCTTCTCTATCACAACCCAAGAATATAGTATCTTTGCTGTATAATAAGTTTCTGCATTCCTCTTTCTCTCTTCATTAGTAAAATTCCATACCACCCCTCAATAATTAAATCCACACCTGGGCCCTTGAAATTCACAGTTCAGATAATACTTAGCTCCAAGTTATACAAGAACCATTGTAGGAGGGATGACTCCAGGGCCCTTCAGACAGATCAGAACCCAAGTCCCTCTTTGGTCTGGAAGTCATTTAAACTAAAATAAAGAGCAATTTGGGAAAGGCAATCTAACATTGCCTACCCCTACTTGGCTATGCCTAAAAGTAAACTATTTCATGGAGTGGTGTCTGCTAGTTCAAAGAAATCTAGCTGTTCTTTGAGAGTCCTCACTGAGAAAGAGGTAAAGGGGATAATAAACTTGGATATCAAAATTTGTTTCATTCCCAAATTTTTTTATTGAAAGGAAAGGGAAAATAGGGAAAAGGAAAGAGAAGGTGAAAAGGAAAGGGAGAGACGGGAAGGGAATGGAAAAGCCTGTACACTGCTTGTTTTCGGATGAGATTCAACAGGAACTCAAAAAATCCCTCTTTTGAATAATCTACATCAGCAGCTGCCTCATCTGTGTCAAGAGCCTTGGATTCTTTGGCCCTTCTCTCCAAATACTCTTTCTCCTATACCTACTTGGTCTCACATTGGGCACCAATATAATTTGGATAAATGGCAAATCTTTGCCTGTTTTACCTCCAAAACCCAAGGGTGAGATTTTACCTAATAAACAGAGCAACAAATTAATAAATTTATAATTGTAAATTGAAAAAATTGCTATAAAAAATAATAGAGAGGTGTTGTGCAAAATAAAGAAACCTACTTCAGAGGTTCAGGCAGAATCTCAAGAGGAAATAATTAAGCTGAGAACTGAAGGACAGGGTAGATGTATAGACTGAATCCTGGTTTACTTCCTGATTCCTGTATTCATTAAGATTTGCACAACATTAAAATATTGCATTTTAAAAATACATTGAAATAAAATCCTTTGCCAATTGGCTTGAACTTTTCTTCTTGGCAATTCAAATTTTTCAGAATCACAAATGTAATTTATAATTAAACTCATTTCATATGTAAATTTTGTTTTTTAAAATGATTAATTCATGTAATTATACAGCATTTGAATTCAAAAGCTATCTTAAAATCCTCAAATGTAATTGCTTTTAGTTAAAAGGCAGCTGCTCAAATAACTTGCCAGACATTTTTTAAGTAGGCATACTGCATCAAAGTTTCATTCCCTTGTGAAATAAAAGCAAAGGATGAGGTTTAACACTACTTAAAAGACTGAAGAGATTTATTAAATATGCATTATGAAAATCAACATTGGTAATGCTGAAGGCATTCACTATTTGAAAAAAAAAGCCAGAATCACAAATATGTGAAACTAATATGTCTAGTAGTTGGCTAGAAAGGTATGGTATTTAAAAACCCAAACAACATACTTCTTGATGTTAAAAAAAAAAAACTGCATGTAAAAAATTTTCTCCATGAGAGGTAATTTGAATATTAATTACATAAAAAATTCATAATGAAGAAGAAAGATGGAGACAAATTCTGTGCAAGAGAGCATAAAATGAATTTCCTTTGTCAGGAGGTATGTTTGCTATAAGGATATTGCTCACAGAGTTCATGGGGTTGGTGGTTGGAGCTTGGCAGCTTAGTCTCATAATCCCTTTAAGTCTACTCAGTACCAATTAAACAGTCCATTTCTATAATTAGTTTATTCCAAACAGCAGGATAAATTACTAACCAAAGTAATTTTTCTTAAAGTACCCCCCTTTGGTTAGAGATGGAATGAGAAAAAAAGAAAATAGTTGACAAAAAGGGAGCATATATCCATCAAGGACCTGCATACAAATGTTAATAGTAACTTATTTATAATGCCCCAAATTGGAAACTACCCAAATGTTCATCAAAAATTGACCAGATAAACAAATTGTGGTAGATCCATACAGTGAAATACTACTCAGCAATAAAACAGGAATGACCTATTGATTTGGCAACAACATGAATGAATTTCAAAATAATTATGCTGAGTGAAAGCAGCCAGACACAAACACCAAAAAGGACACACTGCATGACTCCACTTTTATAAATTCTAGAAAGTGAAGACTAATCTATAGTAACACAAGACAGAAATTAGATTAGCAGTTACCTGGAAATGAGGTATGTGGGGGAGGAGGAATTACAAAAGCGAACCAGGAATCTTTTGGGACTGATACCTGTGGCTATATTGATGATCCTGATCATGGTGATGGTTTCACCAGTGTACCCAGATGTCAAAACTCATCAAGTTGCACACTTTAAATATGTGCAGTTTATTGTACTCCAAATATTTTCCAATAAAGCTGTAATACAAGAAAACTTCTGTGATTAATATGATGAATTGAATGGGGATGGGGAATGGAATCAGAGATCAGCTCAGAGAGTAGTCTAAGAATGTAGACAGTAAATTTTCTAGGTTAGAACTAAAGTACTGATAATGGAAATTTTAATTCATTAAGAAAAAATCCACATGAAAAAGTAAAAATTATGAGTTGTATATATATTTTTAAACACCAGTTTTGTGCTTCACCATATTTATGGTCATTTATTAGTTTAATAAAATACTTTCATCCAAGATGTTGCTTGAAAGATGCTCACTGAGAGCTTGTTTAATGTAAAGGTAAGGCAAATGTATAATTCATATATTAGCCAGTTTATTCCTGAGATATACACAGTTTATTTCCAAGGGGGAGTTAAGGGTCAATTTTGGGTATAAAATGTAGGTATAGAATCTTTGAAGGTAATTTACAATTTATTCTCTTAATATTCAAAATTACCCTCCCATTTTAAATAATATGAGATTATCCCATTTTGGATGGCAGAGTTTGCCCTGTCTTGCCCAAAATATCTCAAATTCCAAATTAGTGTATATATATATGTGTGTGTGTGTGTCATGCATAAGTTTTTCAGTATAGTAAGTACAAGATTAAAGAATCTACTACAAGAGTATTTTCTAGAGTTTAATATCCTACAGTTTTACGTACTAAAATAATCTAGGCCATATTCATTGACATGCTATTCTGGGACAAATCCAGTGTTCCTCCAAAAAGATTCAAAGCTGTTTCTTGAAACCATTCCTATGGAGCTCTTTTTTGCAGAAATATGCTCAACCAGGTAGGAATAAAGATTTCTCAGTAGAATACGCCTCTTTACCAGATTATCTGGTCAACAAAATATATGTCTACACCAGTAGGTAACTTGGAAAACCATACAACAAGATCAACCCAGAAGGATGAACCTTTATTGTTTAATAGACAGCTCCTGTTTAAAGCCTATAATATTTAAGGAAAAGTCTAAAGGGCTATCCATCCACTTTTCTAGAGCTACTGTTCGACTCTACACATGGGAGTCTCTAAGTTTGCTCCCCACAAGAAAAATCTCCCATGAATTACACTCTAATATTATGCTTTCAGTTTTTGTCTGGTTAATACAAGAAACTACCATGTAAAAGAAATCTCTGAATTTGTTCTAACACTGCATAAAAAGCTTTATGCTATTTACAATATTTTTAAAGTATTAATTCCATTGTCCCTGTAAAAAATAGGACACATGTCTTTTAAATTTTACTATGAGAAAAAAAGCTTATCTCTGTAACAATTATGTACTATATGGTACCTGCTCTGCCCAGCCCAGAAGGATATCCCTGGTCTCTTGTGGCTCCAAAGACCTCCTGTTCCCACCTTGCCAGACCCAGCTGGCTGGGCCCTTGCACACGCCTATGCTCCTTCACTACTCAAAATGCCACCATTTCTATCTAAAGCCTCTTGATCCTTTGCCTCATTTTCTTCTTCCGCTACAGCTCTACCTTAGCTATCCCAGAGAGGAGGCTGTACCACCAAATGAGGGAAAATAACTAAAATCTATATTTTAAAAAGTTCTTAAAGACCATGTAAAAGCAAACTATTTTTTTTTTTAATCTTTATTTTATTGAGATATATTCACATACCACGCAGTCATACAAAACAAATCGTACTTTCGATTGTTTACAGTACCATTACATAGTGGTACATTCATCACCCAAATCAATCCCTGACACCTTCATTAGCACACACACAAAAATAACAAGAATAATAATTAGAGTGAAAAAGAGCAATTGAAGTAAAAAAGAACACTGGGTACCTTTGTCTGTTTGTTTCCTTCCCCTATTTTTCTACTCATCCATCCATAAACTAGACAAAGGGGAGTGTGGTCCTTATGGCTTTCCCAATCCCATTGTCACCCCTCATAAGCTACATTTTTATACAACTGTCTTCGAGATTCATGGGTTCTGGGTTGTAGTTTGATAGTTTCAGGTATCCACCACCAGCTACCCCAATTCTTTAGAACCTAAAAAGGGTTGTCTGAAGTGTGCATAAGAGTGCCCACCAGAGTGACCTCTCAGCTCCTTTTGGATTCTCTCTGCCACTGAAGCTTATTTCATTTCCTTTCACATCCCCCTTTTGGTCAAGAAGATGTTCTCCGTCCCACGATGCCAGGTCTACATTCCTCCCCGGGAGTCATATTCCACGTTGTCAGGGAGATTCACTCCCCTGGGTGTCTGATCCCACGTAGGGGGGAGGGCAGTGATTTCACCTTTCAAGTTGGCTTAGCTAGAGAGACAGGGCCACATCTGAGCAACAAAGAGGCATTCGGGAGGAGGCTCTTAGGCACAACCATAGGGAGGCCTAGCCTCTCCTTTGCAGCAACCGTATTGCCAAGGGTAAAACCTGTGGTAGAGGGCTCAACCCATCAAACCACCGGTCCCCTATGTCTGTGGTCATGTTAGCAACCATGGAGGTGGGGTAGGCGAATACTCCTGCATTCTCCACAGGCTCCTCAAGGGGGCACTACATCTTTTTTTTTCCTTGTTTTTCTTTTTTTTTTTTTTTTTTTTTAACTTTCCCTTCTTTTTTAAATCAACTGTATGAAAAAAAAGTTAAAAAGAAAACAAACATACAATAAAAGAACATTTCAAAGAGACCATAACAAGGGAGTAAGAAAAAGACAACTAACCTAAGATAACTGCTTAACTTCCAACCTGTTCCTACTTTACCCCAAGAAAGTTACCTAATATAGCAACATTTCTGTGAACTTGCTCCTACTATATCCATCAGAAATTAACAGACCGTAGTCATTCCTGGGCATCCCCAGAACGTTAAATAGCTTATCTGTTCTTCTTGGATTATTGTTCCCCCTTCCTTAATTGCTCTCTATTGCTAGTTCCCCTACATTCTACATTATAAGCTATTTGTTTTACATTTTTGAAAGTTCACATTAGTGGTAGCATATAATATTTCTCTTTTTGTGCCTGCCTGATTTCGCTCAGCATTATGTCTTCAAGGTTCATCCATGTTGTCATATGTTTCACGAGATCGTTCCTTCTTACTGCCGCGTAGTATTCCATCGTGTGTATATACCACATTTTATTTATCCACTCATCTGTTGAAGGACATTTGGGTTGTTTTCATCTTTTGGCAATTGTGAATAATGCTGCTATGAACATTGTCGTGCAGATATCTGTTCATGTCACTGTTTTCCGATCTTCCGGGTATATACCGAGAAGTGCAATCGCTGGATGGAATGGTAACTCTATATCTAGTTTTCTAAGGAACTGCCAGACTGACTTCCAGAGTGGCTGAACCATTATACAGTCCCACCAACAGTGAATAAGAGTTCCAATTTCTCCACATCCCCTCCAGCATTTGTAGTTTCCTGTTTGTTTAATGGCAGCCATTCTAACCGGTGTTAGATGGTATCTCATTGTGGTCTTAATTTGCATCTCTCTAATAGCTAGTGAAGCTGAACATTTTTTCATGTGTTTCTTGGCCATTTGTATTTCCTCTTCAGAGAACTGTCTTTTCATATCTTTTGCCCATTTTACAATTGGGCCGACTGTACTATTGTCATTGAGTTGTAGGATTTCTTTATATATGCAAGATATCAGTCTTTTGTCAGATACATGGTTTCCAAAAATTTTTTCCCATTGAGTTGGCTGCCTCTTTACCTTTTTGAGAAATTCCTTTGAGGTGCAGAAACTTCTAAGCTTGAGGAGTTCCCATTTATCTATTTTCTCTTTTGTTGCTTGTGCTTTGGGTGTAAAGTCTAGGAAGTGGCCGCCTAATACAAGGTCTTGAAGATGTTTTCCTACATTATCTTCTAGGAGTTTTATGGTACTTTCTTTTATATTGAGATCTTTGGTCCATTTTGAGTTAATTTTGTTGTAGGGGGTGAGATAGGGGTCCTCTTTCATTCTTTTGGATATGGATATCCAACTCTCCCAGCCCCATTTGTTGAAAAGACCATTAAGACTCAGTTCAGTGACTTTGGGGGCCTTATCGAAGATCAGTCAGCCATAGATCTGAGGGTCTCTCTCCGAATTCTCAATTCGATTCCATTGATCTATATGTCTATCTTTGTGCCAGTACCATGCTGTTTTGGCAACTGTGGCTTTATAATAAGCTTCAAAGTCAGGGAGTGTAAGTCCTCCCACTTCGTTTTTCTTTTTTAGAGTGTCTTTAGCAATTTGAGGCATCTTCCCTTTCCAAATAAATTTGATAACTAGCTTTTCCAAGTCTGCAAAGTAGGTTGTTGGCATTTTGATTGGGATTGCATTGAATCTGTAGATGAGTTTGGGTAGAATTGACATCTTAATGACATTTAGTCTTCCTACCCATGAACATGGAATATTTTTCCATCTTTTAAGGTCCCCTTCTATTTCTTTTAGTAGAGTTATGTAGTTTTCTTTGTATAGGTCTTTTACATCTTTGGTTAAGTTTATTCCTAGGTACTTGATTTTTTTAGTTGCTATTGAAAATGGTATCTTTTTCTTGAGTGTCTCTTCAGTTTCTTCATTTCTAGCATATAGAAACATTACTGACTTATGTGCATTAACCTTGTATCCCGCTACTTTGCTAAATTTGTTTATTAGCTCTAGTAGCTGTATCGTCGATTTCTCAGGGTTTTCTAGATATAAGATCATATCATCTGCAAACAATGACAGTTTTACTTCTTCTTTTCCAATTTGGATGCCTTTTATTTCTTTGTCTTGCCGGATTGCCCTGGCTAGCACTTCCAGCACAATGTTGAATAACAGTGGTGACAGCGGGCATCCTTGTCTTGTTCCTGATCTTAGAGGGAAGGCTTTCAGTCTCTCACCATTGAGTACTATGCTGGCTGTGGGTTTTTCATATATGCTCTTTATCATGTTGAGGAAGTTTCCTTCAATTCCTACCTTTTGAAGTGTTTTTATCAAAAAGGGATGTTGGATTTTGTCAAATGCTTTTTCAGCATCTATTGAGATGATCAATTGATTTTTCCCTTTTGACTTGTTAATGTGTTGTAATACATTGATTGATTTTCTTATGTTGAACCATCCTTGCATGCCTGGAATGAACCCCACTTGGTCATGGTGTATGATTTTTCAATGTGTCTTTGGATTCGATTTGCAAGTATTTTGTTGAGGATTTTTGCATCTATATTCATTAGGGAGATTGGCCGGTAGTTTTCCTTTTTTGTAGCGTCTTTGCCTGGTTTTGGTATTAGATTGATGTTAGCTTCATAAAATGAGTTAGGTAGTGTTCCATTTTCTTCAATGTTTTGAAAGAGTTTGAGTAAGATTGGTGTCAGTTCTTTCTGGAAAGTTTGGTAGAATTCCCCTGTGAAGCCATCTGGCCCTGGGCATTTATTTGTGGGAAGATTTTTGATGACTGATTGGATCTCTTTGCTTGTGATGGGCTGGTTGAGGTCTTCTATTTCTTCTCTGGTCAGTCTAGGTTGTTCATATGTTTCCAGGAAATTGTCCATTTCCTCTACATTATCCAGTTTGTTGCCATACAGTTGTTCATAGTATCCTCTTATAATTTTTTTAATTTCTTCAGGATCTGCAGTTATGTCAACTTTTTCATTCATTATTTTGTTTATATGGGTCTTCTCTCTTTTTGATTTTGTCAGTCTAGCTAGGGGCTTGTCAATCTTGTTGATCTTCTCAAAGAACCAACTTTTGGTGATATTTATCCTCTCTATTGTTTTTTTGTTCTCTATGTCATTTATTTCTGCTTTAATCCTTGTTATTTCTTTTCTTGTACTTGGTTTAGGATTGGTTTGCTGTTCATTTTCTAGCTTCTTCAGTTGATCCATTAGTTCTTTGATTTTGGCTCTTTCTTCCTTTTTAATATATGCATTTAATGCTATAAATTTCCCCCTTAGCACTGCTTTTGCTGCATCCCATAGGTTTTGGTATGTTGTGTTCTCATTTTCATTCATCTCTATATATTTAGCAATTTCTCTTGCTATTTCTTCTTTAACCCACTGATTGTTTAGGAGTGTGTTGTTTAACCTCCAGGTATTTGTGAATCTTCTAAGTCTCTGATGGTTATTGACTTCTAATTGTATTCCATTGTGGTCAGAGAATGTGCTTTGAATAATTTCAATCTTTTTAAATTTATTGAGGCTTGTTTTATGTCCCAGCATATGATCTATTCTGGAGAAAGTTCCATGAGCACTAGAAAAGTATGTGTATCCTGGTGATTTGGGATGTAATGTCCTGTATATGTCTGTTAAATCTAATTCATTTATCAGATTGTTTAGGTTTTCAATTTCCTTATTGGTCTTCTGTCTGGTTGATCTATCTATAGGAGAGAGTGATGTGTTGAAGTCTCCCACAATTATTGTGGAAACATCAATTGCTTCCTTTAGTTTTGCCAGTGTTTCTCTCATGTATTTTGTGGCACCTTGATTGGGTGCATAGACATTTACGATTGTTATTTCTTCTTGCTGAATTGCCCCTTTTATTAGTATGTAGTGGCCTTCTTTGTCTCTCAAAACATCCCTGCATTTGAAGTCTATTTTATCTGAGATTAATGTTGCTACACCTGCTTTCTTTTGGCTGTAGCTTGCATGAAATATTTTTTTCCATCCTTTTACTTTCAGTTTCTTTGTGTCCCTGTGTCTAAGATGAGTCTCTTGTATGCAACATATTGATGGTTCATTTTTTTTTGATCCATTCTGCGAATCTATATCTTTTAATTGGGGAGTTTAATCCATTTACATTCAACGTTATAACCGTGAAGGCATTTCTTGAATCAGCCATCTTATCCTTTGGTTTATGTTTGTCATATTTTTCCCCTCTCTCTATTAATATCCTTTATTGTACCCATACCGAATCTCTTTAGTACTGAACCTTTCTCCAAGTCTCTCTGTCCTTTCTTTGTTTCTCTGTCTGTAGGGCTCCCTTGAGTATCTCCAGTAGGGCAGGTCTCTTGTTAGCAAATTCTCTCAGCATTTGTTTGCCTGTGAAAAATTCAAGCTCTCCCTCAAATTTGAAGGAGAGCTTTGCTGGATAAAGTATTCTTGGCTGGAAAATTTTCTCACTCAGAATTTTAAATATATCGTGCCACTGCCTTCTCGCCTCCATGGTGGCTGCTGAATAGTCACGACTTAGTCTTATGCTGTTTCCTTTGTATGTGGTGAATTGCTTTTCTCTTGCTGCTTTCAGAACTTGCTCCTTCTCTTCTGTGTTTGACAGTGTGATCAGTATATGTCTCAGAGTGGGTTTATTTGGATTTATTCTATTTGGGGTTCGCTGAGCATTTATGATTTGTGTATTTATGTTTAGAAGATTTGGGAAGTTTTCCCCAACAATTTCTTTGAATACTCTTCCTAGACCTTTACCCTTTTCTTCCCCTTCTGGGACACCAATGAGTCTTACATTTGGATGTTTCATATTGTCTATCATATCCCTGAGGTCCATTTCGATTTTTTCAATTTTTCTCCCCATTCTTTCTTTTATGCTTTCATTTTCCATTCTGTCATCTTCCAGGTCACTGATTCGTTGTTCAACTTCCTCTAGTCTTGTACTATGAGTGTCCAGAATCTTTTTAATTTGGTCAACAGTTTCCTTAATTTCCATAAGATCATCCATTTGTTTATTTAGTCTTGCAATGTCTTCTTTATGCTCTTCTAGGGTCTTCTTGATTTCCTTTGTCTCCCGTACTTTGGTCTCATTGTTCATCTTTAGTTCTTTGAGTAGCTGCTCTAGGTGCTGTGTCTCTTCTGGTCTTTTGATTTGGGTGCTTGGGCTTGGGTTATCCATATCGTCTGGTTTTTTCATATGCTTTATAATTTTCTGTTTTCGGCCTCTTGGCATTTGCTGAACTTGATAGGGTTCTTTTAGGATTTGTAGACCAATTGAAGTCCTTATCTCTAATTTATCAGATCTACAGCTTCGTGGAGTACACTTTCTCTAACTAACCAGCAGGTGGCGTCCACGAGCCACCTGTTCTCCACAAGCCAGTTCTCCCCTGCTTAGCCTTTTTGGTGAGTGGGGGAGTGAGTCTTGTGGGGTCCAATTGGTGTACCAAGCTTGCGTGTGTAGTTAGTGTTGCCTGCCCTGTATATGGGGCATGTTTCTGGGCAGTCAGGGTGGGGGGGGGTGGCTCTAACAATCAGATCTCCCTGGTGATCCTAGAGTTTTAAAGCTGCTGCAATAGTCTAATCCTTCAGTTCAGTCCTGCCACAATTTGTCTCTGCCACTGACCCACAAGTCCTTGGTATTGGCGTTTGGCTCCTGAGACTTGCAAGTGGGCCCCTCTTCCAGGCCGTGCACCCCGGGTCCTCTGTTGAGGGATGACTGTGCTATGTCACAGGTGAGTGCCATTCCCCCAGGGCAGTTCTGGGCTGCTGGGCTGTGTAGGGAGGCTCCCAGTCTGCTGAAATGATGGCTGAACGGGGCTTTGTTAATTCACACTGCTCTACCTTCCCAACTCTGGGACAATCAGCTGAGGTTGCAGGGAAGGCTAATGTCCACACCCAGTTTTGTGGTGTGTGCCTGTTATTTGAAGCACTTCCGTCACACTGGGTTGTCTGGGGCAGTTCTGGGCTATGGGGCTGGCGATGGGCAGGAGTGTTTCCTGTCCATCAGGATGATGGCTGTGAGTGGACACCCCCCTTTTCTTGGGAAGTTGTGGTGTTTAGTGAATTTTCTCAGCCACTGGATTATTGCGTTTTGTCTCAGAGCTCTCCTAGTTCTGCTCTTGACTTGACCTGCCCAAATTGCAAGTCTTTGAAGCTTTCTGTATTGGGCTTCTTAGAGTAATTGTTTTAGAAAAAGAAAAAAGGATTAAAAAAAAAAAAAAAAAAAAAAAAAAAAAAAGGGCCCTCCTCAGAGATCTAATGGGTTATTGAAATGCTAAGAGACAAAGCAACCAGGGCCATTAAGGAAAGGTCCACAGGGCAGAGAGATCAGCTTTTCTTCAGGATTTGCATATGCGCCTCAGGGCCCTTCCCCTTTCTATGTTCACCAGAACTCCAAAAATCCTCCGCTTTTATTTTGGAGTTTTTCGTGTTGTTTTTTTTCTCTATGCCTGTCTCCTCTCTGCTGGGCTGGCTGCTCTCAGATTCTCTGGTGTCTGGTCTCAGTCTATCTATGGTTGGAGTTTGGATCAGTAGAATGAGTTTCCGATAAGGGCTGCCACTGCAGTTCTCCCTTCTCCTTCCCGGAGCTGACAGCCCCTCCTCCCATGGGACTGAGCCTGGCAGGGAGGGGCGCGGGTCCCCTGGCCGCAAAAACTTACAGATTTCGCTGATCTCAGCAGTTCCACATTTTCATGAGTGTTGTATGAAGTATGCCCAAAGTCAGATTGCTCTGTGGTGTCCAGTCCACGCAGTTCCTGGCTTTCTACCTACTTTCCTGGAGGAGTAACTAAAACATACAGCTCACCAGTCTGCCATCTTGCCCCGCCCAGCGAACTATTTCTTGTTGAATAATTTTGCGGTGTACTCATATAGTCATGATTTAAGAAAGTCAATATTCAGCAAAAATCCCCGAACAAATATTGTGCACTGTAGTACTGCTTACCAGGAACAGGGGAACCTATTATATAAAAATTTGAATTCTTTTGATAGACTTTCCTCAAAAGTTGCCTCCTTCAGAAAATTGCAACAGAAAACTGAAGAAGGAAAGGAAAAAAGTAAAATTTGGTCCCATATTTAAACAATATTGACTTTGGTTTGGTCAGTGGAGGTAAATTAGTGGGTGAATCTGCTACTGTATACATTTTTTAACGGAAAATCTGCTGCTCTTTCTTATTCCAACTGAATAAGTATTGAATGACTTCTTCACACATCCATTTGCATAGACGTCAAAGCACTAGCCTGCCCAGAAAGCCCAAATGTCTCTGTCTAGTCCTGCTTGAGCCATAATCATAACATCCACCCTTCAGAAGCATAATGAGATTGGGAAACCCTTCAGCTCCCGTTGAAGGTTAGAGTGTGTCACTGGGAATCTCGTCATGCTTAATGCAGACCCCATAATCAAAGGATTGGTCCTACTAAAAATTAACCACAGTCCTGTCTTGGTTCCTTGTGGCCTCTGATGTCAAGAGCTCCATTCCTTCAAAGCATCCTGACAAAACGAGTAGCACCAACAATTCTAATCTCCAGGGGAGCTGTAGCTCCATGTATGGGAGGGTCGGGGGGGAACTGACTGGGCCTCAGCACCCTAGGGAGGGCCTAAGGCCCTTCTCTGTCCCCCACCACATTTGTTTTGATCTCAAAACATTTTAAGTGTCTACGATATCACCTGTTCAAGCATCTGGACACACACTCATTCATACATATCTGTAGTTTCCATAATTTCACTTTTGAATGAAAAGAACATAGAATAGACCCTGGAATGAGATAAAAGAAAACTGGATTCTTGTCCTGGTTCTTCCACCAATGAAATCATTGAAACTCTCCAAGCCCCAGTATCCACCCCCGCCCCCATATAATAGAAGACTTACATTACATCATCTGTAAAATCCCTTGATAACTAATATTCTAGAATCAATGGATGATGCCACTGCCCATGTAAAGAACAGGCAGAGAAAAGAAAAAAGTGCAGAGAGCAAGCCTGGGCAACTGGCCCCCCTGACTGGTCTGGCCTTCAACTGCCCTGTCTCCACCTCCAGCAGAAGGGACAGCAACAAGACTCATTAACATCCTTCAACTTGCTATTCTAACCAGCCCAGGCTTACTGTAACCCACGATAGTCGTCTGATTTATATCAGTCTCCTCATTTTCTTGCTTCACAATTGAGATTTCTGTTCACTTCTATTTTCACATTAGTGACCAAAGGGCCAAGAAACTGTTTTGGTTAAAGAAATCCTTCATGGCTTTTCTAATACTAAAGACATGTTATTTCTACTTAATTTTTAAATCAGTTTAAAATACCCCATATATTTCAAAGTTCCATTATAAATGTATAAACTATTATTTATGTCATTACAATGGTTCTTAAATTTAGAAGAACCAATATATGAGAGTCCAGAATCAACAAATATTTAACTGCCTTGGCTTAGTGCTGTGGATGATAACAAGAAAATTAGATAGCATTCAAATTAAATTAGAAATAGTTATTCACTTTTTTAAAAATTCCTTCATAATACTATTCACCTCTGGATCCTTTAAATAGGGAGTTTCTACAATATAGCTTTAATCTTTTATTTTCTCACACATTCTTGAGAACCATCTATTTCATAAAGATGTAGTTACCTTGAGAGTGGTTTTTTCCCTACTTAGTGGAGCATCCCTTCCCAGAGAGACAGAGCAGTTTGACTGGTGTCTTGAGAGGTGTCTGCTCCCCAGGGGCCCAGTTTCAGAATGCTTCAGTAACTCTATCTGGGGGACTCCAAGACCTGGATTGAAGTTCTTCCAGAGGGAATTTGCTTCTGCTTCTACTCGTGTTTGGGAGTACCACCACTTTGAAACAAACATTCAGCTTGGGATATGTTTCAGCTTGCCAAAGCTGCTGAAATGCAATATACCAGAAATGTGTCGACTTTTACAATGGGGATTTATTAAGTTGCAAATTTACAGTTCTAAGGCCATGAAAATGTCCAAATTAAGGCATCAAGTGGTAGGTGCCTTCTGTGAGGAAAGGCCAATGACATCTGGGTTTCCTCTGTCACATGGGAAGGCACATGGCAACTGCTAATCCTTCTCCTGGGTTCTGGTTTCAAAAATGGCTATCACTCTCCAAAATGTCTCTGGGCATTTTCTCTTTAAGCATCTCTAAGCGTTGTGATTTTCATTTGTGTTTTATCCTCTCAGAGAGGACTCCAGCAAAGGGATTAAGACACACACCCCCCTTGAATGGTCTGGATCACATCCCCATGGAAACAACCTAATCTAAAGTCCCCACCCAACAAGCCCCCACAAGATTGAATTAAAAGGACATGGCTTTTCTGGAGTTCATAACAGATTCAAACCAGCAGAGGATATTTTTTAACTGTGCAAGCAGAGTGAATTCTGGCACCAAATGCATGTGAGGGCCAATGTTTGGTTACAAATTTAGTGACAGGAAATCCCTCCCTGCCCCATCTGGCACCAAGGTCAAAATAGGCAAGTTTTCCTGTTCTCAACTTTACAGGGTGGGTTTTTAATCTAATTTGCCCTATCACATTGGGTGTAGACCTGTGATGTCCTGGTTTTACTCAGGAGTCTCCCTTCCAAATCCCCATCTTGCCCTGACCCTTGATCTCCCGTCCTCCACAGGATTAAACTGAAGCCGGTTTGATCCTTGTCGTTCAGGATCAGCAGGTATCCTTCGAGCAACCACCAGCTTCAGCATTCACTGACTAGTCTGGATTCAGGCTTTCTCTCTGAGGATTTCTCTTTATTTTTCATCTCAGCCATGTACTCAAATTATATGTATTTTATAATGCAGATTACAAGGGGTGACAGTGTGATTGTGAAGACCTTGTGGATCACACCCCCTTTATCTAGTGTATGGATGAGTAGAAAAATGGGGATAAAAACTAAAGGACAAATGGGGTGGGATGGGGGGGATGATTTGGGTGTCCTTTTTTCACTTTTATTTTTTATTCTTGTTCTGGTTCTTTCTAATGTAAGGAAAATGTTCAGAGATAGATTGTGGTGATGAATGCATAACTATGTTATCATACTGTGGACAGTGGATTGTATACCATGGATAATTGTATGGTGTGTGAATGTATTTCAATAAAACTGAATTTAATAAAAAAAAATTGCAAAAAAAATTATATGTTTTTTAATTCTGTCCAGCAATTTGCAGCATTTTATACTGGAGATGTTCTTCAGGCTATTTAGTCCATTTTATTGTCAGAATTGGAAGTCACTATTCATATTTTTAAAAAATATATATTTATCCACTGATTCCAATAATAAAATCATGAGAAACATACTCTGGACAGGTGCAACTCAGTGCAACTTTGTACACAGACATTTACAACATCAAGACTGAAAAAGAATTGTCCACACCCAATCCCTGAAGATTGAGAGAAAGATCAAATGAGAAGGGGGAGAAGTAACTGAAAAATTTGGATTTAACAAAAGACTGTGACCACTGACTCATTATACAGATATTTCTTTTTAGTGTCTAGTGTTTTAGAATAGCCAAAAGGAAATGCCTGAAGTTGTTGAACTGTAATCCAGTAGTCTTGATCTTTGATAATGATTGATTTTTTATATAGCAAAAAAAAAAAAAAAAGTCAGTTGCCTGTGTTTGTATGGATCTACTTCTGGATGTTTTGTTCTGTTCCACTGATCTATATATCTGTCTCTGACAATATTACACTATCTTAGTTAACCTACCAGTATTGAAAGTCTTAAAATTGGGTAGAGTGCAATACTAGTGGTCAAAAGCAGGAAGTGTAAAGGGTGTGGGATGCTTGTTTTTTCTTTTTTTCTTTTTATTTCTTTCTCTGGAGTAACGCAAATGTTCTAAAAATGATTATGGTGATGAATACACAAATATGTGCTGATACTATGAACACATTGATTGTATACTTTGGATGAATTGTATGGTGTGTGACTATATCTCAACAAAATTTTGTTTAAAAAAAAGAATTGCCCAGTGTCGAGGGATGAATCAGAGCACGTCTATCATAGTCCTTGAGTATATAAAGATTTAGTACTTAATACTACTTATATCCCCGAGATATTTAATTTAAGCTACGGTGATGATCCAAAGGAAAAAACAGATTTTTCACCAAAGATGATACTTAGAATTTATTTTTAACAGAATAATAAATTAATTGGCTCATCTGAAAACACACATGGGGCTTTGACAGTTTTATACACAAAAGGTGGGGAACAAATCCTGCCTTGGCCAGGTCAGCTCTTCTCACCCCAGCTTTCTGAGAGAGCTACCCCTGGGGTCAGGACGCATGGCAGGGGAGGGGCTTCCAGCACAGGGATCTGTAATAAATCTGGGCTGGATGGAGCACCTGGCTACTAAATCTCAACCTTATCATCAACCACAGCCTGAAGCACTGAGAATTCTCAAACTCCCAAGTATTTGTGTGAGAGGGAAAAGCACATGATAGCTAGACCCTAAGGGGTCCAAGATTCATCCTGTGTATCCTCAGTCCTGGGGGCAACAGGAAGAGCTGGGAGGACTGAACAGGTACGTGTGCCCTAAATGGGGCCCAGTCAGGATCCTGAAATCTGGTCAGAGCACCTCCTTTTAGGGCTATGGAGAAATGGAAAAAAGTTGTAGGAGGAAGGAGAGACCTCCTACTAGTCACATAGCCCCATGTTCTTTTCCATTCTTTTTGAAATGAAACCTACTGTCATGGTAATTAGATAAAATAAGCCATATTGTTAAACATATACATTAATTGTTTTAAATATGCATATATTTCTATATATATATATAAAACTATACACATAAAATTATGTCTATGCATACATGTATATTAAAAAATCTATATCAAAGACAATGTTTTTGCTAAATGGCTGATTTCTAAATTGATAAGGATTTGTATTTACATCTCTTATACGTGTTTGGTGAGGTGGCATTTTGGCCCTATGTCCATATAAACAAACCATCACTAAATCTAAAAATACACAAATGGCCTCATTATACAGAACTGGATATTACAACTCATTAAAATAAGATACTACTTGTATACCACTTTGATTTTCCATAAAAGAAATATAATGTTGAAATAAACAATATCAAACAATGACAAGAGAAAAAACAATTTGAAATTTGAAATAAGAGATTGCCAGAAAGATGCATTTTCAAAGAATCTCATGTCTGGTTGTTAAATTGAATGTATTATATTGCAATTTGGAACATATTTCTAACCAAATGACATTCTATTTATATAGATAGTCAAGTTCATGTGCATGCATGTATTTTAATATTTTAGAATAATACTGTCTTCTCTAGTATTACCAGAAATAGAAATACTGAAATTATTCCATGAAACAGATGCCTTCTCTTAGAATAATAATCTTCGTAACAAGGTACTAATTCATGAGATAAACCTTTGATTTATTTTGAACGAGAATAACAATAATGACAATTTACTAAACACCTCACATGGTGCAAGCACTTTATATGCATTTTGAAAATAGTTCTCTATTAGGTGGACACTATCATCCACATTAAGGATGAAGACCCAGAAGTTCAGAGAATGAACTTCTCTAGCATCTCTGGTGGAAGCTGGGATTTGACCCAGTTCAGAAAGCAGATGCTGTCTTTGTCACCACACTGCACGTGATGACATGGCCTCTGCAACAGTGGTCGTCAGTGTTTCATGAAACCCTAACGGTTCCCCTGAGAAAGCTCTAAGAGAAAGATGTCTCAGTTGCTGGTTAGACAGTGCTCTAGCTGCCCTATCCCGGCCTACATCAATCCAAGCATCTTTCAAAAACTGTTGTGCCCCACTGCTCTGCACATCCCATTCTGGTCATGAGCATTCAAGAATCCCATACATGACATGACAGTTAGAGAATGCCCACATCCCACTTCATCTATTTATTCATTGAACAAACATCTGTGGAACTCATGTGTGTGCAAGGCACTGCTAAGCAGAGATTTGAAAATAAATAAGACATAATATCCTTCAGATATTTATATACCTTCAGACCAGCCATTTCAAACCCAAACACCCTTTAAGTCCAGGTAGATAACATGAAGATTCAAGCAAGCCAGATGCAAGCAGTAGGAAGTAGTGAATGCAGGATGGCGAGGCAACCAGAGATTAACAGCTACAGGAAGCTGCTACCATCCCTGGGACTGAGAGCAAAGGGAGGAGATGGTGTTACTGGAGCCCTACAGCCTGGACTTAGGGTGGGAGCTGGAAGGTGCAGGAGACCACAGCTGGGGCTGGAACTAAAGAGGAGACAAAGGCAATGGCTTTTTCTGCCTGGTCCCAACCCCCCAGTCTCCCTCCACTGCCTCCCATTGGCAGACTCTAACTAAAAGACAATGAGAAATGAAGTCTGAGGAATGTAACTTATAAAGGGCAGGCCCTGGGACACACAGCAGAACTGGAGAAACAGGAGAACAGGAAACAGTAAACAGGCTACAATCCCAGGCTCTTGGCTGTGGGAATTCTTGATTCCCAGCCCCCCCACCCCCACCCACCCAAATGCCCCACATCCTGACATCCTGCTTTATACTGTGTTTGCTGTTCTTTTGTTTGTCTGTTTGTTTGTTGTCACAGTATTGTTGCTTATTGACTTCCTGCCTCAATCCCTCTTTGGTTCCACCTGCTTCATTCTTAGGAACTCACAGGACTTCAAATCCCTGATTCCATCTTGTCATCTGGCTTTGGGACATTCCCAGACTGGCTCTCCTTCCCTGTAGGGCTTTTCCCAGATTTCCAATCTCACATCAGTTTCATGTTAGTTCCCAGCAAACTGACAGTGCACATGGTTCAGAAACTGACGTTTTGATGATATTCATGAGTAACTGAAAAAAAAATTAATGCTTCCTGTCCCTCACCGGGGCACAGTAGGAAAAAAAGAAGTGTCTAAATACAAATCTTTGCATTTAATGAATAATTTATTTACTTTTCAAACCAGATTACAATCTGGACTGTGAAAAATCCACTAATTGCCCATTAAGATAAGGCTCACTCGCTTCTTCAAAATTGTTCCAAACTGCTTAGCTCAATTTCCAACTGAACTTTGACATCTGACCTTCCACTGAATAGCACTGATGGCTCTTCCAAGCAAACAATGTCACATCATTTTTTTACATTAATAAAACACTGAACCAGGAAGAAGAATGTGGAAATTATTATTTTACAAAGTCTGTTGAGTCAGAAATCTAAATGCTTATTAGCAAGTATATTCAAGTTTAACACATTGGAATGATATCATTCAACATCTTTTTCTAACAGAAAAATCATCTGCTTAGAATTCTTTTCATTCCTTAAAGAACATCAAAATCAATTCCTTCCTAAATTGCCCCTCTCATGGAATGTTCACTTCCTAACAATGGCACTCCAAGCACAGACCATTTCTTCAAACTCCATGTTATAGCTTTCCAATTTTCAAGTACCCTTGGGTTTAGCTAAATAAAACCTTCTTCACAGGTGCACTGGAACTGTGCCTAGTGGAAAAAGAACTTGAACAAGAACCATCAAAAAAGACTGCGTGTATCATCAACAAAATTCTAGGAGGGTTACTCATTGACAATTGAGAAAAACTGAAATTGAGACAGTTACCTATACATTTAAGAAATTAGTATCAAGTGATTTCTTGCCTCTATGGAGCTTGGCTGATGTGTTTGGAAGCTCATTTTGGAGAGATAATTGTTCAATGGCATTTTGATTATTTAATAAAAATCATGATTATGATGCTTGGAACTCCTATGATATAGCTATAGATTAGTTGTAAGCTGCTTTGGCATCACACGTTTTAGGATATAATGACAATCAGTTATTATAGGAAAAATGCTTTGTTTAGTTCTAATAAAGGCAAACCCACTGGGTTTATTGAGTTTCTCCCCCTCAAGCATTCTTCTATTCCTGCAGCCCCTCTCAGGAATGTAGGTTTTCCCAGAGTGAGAGTCTCAACGTATCTCATTGTGCATCCTGCCCATGGACCTGTGGGGAAGCCACCCACCCTACTCTTTGGATCATCCAAGGCATGTTCTCAAGAGCATTCCACAGAACACTGGTGCCTCAGGATGTCAACAGGTATTTTACATACACTCACACACACACACACACACACACACACACACACACACACACACACAGGACTGTCGTCAAATAATTTTCAGAAATGCTAGATTGAATAAAGCTAAACAAGATTGTTTTGTCTTGCAATACTTCTTAGAGACTTTAATATGCTAACGTTTCTTGTGAATCTCCACAGATAGAATAAAATAGAATAGAATCTCCACAGATAGAATAGAATAAACTATATGAACACAGATCTTTTTGTCACGAAGCATCTTTTAGGGCTAATGTCCTATAGAAACGTACTTCCAAAAAGATGATCTAACACCTTCTTCAGGAAGATCCTGCTCCATAATAGAGCTTAAAGAAACTCACATCAAAATAATGGAAGACAACCCAGAGACACACCAAGGAAAGGGTAGCCCAGAAAGGATGATCAGGGCTGGAAGAAACTGAACATTTTAGGAATAATGATAAAGGGTGACCAGTTAGTCCCTCCTACATGCTCAGTATCTTGTGTATGTTATCCTTGTCAATATTTTCGATAGCACCTTGGTGTAAATATTATCTCCATTATAAGATAAGAAAACTAGGGTTCAGAAAGATGAAGTGGATTTTCCAAGATCATACAAGATAGCAAGTGGCAGACCTGAAAATCAAAATTACATGTGTCTACCAGGGTAGTGAATCTCCCTGGCAATGTGGAATATGACTCCCAGGAAGGAATCTAGACCCAGTGTCATGGAATGGGGAACATCTTCTTGACCAAAAGGGGGATGTGAAAGGAAATGAAATAAGCTTCAGTGGCAGAGAGATTCCAAAACGAGCCAAGAGGTCACTCTGGTGGGCACTCTTACGCACAATATAGATAACCCTTTTTAGGTTCTAATGAATTGGAATAGCTAGCAGTAAATACCTGAAACTATCAAACTACAACCCAGAACCCATGAATCTTGAAGATGATTGTATAAAAATGTAGCTTATAAGGGGTGACAATGTGATTGAGAAAGCAATGTGGATCATACTCCCCTTTGTCTAGTTTATGGATGGATGAGTAGAAAAATGGGGGGAAGAAAAAAAAAAAAAGGCACCCAGTGTTCTTTTTTACTTTAATTGTTCTTTTTCACTTTAACTTTTATTCTTATTATTTTTGTGTGTGTGGTAATGAAAATGTCAAAAATTAATTTTGGTGATATATAATGGTACTGTAAATAATTGAATATATGCTTTGTTTTGTATGACTGCATGGTATGTGACTATATCTCAATAAAAATGAAAAAAAAATTACATGTGTCTTGACTCCAATAGGCCTTCTCCTCTATATTATACTGCCTCCCAGAAAGAAAAAAAATAGGAGGAATAAAGTAGCAAGTAGTAAGGAAGTATAAGGAAAAACCACCTCCAAGTGCAAGGAAGTACAAGGAAAAACTACTTCCGTAGCTACCCTACGGAAAAGTTGATTTCTCAAAAGCACATGTAAATTGCTTATGGCTTGCTGACCGTTTCCAAACCTCCCTTCATGAGTCAGCCTCCACATGGCTGCAGGAACGTATGCTGCAGTCATGGAGATCTCTTCATCACCATAGGCTAAGAAATACTCAGTCAACCCCAAGAGCTTGACAACCACAGGGGATGCAGCTGTGTGGAATATTCCAGTGGTGTGCTGGAGTTGGCCCTAACTGGCTCACAAGAGCCAATGTGTGTAGCTTTTCCCAATGCCATGTTCAGTTACGGAAGGTTGGTAGCTTGAAATTTGCCTTGGTGAGAGCATTTACACCGTGGAAATCAGCAAACACTACACAGTGAAGATTTTTGTTTCACACAGTGTTTTTTTTTTTTCCACCAGCAAGCAGGTTTGCCAGCATACCACTGACTGAGTCTTAACCAAAAGGTAGAAGTAAAAGAGAACAAAAAGTGGCAAGACTTCCAGCTAAACAAAATATCAAAGTAGTTGCCCACCATGTCAAATTCAAATTATATTTATTATATAGTTTTGAAAATTATGTAATAGTTTTCTGAATATGTTTGTGCTAGTGAAAGAGGCCAGTATAAGCTGAGATTAGATCATACTCTACTGTCTTCTAATAAGCATGTTTTATTAGAACAAACAATACAAAAGGTAGGAAAAAACAGAGCACTGCCTAAATAACTAGCAGTCCCTGGCCCCAACCCATTCTGGCATGACACTGCCTGGCCCTGTAGGGTCAGGGTTACTTGTCCCACTCCCCAGCAAAAATAAATGTGACTAGATCACCCTTCCCTGTCCTACGTACATGAATGGACCCCAGGCTGTGATCCTGGAAACTCAAAAGCTCCCAGAAGCAGCAAGGAGGATGTAGGGATGCACAGACTATTTCCAATATTCAAATTTTTTAACATAAACAATGTATTAATTCTTGATAAGACCACATAGGCTAAGTAAACCTTGAATTCTTTATATTTGTTTGTTGTTGTTTTGCTTTTCCTAATATCAGCTTAGTCAGGTCATTTTGGTGAACTGGAAGTGGATTTTGAGAATTGTTTTTTTAATGATAGATACACTCTCCTAAACTGGAGTGAAAAAGTGAGGAGCCATTGAACACATTTGATCATACTTAAAAGATAAAACGTCTTCTTTCAGTACATTCGATTCAGTCAGAGGAACAGACCCTCACCAGACACTGAAAGGGCTCGTCTCCCATCCCCTTTTCCTCGTGATAAGCCTCTGGATAAGAGACTTGAAAGGAGGTTTTAAATGCTGGAGTTCTGAGCACCTGTCATAACCTTGGTGATTGTGCATGGCCGTCGTCTTTTTATAGGAAACTTTTCACAGAGTAAGAAGGAAATGCTTCCATTTTTCAAAAACTGCTGTACTAATAAACTCACATATCACCTCTCTCCCTCTCCTACCGTCCCCAGTCTCTTCAGTGAACTACTTGAACCATCTATAATCTTCCATGAGGGCTGGACAAGGAAAGCTGTAAACTATATTTAAGAGACATTGCCCGAAAGAAATACCAGCGTGAACCTCTCCTCAGCGCTAGTACACATAAACCATCAGCAGATGGAGCCCTTTGCTAATTCGACAATCGTTGCAGGCCTGGCTTGGATGGTGTGTCATAGCGTGCATGCCTGTTTTTCTGTGGCTCACACTGAATTCCTGTCTTCACTGGGATGGGTACATTATTGTATTCTGAACGGAAGCATCCAGGAACTATGCTTCTACAACTGAATCGCAGGAAAATTAAGATGAGTTTTCTTAGTATTAGAGACAAAATTTGGTTTATTGTCCTCAAGTATGTGACTTGGGTGCTTTTATCCATCATTCCATAAATATTAGGACCTATATGTCTTACAAGAAATGTCACATCTGTTTTTTCTCTACAGCTCAACCTGATCTCAATTCTGTGCCCCATCTCATCAGGCTGGGGGATATTCTACTTCAGTTAAAAAAAATAGGGTTTCCCCAAGCCCCCAAAATAAGACTTTAAATCTATAAATCTTTTTTCAAGTGCTTTTTAAATATCATCCTATTTGTAATGAATGACCATCTGCGTGGATAAAATGATATACAGTGTGTCTCAGAAATTCTGAGCAGCAAAATTCTAGGTACAAAATAAGCAATCACTTAAAAGTTTAGTGTGAGAGGTAAAAATTCTCTGTACTTTGAAACATTGGAAAGTACTATTCTTCAGTTACAAAACATGTTGGGCAAATACTAACTTCTCCTGGTCATTTACTTTGTTAAATATTTTCTTCCATCTTAATCTGTGAAAGAAGGGAGCCTACTCTGTCCTCTGTGTTCCTGCAAAAGAAAATTTTATTCTGCTCATTCCTACAGGTTTTTATAGCATACAAGGTAGTCTCCTACGTGACTGTTTTTAGGTATTTCAGGGAGGGTACATTTTCTCTAAAGCCATAAGGTGTGTTTACATGTCTTTAATCTCAAGGGACAATTTCTTTGGGGCTAGACGGGAAACAGCAGGAGCAGGAGACAGGAGCACGGAAGGAGCCCAGCAAGGAGCCCTTACCTAAATTGCTGCCTGCCTTCAGGCACGCAAAGCTTTGGCCTTCTCCCAGCGTGGCGCCCGCCTTCAGGCATCCGGAGCTTGGGAGCAGCCTCCCTGTATAAGTTATCCAGCCAGGGAACTTTCCGTGTCTCCACATTAATCTATGACATGGTTAACTATAACTGTGAAATTTGAGAGAATAACAGCACCATGGGAGAATTTTCTTCACTTGTCTGTGGCTCTGAAATAAAACATGGTTTCATGGTTTCCAGGTTGTATGTGCCATCATTTTAATAGCGTTAAGTTTGCAGTTTCCTACCTTAAAGCTAGTTACCCACACACACACATTAATACTCCCTTCCCCTACCCCATCCAAGTCCACTACTCTGCAAAACTCCAACCAATTGGATACTTTAGCCATAAGTAATATAAACTGCCAAATAAGTGCTAAATTTGGACTTCATGTGGTCTGTTAGTTCCCAAACATTTGTCTATTGATAGATCCCAGTCTACCTTTATAAAAATAACCAGATTTTTAAAAATACAGATTCCCAGGATACAAGCTGGAATTTGTGATTCAGTAGGTCTGAGATGAAGCCTGAGGGAAACCGAAGATTTTTTAAGCTTGCAAGATAATTTTGATGGGCAGTCAGCCTTGGAAACTCCTACTATATAAAATGAGGCACTGTCCAAGATTTTTAATCAAGATCATATCATGATCAGATTAAATTTTCTTTTTTAAAACTCTTTATAGGTTTTCCATTACAAATGAAATATTCACTAGTAAAGATTTTAAACAAAAGAAAGCATATAAAGTGGTGCTGAATTTGTTCTAATTCCTTTGTGGCAATCTCTCAAATTATCTTACAGTTGTTCTCCCTTAATCTAGTTATAGAATAAATTGCATTGATATATTTCCTAAATTGAACTACACTTCCTGAAATAAGCCTTAATCATAACAGTTTTGTAATGCAGTGCTATTTCCAACTTTCTAATGATTTATTCTGAATTCTTACATCTTTATTCACGAGTGATATTGATTATGCAGCTATGCTATGCCTTGCTAGTGGCATCAGGGTTATAAGACCCTTAGAGAACGTATTTAGAATCTTTCCATATTTTTCTCTTGTCTGATACAGTTAACATAGCATAGGAATTTTCTGTTTCTTGAAAGACTGGTGGACTTCACCATCCCTATAAAATAAATGATTAAATTTGAGACTGGAGTTTTTCAAAAGGGAAGAGAGTTCTCTGGCTACTTTTTAAATTTTTTGCATAGTTATTGTTCTAGTTTCCTTCTTCTTCTTCAATCAACTTTGATCAATTATATTTTCTAAGAAAATCATTCTCTTCATTTAGATTTTCTATTTGTTTTCACCAAAATTCTACATGGTGGTTTTTTAAATCTCTTCTTTGTCTATCATTACATTTTTCTTATTCCCAGCATGTTATTGGTGGGCTGGGAGAACCTGCCTGAGCTTTGGGGATAATCTGACATGGTGCCCGGCTCTTGCCTGAAGAGCAGCTTTGAAAGCAGAGGGAGCAGAGAGGCTGTAGCCAGACAAGCTGGGCTACCACTGGCAGCCACCAACAATCAGGGAGAAGGGGAGGCAGGAGGGGGGGATGCTTAAGTTTCCCCATCTAATAAGTGGATCTGCAGGAGGCAGTCAGGCTGAAATCATCCTGGAAAGGATCCTATTGAAGAAGGCTAGTTGAACTGATGGGATAAAGGAATGAGTGTTCATTTGGATGATGCATCACCCACATCAGGGAATGGGGCTGCAGGAGGTTCCAGTGCACCATAAGGAAAAGAGCATCTGCCAAGCAAAAAAGCATCTGCCACAGCCAAAGGACACCAAAGCTGGATTCCACTTGCACTTACCAATTAAGACCTCCCTCGCCCCACCTACTCCCTCCAACTCTGGAGAAGGTAGAGGCTGCATGAATGGAAGAGTATGGTGGAGGAAATATACTTTCCTTCCTCATACTTTCCTCCCAAACCTGCCGGGTTTCTGAGCTGTGAAATGGGAGAAGCTTCCATATCAGGATGGACCAGACTTTTTAATATCTGGAAAGCTGTAAGGTCTGCCAAATGTGGCACTCAGAAAAAAGGCGGAGACGTGAAAAACAGAGAGAAGGAAGAAGAAAGAGGAGGGTTCTCTTTGTACTCCAGCGAATCTAACTTGTTCAATAAACCAGTTATATAAGTATTGGAAGCTGAGATTAGTAATTGAGAAACATGAAATATTTTATATTTTTTCCTTCAGAGGAAGTCATTGGTGCAAATCAAACGCAGCAAATTGGCTTAAACACTTACTGCTAAATAAAAACAATCCTATACAGACTCCTGTATGCATATGGGAATTAAGTAGTTGACAAAGACTGCATTTCAAAAATGAGGAAAGTGTTAATTTTGTTAAAGATCATCCATCCTGAATCTAATCATGGGGAGACAACATACAAATTCAAAGTGAGGGACATGAAAGTCAAAGAAAATCTGAGAAACTCATCCAGATTAAATGAGACTAAAGAGATATGACGGTGAAATGAAACATGTGATCCTGATATGGGCCTTGGACCAGAAATTTTTTTACTTATTTTTATCATAAAGAGACTGAGTGAGATAATTGGCAAAATTTCAATAAGAGCTGTAGAGCAGATAATAGCACTGTATCAATGTTAATACCCTGATTTTGTTAATTTAATCGCGATTACATAAGAAAATGTCCTTGTTCTTAGGGAATACACACTGAAATACTTTTAAAGAACTTTATTTCAGCAACTTACTCTTAACTGGTTCAGAAAAAAAATGTGTGTGTGTGCGTGTATACATATATACAGGGGGAGCAAACATGGTAAAATGTTAATATTTGGGGAATCTGGTAAAGATAAAAAGGAAACTTTGTGTTAGTTTTGCAACTTTTCTGTAAGACAAAGTATTTCCAAATGAAAAATTAAATTTAAATAGCACTTCCCAGTGATTCTGATATGCAGCCAGAGTTGAGGCTTGCCTGCATGTAGCAATCATAGCACACAAGTCATATGAAGCAACATTGATCCACAGCATTTAGTTTATTTAAACTATGGCCAAATCAGTAGAAGATGCTGCAGGTCTGTGGGGACCAAGAAGTTCCCCAGCAAGCAGACTCAGTAAAATATTTCCTATCTGCAAGTCCAGACCAACCCCTTGATTTCATTCCTTATCTTTTTCACAAACTCCCATCAAATTCCTACCCACTTCTTCCCCTAAAGTGGAATTAACTAGACCACATGTTTCTCTGCCTCCTATTACTGTTTACTTCACTTGTGTATGGATTTTCTCATTTCAATGTCATTACAATGAGGAGGGGAGACTGTCACCCAGAAGACCAAGAGCACGCACAATCAGTTTCATGTATACCATCTGCTTTATCTGTTCAAACTCTGTGTTCTTGGCACATTTCACTCTTGTGGTCACAATAATATAAATATTCCACCATCTCTTCTTTAGCTTGGCTGAGTTCCCATAATATTTTGCTGAACTATATACATATCCCTTGATTTCCTGACTCAAACGTTCATTCTGTTAAAACTGTATTTTCCTCCCTCAATTTGAACACGGGAATAAGCAAAATTAAAAACCAAAGGACAGTAGATACTCTACTCTCAAGGACAGAGAGCATAATTCCCCACTTCTTAAGTATGAACAGTACATAATGATGTCCTTCCAAAGAATACAGTATGGAAAAGGAGAAAAAAAGAGTAACTCTCCAGTGGAGAAGCCTGACAAAAACCACTACTTCAAGCTAGCTGATTTAAGATCAACACTAGCAGTGAGAAGTCTGTAGATAGTATGTGCCCTTGATATATGATATGATATGATATGATATATGATATGATATGATATGATGAAAATGATACTTTTCTTCTGTGGCCTTCCTCTCAAAGACATGTCGCTCCAGTCTAATTACTAGAAAAACATCAGACAAATCCCAATTGAGAAACATTCTACTAAATACCTCGCTCGACAAAACTGTCAAAGTCATCAAAAACAAGGAAAGTCTGAGAAACCATCATAGCCAAGAAGAGTCTAAAGAGACATGATGACTAAATGTGCTGGGATATCCTAGAGGATCCTGGACCAGTTAAATAAATAAATAAATAAATAAATAAATAAATAAATAAAGGACATTAAGTAGCAAAGACTAAGGAAATCTGAATAAAGAATGGATTTCAATTAACAAGAATGTATTAATATTGGTTCTTCAATTGTAATAAATGTACCATATTAATGTAAGATGTTAATAATGGTGGAAAAGGAGTTTGGTATATATAGGGACAATGTAACTTCATAACTTTATTGTAATTTAGTACTGTTCTAAATTTAAAAAGTTTATTAAAAATACAAACAAAGGACACAATGCCACATATATGAATATATGAGTGTATGTATGTATGTGTGTGTGTGTATATATATATATATATATTGCATACAGAAATGGTACACTGTATGGGTTGGGAATGGAGAGCAACATTTTTATTTTTAAAATAACATACGCACATAGTAAAAACATTTTTTCAATTATTACCAGAAGCTAAAAGAATTAGATTTACACTGTAAAATAAATAAACACTCCTATAAACAA
This sequence comes from Choloepus didactylus, assembly GCF_015220235.1. Classification (NCBI taxonomy): domain Eukaryota; kingdom Metazoa; phylum Chordata; class Mammalia; order Pilosa; family Megalonychidae; genus Choloepus; species Choloepus didactylus. The sequence goes on from NC_051313.1 coordinate 51,724,659, forward strand.
AAGAGTGAGACATGTAATTTTTTTTTCATTTTTATTGAGATTGTTCAGATACCATACAATTATCCAAAGATCCAAAGTGTACATCACTTGCCCCTGGGTACCCTCATACAGCTGTGCATCCATCACCACACTTAATTTTTGTTCAATTTGTAGAGACTTTTCATTACTCCAGACAAGAAATAAAGTGAAAGATGAAAAAAGAAAAAAAGAAAAGGAAACTCTAATCCTCCCCTATCCCTAACCAACCCCCCTCAATTGTTGACTCGTAGTATTGGTATAGTATATTTGTTACTGTTTATGGAAAGATGTTGAAATACTACTAATTGCAGTATATAGTTTGCAATAGGTATATATTTCTTCCCTATATGCCCCGCTATTATTAACTTCTAATTGTATTGTCATACATTTGTTCTGGTTCATGGAAGCGATTTCCAGTATTTGTACAGTTGATCATCAACATTGCCCACCATGGGAGTCAGTTTTATACATTCCCATCTTTTGACCTCCAACTTTCCTTCTGGTGACATATATGACTCTGAGCTTCCCCTTTCCACCTCATTCACACACCATTCGGCACTGTTAGTTATTCTCACATCTTGTTACCGACACCCCTGTTCATTTCCAAACATTTAAGTTCATCCTAGTTGAACATTCTGCTCATACTAAGCAACCGCTCCCCATTCTTAAGCCTCATCCTATATCTTGGGACCTTATATTTCATGTCTATGAGTTTACATATTATAATAAGTTCCTATCAGTGAGACCCTGCAATAATTGTCCTTACATGTCTGGCTTATTTCACTCAGTATATTGCCCTCGAGGTTTGTCATCAACCCATTTTTTTTTTTAATATGGTTTTGTTCACTCACCATACATTCCAACCTAAGTAAATAATCGATGGTTCTCTGTATGGTCATATATTTATGTGTTCACCACCTTCACCGCTATCTATATAAGGGCATCTACATTTCTTCCACGAGGCAGGAGGGAGAGTCAAAGAAGTTAGAGAGGCAAAAGAAAGAGGGAAAAAAAATGACAGCTACGAAGCAGCAAAAGGAAAAATAACCTTAAATCAAAGTAGAGTAAAGAATCAGACAAGGGAGGGCGGGGCAAGATGGTGGATTGGTGAGGTGTATGTTTTAGTTACTTCTCCAGGGAAGTAGGTAGAAAGCCAGGAACTGTGTGGACTGGACACCACAGAGCAATCTGACTTTGGGCATACTTCATACAACACTCATGAAAACATGGAACTGCTGAGATCAGCAAAATCTGTAAGTTTTTGCGGCCAGGGGACCCGCGCCCCTCCCTACCAGGCTCGGTCCGGGAGGAGGGGACATCAGTACTGGGAATGAGAAGGGAGAACTGCAGTGGCAGCTCTTATCAGAAACTCATTCTACTGATCCAAACTCCAACCACAGATAGACTGAGACCAGACACCAGAGAATCTGAGAGCAGCCAGCCCAGCAGAGAGGAGATAGGCATAGCAAAAAACAGCAAGACAAACTCAAAAATAAAAGCGGATGCTTTTTGGAGTTCTGGTGAACATAGAAAGGGGAAGGGCAGAGCTCAGGCCCCACAGGCTCATTTGCAAAACCCAAAGAAAAACTGATCTCTCAGCCCCCTGGATCTTTCCTTAATAGCCCTAATTGCTTTGTCTCTTAGCATTTCAATAACGCATCAGATCTGCCTGGAGGGCCCTTTTTTTTTCTTTTTTTTTTTTTTTTAATCTTTTTTTCATTTTCTAAAACAATTACTCTAAGAAGCCCAATACAGAAAGCCTCAAAGACTTGCAATTTCGGCAGGTCAAGACAAGAGCAGAACTGAGAGCTCTGAGACAAAAGGCAATAATCCAGTGGCTGAGAAAAGTCACTAAACACCACAACTTCCCAAGAAAAGGGGGGTGTCCTCTCACAGCCATCATCCTGGTGGACAGGAAACACTTCTGCTCGTCAACGGCCCCATAGCACAGAGCTGCCCCAGACAACCGAATGTGACGGAAGTGCTTACAATAACATGCATACACCACAAAATTGGGCATGGACATTAGCCTTCTCTGCACCCTCAGCCAATTGTCCCAGACTTGGGGAGGTGGAACAGTGGGAATTAACAAGCCCCATTCAGCCATCATTTCAGCAGACTGGGAGCCTCCCTACACAGCCCAGCAGCCCAGAACCACCCTGGGGGGATGGCACTCACCTGTGACATAGCACAGTTATCCCTCAACAGAGGACCCGGGGGTGCACAGCCTGGAAGAGGGACCCACTCACAAGTCTCAGGGGCCACACGCCAATACCAAGGACTTGTGGTTCAGTGGCAGAGACAAACTGTGGCAGGACTGAACTGAAGGATTAGACTATTGCAGCAGCTTTAAAACTCCAGGAACACCAGGGAGATTTGATTGTTAGAGCCGCCACCCTCCCTGACCGCCCAGACACATGCCCCTTATACAGGGCGGGCAACACTAACTACATATGCAAGCTTGGTACACCAACTGGACCCCACAAGACTTACTCCCCCACTCACCACAGAGGCAAAGCAGGGGAGAACTGGCTTGAGGGGAACAGGTGGCTGGCGGACGCCACCTGCTGGTTAGTCACAGAAAGTGTACTCCACGAAGCTGTAGACCTGACAAATTAGAGATAAGGATTTCAATTGGTCTACAAATCCTAAAAGAACCCTAAAACAACAGAAAATTTTAAAGCACATGAAAAAACCAGACAATATGGATAACCCAAGCCCAAGCACCCAAATCAAAAGATCAGAAGAAATACAGTACTTAGGGCAACTAATTAAAGAACTAAAGATGAACGATGAAACCATGGCATGGGATATAAAGGACATCAAGAAGAGCATGGAACAGGATATAAAGGACATCAAGAAGACCCTAGAAGAGCATAAAGAAGACATTGCAAGACTAAATAAAAAAATAGATGATCTTATGGAAATTAAAGAAACTGTTGACCAAATTAAAAAGATTCTGGATACTCATAGTACAAGACTAGAGGAAGGTGAACAATGAATCAGTGACCTGGAAGATGACAGAATGGAAAATGAAAGCACAAAAGAAAGAATGGGGAAAAAAATCAAAAAAATTGAAATGGACCTCAGGGGTATGATAGATAATATAAAATGTCCAAATATAAGACTCATTGGTGTTCCAGAAGGAGAAGAAAAGGGTAGAGGTCTAGGAAGAGTATTCAAAGAAATTGTTGGGGAAAACCTCCCCAACCTTCTACAGAATATAAATACACAAAGCATAAATGCCCGGCGAACTCCAAGTAGAATAAATCCAAATAAACCCACTCTGAGACATATTCTGATCACACTGTCATACTGAAGAGAAGGAGCAAGTTCGGAAAGCAGCAAGAGAAAAGCAATTCACCACACACAAAGAAAACAGCATAAGCCTAAGTAGTGACTACTCAGCAGCCACCATGGAGGCGAGAAGGCAGTGACACGACATATTTAAAATTCTGAGTGAGAAAAATTTCCAACCAAGAATACTTTGTCCAGCAAAGCTCTCCTTCAAATTTGAGGGAGAGCTTAAATTTTTCACAGACAAAGAAATGCTGAGAGAATTTGCTAACAAGAGACCTGCCCTACTAGAGATACTAAAGGGAGCCCTACAGACAGAGAAACAAAGAAAGGAGAGAGAGACATGGAGAAAGGTTCAGCACTAAAGAGATTCAGTATGGGTACATTAAAGGATATTAATAGAGAGAGGGAAAAATATATGACAAACATAAACCAAAGGATAAATGGCTGATTCAAGAAATGCCTTCATGGTTATAACGTTGAATGTAAATGGATTAAACTCACCAGTTAAAAGGTACTGGTTTGCAGAATGGATAAAAAAAAAAATGAACCATCAATATGCTGCATACAAGAGACTCATCTTAGACACAGGGACACAAAGAAACTGAAAGTGAAAGGATGGAAAAAAATATTTCATGCAGGCTACAGCCAAAAGAAAGCAGGTGTAGCAATATTAATCTCAGATAAAATAGACTTTAAATGCAGGGATGTTTTGAGAAACAAAGAAGGTCACTACATACTAATAAAAGGGGCAATTCAACAAGAAGAAATAACAATCATGTTTATGCACCCAATCAAGGTGCCACAAAATACATGAGAGAAACACTGGCAAAACTAAAAGAAGCAATTGATGTTTCCACAATAACTGTGGGAGACTTCAACACATCACTCTCTTCTACAGATAGATAAACCAGACAGAAGACCAATAAGGAAATTGAAAACCTAAACAATCTGATAAATGAATTGGATTTAACAGACATATATATAACATTAAATCCCAAATCACCAGGATAGACATACTTCTCTAGTGCTCACGGGACTTTCTCCAGAATAGATTATATGCTGGAACATAAAACAAGGCTCAATAAATTTAAAAGACTGAAATTATTCAAAGCACATTCTCTGACTACAAAGGAATACAATTAGAAGTCAATAACCATCAGAGACTTAGAAAATTCACAAATACCTGGAGGTTAAACAACACACTCCTAAACAATCAGTGGGTTAAAGAAGAAATAGCAAGAGAAATTGCTAAATATAAAGAGATGAATGAAAATGAGAACACAACATACCAAAACCTATGGGATGCAGCAAAAGCGATACTGAGAGGGAAATTTATAGCACTAAACACATATATTAAAAAGGAAGAAAGGGCCAAAATCAAAAAACTAATGGATCAACTGAAAAAACTAGAAAATGAACAGCAAACCAATCGTAAACCAAGTAGAAGAAAAGAAATAACAAGGATTAAAGCCAAAATAAATGACATAGAGAACAAAGAAACAATAGAGAGGATAAATATCACCAAAAGTTGGTTCTTTGAGAAGATCAACAAGATTGACAAGACCCTACCTAGAATGACAAAATCAAAAAGAGAGAAGACCCATATAAACAAAATAATGAATGAGAAAGGTGACATTACTGCAGATCCCAAGGAAATTAAAAAAATTATAAGAGGGTACTATGAACAACTGTATGGCAACAAACTGGATAATGTAGAGGAAATGGACAATTTCCTGGAAACATACGAACAACCTAGACTGACCAGAGAAAAAACAGAAGACCTCAACCAACCAATCACAATCAAAGAGATCCAATCAGTCATCAAAAATCTTCCCACAAATAAATGCCCAGGGCCAGATGGCTTCACAGGAGAATTCTACCAAACTTTCCAAAAAGAATTGACACCAATCTTACTTAAACTCTTTCAATACACTGAAGAAAATGGAACACTACCTAACTCATTTTATGAAGCTAACATCAATCTAATACCAAAACCAGGCAAAGATGCTACAAAAAAGGAAAACTACCAGCCAATCTCCCTAATGAATATAGATGCAAAAATCCTCAACAAAATACTTGCAAATCGTATCCAAAGACACATTAAAAAAATCATGCACCATGACCAAGTGGGGTTCATTCCAGGCATGCAAGGATGGTTCAACATAAGAAAATCAATCAATGTATTACAACACATTAACAAATCAAAAGGGAAAAATCAAATGGTCATCTCAATAGATGCTGAAAAAGCATTTGACAAAATCCAACATCCCTTTTTGATAAAAACACTTCAAAAGGTAGGAATTGAAGGAAACTTCTTCAATATGATAAAGAGCATATATGAAAAACCCACAGCCAGCATAGTACTCAATGGTGAGAGACTGAAAGCCTTCCCTCTAAGATCAGGAACAAGACAAGGATGCCCGCTGTCACCACTGCTATTCAATATCATGTTAGAAGTGCTAGCCAGGGCAATCCAGCAAGACAAAGAAATAAAAGGTATCCAAATTGGAAAGGAAGAAGTAAAACTGTCATTGTTTGCAGATGATATGATCTTATATCTGGAAAACCCTGAGAAATCGACAATACAGCTACTAGAGCTAATAAACAAATTTAGCGAAGTGGCAGGATACAAGATTAATGCACATAAGTCAGTAATGTTTCTATATGCTAGAAATGAGCAAACTGAAGAGACACTCAAGAAAAAGATACCATTTTCAATAGCAACTAAAAAAATCAAGTACCTAGGAATAAACTTAACCAAAGATGTAAAAGACCTATACAAAGAAAACTACATAACTCTATTAAAAGAAATAGAAGGGGACCTTAAAAGATGGAAAAATATTCCACGTTCATGGATAGGAAGGCTAAATGTCATTAAGATGTCAATTCTACCCAAACTCATCTACAGATTCAATGCAATCCCAATCAAAGTTCCATCAACCTACTTTGGAGACTTGGAAAAGCTAGTTATCAAATTTATTTGGAAAGGGAAGATGCCTCGAATTGCTAAAGACACTCTAAAAAAGAAAAACCAAGTGGGAGGACTTACACTCCCTGACTTTGAAGCTTACTATAAAGCCACAGTTGTCAAAACAGCATGGTACTGGCACAGAGATAGACATATAGATCAATGGAATTGAATTGAGAATTCAGAGACAGACCCCCAGATCTATGGCCGACTGATCTTTGATAAGGCCCCCAAAGTCACTGAACTGAGTCATAATGGTCTTTTCAACAAATGGGGCTGGGAGAGTTGGATATCCATATCCAAAAGAATGAAAGAGGACCCCTACCTCACCCCCTACACAAAAATTAACTCAAAATGGACCAAAGATCTCAATATAAAAGAAAGTACCATAAAACTCCTAGAACATAATGTAGGAAAACATCTGCAAGATCTTGTATTAGGTGGAAACTTCCTACACTTTACACCCAAAGCACAAGCAACAAAAGAAAAAATAGATAAATGGGAACTCCTCAAGCTTAGAAGTTTCTGTACCTCAAAGGAATTTCTCAAAAAGGTAAAGAGGCAGCCAACTCAATGGGAAAAAATTTTTGGAAACCATGTATCTGACAAAAGACTGATATCTTGCATGTATAAAGAAATCCTACAGCTCAATGACAATAGTACAGACAGGCCAATTATAAAATGGGCAAAAGATATGAAAAGACAGTTCTCTGAAGAGGAAATACAAATGGCCAAGAAACACATGAAAAAATGTTCAGCTTCACTAGCTATTAGAGAGATGCAAATTAAGACCACAATGAGATAACCATCTCACACCAATTAGAATGGCTGCCATTAAACAAACAGGAAACTACAAATTCTGGAGAGGATGTGGAGAAATTGGGACTCTTATTCATTGTTGGTGGGACTGTATAATGGTTCAGCCACTCTGGAAGTCAGTCTGGCAGTTCCTTAGAAAACTAGATATAGAGATACCCTTCAATCCAGCGATTGCACTTCTCGGTATATACCCGGAAGATCGGAGAGCAGTGACACGAACAGATATCTGCACACCAATGTTCATAGCAGCATTATTCACAATTGCCAAGAGATGGAAACAACCCAAATGTCCTTCAACAGATGAGTGGATAAATAAAATGTGGTAGATACACACGATGGAATACTACACAGCAATAAGAAGGAACGATGCTGTGAAACATATGACAACATGGATGAACCTTGAAGACATAATGCTGAGCGAAATAAACCAGGCACAAAAAGAGAAATATTATATGTTACCACTAATGTGAATTTTGAAAACTCTAAAACAAATGGTTTATAATGTAGAATGTAGGGGAACTAGTGATAGAGAGCAGTTAAGGAAGGGGGAACAATAATCCAAGAAGAACAGTGTTTTAGTTTGCTAATGCTGCAGAATGCAAAACACCAGAGATGGATAGGCTTTTATAAAACAGGGGTTTATTTCACTACACAGTTACAGTCTTAAGGCCACAAAACGTCCAAGGTAACACATCAGCAATCGGGTACCTTTACCGGAGGATGGCCAATGGCGTCCGGAAAACCTCTGTTAGCTGGGAAGGCACATGGCTGGCGTCTGCTCCAAAGTTCTGGTTTCAAAATGGCTTTCTCCCAGGACGTTCCTCTCTAGCAAGCTTGCTCTTCTTCAAAACGTCACTCACAGCTGCACTCCCTTCAGTCTCTTTGAGTCAGCACGTTTTATATGACTCCACTGATCAAGGCCCACCCTGAATGGGTGGGGTCACACCTTCATGGGAGTATCCCACCAAAGTCACCACCCACAGCTGGGTGGGGCACATTCCAAGCAAATCTAACCAGCACCAAAACGTCTGTCCCACAAGACCACAAAGATAATGGCATTTGGGGGACACAATACATTCAAACCGGCACAAACAGATAAGCTATCATGGGTAAATTTAATGTTCTGGGAATGCCCAGGAATGACTATGGTCTGTTAATTTCTGATGGGTATAGTAGGACCAAGTTCACAGAAATGTTGCTATATTAGGTTACTTTCTTGGGGTAGAGTAAGAACACGTTGGAAGTAAAGTAGTTATCTTAGGTTAGTTGTCTTTTTCTTACTCCCTTGTTAGGGTCTCTTTGAAATGCTCTTTTATTGTATGTTTTTTTTTTTTATTTTTTTTTATTTTTCATACAGTTGATTTAGGAAAAAAAAAGTTTAAAAAAAAAAAAAAAACAAGGAAAAAATATGCAGAGCCCCCTTGAGGAGCTGGTGGAGAATGCAGGGGTATTGGCCTGCCCTACCTCGATGGTTGCTAACATGACCACAGACATAGGGGACTGGTGGTTTGATGGGTTGAGCCCTCTACCACGGAATTTGCCCTTGGGAAAACTGTTGCTGCAAAGGAGAGGCTAGGCCTCCCTATAATTGTGCCTAAGAGCCTCCTCCCGAATGCCTCTTGTTGCTCAGATGTGTGGCCCTCTCTCTTATAGCTAAGCCAACTTGAAAGGTGAAATCTCTGCCCTCCCCCCTATGTGGGATCAGACACCCAGGGGAGTGAATCTCTCTGGCAACGTGGAATATGACTCCCGGGGAGGAATGTAGACCCGGCATCGTGGGATGGAGAACATCTTCTTGACCAAAAGAGTGATGTGATAGGAAATGAAATAAGCTTCAGTGGCAGAGAGATTCCAAAAGGAGCCGAGAGGTCACTCTGGTGGGAACTCTTATACACAATATAGACAACCCTTTTTAGGTTCTAAAGAATTGGGGTAGCTGGTGGTGGATACCTGAAACTATCAAACTACAACCCAGAACCCATGGATCTTGAAGACAATTGTATAAAAATGTGGCTTATGAGGGGGGACAGTGGGATTGGGGGGGCCATAGGTATCACACTCCTGTTTGTCTAGTTTGTGGATGGATGAGTGGAAAGGCGGGGGAAGGAAACAAACAAACAAACAAACAGACAGACAAGGGCGCCCAGTGTTCTTTTTTACTTTAGTTGCTCTTTTTCACTTTAATTATTATTCTGGTTATTTTTGTGTGTGTGGTAATGAGGGTGTCAGGGATTGATTTTGGTAATGAATGTACAACTATGTAATGGTACTGTGAACAATCAAATGTACGATTTGTTTTGTATGACTGCGTGGTATGTGAATATATCTCAATAAAATGAATAAAAAAAAAAGAATCAGACAATACCACCAATGTCAAGTGTCTAACATGTCTCCCCATCCCCCCTCTTATCTGCATTTACCTTGGTATATTGCCTTTGTTACATTAAAGGAAGCATAATACAATGATTCTATTAGTTACAGTCTCTAGTTTATGTTGATTGCATCCCTCCCCCAATGCCTCCCCATTTTTAACACCTTGCAAGGTTGACATTTGCTTGTGCTCCCTCATAAAAGAACATATTTGTACATTTTATCACAATTGTTGAATACTCTAGATTTCACCAAGTTACACAGTCCCAGTCTTTATCTTTCCTCCTTTCTTCTGGTGTTTCACATGCTCCCAACCTTCCTCTCTCAACCGTATGCATAGTTATCTTTGTTCAGTGTACTTACACTGCTGTGCTACCATCTCCCAAAATTGTGTTCCAAACCATGCACTCCTGTCTTCTATCACTCTGTAGTGCTCCCTTTAGTATTTCCTGTAGGGCGGGTGTCTTATTCACAAAGTCTCTCATTATCTGTTTGTCAAAAAATATTTTGAGCTCTCCCTCACATTTGAAGGACAGCTTTGCTGGATATAGGATTCTTGGTTGGCAGTTTTTCTCTTTCAGTATCTTAAATATATCACACCACTTCCTTCTTGCCTCCATGGTTTCTGCTGAGAGATCCGCACATAGTCTTATTAAGCTTCCTTTGTATGTGATGGATCGCTTTTCTCTTGCTGCTTTCAGGATTCTTTCTTTGTCTTTGACATTTGAAAATCTAATTATTAAGTGTCTTGGTGTAGGCCTATTCAGATCTCTTCTGTTGGGAGTACGCTGTACTTCTTGGATCTGTAATTTTCTGTCTTTCATAAAAGATGGGAAATTTTCATTAATTATTTCCTCTATTATTGCTTCTGCCCCTTTTCCCTTCTCTTCTCCTTCTGGGACACCAATGATACATAGATTCTTGTACTTTGTTCCATCCTTGAGTTCCCGGAGACGTTGCTCATATTTTTTCATTCTTTTCTCCATCTGCTCCTTTGCGTGTAGGCTTTCAGGTGTTTTGTTCTCCAGTTCCTGAGTGTTTTCTTCTGCCTCTTGAGATCTGCTGTTGTATGTTTCCATTGTGTCTTTCATCTCTTGTGTTGTGCCTTTCATTTCCATAGATTCTACTAGTTGTTTTTTTGAACTTTCGATTTCTGCCTTATGTATGCCCAGTGTTTTCTTTACAGCCTCTATCTCTTTTGCAATATCTTCTCTAAACTTTTTGAATTGATTTAGCATTAGTTGTTTAAATTCCTGTATCTCAGTTGAAGTGTACGTTTGTTCCTTTGACTGGGCCATAACTTTGTTTTTCTTAGTATAGGTTGTAATTTTCTGTTGTCTAGGCATGGTTTCCTTGGTTATTCAAATCAGGTTTTTCCAGACCAGAACAGGCTCAGGTCCCAGAGGGAAGAAATATTCAGTATCTGGTTTCCCTGAAGGTGTGTCTTAGAAAATTGCTCCACCCTGTGATGCCTCAGGTCACTATGCTTTTCTGCCCAGCAGGTGATGCCTGTTAGCCTCTAATTCTTGACTGCTGTGAGGAGGTGTGGCCGTGTTCCCCCAGGCTCTGGGGTCTGGTTCTGAATGGAAAGGGCCCCACCCCTTTCCTCTTGGAGAAGATAGACTCCCTAGGGGGAGGTCATTAGCATTTCAATGGTCTCTCTCTCTGCTTGTGCTGTCTCCACCCTTTCCCAAGTCACAGCCCTGGAAACTGAAAATGACTGGGGCTTTCTCCACTGAGCCAAAAAAGAAACAGATAGTCCACTTCAGACCTAGTCCAAGGTGACCCTCTGGTTCTCCAAGGTCAGTCGTTACCCAAAGCTTCTGTCTGTTTTTTGGGGATTCATACCTGTAGTGAGCAGTTAACACTCGCTACTTAAAACCCCAGTTGGAGCTCAGCTGAGCTATATTTGCTTGCTGGGAGAGAGCTTCTCTCTGGCACCACGAGGCTTTGCAGCTTGGGCTATGCGGGAGGGGTTCTTGCGACTTGGATCCACAGGTTTTACTTACAGATTTTATGCTGTGTTCTCGGGCATTCCTCCCAATTCAGGTTGGTGTATGATGAGTAGACGGTCTCATTTGTCCCCCCACAGTTATTCTGGATTATTTACTAGTTGTTTCTGCTTTTTTGTAGTTGTTGCAGGGGGACTACTTAGCTTCTCCTCCTCTTTATGCCTCCATCTTGCCCAACAGGAATTTGTTTTTTAAAAAATAAGTTTTTATCCATAGAAAATTTTATCTATTTTAGAAAATTCATGAAATTCAGAAATGTATTTTTAAAAAGTCACCTGTATGCTTAGTAAAAGGGTGATGGAAAAATCACCTGCATTCATAAAAATGAGCTTTTAACATAACAATGATTTATTTAGTGAGTTTGTCATTTTCTTTTTTTATCATTTTCTTTTAAAAATAAAGTTTTTTCAAATAAATTTACCCATGTGTTTTAGAAAAAAAATGTAAATTCAGAAATATAGAAAACATCACCTAAACTCTTTTAAAATATTAATTTTTATCTTAAAAATTACTGTATGTTGTTCAATTCCTGATTGGAAGAAAATTTTACAACATACTGAAAAACATATAGTATGAAGAATAAAATCACTGATATTCCATGACCCTCTGTTAATACTCTTGTGAACTTCCTTCCTTTTTTCCCTGTACTTGAGTGTGTGTATGGGTCATCAAATAGGATCTGAAAAATGCATATGATCAAACGTTAAGGAAACAAAGCACAATGCAGTGATGTGCTCACCATTATAATTTCAGTCGTTTTGATGAGATTATGTATCTTGTGATTATACTGACTATTCCATTTGTACTTCGCTTGATATACTTAGTTTTAAATCATTCTATTTGCCCATGTCATCAAAAATTCTTCATTATAAAAAAACAAAAATTTTAAAGAGGGTTCTTCATTAAGTATGGGAGATTGAAAATGAAGTAGTACCTCTTAACCCTCCCTTCCAACATTTGGTGCCTCAGGCGGGACATCCCAGAGCACAGACACTTCCTCTCCTTAGCTGGGTCATCTCTGGTGACTCAGCCAAGCACAGGACCCAGCTGCCCAGGACCCTGACAGCTCTAGTCCAGGGAAGACTGAAGGGTTCGGTTGGACCCTAAGGCATCAACTGCTCAGGAAGCAGATGCCACAGCGTCTCCCCCAGCTTGGGAACTAAGTCCTTTTCTAGGCTCCTTACTCCTTCCCCACAGCCCACCAGAGCACAACTCCCTGCAAGCTCATCTCCCCAAGCTCCAAATCAGAACAGGAGTTTACTTTTTATTGGTACATTTACTTCTAAGACCCTCTAGGAAAAATAGGGATTTGATTATTATCTTTAGCTCAACTACTTTATTTTGCTTAGAGAGGCAAAGTTCTAATAATATTAAGAATCAGAAGATTCTATCTGACCAGGTTATGATGACAAGTACAAAATTATCTCTGATTCATATTTTCAAAAAACAGTATACTGTAAACCAAATATATTCAGTGTGACTTTTACTTTTTATCCTTAAAAAGGATAATAATAATTTTTAGAAAATTCCTCCTCTGCTATAATTGAACAAGTGCCTTCCTTTGCTTGTATTATATCATGAGTGTCTCATTCCAAATGGATTGTCCTTCAATCCCATCTATGGCAGATAGAAGGAGACGAAGAATTTTCATCCAATTCACTGATGTTAGCTCTTCAGAGATTCTTTCAGGAGTAATTAGAAGCTTTGTTCATGTCCAACAATTCTGTACTCATGGAGAGCTGTTTCCTAGGTGAAATGAACTAATCATTTTGAAGAAGCCAATTTAGCATTTTTACACAACTTTAGGCTGAATAAGCCAACTTGACAGTATGTTCTATTTAAATCACAAAAGAAAATATAAATTTTTGCTTTCCATATGAAAATACAAGAAAGGTTTCTTTAAAATTCATTTATTTTTATGGACATATAAATAAAACATGGTTCAAGCAATGTCCTTTGGATAGTGACTTTCCACTTTTTGTATATTATTTGGAGTTGCCCCAGAAAAGAAACAAAAATCTGTTATTCCTACCACACTTTGTTCACAGGAATGGCATTATTATATCTATCATATATAATAAGTTTCACAGAAATATAAATTGTTAAAGTATTGTTGGAAGTAAATTCTATTTTAAACTTTTAATAAACATTATGTTAGTCTAGCATCCCACCAGTAATCAGTCACCTACCACCCGCTGAGAAGCACTGGCAAAACACAGCAGCCACATACAATAAAAGTGTGAATAAAATAACAAGGCTAGACTGGTGTTAGTCCTTGTGCTTGGGTTCAGTTGAGAAACAGAAATACACCAGATATATTAACAAGGAGAATTTAACCTAAATTGTTAACCAGGTATGGGAGAACTGGAAATGCAAAAGGGATGACCCTGAGACATTGCAGATCTAGCCATTGCTGTGGTGGCAAGTTGCTTCTTCCAATCTCCTTCAATGCCCCCTTTGGGCAGAGAGTAACAGGGATCCAGCCAGCAAGGGAGAAAAGTTTGCAGAAATGGAGCCCCAGTACCACAAAGCAGAGTGAAGAGGGGTGGACTTAAAGCTCAGAGATAATACCCAGCAGAACCATGTGCCACATTTTAAAAGAAGCCTAATGTACTTAACTTTTTTTCTCCTGCTTGTAGAAATTCTCCAATGCAATTATCTTATTTCACCAAAACAAGTGCATCCTCCTATGCCAAAATAGCAAAAGAAAGGTGTTAAAGGAAAAAGAGATGATTAACTTTATTGGGAATAGAAGAGGGATCCTGGGATTGGATCAGGTATGAAGGGCAGTATTATGTTTTCATCTCTGATAGTCTGTCAGCGGTGAAAGTCCCCGCACTTAAATACATGTATTATTTTTGGAAGATAGGAAAAGAGTTGTTTTTTAAAATGAATTTTGTAGTGAACAAATACAAATCTTATGGTTAAATGCAATAGATGAGTTTGTTAATTTGCTTTGTTCAGTGACTTATTGATCCAAAATTATTAGGTGTTCTACTGATTTATCATGTCTGACCCCTGTAAAGTACCATTTTCCAAAAGGTTAGACCAAATTAGATATCTTACTTTATGTTAAACTCTGGGAACAAAAAAAGACCCTCTTTAGGATTGGATGTTAATTTCAAGCTGATAACTATAGTCGCTTTTCTAACAGGAATGACATTGTTCCCTTGACATGCTGAGTGTATGGGGAAACTAAGCCTAAGGTATGGCGGACAAGCTAAGGATCCAAAGAAAAAATCTTTACAAGCCAACTAATCATGATTGACTCATTGAGAAAATATCTCCCAACCCAGTACATTAAATTGATAAACATCCACAACTTTCCCTCTTTCTCTCTCCTCTTAATTTAGCCCATCTGTCTAGATTCTATTGGGTTCATGAATTTTTGTCTTAACTCTATATGTAACTGAGGATTTTTAACTTAATAAGAAACACATAAATTATGATGAATTGGTTTAAAACAAAAACACTGCCCTTTTTCCAGCTTTCTTTATTAATTCCTCACTGGCTCAAGTTAGTAATGTCAATGCAAAATACATCTACAGTTCTTCACAGACATCAAATAGGTTGGGGGAAAAAAGTATTAAATTAGCATGCCTAAATAATTTCATATCGAGCCACACAGAAATGAATAGAAGCAGTTTGAAAATGAGAAGGAAACAGTAAATGGGGAAAACAACTCTGAACATTCTTGGTGCTCATTCTCAATCAGAGTGTGATGGAAATGAATACGGCAGTATACTTTAGTTCCAGTTAATAGCTGAACCTGCTTTCATCTCACTGTTAGAGGGACAGTGGCTTCTTTTTTTCTGATTCACTAGAGACATGCAAATGTCTAACTGCATTTTAGCTGTTTACTTTCTCCAGCGTTTAGATAAAATGCTCCGTTCCTAAGACCTCTTTGCAACATAAAGTATAATCTTTAAGGAATTGTTAAATAAACTCTTTGAAAATCCTGATTTACATTTAAAGAAAGGACTAAGCCACAGCGAAGTCTGTTGGTGTGATTGAGTTGAGATCTAACCATAACCATTCTCTGCCACTGGTTTACACTGACTCTAAGGCTCTGCTGCAGCTGTCCTCTAAGCTCACAAAATGAGCCCTCATTGTTTATGTAGATGGAGATGTGTTTCCCAATTATGCAGATACAGCGGATTCATTAAATTTAAGTTAATATTTTACTCATCTCGTGGGCTGCACAGAAAGTTTTTAATTTTTGTTTTGTCATTAAGAGTAGGTAGACTACGTGGGACCCGACTCCCAGGGTTGTAAATCTCCCTGGCAATGCAGAATATGACTCCCGGGGATGAATGTGGACCCGGCATCGTGGGACTGAGAGTATCTTCTTGACCAAAAGGGGGATGCAGAATGAGACAAAATAGTTTCAGTGGCTGAGAGTGCGGTCGCAGTTAAATCTTCTGGGGGGATGGCGGCCGGTTGCTGAACCCTCAGCTCTCGGCGCTGCTCTGAGGGTACCGGCGGCGGGGGCTCTTTCCCGGAGGCGAGGGTGAGGCGGGGGACTTGGCCAGGTCCCCAGCGGTGGCGTGCAAGGTGTGGAGGGCGGCGAGAAGGGAAAGGCAAGACACTCTTCCTCCAGTGGGGGTAGAACAAAAGGAGCTTTATTCAGGGGTGAGCACAGGTTATATAGGCTGGCAAGAAGGGCGGGGTTGGAGTGGGGTTGTAAGAGCCTTAAATGGTAATGCTGAGGGGAGAAAGGCTAGGATTGGTTCTGAAAGGACGCGGAAGCTGTTGCAGCGGGCGGGAGTTGCTCTGGCAACGGTGCATGCGCACTGGCGGTGGTGGGAGTTGCACTGGCAACGGGGAGTGTGCGGGCAAGATAAGGGGGTGGGGAAAAGGCGGTTCCCTCCGGCAAGCCTCCCCTAACGGTTGTATTTTGGGTGAGGAAATGGGGCCTGCCTCCGGCCTCACTTTCCCAGGCCTGGGGGGCTGTGGAGGGCGCTGTCGCCCGTGCCCACCACCCTCCCCAGGGGCTGATCAGGTCCCCCAGCCCAGGCCCGCCAAGTCGAAGCACGTAATCAGTATCCCGCATTTCCCCCTTCTGTTCTAATTAAAGGAAGAAGCTTACCGGAGAGGTCCGCTAAGGGATGAGGGAAGGGGGAGGCCGGGGAGGGGAAAAGGGGTTGACGGTGGCTCAGCGAGGCTGGAGCTTGACGTTGGTGTAGTGCCCGGGCGCTCGACAGGGGCCTCGCTGCTTGCGGGATGGACGAGGGTGGCAACGCTGCGGAGGGTTAGCTTCTTCAGTGGAGGCAAGTTGTTGATACTGGACTTGCACAAATGATGAGAGGACAGCATTGGTATTGGCTTGGCTTTTAGCAAGTTGGCAAAGTCTGCGGATAACCCAGGGTCTAGGGTGAGAGCTAGAATAATTATTAGTAGGGGGCCTATGAGGGGGAGGAGGTAAGGGAGGAGGGAGGTAAAGATGTGGGACCAATAGTTGGCAGCTTCACGGTCCCTTTTGCGCTGTTCTAGTCCCTCTCAGACTTTCTTTAGGCTGTCTTCCGCGAGACCTCTGGAATTGGCATAAACACAGCATTCTTCTCCTAGGGCGGCGCAAAGGCCTCCTTCTTTGAGGAGAAGAAGGTCGAGACCTCGGCAGTTTTGGAGCACGACCTCAGAGAGGGAGTTAACAGAGTTTTTAAGATGGGAAATAGCGTTTTGTAGGTGACGAATGTCCTCGTCAACGGCCGCCCAGAGGTGAGTTAGGGCGGAACCTTGACTGGCTAACGCAGCGATTCCGGTGCCAGTGCCTGCAAGACCTAGGAGGGAGGCAATCGTGAGGGCGGTGATGGGTTCTCGCTTTTGCAGAGGGGCAGGAGCTGCAGTTCTTTCCAGGCGGAGGAAGAAGTCTTCCTCGCTGTGGTATAGGACCCTAGGGATAAGGACAATTAGGAGGCAAGTTTCATTAGTTGTATTGAGGGTTTGCACATTAAGGCAGGGGGTAAGTCCTGTAGAGGAGCAGAGCCATTGGGAGGAGTTGTGGGGAATAAGAAACTTGGCAGAGCTGCTGGGAGATGAGTAGTTGGCACAAGCTGTGAGGTTGGGAGAGTTACTTGAGCGAGGGCGGATGCACTTTCCTGTAAAGGAGACTGAATGAAAGGTTAGGGGGACGGCAGAGGTATTCCAATTGCATTCCGAGGGGCTATTTTCTGTATTTTCTGAAAAGGAGAGGTTGGAGGCAACGGGCTCATACAGGGAGGAGGAAGTGGAGAGGCAAAGCCAACAAGAGGAGGTAAGATTGGGGTTGGAGGAATTCACTGAGGTGAAGGCCGCTTGGATAAGGCCGAGGAGGGGAGAGGAGTAACGAGAGGGGGGCAGAAAAGGTTGGGGTGGTGGGGTTGGCGATGCGTTGTTTGCAGCTGAGGTGCGGCTGGTTGGAGCTGAGGTGCGGCTGGAGGGCTGTGGAAAAAGGGGGTTAATGACTTTATTGGGACCAATGGCAGAGGGGTTTTTTAGTACAGCCTCCTTTTTTATCAAAATAAGGGAACCTGGGTCGACTCCTTCCAAATAGATTCTGAAGCCCCAGGTTCGACCGAATAGCCAAGAGGGATCAGTAGGGAGCTGTACGGTGAGATTTAGTTTTTGACAATTATATTTATCGTAATAAGGATTGATGGAATGGTCACGGGGCTTGCAACCAAAAGGGGCCCAATTTAAAGTTAGGTAAAGATCAGGGGCGTAAGGCTTCCAAGTAGTGGCTAATGTTTCACACCCCCAGTATGCACAGTAGTATTGGTTGGGAGCATTGCAGTACTGTTTCCCGGGGTTTGAGGATGGGCACATGTAATATTGGGCTTGGTTAAGGCAAGGTGTGCCCTCCGGGAACAGGATTAGGTCGCAGGGGTAAATGACGAAGGAAGGGCATCCTGCGGTAACGTGGGTTTGCACAATCTTGGAATCCTCCCATCGTGCCAAGGTCCATTTCCAAGGCTGATGGGGGTTGGCCTGGGTAGAAGAGGCGAGGGCCAACATGACCATTAGAAGGGAAGCTATGCTTGGGTGAGGGTTGTGGAGGTGTAGGGGGCTGGCTTTTGCCTGTCTATAGAGGCGTATGATTTCTCTGATTTCTTGTTTCTCCGGGGTTTCACTCGGACTGGGGTCCAGGCTCAGGTGTACTGTTGTCATCTGGTGCACCAGGTTGCGGAGACGACGGCGTTCTCGTCTCGTTAGACGCGTGGTTGCTGGTGGCGGGCCGGATTGCCCTTCCTGGGATCCAGATTGGTTGTGCTGCATCATCTGGGAAAACACAAGCAAACCCGCGCCCCTGGGCGAGGAGTGGGGAGGGACCCTTCCAGGCATTATTCTCTGGGTCCTTCCAGTAGACCATCGGGGTCTGGGTGGGCCTATACGAGGGCCCCCAATGTTTATGTAGGGGCGAAAGCCCTTCCTATTGAATGTGAGTAGATTAAGGTGAATAAGGGCTGCTATGATAAGGTCCCCTGGAGTTGCCTGGGGGAGCATTGCCCTTTCTTTTTCAATTTGTGTTTTTAAGCGGCGATGGACTGCTTCCACAATGGCTTGCCCCTGAGGATTATAGGGGATGCCGAAATGATGGGTGATGTTATATAACTGAAGAAAGGCCGCAAAGGAGGCACTGCGATAGGCAGGCCCATTGTCTGTTTTTAGGTCCCAGGGGACTCCCATGAAGAGAATTCCTTGTCTTAGGGCCTTGATACAGTGTTTGGCCGTTTCTCCGGTAAGGGGGACTGCATAACACATAGCCGAGAAGGTGTCAATTATTACATGCACATATTTGAGGCGTCCAAAGGACGGAACGTGAGTTACATCCATTTGCCATCTAGAATTGGGTTTTAGGCCTCGTGGGTTGACTCCCTGAGGTTGCAGGGGGCCAAGCGGCGCAAAGGGCGCACAAGTTGCGCAATTGCGGACAAGATGTTTACAGGTATCTAGGGGGAGGCCACATAAATGATGCAACGACGTAGCCAAAAAGTGAAATCTAGAATGCAATAACTTGGCCTGGTTAACAGCATCTCCCGGAGGGGCTGCTGTGTGAGTTAGCATAGCTTGGGTAGTCTGAGCTGAGACCTCTTGGTCTACTATACTATTGCCATTAGCCAAGGGCCCCGGAAGGCCTGAGTGACTACGAATGTGGCTAATGAACCAAGAATCCTGTCTATGCTCTAAGATGCTCCTGAGGTCAGAAAGTGCTTTATCGATGGCCGAGTTCCCGGGGAAAAAGGTGGAAAATGTGAGGACTCGGCAGACCTAATAAGTGTAGAGGCTGTCAGTGAAAATGTTTACTGGGTGGTTGCAGTGGGTGTTTAGTGCGTATGACACCGCCAGGATTTCCCCCACTTGGACTGAGTGAAGGTTGACATAGCTGAATAGGTGGGGTTTTGGGTGGTCTGGGGGATAAGAGAGGAAGGCGAAACGGGTCTTGGAGGTGTCAGTAAAGACGGTAGTGGCACCCGGGATGGGTGCAGAGGAGGGGAAAGGATGGAAGGGGCTGCGGAAGGGAAGCTTGGCGAGTCCCTGTAATAGCCGATGGCTAGGATAGTGGCAGCTGAATTCCCCATGAAACCCTTCTAAAAGGATTTGCATGTCCGGGTTGTCACGTATAAGCAGGCGGGTTTGGCCTGCGTCCAGGGGCCAAACAATTTTTTCCGGCTGCGCTCCAAACACATGAACAGCCAGGGTGACTAGATCTGAAGCTAGGCTGATCCAGAGCCACACTGTGGGGCAAATTTTCCTAAGCCGGCTTTTAGCAGGGTGCACCCAAAGTAGAGGGCCTTCCTGCCACAGGCAGCCCATGGGTGTGCCGGGCGTAGGAAGGATGAGTGCTATAAGATTGCCCTCTCTAGTGCTGAACCTGTTGAGACAGCAGGCGGCGAGTGCCTTGTTAATGGCGGCAATGGCTTCCTTTGCCTCCTGGGTGAGCTTAATGCGCCGGGAGATTGCTAGCGGCAGGGCTTCAGGGACACTCAGCAGCATAAAGAGTGGTTGGAGCTGCGCGGTGGTGATTGGCAACGCAGAGCGGAGCCAATTGATCTGGCCACAGAGCTGTTGGAGCTCAGTGATAGTGACCCGATCCAGTATGTCCAGCTGGGGAGCGGACGGGGCAATGGTTTTATCAATACTAAACCCTAAGAAGGCCAATGGCGGCACAATCTGAACCTTTTCGGGCTGAACCGTAAGGCCGAGGTCAGCTAAATTAGTGGTGAGGTCTCTGAGGATTAGAGGAAGCGCCTCGGCGTCCTCAGAGGCCACCAAGATGTCATCCATGTAATGGATGAGCATGGCCCGCTTTCGCAGGGGGGCCACTGCGTGATTAACATACATTTGGCAGATGGCCGGACTGTTACGCATCCCTTGAGGGAGGACTTTCCATTGGTACCTGCTAGCCGCGCCCGCGTGATTGGGGACGGGAACTGTAAAGGCAAAGCGAGGGCGGTCTCGCTCATGTAGCGGGATGGAAAAGAAACAGTCTTTGATGTCAATGGTGGCTACATGATAGTGGGCCAGGATGACCACCGGATGGGGGAGGCCAGGCTGCGGGGAACCCATGGGAAGAATATGCTTATTGATCTCCCGCAGATCATGGAGGAGTCTAAATTTTCCTGTGGCTTTTTTATGAATAACAAATACTGGCGAATTATAGGGACTAGTAGAAGGTTCTATGTGGCTTGCGTCCAATTGTTCTTGGACAAGGGCTTGGAGTGCAACTAATCTGTGCGTGGGAAGGGGCCACTGCTCTACCCATATAGGTTCCTCAGTATCCCACTGAAGAGGAACGGGCGCTGGAGGTGTTAAACGAGCAGTGGCGCACATTATTGGGGGGGCTGCGTGGTAAGCACTGCCCCAGAGGCGGCGAGGATATCACGGCCCCATAAAATTTGGTCTATGGTATGTAGGAACAACGGGCGGAAGGTGCCTGAGTGGCCTTCTTCATCCTCCCACTTAATGGGCCCTATGGCCTGAAGAGAAGTGGAGGTACCAGTGGCTCCCACTACCGAGGGACCATCGAGAACCATGCACATGGTAGCATACTGAGCGGGCATGCAAGAGACTTCTGCCCCTGAATCGAGCGTGCCCGTGTACCATTGCCCCCCTATTCTTAATTTACGAGTAGGCTTTTCCGGAGTGATAGGGACTGTCCAGAGAAGCGTTTTATTGCCGGTGAGGTGATGGGTTTTAGTAGAACCGGCCGGCATGCTGCCTCTTAGGGGCGGGGCTGAGGCTTGCCCTGCTTGGAGTTTAAAGCTTGCTCAGCGCCTGGGCGCTGATTAACACCGGGGCAGCGGCAGAGGTTTTTGGGGTTATTTTTGCAATCGCGCACCCAGTGATAGCCACGCTGACAGCATGGGCAAGGAGTGGAAGGGGGGCGCCCATTGCGCTGTATGGGGGGTGGGCGGCTGACCTCTGCATTGGGGCATTCCCGGGCAAAATGACCGTTTTGCCCGCACTTAAAGCAACCGGCGGTGGCGGCTAAGGCGGCAGTGACAGCGCCAGAGACAGCCTGGGCTAGGGACGCGGCAGCTGGGTCAAAGGTGCTGCAGGCAAGTACCCAATCGTGCAGGCTCTTCTCCCGTAAGGGAAGAATAGCCTGCTTGCAAGGGGGATTGGCTCCCTCGAGAATGAGTTCTCGAGCGAGAGCCAGTTGGGCCTGGGGATCACTAACCTTCCGAGCGCAGGTTTCTTCAACCCTGGAGACAAAGGTGGCAAAAGGCTCTTTTGGCTCCTGGAGGAGCTTGGTGAATTTGGTAGGCCGACAGGCGGAACAGTTGGCAAACGCTCGCAAGGCGATTCCCCGAAGGATAGGCCAAAAGGTGGCAGGTGCATTAATATAAGCAGATGCATTTATAAACGCTCCCGTGCCCAAGTAAGCTTCGGGGTGATGATAGACTCCAGTGGCTGCGTCTTGCTCGCTTTGCCTAGCTGCTTCCGCCTGGAAGTGGGCACGCCAATCAACGAACTGGCCGGGGTTAAGGATGGTACGGGCAAGCGAGGCCCAGTCTTGGGGGAGGCAAAAGTCCATGGCGAGATCCTGCAGTATTTGGGAAGCGTATGGGCTACCTAACCCGTCTTCCTTGACGGCCCTGCGAAGCTGCTTGATAGTATCTGAGTCAATGGGATACCAGTCGTACGGTTTCTGCGGTGTGGGGGTAAGGTTAAGGGGAAAGCAGCGAAAAGCACGAGAGAAAGGAGGACGCGCTTGCAGAGGGCCTGGCACGGGAGTGGGGGTAGGGGCAGCGTTGTCCCAAGGGTTGCCTTGAGGTGTAGAAGGCAGCCAGGGGTTGTTAGTCGGCAGGGTGGGAGGAGCGGTGGCAGCTGCCGGTAGCGGCTCCGAGGGGGAGCTCGCCGAAGGGGGAGGCGGAAGCGGGAGGCCCCAAGCGTCGCAAGATGGCGGCGCGGTAGGCGTGGCTAAGGCATAAGATGGCGGACTAGCTCCGCCCTGTGAAAGGGCGGGGTAAAGCGCATGCGGTTTCCCGCCCAGCTTAGGGCTGACGTCATCGCCGGAGCACTTCCTCCCCTCGATGGAAGAAGAAGGAGGAAGTTCGCCATCTTGGCGAGGCTCGGTATTGTTTCGTTTTTGGGGGGTGACTTCGAGCGCGTTGTTAATCTGCTCGACTAAGGATTCTGTGTCCGAATCGTGGTCCGCATTAGTCTCACTGTCTGAATCTGTTGATTGAGTTGATAGGGCTTCCTTGGATTTAATGGGGCCTCGATCAGGGGGGAGGGAGCCTTGAAGGCAGGAGCGGACGGTTATTAAGGTGGGGAGCAAGCCGGGAGGGAAGCGCTTGCTCTCATGTTCCATGGCGTTGGTGACACGATCAATAAGGCGATCATAAGTGACGGGGTCCCAAAGGTGGCAAGTGGTGAGCCATGGGTTAAAGGGCAGCAGGAGGTCCCAGTATACTTGCAGCTGCCGGACAGACACCTTACAACGATGTGTGTTTAGGAGACCCGCCAGAGCGCGAACTTGAGGCGCTTGGCGTGCTGATAGATGATTACCCATAGCGGAGGGGAAAGGAGGCGGGGGTTGTTTACCGAGCAAGGAGAATGAGGTAAACCGTGGCCGCGAGGCCGAAGGAGACGGTGAGAGCAGAAAGCAGGACCCTCTGGTAGCGGAAGCAGTCTGGGGGGGCGGTCGCAAAGAGGCACACCGCGCCAAACAAAGAAACAAAGACACAAAGGACTACAGCAAAGTAATGGAGGGGAAGAGGGAGAGTGTCAGGAGGAATGGGGGACATAGGAAGAGAAGACGAAAGGTAGTCGGGGGCAATAGCCGGGTTAATTCGGGAAGGGAGGAGCGGCCTGGGCGCGGAGCGGCGAGGGAGAGGCGGCGCCGGACGTGGAGCGGCGAGGGAGAGGCGGCTCCACGGGGCGGCGAGGGAGAGGCGGCCCTTACCTTGCAGGCGAGGAGAAGGGGAGTTGGAGAGGCGTCCGGGCGAGCGGGTGATTTTACTGGACCGTTGTGTGGAGAGGACCAGCCTCACACGGGGCACCAGTTGCGGTCGCAGTTAAATCTTCTGGGGGGATGGCGGCCGGTTGCTGAACCCTCAGCTCTCGGCGCTGCTCTGAGGGTACCGGCGGCGGGGGCTCTTTCCCGGAGGTGAGGGCGAGGCGGGGGACT
This sequence comes from Choloepus didactylus, assembly GCF_015220235.1. Taxonomy (NCBI): domain Eukaryota; kingdom Metazoa; phylum Chordata; class Mammalia; order Pilosa; family Megalonychidae; genus Choloepus; species Choloepus didactylus. The sequence continues at coordinate 51,748,762 of NC_051313.1, forward strand.
TGGCCAGGTCCCCGGCAGTGGCGTGCAAGGTGTGGAGGGCGGCGAGAAGGGAAAGGCAAGACACTCTTCCTCCAGTGGGGGTAGAACAAAAGGAGCTTTATTCAGGGGTGAGCACAGGTTATATAGGCTGGCAAGAAGGGCGGGGTTGGAGTGGGGGTGTAAGAGCCTTAAATGGTAATGCTGAGGGGAGAAAGGCTAGGATTGGTTCTGAAAGGACGCGGAAGCTGTTGCAGCGGGCGGGAGTTGCTCTGGCAACGGTGCATGCGCACTGGCGGTGGTGGGAGTTGCACTGGCAACGGGGAGTGTGCGGGCAAGATAAGGGGGTGGGGGAAAAGGCGGTTCCCTCCGGCAAGCCTCCCGTAACGGTTGTATTTTGGGTGAGGAAATGGGGCCTGCCTCCGGCCTCACTTTCCCAGGCCTGGGGGGCTGTGGAGGGCGCTGTCGCCCGTGCCCACCACCCTCCCCAGGGGCTGATCAGGTCCCCCAGCTCAGGCCCGCCAAGTCGAAGCACGTAATCAGTATCCCGCAGAGAGATTTCAAATGGAGTCGAGAGGTCACTCTGGTGGACATTCTTATGCACTATATAGATAACACCTCTTAGGTTTTAATGTATTGGAATAGCTAGAAGTAAATACCTGAAACTACCAAACTCCAACCCAGCAGTCTGGACTCCTGAAGATGATTCTATAATAACGTAGATTACAAGGGGTGACAGTGTGATTGTGAAGACCTTGTGGATCACACCCCCTTTATCTAGTGTATGGATGAGTAGAAAAATGGCGATAAAAACTAAAGGACAAATGGGGTGGGATGGGGGGATGATTTGGGTGTTCTTTTTTCATTTTTATTTTTTATTCTTGTTCTGGTTCTTTCTGATGTAAGGAAATGTTCAGAGATAGATTGTGGTGATGAACGCATAACTATGTTATCATACTGTGGACAGTGGATTGTATACCATGGATGATTGTATGGTGTGTGAATGTATTTCAACAAAACTGAATTTAATTTAAAAAAATAAAAAATAAATGGCCATGATTTTTTTAACCAAAAAAAAAAAAAAAAAAAAAAAGAGTAGGTAGAAAATTCAATGCAACATATATTAATGAGTACCTGTTTTTGTGCAAAAACTTGCAAGAGTGCCATAGGGTATTCTAAAGGGAAATAAGATTTTCTCCCTGCTCACAAAGGTTTATGTACCTCAGCTAAATTTCCAGCAAAATATGATCTGTGAACTAGGGAAGGGAGCACATAGTCAGCTGAGGGTGTTCATGTGGAGGAAGCACTTAAGCTGAGCCTTGAAGCATGGTGTGAGGACCCCGGGCTCGGTCCCCTGCCCTCCATAGTAACTCCATGTAGCTGCCTACTTGACTGGGACAGATGTCAAAAGTCATCAGATCTCCCCAGGGGAGGAAAAAATGTATCGTAGACAAAGCATTGAAACTTCCCTCCCCTGAACACTGTTGACAGCAAATCTCCACACCCTGTGTCACAAGACCCTGCTGAAACTCTGTTCTCACACCCTCCTTGTCCTAACCCTTATAAACCACCCCCTGACACCCCTGTTTTGCAAAACTTCCATCTTTCCTGTCCAGCCTCGGCCATGGGACAAACCATACCTCCTGTACGTAAGTCCTATCAAACTCATGTCTAACTTCATGCCTGGTGTGTTCTTTGGTCTGGGGGCTAAGCTGGGTTAAAACAATTGGCAAACACAGCCAGGAGGACCAAAGAGCCACCAGTCATAGTGGGCAAGAATTCTAGGAAGGAGAATCCATGGGGAGAAATCCCAAATGGGTCTCCATATCATCCATATGGAGAGGGGTGGCTGCCCTTCTGGACAAAAGGGGACTACTGCAAAAATGTGGGGATGCCCTGAAAACACCAGTGGGGTTGCTAAGTGTTTTGCAACAGACAGCAGGGCAATCAGATTCAAGTGAGAAGAAAAGGGACTGCCAAATAGCAGCGGCCATGGCATGGCCTCTGTTAGGAGCCTTGCAGATGGCTGCTGAGGTAGAACAAGTGGTGAAAGCTACTACATGCTGTTTAGAAAAGAAAGTAAAACTAGAAAGGGATATGCGCCTTGCCCAGGCAGAAATGAAGGACTCTCTGACTGATCACCTGCTCCAAGTGGACAATCATCTAGAGACTGGCATGCAGATATGCCCAAGCCAAAGGCAGTAAGTTGCCTCAGGCTCATGTCCAGAAAATTTTAGTGACTCCTGGATAGGACTCCAAAGCATGGGACCCCATAGACTCTTCCTCAGAAGAGAAAGGGGAGGAAGAATGGGAACCTTTTGGCAGTATTTTTAAAAATTGGAAATATTTTAGTTATGAGCCTATGAGAAAAAAGCTTATTTCTGTAACACAATCTGGCCTCAATATGATTTAAAATCAGGACAGAAATGACTCTATGAAAAGAGCACTGTGGCAGTTTCTGAGTTCAGAGAGCAAGTGCTCAGTACCATGCCTAGAAGTGATGAATACCATATTATCCAAATCTATTTAGATCCTGAGTTCAGAAAGCAGGAGTTTGGACAGTGAAGGATACCCGCACATGTATTAGTGCTGATTACAGCTTCCGATCAATATGAGATCATTGGTTTTCTCAAAATAGTTCTACCGGGGGCAAGATGGCAGACTGGTGAGCTGTAAGTTTTAGTTATTCCTCCAGGAAAGTAGGTAAAAAGCCAGGAACTGCGTGGACTGGACACCACAGAGCAATCTGTCTTTGGGCATACTTCATACAACACTCATGAAAACGTGGAACTGCTGAGATCAGCGAAATCTGTAAGTTTTTGCGGCCAGGGGACCCGCGCCCCTCCCTGCCAGGCTCAGTCCCGGGGGAGGAGGGGCTGTCAGCTCCGGGAAGGAGAAGGGAGAACTGCAGTGGCTGCTCTTATCGGAAACTCATTCTACTGATTCAAACTCCAACCATCGATAGACTGAGACCAGACACCAGAGACTCTGAGAGCAGCCAGCCCAGCAGAGAGGAGACAGGCATAGAAAAAAAACAACACGAAAAACTCCAAAATAAAAGCAGAGGATTTTTGGAGTTCTGGTGAACACAGAAAGGGGAAGGGCGGAGCTCAGGCCTTGAGGCGCATATTCAAATCCCGAAGCAAAGCTGATCTCTCTGCCCTGTGGAACTTTCCTTAATGGCCCTGGTTTCTTTGTCTATTAGCATTTCAATAACCCATTAGATCTCTGAGGAGGGCCTTTTTTTTGTTTTGTTTTGTTTTTTTAAATCCTTTTTTCTTTTTCTAAAACAATTACTCTAAGAAGCCCAATACAGAAAGCTTCAAAGACTTTCAATTTGGGCACGTCAAGTCAAGAGCAGAACTAAGAGAGCTCTGAGAAAAAAGGCAATAATCCAGTGGCTGAGAAAATTCACTAAACAACACAATTTCCCAAGAAAAGGGGGGTGTCCGCTCACAGCCACCATCCTGGTGGACAGGAAACACTCCTGCCCATCGCCAGCCCCATAGCCCAGAGCTGCCCCAGACAACCCAGTGTGACGGAAGTGCTTCAAATAACAGGCACACACCACAAAACTGGGCGTGGACATTAACCTTCCCTGCAACCTCAGCTGAATGTCCCAGAGCTGGGAAGGTGGAGCAGTGTGAATTAACAAAGCCCCACTCAGCCATCATTTGAGCAGACTGGGAGCCTCCCTACACAGCCCAGCAGCCCAGAACTGCCCTGGGGGGACGGCACTCACCTGTGACATAGCACAGTCATCCCTCAACAGAGGACCCGGGGTGCACAGCCTGGAAGAGGGGCCCACTTGCAAGTCTCAGGAGCCATACGCCAATACCAAAGACTTGTGGGTCACTGGCAGAGACAAACTGTGGCAGGACTGAACTGAAGGATTAGACTATTGCAGCAGCTTTAAAACTCTAGGATCATCAAGGAGATTTGATTGTTAGGGCCACCCCCTCTCCCCGACTGCCCAGAAACACGCCCCACATACAGGGCAGGCAACACCAACTACACACGCAAGCTTGGTACACCAATTGGGCCCCACAAGACTCACTCCCCCACTCACCAAAAAGGCTAAGCAGGGGAGAACTGGCTTGTGGAGAACAGGTGGCTCGTGGACGCCACCTGCTGGTTAGTTAGAGAAAGTGTACTCCACGAAGCTGTAGATCTGATAAATTAGAGATAAGGACTTCAATAGGTCTACAAACCCTAAAAGAACCCTATCAAGTTCAGCAAATGCCACGAGGCCAAAAACAACAGAAAATTATAAAGCATATGAAAAAACCAGACGATATGGATAACCCAAGCCCAAGCACCCAAATCAAAAGACCAGAAGAGACACAGCACCTAGAGCAGCTACTCAAAGAACTAAAGATGAACAATGAGACCATAGTACGGGATATGAAGGAAATCAAGAAGACCCTAGAAGAGCATAAAGAAGACATTGCAAGACTAAATAAAAAAATGGATGATCTTATGGAAATTAAAGAAACTGTTGACCAAATTAAAAAGATTCTGGACACTCATAGTACAAGACTAGAGGAAGTTGAACAACGAATCAGTGACCTGGAAGATGACAGAATGGAAAATGAAAGCATAAAAGAAAGAATGGGGAAAAAAATTGAAAAATTCGAAATGGACCTCAGGGATTTGATAGATAATATGAAACGTCCGAATATAAGACTCATTGGTGTCCCAGAAGGGGAAGAAAAGGGTAAAGGTCTAGGAAGAGTATTCAAAGAAATTGTTGGGGAAAACTTCCCAAATCTTCTAAACAACATAAATACACAAATCATAAATGCTCAGCGAACTCCAAATAGAATAAATCCAAAAAAACCCACTCCGAGACATATACTGATCACACTGTCAAACACATAAGAGAAGGAGCAAGTTCTGAAAGCAGCAAGAGAAAAGCAATTCACCACATACAAAGGAAACAGCATAAGACTAAGTAGTGACTACTCAGCAGCCACCATGGAGGCAAGAAGGCAGTGGCATGATATATTTAAAATTCTGAGTGAGAGGAATTTCCAGCCAAGAATACTTTATCCAGCAAAGCTCTCATTCAAATTTGAGGGAGAGCTTAAATTTTTCACAGACAAAGAAATGCTGAGAGAATTTGCTAACAAGAGACCTGCCCTACTGGAGATACTAAAGGGAGCCCTACAGACAGAGAAACAAAGACAGGACAGAGAGACTTGGAGAAAGGTTCAGTACTAAAGAGATTCGGTATGGGTACAATAAAGGATATTAATAGAGAGAGGGAAAAATATGGCAAACATAAACCAAAGGATAAGATGGCCGATTCAAGAAATGCCTTCACGGTTTTAACGTTGAATGTAAATGGATTAAACTCCCCAATTAAAAGATATAGATTCGCAGAATGGATCAAAAAAAATGAACCATCAATATGTTGCATACAAGAGACTCATCTTAGACACAGGGACACAAAGAAACTGAAAGTGAAAGGATGGAAAAAAATATTTCATGCAAGCTACAGCCAAAAGAAAGCAGGTGTATCAATATTAATCTCAGATAAAATAGACTTCAAATGCAGGGATGTTTTGAGAGACAAAGAAGGCCACTACATACTAATAAAAGGGGCAATTCAGCAAGAAGAAATAACAATCGTAAATGTCTATGCACCCAACCAAGGTGCCACAAAATACATGAGAGAAACACTAGCAAAACTAAAGGAAGCAATTGATGTTTCCACAATAATTGTGGGAGACTTCAACACATCACTCTCTCCTATAGATAGATCAACCAGACAGAAGACCAATAAGGAAATTGAAAACCTAAACAATCTGATAAGTGAATTAGATTTAACAGACATATACAGGACATTACATCCCAAATCAACAGGATACACATACTTTTCTAGTGCTCATGGAACTTTCTCCAGAATAGATCATATGCTGGGACATAAAACAAGCCTCAATAAATTTAAAAAGATTGAAATTATTCAAAGCACATTCTCTGACCACAATGGAATACAATTAGAAGTCAATAACCATCAGAGACTTAGAAAATTCACAAATACCTGGAGGTTAAACAACACACTCCTAAACAATCAGTGGGTTAAAGAAGAAATAGCAAGAGAAATTGCTAAATATATAGAGACGAATGAAAATGAGAACACAACATACCAAAACCTATGGGATGCAGCAAAAGCAGTGCTAAGGGGGAAATTTATAGCACTAAACGCATATATTAAAATGGAAGAAAGAGCCAAAATCAAAGAACTAACGGATCAACTGAAGAAGCTAGAAAATGAACAGCAAACCAATCCTAAACCAAGTAGAAGAAAAGAAATAACAAGGATTAAAGCAGAAATAAATGACATAGAGAACAAAAAAACAATAGAGAGGATAAATATCACCAAAAGTTGGTTCTTTGAGAAGATCAACAAGATTGACAAGCCCCTAGCTAGACTGACAAAATCAAAAAGAGAGAAGACCCATATAAACAAAATAATGAATGAAAAAGGTGACATAACTGCAGATCCTGAAGAAATTAAAAAAATTATAAGAGGATATTATGAACAACTGTACGGCAACAAACTGGATAATGTAGAAGAAATGGACAATTTCCTGGAAACATATGAACAACCTAGACTGACCAGAGAAGAAATAGAAGACCTCAACCAACCCATCACAAGCAAAGAGATCCAATCAGTCATCAAAAATCTTCCCACAAATAAATGCCCAGGGCCAGATGGCTTCACAGGGGAATTCTACCAAACTTTCCAGAAAGAACTGACACCAATCTTACTCAAACTCTTTCAAAACATTGAAAAAAATGGAACACTACCTAACTCATTTTATGAAGCTAACATCAATCTAATACCAAAACCAGGCAAAGATGCTACAAAAAAGGAAAACTACCGGCCAATCTCCCTAATGAATATAGATGCAAAAATCCTCAACAAAATACTTGCAAATCGAATCCAAAGACACATTAAAAAAATCATACACCATGACCAAGTGGGGTTCATTCCAGGCATGCAAGGATGGTTCAACATAAGAAAAACAATCAATGTATTACAACACATTAAAAACTCAAAAGGGAAAAATCAATTGATCATCTCAATAGATGATGAAAAAGCATTTGACAAAATCCAACATCCCTTTTTGATAAAAACACTTCAAAAGGTAGGAATTGAAGGAAACTTCCTCAACATGATAAAGAGCATATATGAAAAACCCACAGCCAGCATAGTACTCAATGGTGAGAGACTGAAAGCCTTCCCTCTAAGATCAGGAACAAGACAAGGATGCCCGCTGTCACCACTGTTATTCAACATTGTGCTGGAAGTGCTAGCCAGGGCAATCCGGCAAGACAAAGAAATAAAAGGCATCCAAATTGGAAAAGAAGAAGTAAAACTGTCATTGTTTGCAGATGATATGATCTTATATCTAGAAAACCCTGAGAAATCAACGATACAGCTACTAGAGCTAATAAACAAATTTAGCAAAGTAGCGGGATACAAGGTTAATGCACATAAGTCAGTAATGTTTCTATATGCTAGAAATGAAGAAACTGAAGAGACACTCAAGAAAAAGATACCATTTTCAATAGCAACTAAAAAAATCAAGTACCTAGGAATAAACTTAACCAAAGATGTAAAAGACCTCTACAAAGAAAACTACATAACTCTACTAAAAGAAATAGAAGGGGACCTTAAAAGATGGAAAAATATTCCATGTTCATGGATAGGAAGGCTAAATGTCATTAAGATGTCAATTCTACCCAAACTCATCTACAGATTCAATGCAATCCCAATCAAAATTCCAACAACCTACTTTGCAGACTTGGAAAAGCTAGTTATCAAATTTATTTGGAAAGGGAAGATGCCTCGAATTGCTAAAGACACTCTAAAAAAGAAAAACGAAGTGGGAGGACTTACACTCCCTGACTTTGAAGCTTATTATAAAGCCACAGTTGCCAAAACAGCATGGTACTGGCACAAAGATAGACACATAGATCAATGGAATCGAATTGAGAATTCAGAGATAGACCCTCAGATCTATGGCCGACTGATCTTTGATAAGGCCCCCAAAGTCACCGAACTGAGCCATAATGGTCTTTTCAACAAATGGGGCTGGGAGAGTTGGATATCCATATCCAAAAGAATGAAAGAGGACCCCTACCTCACCCCCTACACAAAAATTAACTCAAAATGGACCAAAGATCTCAATATAAAAGAAAGTACCATAAAACTCCTAGAAGATAATGTAGGAAAACATCTTCAAGACCTTGTATTAGGAGGCCACTTCCTAGACTTTACACCCAAAGCACAAGCAACAAAAGAGAAAATAGATAAATGGGAACTCCTCAATCTTAGAAGTTTCTGCACCTCAAAGGAATTTCTCAAAAAGGTAAAGAGGCAGCCAACTCAATGGGAAAAAATTTTTGGAAACCATGTATCTGACAAAAGACTGATATCTTGCATATACAAAGAAATCCTACAACTCAATGACAATAGTACAGAAAGCCCAATTATAAAATGGGCAAAAGATATGAAAAGACAGTTCTCTGAAGAGGAAATACAAATGGCCAAGAAACACATGAAAAAATGTTTAGCCTCACTAGCTATTAGAGAGATGCAAATTAAGACCACAATGAGATACCATCTAACACCGGTTAGAATGGCTGCCATTAAACAAACAGGAAACTACAAATGCTGGAGGGGATGCGGAGAAATTGGAACTCTTATTCATTGTTGGTGGGACTGTATAATGGTTCAGCCACTCTGGAAGTCAGTCTGGCGGTTCCTTAGAAAAGTAGATATAGAGCTACCATTCGATCCAGCGATTGCACTTCTCGGTATATACCCGGAAGATCGGAAAGCAGTGACACGAACAGATATCTGCACGCCAATGTTCATAGCAGCAATATTCACAATTGCCAAGAGATGGAAACAACCCAAATGTCCTTCAACAGATGAGTGGATAAATAAAATGTGGTATATACACACGATGGAATACTACGCGGCAGTAAGAAGGAACGATCTGGTGAAACATATGACAACATGGATGAACCTTGAAGACATAATGCTGAGCGAAATAAGCCAGGCACAAAAAGAGAAATATTATATGCTACCACTAATGTGAACTTTGAAAAATGTAAAACAAATGGTTTATAATGTAGAATGTAGGGGAACTAGCAGTAGAGAGCAATTAAGGAAGGGGGAACAATAATCCAAGAAGAACAGATAAGCTATTTAACGTTCTGGGGATGCCCAGAAATGACTATGGTCTGTTAATTTCTGATGGATGTAGTAGGAACAAGTTCACTGAAATGTTGCTATATTATGTAACTTTCTTGGGGTATAGTAGGAACATGTTGGAAGTTAAGCAGTTATCTTAGGTTAGTTGTCTTTTTCTTACTCCCTTGTTATGGTCTCTTTGAAATGTTCTTTTATTGTATGTTTGTTTTCTTTTTAACTTTTTTTTTCGTACAGTTGATTTAAAAAAGAAGGGAAAGTTAAAAAAAAAAAAAAGAAAGAAAAAAGACAAACAAGGAAAAAAAAAAAAAAAAAGATGTAGTGCCCCCTTGAGGAGCCTGTGGAGAATGCAGGGGTATTCGCCTACCCCACCTCCATGGTTGCTAACATGACCACAGACATAGGGGACTGGTGGTTTGATGGGTTGAGCCCTCTACCATAAGTTTTACCCCGGGGAAGATGGTTGCTGCAAAGGAGAGGCTAGGCCTCCCTGTATTTTTGCCTAAGAGTCTCCTCCTGAATGCCTCTTTGTTGCTCAGATGTGGCCCTCTCTCTCTGGCTAAGCCAACTTGAAAGGTGAAATCACTGCCCTCCCCCCTACGTGGGATCAGACACCCAGGGAAGTGAATCTCCCTGGCAACGTGGAATATGACTCCCGGGGAGGAATGTAGACCCGGCATCGTGGGATGGAGAACATCTTCTTGACCAAAAGGGGGATGTGAAAGGAAATGAAATAAGCTTCAGTGGCAGAGAGATTCCAAAACGAGCCGAGAGATCACTCTGGTGGGCACTCTTACGCACACTTTAGACAACCTTTTTTAGGTTCTAAAGAATTGGGGTAGCTGGTGGTGGATACCTGAAACTATTAAACTACAACCCAGAACCCATGAATCTCGAAGACAGTTGTATAAAAATGTAGCTTATGAGGGGTGACAATGGGATTGGGAATGCCATAAGGACCAAACTCCACTTTGTCTAGTTTATGGATGGATGTGTAGAAAAGTAGGGGAAGGAAACAAACAGACAAAGGTACCCAGTGTTCTTTTTTACTTCAATTGCTCTTTTTCACTCTAATTATTATTCTTGTTATTTTTGTGTGTGTGCTAATGAAGGTGTCAGGGATTGATTTAGGTGATGAATGTACAACTATGTAATGGTACTGTAAACAATCGAAAGTACAATTTGTTTTGTATGACTGCGTGGTATGTGAATATATCTCAATAAAATGATGATAAAAAAAAAAAAGAGCACTGTGTTATAATTAGAATTGTTCTGAAAAAGGGTAGGAAAAGGATGAGATAATGTATATTCAATCCCGTATTTGCTCAAAAGCATTTCTGTGTGTCTATTTCTTAATTTCTGTGACTAACTTCATACTATCTTGTCTGCCTGTTCAATGTATTTTCTTATACCTCCAGATGATAATAACAAATTAACAAAAATTCTTAAAGTGCTCTATTTGAATTGCTTAAAAATTAAAGAGCAAGACTCTGGTACTCCTGGAGTTAAAAAAAAAAAAAACAACAAAAAAACAACAAAACAAAACTCTTTGCAGCAGGATTCAAAGCTTTAGTTCTGTAATTGCAGTAAACAAACCTGGACATTAAAAGGAAACCACCCCATGAATTTCCCTAAAGCAGCAGAAGGCTGCCAAGGGGCTGCCTCTGGAAAAGGCAAAACCCTTTCCCAATTTTCTGGATCACAGCTTTAACTGCAATAGATCTAATAATTGGCAACCTTTGTTCCTCAGTTCAAATGTTAAAACATGTGTATGTCTTGACTAGGAATGAAACACCTCCCAATAGGCTGTGTTTAAAAAGTCAGAAAGGGCAACAACACCCCATATACATCTTTCTTTTCACCTAGAAAACATCTTCATACAGCGGGCTTCAGTAACTCATGCCCATAATTGAACCCAATGCCAGGTTTGCACAATTTGCCGTCTTCAGGTGCTACCAGCCTTTCTTGGACTGTGACCCCTGAGAATTGGACTGTGTGGAATGTCCTACTGGCCTGGCAGAATTCAGCAATTATCAGTAGACCCCTTGTCTAAATGGTTTAATTCCCTTTCTTGGCCATGGAGACATCTCTTTGCGAAGTTATGCTCTGTTGTCTGTGGATGCAATGTCTGTCCTATGGTCAATGTAGTCTGCTGTGTGGGGGTGGACTGTGGGGACCCAGGGCCCTGGCCCTCTCCCTCCATAGTGATTTCACATAGCCGCCTACTTGATGGGGACAGACCTTAAAAGTTATCAGACTCCCCATGGGGAGAAAAAATGTATTGTAAATGGAGCACTGAAGTTCTCCCTTGATCACTACTGATAACAAATCTCCACACCCTTGTGTTACAGGACCCTGTGGAAACTCTGTTCTCACACCTTCCTTGTCCTAATCCTTATAAACCACCCCCTGGCACCACAGTTTTGCAAAACACAAACTTCTATCTTTCCTGTCCAGGCTCTGCTGTGGAACAAACCATATCTCCCGTAAGTAAGTCATATTAAACTCGTGCCCAACTCTGTGCCTGCCATGTTCTTCGGTCTTGGGGCTAAGCTGGGTTGGAACACATGGGTAGAAATTAGCGCAGAAGTAATAAAGTAGATAGAGTGGAAAGGAAGGGATTCAAAACAGAGGGATCCATAGCAAGGGCACTATTGGTGAGAATGTACTAGCAAATTCAAGGAAACACGTAGGGGTATGGAGATATAGAAATAGAGACAGACAGAATGGCAGCATACAGGAGCTCCAAAGAAGTCCTCAGAGAGCCCAAGTCTCTGAGCATTGTTTCTTTTGTTTTTTGTTTTTAATAAATAGTGATATTTACCAAATTAAGCTTTCGAAATTTGAAAAGCACTTCATAACACCTTAGAGACATATGATACGATTAACCCATAGAGGGCCCAAAAGTTATGTAATGAACAAGGATTACAAGCTGATGGCTAACTGATGGTTTTGATTGGCATCCTGTTAGGGAAATCACAGACACCTGTTAAGTGGCCATTACCCAGACCTCACCTACCCCTACCTCTTTTTCTATTCCACAACTTGGGACAGATGTTAAGTCCAGTGAAAAGGCCCTACCAGGCCTTAAATTCAAACTGGGAACAAGCATCCCCAGATGCTTATCAGAACAGGAATTCTCAGTAGCAAGGTTCCCTCCCCCAAGGTGGATAAAATCCACACTCAAACAGTCTAAATTTGTCCCTCTTCTCTGGCACAAAGTGGGGCATGTAGAACTGCCATCTACTGACCCCAACCCAGAGCAGTTTTCGGCCACCCTGGGAGATAGGACATGATGGGACTTCTTCCCCTGCTCTTTCGGATTCTTTGTGCTAAATAATTGACAAAGAGATTGTCTGCCCTTTCTGGACTCTTTATTCCGTGCGAGCTATAAAGGGACCATTTGCTGCAAGTTCCTACTGTGCTCTGAACCTGTGTTCCCATGACACACTTTTGTACCAACTCTCTCCACATATGCAGATGTTTTTTCAAATAAGAAAATTTCAAATAAAAATCAAAATTTTCAGCTTCTCTTGAAAAGTAGCAAGATCTGGGTCACCAGCCTCACAAACTCACGTGGCAAGAATGGGCTCAAGGTAAGATGTAGCTGGTCTTCGGTCTTGGGGCTAAACTGGGTTGGAACACATGGGTAGAAATTAGTGAAGAAGTAATAAAGTAGACAGAGTAGAAAGGAAGGGATTCAAAACAGAGGGATCATGCACACTCCTGTTTGCAACACAACATCCACTTTGTCTTAGCCAAGCCCATTTCATTTACATCACTGTCCCCATTGTGGGAGTTGATGACATCTGTGCTAAGTCATCACCAACTTAGTGATGGTTCAACTGCCCAGACTTCTTCAGACTTCATGGCAATCCCTCCCCAAGTCCTGAGCCAAGGATAAGCAGCTCTGCAGTATGTTGGCGTTCTCTCCACCTAGTGGTTGGAGTTTGGGTATCTGTGATCTGCCTGAGTCTGAGTGGCTGAATATTGCTGGAGAGGTGCTCACAACCATGCTACTTGGACTCACTGCTGATACCTGACCACAAATCTCAAACAGACTCAAAACTGCCAGAAAATCCTACTACTTTTTCCTAGTAATTACTCTCCCGATCTTTAAGATCTTTATTTCACACCTCATATTTACTCAGATCACCAACACTCCCCCAACCACAACTTCTCATCATCCTCACCAATTCCACCAACCTTTCTGCAGCTGAACCCACCTATTTGACTCTCCTTCCTGTTAAATGCAAGAAACATCCCGGCTCCTAAGACCAACCCCTCTCTGGTCACATGGTCCCACACCCTCTGGTTTACTCAAGGACAATTACTTCTCCAATTATCTCCCATGGTGGATTGAATTGTGTACCCCCATTTAGACATGTTCTTGGACTTGATTCACATTCCTGTGGGTATGAACCCACTGTAAATAAGATTTCTGAAAGATATTATTTTAATTAAGGTGAGGCACAATTGAATGAGGGTGGGCCTTAATCTAGATTACCAGGGTCCTTTATAAGCAGAAATTCAGACATAGAGGAAGCCACAAGGAAGAGCCAGAAGCCTGAGGTCAGTGGGAACCTGGAAGAGAAAGAAGAGGACATCGCAATGTGACAGGAAAGCCAAGGAATCCAAGTATTGCCAGCCAGCCAGCACGTTATTGAGGCTGGAAGGAAGCAAGCCTTCTAGCCTCTTAAACTGTTAGACAACAGAGTTATGTTGTTTAAGCTAACCCATGGTGTGGTATTTGTGATGGCAGCCTGGAAAACCAAGACATCCCCTTTTGCTTCTGCATCAAGTTCTCCCTACTGGATCATTAGCATTGACATATCCTTAAAAAAAAAAAAAAAAAAAAAAAAAACCCTCCTCTCCCTTGATCCCATGTAGTCTTCTTGCTACCATTCCATTTCTCTGCACTATTCAAAACAAAGTTTCCCCACTTGCTCACCTCCCAGTCTTTCCACAACCAAGTCCAAACAGGAAATTAGACTTTTGTCTCCATCATCCCAAAGAAGTGTCTTCAATTAATGACAACTACACTGATGACCTACATCTCGTCAAAGTCAAAATTGAATTCTCAGCATTCAACCAACTTGACTTCTCAAGTCAAGTCAATTGAACAAAGCTGATCACTCCTTTTCTAGGCTGTTCTAATTGATCTAATTTTCCTCTCACTCATTGACAGCTCTCTCTCAGTCTGTTGTGCAGGACTACTGGGCCTCTAAATGGTAGAGGGCCCCAGCGCTTGGTTTACAGGCCACTTCTGTAGATATACTTTCTCTCTACATGACCTCATTTAGTTTCATGGATTCAAATACCTTCTATATCCTAACAATCCTCAAATTCAAATCAACCTCCCTAGATGACTCCCCTGACTTCTGGACTCATATATTTAACTGCTTATTCACATATCCATTCAAATGCCTAATAAATACCTAAAACTTACAATAGACAAAACAGAAATGTTGATTCTCCCACATCAAAATATAGATATAGATTTAGATCTAGATTTAAATACAGATACAGATATAGATACAGATATGTGCATATTCCCACCACTAAGCCTTCCCCATTTGTTTATTAAACAAATGTTTATTGTGCACCTACCAATTGCCAGGCATGTTCTAGGTGCTTGAGGTACAAAGAAAAGACAGCTTACATTAAAGTAGATGGCACCAACAGTGACCCAACTCATTAGGACAAAGCCAGGATGCATCCTTGATTTCTCTTTTTCCCTCAAATTCCATGCCCTTGTCAGCTTTCCCTCCAAAACAGCCAGAATCCAACCACATCTCACCAACTTCAAGCCACTCCCATCTGCCACCTCGATTTCTGATCTAACTTGTCTTCCTGCCTCCCACAGTTCCCCCCTTACTCTCCATTGTCTACACTGCAGCCCCAGTGGTGTTTCTAAGCATGATCAGACGATAACACTCCCCTGTCTAAGCCTCCAAATGTCTTGCATTAATTCTAGGATAAAATACAATCTACTGATCATTCCTACAAAGTTCTGTATGACCTGGTTTCTGTCTCCCTCTCTGACTCTCATTTTTGCCCCCCACTCACCATGCTCCCTCACATTTGCCTTCTTTCTGTCCTTCAAAGGTTCCCATGCATTCAGGATCTTTCATTGCTATTCTTTCTGCTTGGAATGCTTTTCCCTGAGATCTCCACCAACCTCCCTCCTTTTCATCATTCAGGGCATACCTCAAATGTTACCTCCTTAGAGATATGTGAAGGAACTTCCAGAAGCCAGGGAAAAAAACCACCCAAAATGAAGAAGAAGAACAATTCTTGGAGCTCATATAGGGGCAGAAATAGTTTGTGTTCCCCTAACCAGATTCAAAAGACCTCCTAATACACAGGCATCAAGTAGAGTCCTCCAAAGGGTGTTTCCTTAGTAATGGAGCCAAATTAGCCCTTGACTAAAGGCTGTTCTGGAGCATGATAACAAAGTTTAAAAGCAAGGTTCAAAAGGATCAAGTAATTTAACTGCACCTCAGAACAGAGCCCAAAAATATTTAAAGTAATACAAAAAACTTCAGCACCCACTGCTTGTAGGAATGTAAAATGGTTTGGCAGGTTTTCAAAAAGTAAAACACAGAATTACCATTTGACCCAGCAATTCCACTGCTAGTATATACCCAAAAGAATTGAAAACAGTGGCTCAGGTATTTGTACACCAATGCTCACAAGCAGCCTTATTCATTGAACATTAATCACAATGGCCAAAAGGTAGATACAACCCAAGTATCCATCAACAGATAAATGGATAAACAAAGTGGTATATGTATATATGTCCTAATTTGCCAGGGCTGCTATGACAAACACCACAGACTGGTTGGCTTAAACAACAAAAATTTATTGGCTCAGAAAAGGGAGGCTAGAAACCCAAAATCAATTTGTCAGCAGCATCGGGCTTTCTCTAAAGTCTGCAGCATTCTGGTGGTGGCTTGCTGGCAATCCTCCATCACAAGGTGATTTTCAGTATCCTTCTCCTCTGCTTATATGGTCTCCAGTCATACTGGATGGAAATAACTGATCCTGTTTGGCCTTAATATCTTCAAAGTTCCTATTTACAAATGAGTTCACACCCACTGGACTGGGGATAAGGACTTGAACATGTGTTTTGGGGGTACATGACTCAATCTACCACAATATACAAAGGAATATTATTCAGCCTTAAAAAGAAATGAAGTTCTGATAAACCTTGAAAACATTATGCTAAGTGAAATGAGCCAGGCACAAAAGGACAAATATTTATGTGTCCACTTATATGAAATATCTAGAATAAGCAAATTCATAGAGACAGAAAGTGGATTAGAGGTAACCAAGGTCTGAAGAGAGAGGGACTATGGAATTATTGATTAGTGGGTATGGAGTGTCTGTTTGGGGGGATGAAAAAGTTTGGGTAATGAATGGTGGTGATAGTAGTACAACACTGTATATGTAACTAATGACACTGAACTGTATACTTAGAGATAAAATTTCAAATTTGCTGTTATGTATATGTTATAACAACATTTTAAAAAGTTCAGCACCCCAAAACATACAAAACATAAAATTCACAAATGTCTGCTGTCCAATCAGAATCACCCATGTGAATGCAAAAATCACTCATCTAATCAAATAACCATGAAAATCAGGAAGCCCCAAAGAAAAATCAAAAAATTACAGAAAGAAGATATGTAATCAGAGATCCCAGAGAGGCAAAGGTGAGAAATCAGGAGCAGAGTATTCTTTCTCAGGACTTGTGGCCTGAGCATGTCACAGGAAAGGAGGAAGGAGGAGAGAAGATTCAGCCATGCCTGAGAAGACGGGCAGGTGAACAACTTGCTTAGGATAAGCCACGAAATTCCCTGGGTGGCCATCAACTAAGAAATGATGGTGGCAGTTTGGTAGTAAAATGACTGATAATGAACAGGAAGAGAAGGAAAAGAAACAGAAGAAAATAAATGGACTTCAATACAGACAAAATATCAGTGAACACATTGGGGAAATTGATTCAGTTGAAGGACAGGAAGTTGAAGTTGTGGGCACTATCTCTGTTAGGTCCCCTCAGCTCACACTGCACCTGTGTCTTGGTTCTGTTCCCTTTTCCCTGGTTTTACTGGGAATCTCTGGGGAAGGGAGACAAGGGTTTCTGTTGTAGGTAGAGACTTTCACTGCCTAATTAACAAGAGAAGACTTGGAGAAAGGAATTAGTGAAATAAGAGTCACGGAGCCAGGACAAAGGGTGGCCTCACTCTGGTTATGATTTTCTTCTTACTGGGACAGACCCTTCCAGACTCTAGAAGAGAGGACACTCATAGACTGCCAACAATTCAACAAGACTTTCACACACTCCCTGGAGTGAGGTAGAAATTATACTCACAGTCCTTCTGTGTGAAGTAGAAATTATCAAGGGCATCTATGTGACTGACTACTAAGAATATAAAATACTTAGCTCTCCTCCCTGCCTTTTTCATTTTGTAAGAATGTCTTCTAAAGAAAAGAGTTTAAACTCTATAAGACATTGATGAAGAGGCCTGTGCCAGTTTGGATATATTACATCCCCCATGATCTTTTTTTTATTATTGTGATTGTTCACATACCATACAATTATCCAAAGATTCAAAGTGTACAATCAATTGCCCCTGGTACCATCATACAGCTGTGCATCCATCACCATAATTCATTTTTGTTCAATTTTTAGAACATTTTCATTACTCCAGAAAAGAAATAAAGCAAAAAAAAAAAAAAAAAAAAAAAAAGGAAACTCAAATCCTCCCATATCCCTAACCACCCCCCATCCATTGTTGACTCATAGTATTGGTATAGTACATTTGTTACTGTTTATGAAAGAATGTAAAAATACTAACTGTAGTATATAGTTTGCAATAGGTATATATATTTTTTCCTATATGCCCCTCTATTATTAACTTCTAATTATAGTGTCATACATTTGTTCTGGTTAATGAAACAGATTTCTAATATTTGTACAGTTAATCTCAGACATTGCTCACCACAAGGTTCACTGTTTTATACATTCCCATCTTTAAACCTCCAGCTTTCCTTCTGGTGACATACCTGTTCTGAGCTTTCCCTTTTCACCACATTCATGCACCATTCAGCACTGTTAAGTTATTCTCACAACGTGCTACCATCACCTCTGTTCATTTCCAAACATTTAAGTTCAACCTAGTTGAACATTCTGCTCATACTAAGCAACTGCTCCCAATTCATTAGCCTCATTCTATATCTTGGTAACTTATATTTCATGTCTATGAGTTTATATATTATAATTAGTTCCTGTCAGTGAGATCCTGCAATATTTATCCTTATGTGTCTGGCTTATTTCACTCAGTATATTGCCCTCAAGTTTTCATCATCAACCCATTTTTTTTTTAAGATGGTTTTGTTCACTCACCATACATTCCATCCTAAGTAAACAATTGATGGTTCCCTATATAGTCACATATTTATGTGTTCACCACCCTCACCACTATCTATATAAGGACATCTTCATTTCTTCCACAAAGCAGGAGGAAGAGTCGAAGAAGGTAGAGAGATAAAAGAAAAAGAAAAAAAGAAAGAGAAGAAAAAAACATGACAGCTAGGATGCAGCAAAAGGAAAGATAACCTTAGATCAAAGTAGAATAAAGAGTCAGACAACATCACCAATGCCAAGTGTCTCACACTCCTCCCCCATGCCCCTCTTATCTGCATTTACCTTGGTATATTGACTTTGTTACATTAAAGGAAGCATAATACTATGGTTCTGTTAATTATAGTCTCTAGTTTACATTTATTGTATTTTTCCCCCAATACCTCCCTATTTTTAACACCTTGCAAGGTTGACATTCATTTGTTCTCCCTCATGAAAAAACATATTTGTACATTTTATCACAATTGTTGAATACTCTAGGTTTCACTGAGTTATACAGTCCCAGTTTTTATCTTTCCTCTTTCCTTCTGGTGTCCCACATGCTCCTAACCTTCCTCTTTCAAACATATTCATAGTTATCTTTGTTCAGTGTACTTACATTGCTGTACTACCATCACCCAAAATTGTGTCCCAAACCTCTCACCCCTGTCTTTTCCTATCAGTCTGTAGTGCTCCTTTTAGTATTTCCTGTAGAGCACGTATCTTGTTCACTAGCTGTGTCATTGTCTGTTTGTCAGAGAATATTTTGAACTCTCTCTCATATCTGAAGGACAGTTTTGCTGGATACAGGATTTTTTTTTTTTTTTTTTTTTGGCTGTCAAATTATCTTTTATTGAAATATTTTCCTTTGAAGTTCTTAACTAGCTGAGCATTCTACTGCACCACTATTGATGTCATCTATGATGTCATGAGGGTGGCGGCCATCCACATTGCAGCCCACAGACTGGGCAGTCCCCAGAATCTCTTTAAGGGTTCCAGAGAGTTCTTTAGCCAAAGATCGGTGCCGCATCTGTCGGGCAATGTTGACAATCTCATCAAAAGTGATATTTCCACTGTGCTTAATGTTTTTCTGCTTCTTCCTGTCTCTGGGTGGTTCCTTAAGGGCTTTGATGATCAGGGCAGAGGCAGAAGGTACCACTTCAATCTGGGCCTGTCTGTTCTGAATGGCCAGTTTCACTGTAATCCTTAGACCTTTCCAGTCACCAGTTGCCTTGGCAATGTCATCACCAACCTTTTTTGGAGACAGACCGAGGGGGCCGATCTTGGGGGCCAGGGCAGACGTGGCACCTACTTCCCCAACAGTGCACCTCAGGTACATGACTTTGATTTCGTTGGGGTCGAACTTCAGCGGCATGACGGAGGCGGCTGGTGTCGGATGAACCCGGATGCGGGACGACCGAAGAAAGTTGCACCCTGGCCTCCTCCGAGCCGAAAGCTGGATGTAGGATTTTTGGTTGGTGGTTTTTCTCTTTCAGTATCTTAAATATATTACCCCACTTCCTTCTTGCCTCCATGGTTTCTGCTGAGAAATCCACACATAGTTTTATTAAGCTCCCTTTGTATGTGATGGATCGCTTTTCTCTTGCTGCTTTCAGGATTCTCTCTTTGTCTTTGACATTTGATAATCTGATTATTAAGTGTCTTGGTGTAGGCCTATTCATATCTATTCTGTTTGGGGTACACTGCACTTCTTGGATCTGTAATTTTATGTCTTTCATAAGAGATGGGAAATTTTCATTGATTATTTCCTTTATTATTGCTTCTGCCCCTTTTCCCTTCTCTTCTACTTCTGGGACACCAATGATACGTACATTCCTGTATTTTGTTTTATCCTTAAGTTCCCAGAGATGTTGCTCATATTTTTCCATTCTTTTCTCTATCTGTTCTTTTGTGTGTAGGCTTTCAGGTGCCTTGTTCTCCAGTTCCTGAGTGTTTTCTTCTGCCTCTTGAGATCTGCTGTCGTATGTTTCCATTGTGTCTTTCATCTCTTATGTTGTGCCTTTCATTTCCATAGATTCTGCCAGTTGTTTTTTCAAACTTTCAATTTCTGCCTTACATACGCCCAGTGTTTTCTTTATAACCTTTATCTCTTTTGCCATATCTTCTCTAAACTTTTTGAATTACTTTAGCATTAATCGTTTAAATTCCTGTATCTCAGTTGAAGTGTAAGTTTGTTCCCTTGACTGGACCATAACTTCATTTTTCTTAGTGTAGGTTATAGTTTTCTATTGTCTAAGCATCTGACCTCCTTGGCTACTCCAGTCAGGTTTTCCCAGTTGAGAGCAGGCTCAGGTCCCAAAAGGAAGAAATATTCAGTATCCAGTTTCCCTGATGGTGTGTCTTACGGGATTGACACACCCTGTGCTTTTCTGCCCAGCAGGTGGTGCCTGTCAGCCTGTCACTCCAGACTGGTGTAAGGAGGTATGGCCCATGGCTGTTTTCCCCAAGCTCTGGGGTCTGGTTCTGAATGGAAGGCAGGTAGTAGAGCCGGGCCCCACCTCTTTTCTCTTGGGAAGATATGCCCCCTAGAGGGAGGTCATTTGCATATAAATAGATTCTTTGTTTCTCTGACTCTGCTATCTCCACCTTTGGGTCAGAGTGCTGTGAGTTTAAAATGACTGAGGCTTTCTCTACTGCAGAGCACTGCGAGCTGAAAAACGGTTGAGGCTTTCTCCACTGAGCCACCCAGATTGAGAGAGAGAAAAAGGGACACAAAAGCCCCTTTTAGGGTCAGTCTATGGCCCTCAGATTCACCCATCAGCCAGAGATAGAACCTGATCCTTTGGGCTCCCCATCCCAAGACATATACATCCCCTGACTCCACAAGGTCCGTCATCACCAAAAGCCACTGTCTCCTTGTTGGGGATTTGTAGTTCATATTGAGCAGTTAACATTAAAACCCCAGTTGGAGCTGGACTGGGGTATATTCGCTTGTTCAGAGAGGCTTTACAGTTCAGTTTGCTGTGAGGGAGGGGGCTCTCAGCTCAGGTACACAGTTTTTAATTACAGATTTTATGCTGCAATCTTGGACATTTCTCCCATTCCAGATTGTTGCATGATGTGTGGACAGTAATGGTCATCTCCTAGCAGTTATTCCAGTTCTTTTGTTAGTTGTTCCTGGTTTTTTTTTATTAGTAGCTCTGGGGGTACTAACTAATTTCCACTCCTCTCTATGCTGCCGTCTTCTCCTCTCCTCCACCATGATCTTTTAATCCAATCTCAAGGGATATTGGGATTAGGTTGTTTCCATGGAGATGTGACCTACCTAACTGTGAGTGACACCTTTGGTTAGGGCATGACCTCTGATTGAATGTGTCCATGGAGGTGTGGCCCTGCCCATTCAGTGTGGGTCTTGATCAGTTCACTGGAGTCTTATAAATGAGCTCACAAATAGAAGGACCTCAGAACTGCAGCCAAGACAGACATTTTGGAGATGGCCATTGAAAGCTGATGCTTTGGAGAATGCCATCTTGAAATGCAACCTGGGAGCAAGCAGATGCCAGCCACATGCCTTCCCAGCTAACAGAGGTTTTCTGGATGCCAATGGCCTTTCTCCACTGAAGGTACCCTTTGTTGATGCCTTAGCTTGGACACTTTTATGGCCTTAAGACTGTAACTTTGTAACCAAATAAACCCCCTTTATAAAAGCCAATCCATTTCTGGTGTTTTGCAAATCAATAGCATTAGCAAACCAGAACAAGGCCTTTCCACTCACATTTTAGCCTAGCTCTGCTTTCATTAAGCATCAGAGAGACATGGGAGGGAAAACTCATTACTAAATCCTAAAGGACACTGTATCTGTGAAATATTAAAAGGGACTCTGCTCAACTTCCAGAATATTTAGTAGAGGTGGGCATAACAAGTGAGAAGGGTGGTGAAAGAGGATAGATTTAATTGAGATAGTAACATTTCATATTAAACTGGTCATAAAGTGTTTAAGAAGGGTCTCCCTGAGATGGGCTTACAGGCATAGGTTTAAAGGTCAACAGCATTTGGTGGTGTGCTCTCCTGGGGAATTCTGTCAAGCAGAGATGCCAAAAATCATTGACGCATGGTCCAAAATATTATATCATCCCCTGTTAGTTTTTTAGGACAGAAAATTGTTCAGCTGGTATTATCTAGCACTGATTCCTATTTATGTTATATTAGTGTCTAAAACTTCCATTTCTGTTGCTTTCATTTTACATCATCTGCAATTGTAAAATGAAAGTAATTATTGCTCCCTAAGGCCCAGTTATTTGCTAACATTTCAAAGCTTAGCTCAGTAGTTTTGTATAGTTCCAGTGATAAATCTTTCACTAAAATTATCAAGTCCTATCTCTCTACCCATTTGAAGTGATTTCTCTTACACTGCGTAACACTTAGCTATCACAACACCCATCAAATGAAACAAGAAGGGGCAGGTTGTTCTGTCAGCAACACACAGCATGGTTAACTGGAGCATATGAGTTAGTTTATTCTGCCATCCATGCTTATACAAATAGTGGTGGGACTACAGAGAAACTAGTTTTGCTCTTCTTACGAGGGTTTACTGAGAAACTGAGCAGTAACCCAACAGTTCATAAAGGATATCTCATGGAACTTTTACCTCATAAGCTGTTCAATGCAATTGCATATTTACTAAATTCCGACTGTATGCTGAGCACCGCACCAGGTGCCAGGAATAGAAAAATAGGTGGACACATTCCCTGCCCTCAAAAGGTTATCAGTCTAGTAGGGGAGACATTGAGTAAGAAAATAATTATACATAAAATTATAGAACCATGTGGAAGGACAAAACCAGCAGAGGTGAGAGGCATCTGACTCCACCTGAGAAAAAGGACAGGTCTCAGAGCAGCCTGAGCTAAGCCTTGAAAATTAAAAGAAAACTTGTGAAGTGGGTAAGTGTGGAGGGGGCTGGAATTCCAGCCAAAGACAACAGGATATGTAAAATCCCAGAAGCGTGAAAAAGCTCAGCCAGTCCGGGGGTCTATAAATGCTCACCCAATGATGAAGCATTAAGAAGGGGAATAGCCCAGGAGAGAAAAGAATGAGAAGAGAATGAAAAGATGTTATGGGCTTGAAGAGATCAAGAAGAGCTAAATCATAAAAGGCCTTGAATACCAAGATGGAGAACTTGCCTTCATCGTGAAAGCCATATGTGATGGTTTGAAGCTGTTATGTACCCCAGAACAGATCATGTTCTTGAAGCTAAGTATAGCTAAGTGAGTACAGACCTATTGTGGGTGGGACCTTTTGATTAGGTTATTTCAGTTGAGGCATGCCCCAGGTGGGTCTTAATCCTCTTACTGGAGTCCTTTATAATAGGATGAGAAACAGAAAAAGACAGAGAAGCTCAAAGAGAGAAAAACACACAGAAGTTCAGAAAGAAAGCCACAGATGGAGCAGCCAGAAGCTTAAGGCAATGAAACCCATGAGAGAAGGACCAGCAGATGCCTTGCCATCTGAGAGAGGAGTTCAGGTATTGTCTGATGATGCCTTGATCTGGATATTTGCACAACTTCAGAACTGTAAACTCATAAACTAATAAATCCCCATTGTTAAAAGCCAGTCCATTTCTGGTATATTGCATTTTGGCAACTTTAGCAAACTAAAACATCCTAGGACACCACAAAGGATTTTATGCAGGGGAGTAAAATATGATCTGATTTTCATTTTAGAGACAACTTTAATAGCAGCATGGAGAGAGAACTGGAGGCAGAGCCAGACCAGGAGGATGAGGACCAGTTTGGGGAGGAACTTTTGATTGCAAAAGTTCAGGAGACAAGCAGAGTCATGGCTAAGGCAATGCAGAAGAGAAGGGGAAGGAGTAGATTGGCGAGAGCTTCAGTGGTTACAAATCAAAATTATTTGGTGATTAGGTGGACATTGGAGGGTTAAAGATGAGAACAGATGAGGTCATCCAAGTTTCCAGCTTGAGTTACTGTGGAGAAGATAGTGGTGCCACCTGGCAAGTTGAAGGAAAACAAGTTTGTTGGAAAAGATAATGATCTCATTTGGATGCACTGGAGCAACCAGCTAGGAATGCTCATTTGGCAATGTATCTAGGGGCCTAAACCTTAGAGAAGGTGTCAGGGCTAGAAATGCAAACCTGGAAGTCTGCTATGTATAGGGGGAAGTTAAAGGCATGGCTGTAGATAAAGGCATATATGGAGAGGGCCTAGAATAAAAAGAGACAATCCATGACAGCTCCCTGGGAACCTCAATATTAAAGGCATGAATAAAGAAAGAGGAGCTATCTAAGACATCTAAAGATGTATTTCCATGGCTGTGAACCCTAAAATTGTATGAATAAATATGTATATTTCCATGCACATATGCATTTTTATGAGTCCATAGATGTAATCGTATTCTCAAAATAGGGTGTTTGGCTCCCAAAAGAGTAAGGGCTGCCTATATAAGAAGACAGTAAGAGCTGCGCATCTACGAAGATTAATACATAGGAGGAGAACCAGGAGAGTGTAGTAAGTGTCATGGTAGTCTCTAAAGTTCAACTTCTTCCCCCCCTCAAAAAATAATTTTAGGCAATAGTAAACTGTGATTCCTTCCAATGGAAAAACTTTAGAGACAGATGATACAAGGGAAGAGATGGGGACACGGAAGTTTCCTACTTGCTTTCAACTCTACCTCAAGTTCAGATATAATTAGAAAAGGATGATTTGATTGCCCAGTATACACTAAACTTGAGCTTAAACAAAATGGACAATTCATGAGCACAGGTTGGGTTGCCTTTGAAAATGGAGAGAAGACTAGAAAACGAGAAAACATTTCAAATGCTACAAAACCAACTAAAGTGTACTTGCTAATCCCCCAGCTCTATCCAATACCTAAATTTCCTGAATAGTTGCTTTTTTTCCTTCTCTGACCCACCTTGGAGGCCCCTTATACACCTTACATACACTGGAGCCATGTCCCCACCTGACTTTTTGTCCACCCAGCTTGTTCGTTTTTAACAGAGATCAGGATACAAAACACATGTTCTCTTCACAGTTTATTTTATTTGTGTGGTTAGATAAGGAAGAAAAATCGACTGCTTGGTGTTGGGATGTCAAGTGGAGGGACAGCTGGAGCAGTACAGGATTTAGGAGTTGGGGGGCTCCTAAATCTGTCTACTTGTAAATATCTACCCGCCTATCCAGATTACTGCCGAAGTCTGTCTTTCCTCCTATCTCTCCCACCAAATATAAGCTCCATGAACACAGGGATTTTTATGTGCTTTGTTCAGTGTTTATTTCCAGCCAGTAGAACAGTACCTGGTACATAGTCAGTGCTTAATATTATTTGTGGAATAAATAAATGAATACATTCAGGAAAAAGTTTCCTGAAGGAATTCTATCCCCAAGAAAAATTACTGCCACAGTATTCTACATTTTTATGCTATAACAGCTCACATGATACCACTATCTTCCAACAGTCTGGCCTGGGAGACCCTCTTTCGAGTCCAGTAATTGCTTCCTTCCTCTTCCCTTCCTGGCTAAGGGGTGGTAACGGCAATGCACCAGCCACAGTTGGTATCTTTTAACCCTGCCCACACCATTGAGATTAAACTATCAATTACTCCATTTAAATTGAAATTTGTTTCTTGCTGGAAATCTAATGGATAAATTCCTGTTGGGGTAATTTTTTCCCTCCTTAATCACTTTTAAGATTTTTCCCCTTAATATTTATTGTTTTATTTTTCAGTTTAATATATTTAGGTGGGAATTGTTTTTAATGTATCCAAGTTAGCGCTCCACCAACATTTTAAAGTTTATAGACTCATACTTTTCTTCAATTCTGGAAACTCTGTAGCCTTTTCTCCTCAACTTTTTCCTCTTCCCCATTCTCAGAATTTTCTCCTGTTGAAATTCCTATTAGATATTTACCCAGCCATTTCCCTCTATGCTCATGCACCTTAACTTCCTTTTCATATTATCTTATCTTTAGGTACTGCATTCTGCTCTAATCTTCTTTTCAATCTTTCAATCATTCACTATTTAGCTGTGTATGGGCTGATCATATCCTTATATTTTTAACGCCAGCAATTGCATTTTTACTCTCTAAGATTTTCAACTAGTTCTTTATTATATCTGCTATCCTTATTTGCTTCTTGATTTTACATTATTCCTCCTTTATTTCTTTAAGAATCTAAACATACTTATTTTAAGGTTTTTTTAATTGCACTATAATTTTTCTTGGGTGTAAATTACTTTGTTTTTTAATATACTGCCTATCTCTCATAGCCTCAGCTTTCTTTGTGTGCTTTGAAATTTTGCTTGGTGCTCTTCTCTTGAGTAAGAGTTCTTACCCCATTCAGAACTTTCTCATGGACTAGTTTTAAGGTTGTCTCATTCTGGCCATTGGATACTCAGACATAAACCAAATTAGAGAGTTGCAAAGCAATCTCAAAGGTTCTGCCCACAGGCAGCACAGGCACCCTCGCCATTTTGACTCAGATGCCTCTCTTTCCTCCTAGAACCACAGGTAGGGGCATATTTGTAGCTGCAAACCAGGTGATGCTTCATGATTATTTCAGCCCCAGTTCATCAGCTGGAAGTAAGGTCCCAGTTCTCAGCCCTAGTAACCTGATAGTCCTTGAACTGTGTTCTTGATTAAACTTTGAAGCTCTGGGTCACACAGTCCTTTTCCAGTACTACATCAGAAGGTTGAACAGCTCATCCCCACTCACCACTATTCATTCTCTGGTCCACCTGTCTTCTTGTTCTTAAGCTAATACATGTACTTTATAATTTTTAAAATATGTTTTAACTACTCCTAAATGTTTGGAGTAGAGTGGTAAGGATTATGCATGTGTTAATACACTATCTTTATTAGAAGTCACCATAACTTTTTAAAACAAAAAAAGTGGAAAGTAGTTGATTTTCTTTTCTTTTTGAAATTCCTTAATGAAAGGTACCTAACTATATTAGCCTCCTTTTAAGGGAGAAGAGGGATGACATGTATTTTGTTAACTGTCCATATCAATGAAAAATGTCAATACTTACAGTATTTAAAAGAATACAAATGGAAACTCATTGTTAACTATATATATTTTTTTTTTTGATATTAGTAGGATAAAATTTAATGGGAAAAAGGAAATCAAGTTACAGTATCTACATTGTTGACTTTCAGTGAGGCTTAAACATATGGAAAGTTCCCAAATGCTAGTAGGTACTCAAGAAATGCTGGTTCATATTTTCACTTCTGCTTAATTGCTTTCCAAAGTCTAAATAGCTGATAAAATACTATGCATCAAGCAGATTATTGGTATTACGAAAATGTTAAAGTGTTTCATTCAACAATATTATAAGGCCAGAAAATAAAGATTTATAATGACTTAAAGATCTTAAAAAGGAAAGTAAAATAATATTTTATTTTAGAGGGGCTGAAAAAGTCCACACATCTAGAAGTGATTCAAATAATATACCCATAATGATCACCAATAGAAGCATAAAGGGAATATAAGAAAAGTGTCACTGTTGTTTGAGAGTCTTTTGCATTTGTAAATAAAGATATTTTGTAAAGATATTAAACTCAGAGTCAGGCAAACATCAACACCATTTTGAAAATCTTACTGTTGAGGAAGTGACTTCAAATAAGGTTACATTGTTTACCTTCCCTTTCCTTCAGGGGAAATTTCTTTTATTTTTCCTATTTTGTGCTTTCATACTATAAAATTGTAATGATGGATGCTGAAAGATCATTTCTCCTTAGGGGGAAAATGTAAATGTATCCTCAGAGACAACCTTTGGTGACAAGGTTGTAGAGCTGGTATGGTAGCCAGCCTCCAAGAAAGCCTCCAAGATGGTCTTCAAGATGGCCTCCAGTGATCCTCACTTCCTGGTATTCATGTTAACTATATATTAATAAACTGAATAGACCAGCAGGCAGAGAATAAATAAATAGTTGAGAAATGCTTAAGCAACATTTATTATGAGGCAGGCATTGTTCTAATTGCTTTACAGAGATTAACTCATTTAATGATTGTGGTAGATTGTTTACAAAGATGGCTCCAACAATTCCTCCCATCTCAGTATGCACATCCCTTTGCAATATGGTATTGTCAGTTCTCCCATTAAGAGGTGAATTTGGACCACCTGTGACTTGCTTTGACCACATCAAATGCCACTGAAATTATGTTGTATGAGCTCCAAATCTAGATCTCCCAAGGCCTTGCAGTTTCTGCTCTCCCCCTTCTAGCTGCCCTGAGGTTGTCATGTAAAGAAGTCCAGCAAACCTTCTTAAGGATGAGAAACCACACAGAGAGAGAGGCCCAGCCAACAGCCAGCATCAAGTGCTAGCCATGTGGGGGAGACTATCTTGGGCCATCCAGCCCCAGCTGAGCCACCAGAAGCCTGAAGCCTTATGAGTGCCCACAGGAGCAGAACTGCCCAGCTTACCCCAGCACAGACTGCCAACCCACAGAATCATGAGCCAGTAAGTGACTGTGATTCTAAGACTCTAAAATTTGTAATGGTATGTTATGAAATAATGGAAAACTGATAGAATTATTTATTATTGTTTAAACAGTTCAGCATTCCGTATGTCAATATTTTACTTAAAATTTTACAGCTACGTTCCCAAATTAGATTGACCCGCAGTTTTCTTTATTGTGCATATCATTTAGTTTGAGATTATAATTTATTAGACTCATCAAATCAGAATGTCCAATTTCTTGTATGCTGTGAAACAGTTTAAATAGCATAGAATTATCTTTTCCTTAAAGATTTGGAACAACTTACTGTAAAATTATCTGGACCTGATGGCTTCATTAACCATAGATCTTTTACTAACTTTTCTGTTTATTCTCAATTTATTCTCTGCCTGTTGGTCTATTCATTTTATTAATATATAGCTAACAATGAAATTTTCCATTTTTTAGCCTGTTAAAATACTGCAGGTATTGACATCATTTTTCATTGATGTGGACAGTTAACAAGGAAAAGTTAAAGTTGTGACATTTCTCTTGTTTAACAATTGCTTTATAGTAACTATAAAAGCTTAAACAACAATCATATTTCAAATAACTTAATTGATAAGAGGTAATCAAATGCTATTTTAAAATCCACCAGTAGGTGGAACTCTAATATTAAATCAAATAATTGTTTAATATTACCTCTTTTTGTCCCTGCATTAGTCTCATTTTGTACGTTAAGAAGAACATCAAGTAATAGCTATTCTAAAATCAAAATTGAAATCCAGATGACATTTTATAATAATTTATGAAATTATACTGTCCAGATAGACGTTAAAACCAAGTATTTAGAAAAATAAATATTTACCTACATGAATAAGAAAAGAAAATATATCAAAAACTCTTTCCACATATTTATATACTTTATAATGGGGACAATTTAAATATCTGAAAGTAGGAAATGGTTAAATAAATTACAGGACATTCATAGAGTAAAAGAAAAAGACATTAAAAGTTATCTATTCAAAGATTTTTTAATGATATGGGAAATGCTTAGTGATAAAAGTAAAGCACAAAATCAATTTTATCTAATTTCAATTAAATGCAGAGAGAGAGGGAGAGACTCTGGAAAGCTATCAACATGTTGATAGTGACTGTCCCTGGATATTGAGATTACAGGTGGGTTTTTGAAATTTTTTTTTTTAGTTCAGATATTATTTTAAATTTTATTGTGGTAACATATAGATACTATTTTAACCAATTTTAAGTGTACAATTCAGTGACATTAATTAATTTACAATGCTGTGCTACCATCACCACCATCCATTACCTAAACTTTCTCATATTCACTAGTGGTTTTCATCATCTTCCTTACACCTTTTCAATAGTCTGAATTCTCTACAAGGAACCTGATCTGCTGTCATAATTAAAAGTGAAAACATTTTCTTTGACATTCTTTTTACAGTCTTATCTCATTAATAATAAATATCAAATTAATGAATAATATAGGCAATGACCTTCTTACTTAAAATCCTGCCTGAAGAGAAAAAATAAAATAAAATAACAAAATCCTGCCTGGGATCTGTTTTTTCATGGCAAATGTATAATCACTTTCAAATTCAAACTTCAAGTGGGAAGCAAAAAGGGGGGTGGCGGAGTTAAGAAAAGGGACACACATTCTTTACTGTGGCTGGAGCTTCATTAATGGAAAGATGCTAAGTAATCCCTTGTTCTTTCTTCTTTTAATGTGGTCCACTTTTCCCACAGGATGCCTGAATGGGCTTGTATGTAAACACATCCTCGAGCACAGAAGATTCTCCCAGGTTTCTCTGTATGACAGAAGAGAGAAGGCTCTGTGACCTTGGTGCCCAGGGCCTGTACTTGGCTCCAGAGGGGACCCTCACACCTTCAGATTACAGAATTGGTCTGTGAGCTGCTACAGCCTTTGAGCAGCTGGTTGAGCTGGATTGACAGGATCAAGATTACAGAGACCGACATTCTTGTTAAAATATATATGATTTACCAGACCTTGTTACAGAAATCATCGCAGTTCTGTTTTGTGTGAGTTTATCTTTTGCCCTTTGATGCACACACTCTGATTTCTAATCACTTTGAGAGCAGGAATCCACAGATGCTCTGGGGCCTGCTTCCTGGGCTGGTAGGACTAAAATGAGGCCATCACAGGCCAGAGCACTGGTTCTCAGAAGAGATGAAAAGCAAAAGCCAGAGAGGATAAAAATGAGCATCAAGTCACATGGCAACTTCAGTGGGCAGGTGATGAGGGCAAAATTATGATCATCACCATGATGCTTTTAGTTTTATGTTTCTAGTTTTGACAAATGTATATCATTATATAACAACCACTACAACTATATTACAGAACATTTCCATCATTCTCAAAACGTTTCCCCATGCTGGTTTGTAGTCGATCCCCTTCCCCTGTATTTTGTTTCCCCAAACAAAAAACTGGGACTTGTAATCAACAAGTACAAATGCACTCATGGGAATAATATAGTATTTGAACTTGGGACTGTCCCCAAGACCTGGACCATCAGTTTGTCATACATATGGAGAAGGTGATTTCAAGTTTGGAGAAAGTAGAGAACAAGGAAGACAATAGAAGGAAGTGAAAAATTGGACAATATAAGAGGAGATAGGAGCAGACAGGAAAAGTGAATAAAATTACACAGGAAAGAATGGAGGTAAGAACAGGAAAAGAGTAGAACAGTAAATGAATACATGCTTTAAATTTTTGTTGCTACATTTTCTCTAAGAATCCAAATAATCAGGTTGGTAAGGAGAGATCATTGAAAATACGGTGAGATAACAATAGTATTTGGGGCAGGATGGAAGAGAAATGAGGGAGGAATGCAGAATTTCTCAGTTGTTTTCATTTAAACCCTGAGTTAGTCTATTTCCCATGCATGTCTGGGGGGCGGTGTTTTGAAATACTGAACACTTGCTTTGGAGACCCTATCACCGTGATTCTCGTTCTTTGTTGTGCATGTGTCCCTGGCAAACTTTCAAATACCAGGATTTTAATCATACCACTTGAAAGATGAATCTGCCCCCACTGTGTTTACTGCAGATTCAGTGGACCCAGCAATAGCCAGATGCAGCTGTTTGCACGTGACAGTTGCTGCCTGACCTCACCTGGGTTCCTACAACCTCCGAGGCAATCTCCTGATCAACACACATTCTTCCTTTAGCACCAGCATGACTCAAACTGTCCTTCCTACCTTAGACTGAATTGCAGCCTACTCCACCCACTCAGCTCTGCTTTCGTTTGACAGACATCATATGTATCTTGGATAGTAGCAAACATTAGTTTTATAAGTTTATCAACATGTTTGGATCCCCTGAAAAGGGCTCAGAGCTCACAAGGGTTCCATGACACACTGAATGACTCATCACCTCTTTTCATAGCATTCTCCCCACTTCTGTCATCTCATTTCTCTCGTTCTGGGACCCTCCTGATATTTCTAGGCTGCACAAGGATCTCCGATATAGTTTTCCACCACTTCTTGTCTCACCCTAGACATTTCCCATGCCTTGGCCCTTTCTTGGTTCCATTCAACAGCTTGACCCATATCCCATTCATGGCCCTGCTCTTAGGCTAGAAAATCAGGCAGCTCATGGACGAGTTTATTGTTCCTCCCTGGTCACGTGTTTGCATTTTAACAGGGGCCTCTTCACAACCCCTTACATTGTCTTGGATCAGAAATACTTAAAGCAAAAGTTCTCAGCAAGGTGATTTTGTCCCCTGGGGACATTTAATGTCTGGAGACATTTTTGGTTGTCACAATTAGGGCAGTGCCATTGGTGTCTAGTGAGTAGAGGCCAGAAATGCTGCTAAATATCCTACAACACACAGGATATACCCTCAGGACAAACAATTATCCAGGTCTAATTGTCATTAATGCCAAGGTTGAGAAACTCTGCCTTAAAAGAACAATTAAAATAGCTGAGATATAAGATCCTGTGGCAGGCAGACCAAAGGAAATATTTAGAGCCAGTTGAGATTTATGAAATTTTTCAGTGCACACTTATTGAGGTCTATTGTACTTCCCTGCAACAATGGCACAGCCTAGAATCTACCATTGTGACTTTTTAGTATGAAAAGTCACCCTTGAATTACCTGATGGGACTGTCACAGAACCGCCCTCTCACTGAATGCAGGAGTCATCCCAGACACTAACAATACTACAGCATGACTGCATTTTAAAATGTTTTTCCTCAGAAACACAGTGACACAAACCCTCTTGCAGCAATTTGTGTTAGTGTGCAGGACAAACACACGCCTCATGCGCCAGCCTATTATCAGGCAATTTTCTGAGTTGCTATTTTTCTGAGCATGTGATCCAATTCACATTAAACCATCTGTGTCATCAGGGATATCATGATGTCCTTCTATTATATAAACAGAAAAGCCATAATATGCCAATATCCTTAATAGAGGTGGCCCTAAAACTGGAAAATGATGTGGTTTGCAAATATATTCACACTAAAACTGAGGACCGTAAGTCATTTTTTGACCCTGAGCTGATGATGCACATTTACACTTCAAACCTGCAGCAAAAAAAAACCTGACAGCACCATTTGATGTTTACATGAAAATGGACTTCAAAGACTGCACTGTGTTCCTGTTCATTTTATGGCCCCAGATTCCCAGCAGAACGTGATTATACCTCTGATTACCTATGCCTATTGTCATGGCAGTTTCATCTAAAGCTTTTTTAGAATTAATAATTGTCTTTTGTTGACAAGGATAATAGTGCCGAGAGCCTGCAGGACACGTGGAACAGCTATACACAATACCCGCAAGTAAGTGGCCAGTGGAATTGAAAAACAGACTACATCCACTGGACTTTTGTAATGAAATAAACTATGAATAGAATAATAAAATATCATCAATTGCTGGATGTGTATTGTTACTTTGAAGCTTTTCCCAGCTACCACCACCATCAGATCAGAGTGGAAGCTAACACCCACTACTTTAAATAATTATTGGATTATTTTTTCTCATTATTTATCATTCAGGTTATTCTGAACACCACCCCACTTGATATTATAATTAGTTCTCTGAGAAACCTTTTGCAAAATAAGCAATTCCTCTTTTGTAGAAATAGAGGTATGAAAATAGGGTACATAAGGCAGTGGAAACAAGTTGGTCTCCATTTCAGGTTCCAGAAAATGAAGCTGTGTTTGAACATTGATCATAGATTCAAAAAATCATGTTTCTCATATTTGTTTGGAAATTATGAAATTAATAATACATATATGCATAGAATATTACCACCTAGCATGTTTGCTACAGTTTTAAATTTGGAACACCATTAAAAATTCAACTAATAAATATCACAAATGTCACTTGAGATGAGCACATACAAGCAAGTAAACTTATCTTATTTTGATCATAATGAGTCTATTTATTCTTGAGAGAACTGTATCTGAGGGAGAGGTGAGGAAGGAAACAAAGTCATCAGATACCAATGTTACTGGCTAAAATGTTAGCACTGAGAGGGACTTTAGAAAGAATATATTTTACCAGCTCATTATACAGATGAGAAACTTAAGCCCCAGAGATATTAAGCAATTTTCTTATGGTCACACTGCATAAATTTATTAGTTATTTGCTCCCATCCCACCCCCAGATAGGGGTTCTTACTACTTCAGTGTCTCCTTTTCCGATCTTGAAACTCCATCCATCCTGCCTGCCCCCATTCTGAGCATGTGTCATTTTCCTATTCAAAAACCTCAATGGCCCTGCATCTCCTACAAGATAGCAGATCAACCCCTTAAGCTGGCTTTCAAAGCCTCCTTCAGTCTGGCCCTGACACGTCCCCTTGCACTCATCATTATCTACTTCACCCTGTGAAATCCTCAGTGGGATCTAGGATGCACCACATGTCTTTCTTCTGAGCACCTTTGTTCACCCAATATCACCTACGTGAAATGCTTGCCCCTCACTTCTCTCTCTGCCTGTCTAAAAACTAGCTGTCAAAGGCATACGCTTGCCCTGCCTCACTCCCCTCTCCCATCCACGGAGGACATCACTAGTCCCCAACAGCAATCTTCCCATGGAAACTAGACTGGGTCCCAGAAGGTGTCTCAAGAAAGACCTCCAGGCTGCCATGCTAGCTGAAAACAATTTGTCATTCCTTGATCTGGATTCTCTCTGGTCTTCCCAAACTTCCCAAACCGCTCCCCCCCCCCTTTTTTTTTGCAAATATCTGGGATTTAAATTCTAACCACTATTAAGTTTTTACACGTTTCATTAACAAATATTTATGCTTAATAATTTGTTTTTGTTTCTCTGATTCCCATTACTGCTTTGTACCCTTGTACCTCCTATTTGCTTCTTTCCTGGATTCAGTTTGTTGTTTGTTTGTTTGTTTGTTTGTTTGTTTTGGGGGGAAAGACTTTAATGATAACAATCGTGGCTCAATTACACCAAGATTCAGAAAATGTTGGGTTTGCTTAATTTTTCAGAGTACACATATACTGTTCAGAAAATTTATTTCAGTTTAAACTGACCACCTTCCCCTTTGATTTTTGTTTGAGTTTGCCATGAATTAAACTTGACAAAATAAAAATATAAACATCCATATGCAAAGAATATCAGCTACCATCTCCCTGCTGTGAATTCTTACTGTGTGCAACTCTCGTTTAACACTTATTTAATGTCAATCTTCTTGGTCATAAGCTTTCTGAAGCTAAGGACCATTAATTTATTTTTTGATAATGACATGGTAACACATACATGATAACCACTCTATCAGTAATAAATAAATACATTATCAGTAATGTGTGATATGTGTGCATCCATGAATTCAGAATATGAAAGTAAGTTTCTGGATTGATTAATATTCAGCTAGAATGCTAATTCAAAAAAAATTGACATTTTTCTGCTATCAGAAATGAAAGGAAGAGTCTCTTCTATTAATTACGTGTGCATCCTAGTCATGTTATTTTCTTTATCCTTATTGATTACGTAGTTAGTGTGAATTTCAAGCAAAAAAGGTTGGGTAGTCAAAAATTAACTTTCTTTATACCACTATAATTAAATTAACTTAGTTCTCAAGCCCACATTTCTGCCTCATGGTAGCAAAACATATACTGGGCAATTCAAAGTAATCCAGTCTCTTCCAGGTTAATCTCAGCTTCTTAGGTTTCTTCCCACTCCCCGTCCAGCCCCCTGCTCCTGCTCCTTCTCCTCTCCTTGTTAGTAGCTGGGTTGTGGAGCAGCTTCCATGACTTCACCACATGAGGCTTGGAGGAGGGATGTCTGGATCCTGTGCAAGCCTCTGTTTTATCTGACCTCCACGGGGCATCCTAATGAGATTTGGGCTACAGCACCTTTGTTCATTGCATCTTTGCTGATAGACTCAACCCTGACGTAACCTTTGAGCATCAATTAATGCAGCCTGCATCCAACTTGTCCCAATCACACACCTCCCTACTTGGATGCATCAACTCTCTCAGCCGCTTCCACAGCACTCCTGGCACAGGAAGGGGGATACCAGAATACTCTGTTGCTTTCCACACACCCCACAAGTATTTGAGGGATTCTGTGAGGCCTCCTCCTGTCTGTCCATCCATATGTCTTCCCCAGTCATTACTACACTTTTCTCTCCTTTTGTTCCAACCTTTTGTCTCTTTATTCTACTTAGAGACATAATCAACTTTATCTTCCAACAAATTTACTGAGATTTTTATTTCTGTATAATATTTTTAACTGCAAACAAACTCTTTCTTAGTCCCTGAATCTTCCTTTAAAAAAATACCACCTTGTTCCTGTTTCAGTGATGAAATATCATCTCTCCAAGAATATTAATTAAAATTTGTTTTTAAGTTTTCTTCTGTTCCCTGCATTATCTCTTTTTCCTCAGAACTCCTTTTTTTTCTTGGTATGTATTTTTGTCTCTGTCTTGCATATTAGACACTTTTTTCAAATGATTCTGATTCTCAGATGTCCGTATTTAAGAGAGAGGTACTAAGAAACTAAATTAAAAGTCCATGTGTTGATATAGGTCTCATTGAACTGTCTGGGTCATTGCAATGGAGGGACCCTTCCTGAACAGAGATAAATTCAGGTGTTCAAGCTCTGCTGACAATATCCTTGGTGATCAGCTAAATTTACTTTCAGGTCTGGGATGTCATATCTGATATAGCCAGAAGGCAGCACTGAGATCAGAACACAGGTAAGAGCTGGCACAGAGGCCCACACATGCTCGAGCATGAGCAGTACATCATCGGTAGACATAGCCCTGAATGCCTTCTGTGTCCACATAGCACTATGTGGTGAAAGAAATACCAGGCTAGCCAGTGAGAGCAAGAAATTCATCTCCGCTAACCAGGCTGCCCTCCTGGAATAAAGATCTGACCACAGAGTTTGGGGATGACCTCGTAGGCACAAGTCCCCATAGCTCCTCTGAGCATCTGGTCAATCCCATGCACGAATGGGATGGGTAAAATGGTGAGAGAGTCACAGAGTGTCCCAAAGCGGAGACATGGGACAGGACCCATGTGTCTGGCCTGGGCAAGGACGCTGCCAACCCTGGCTAGTCCTAGGAACTGTTGTAAGACTTAGAAAATTTCCAAAGGGAACTCCAAAGCAGGGAACCTCCCGAGATGTGGGGCCCTGCCTGGTTCTAAGTATAGTCTTGGGAGGATTATCTAAGTTCTCAGAAATTTTTTTAACTGTTATAAAAGTAGAAATATATTTAAAGATCACATATTTTAAAGAAATAAACAAAAACACTACATGTCTTGCCTGGGTCTAAGGGTAGTCTTGGCATTATACCAGGACTTGTCATTCAGAGAATTTTTCTGCTGAAAGATGAAGCTTTCCTTAAAGAGCTGCAATTAGATGACACCCCATCTAAGCATACGAGAAACAGTATTGCATCTACTAACATATGGGTTCTTAAAAAATGTTTTCTTTTCTTTGAGAACTCTTCCTTTTTTAATGTCAGGATGGCATTAATTATCCCATAAAACTAAAATTGAAAGTAAAAAATTCCTGAAGGTTACTTTGGAAGCAGAAGGCTGGGTTGAAATCTTGGTTATTTCATACAGTTTATGTGGCTTTCAGTGACTCATTTCACTTCACTGAATCTGTTCTCTTATCTGTAAAATGGGGATAATATGTCTCCTTAGCAGACTTGTTATAAGAATTGAGTAAATGCCCATGAAAACACATTAGAGAGTTCTGCCACATAGGATTCAATAACTGTCTCGTTCTGTTTTCTCTTCTTTTATAGAGGGTTTTTATGAATAAAACAATATGAAGTCAAAATTAACATTCATGTCACATCCAATTTTGTCCCTAGCATGTGTCCCCATTTGCTTTTCCATGTGTTGGTTCCTCACAATACTAATTAGGTCACATCAAATGTGCTGTAATTGGCCATGGCACTTGTGCAGGTTTACATTTTCACACACGAAAACTGAAAATAAATTAATAACCAGCAATTTTGACAATTATGGTCAATTAATTTGTCAACATAACATTTGACATATATGCTTTCTCTTTAAAAATAAAAGCTGTCTATTAAAATGCAAATTAGCAACCAACTATGAAGTTCTCATACTTTTCATATGAAAAGAGAACTAAAAGTAAAATGTGTATGTGCCACAGTGCTATTATCTAAACTTTTATGCCTCGTTTTATCACAAAAATATCTCAGTTCTTAATGAAGAATCATATTCCTTATTCAAGCATTCATTGTATACTTTAATTGAAATTATTTTAATACATTTCCTTTTAATAGAAATAACATATAAGAAAATGCATAAAGGGCAGATATTGAAATAAAAGCACTTGTAACAAAAATGAAATTGAGATTTTCATCTCAATTATTCAATTTAATAGGAAAAGTGCCAAAAACCCAATAGAAAAAAATGAACAAAGGGCACAGCAAGATAATTAACATAAGCAAATATATAGCTTGCTTACAAACATATTGAAAACTATTCAACTTAATTAGTCATCAAAGAATTTAAAGATTAAAACAGCAAGATATCTTTTTGTTTTTCAACTTTTGAATCAACAATATTTTTATTTAAAATTTTTTAGAATGTACTGAAACTGGTTACCTCAGGCACTACTGCTGCAAGTACAAATTAGTACAACCCTTTTGGGAAATGATTTAGCAATATTTACGACCACTTTGAAGGTTTCTAACCTTTGGTGTGGTGATCCCACTTACGAGAAGGCAACCTAACAATACAAAATATGGAAAAAGCTATTCACATTTAAATGAGCTTCCTATGATTATTTAAAATAATATAAAATTGGAAAGAAGCTAAATAAGAAAGAGTAGGAGAATGTTTATGTATATGCTTAGTACAACCATTCCATTGCCTGACTAACATTATTAATGCCTCACAAAGTGTAGGAAAAAAAAACTAGAAAGATCATTACCCAAAAATTTACTGATGAATAAAAGCAAAATACAGAAGCGTATGTTGATTGGGTGCCACCTCTCTGCTTCGGACAGGATGGATATGAATGTCCCTGGGCCTTCACCCTGGAACAGAGTCCTGAAAGCACCCCCTGACGGCCTGGAGACAACTCCCACTTTAAGTGACACCTCTCCAGATGAAGGGTTAATAGAGGATTTGAGTGGAGAAGACAAAGCCATGGAGCAACTGGCAGAAGGATTGCTTTCTCACTATTTGCCATATCTGCAGAGATCAAAACAAGCCCTCCAGGAACTCACACAAAACCAAATCGTATTATTAGATACACTGGAACAAGAGGTTTCAAAATTTAAAGTATATCATTCTATGTTGGATATTAATGCTTTATTCATTGAAGCTAAACACTACCATACCAAGTTGGTGAATATAAGAAAAGAGATGCTGATGCCTCATGAAAAGACATCAAAGTTAAAAAATTTAAAAAATTGTAAAAAGATCACTTAAACTGCAGCAGAAGAGGCAGAAAGAAGAGTTGGAAAAGTAGCAGCAACAAGAAAAGGAAATTGAAGGAGAAAAGCAGTTAACTTGCAAACCAGCTAAAAGGGCATGAAAGGTTGACTGTGTCTGTGTATGTTTCCTTTTCAACCCCATATTTTTTGGATTTAAGATGACCTAAATGTAGACTGATGTTAAGGTAGTGCCTTATACCATTGTGTTAGACATTGAAATCCATTTCTCAGCATTGCTGGGTCTCTATATCTTCATTTCAGCCATTCAACAAGCCTTTTTTCTAAGTAGCAGACATAATGTTACTTGGTTTTGATATTTACGTGTATTTTTTTCAACTTTTGTTTTACTTAATTTTAAATTTCACTCTTTTGGCCTTCAATCATTTATAAACTGAAAAATGGTTTGATTGTTAGAATAGTCTATACTCCACATGATTAAAAATTAATACAAAATTTTTAACTTCTTAATAGACATAAATTTAAAAGTTCCAGTTTCTCATTTTAGGAGTTGACCTGCCTTTCTGGTAATACAACATTGGCTTTTGGTAATTGCATTTTCATTGCTTGGTTAAGAAGAAATGCCAACTGTTTAATCACATGTGCCGCAGGAATAGAGGTGAAGACATGCCTTTGTGAAGAATGTGAAAGAAAAGTGCACGTGAAGCAATAGCACCTTAGAGGTAGGATGAGTGACCAAGATGCCAGATAGATTCCACTAACCTTATACTCTATTTTGCTTCCTGGAGTCCGAAACCATAATTCACCTTCTTGTTGTTTTTTCAGTTCTTACATGGCTTCTGGGTTCAAAGTAGATTACATCTATCTCTAAGTTTTGCCTGGGCTTGTGGAGCTATCATATACTCATATATGCTTAATATCTATAATACTTAGTAACAATCGTGACACACTGAGATAAGATGATAAACCCAGCTCTCCAACTTAAAGGTCTATTTGCTAGTTCTGTCTATGTTCTGATTCGCTGTGAAGCTTTACGTGTAGTTTCTTTTTGTGTGCTTTTTAAAAATTCCTGAAGTGGAATGATCTATACCAACTACCTACTTTATAGATAATGACAGGAATGATAGAAAATTAGTAAATAGTTTCTTCACAAAAGAAGGCAGCATGATACCTTTGGTGTTTTCTAGAATGTTTTCCCCCAGTATTATATGTAGCAGCCTATTATGTGAGGGAATGTTCCGGTTTGCTAGTGCTGCCTTTTCCCAAAACACCAGAAATGGATCAGCTTTTATACAGGGGTTTATTTGGTTACAAAGTTACAGTCTTAAAGCCATAAAGATTCCAAGGTAAGTCATCAACAATTGGGTACCTTCACTGGAGGATGGCAAATGGCATCCAGAAAACCACTGTTAGCTGGGAAGTCACGTGGCTAGCGTCTGCTTGCTCACAGGTTGTGTTTCAAAATGGCCTTCTCCAAAATGTCTGCATCAGCTTCCAATGGCCATCTTCAAAATGTCTGTCTCAGCTACTTTCTCAGCTTCCCTGCATTCTTCAAAGTGTCCCTCTTGGCTGTAGCAAGCTCGCTCCTTCTGTCTGAGCTTATATAGTGCTGTAGCAAAGTAATCAAGGCCCATACTGAATGGCAGGGCCACACCTCCACGGAAATCATCCAATCAGAGTTATCACCCACAGTTGGGTGGGGTGCATCTCCATGGAAACACTCAATCAAAGAATTACAATCTAATCAACACTAATACATCTACCCACACAAGATTGCATCAAAAATAATGGCGTTTGGGGGGACATAATACATTCAAACTGTCACAAGGAAATATTATGAAGTTTCATTGTTTAAAATTCAAAGCACATTATTCACTGTTTTAGTATTAATATTCAACTGGTCTCCAATCTCTATTACATAGGAAATACACGGAACTTTTAAAGGTATAATATGAAAATGTATATCTTTTATAAACCACATTACATTTTTGGTAAGCTGGAATTACTACCTCTATCACACATCAGGTTAATGATTGAGAAAGCATTAGATTTGAGTGCTAAAACCCTGGTCTGTTTAAAAGGTTTATGGTTTGTTTAAAAGGAAAGAGCCCTTCCCTTCTTTAACGAATGAAAGGGTCTCACAATCCACATGACTTTGATCTTTTATTTAAGAATATAAATTCATTTACTTAAAAAGGCTAAATGTTGCCCTCAAACATTTGATAAAACTGCCCATGGCAGGATTCATTAGGGCTTGCAGGACAACGCCATCTAAATTGTTGAATGTACTCATTTTTAACCTGATAAAGTCTGTACATTGTTCCTCAGGGTGGTTTGTCGACCAGCTGCAATAATTCTTTAAAATGTTTGCTCCTGGACATCACTCCTAATCTACTGAATCAAATCCGTGTTTTGTTTGTTTGATTGTTTCAACTTTCCTCAAGTGATATTGAAGTGCTCTAAATGTTGAGAGCCACTCGTCTAGATCAGAGGATTCCTCACTAGGTTGCATATCTTTATCACTTGGGAAACTTTAAAAAAACCACAGATACTCCAGGACATTCTTACTCAGCAGTGATGAGTTGGAGCCAAGAATCTGTATTTTTAAAAAGAGCTCCCCAGATGATTCTGAAGCAAGGAACCATTGATCTAGGCTATTCAGTGATTTTTATTTATAAGCAGTGCAATAATTTAAAAACTTCCTAGTAACTCTTCAGATTAATATTATGAAATAAGAATTGAGACTGAACTCTAGCAAACAGGAAATAGGTATAGAATTCTGGTTAATTAAATGAACTTTTGTGACCTATATTAAAATAAATGTTTACTGAATGAATGGCAAGGTACACACACTTTCAGAGTTACATAAATTTTGAAGACTTTTAAAACTGTCTAAACTGATACATCCAAATATATATCTATATATACATACATATATAAGCATCCACTATTTCAAGGTCAATTATAAATCAGACTACTGTTAACTTGGTAGTTAAATTTTAAAATGTTAGCTGTATTTCATTAATATAGAAATACATACTGACCAAATCTGAATGGGAATGCTTACAATTAGTCTTCTGCATTTTTGCATAATATAGTGAACTGGTGCTAGGGAGACCTTTGGTTTGGGGTTGAAAAAACATGCCTTTGTTTTGAAACTATATGACTTATGCACTGAACTAAAATGGTGAGAATTCAATTTTATATTACTTGGATGTAGTAATCAGGTAAACATGCAGGCATAGAATGTAACATAGATTGTGTCTGCAGTGAGTTTTTGGGTGGATACAGTTTACAAATATGCCAATTATATACCCTCATATATTAGTGTGTTTTTGAGCTTGTATACTGAGTACTACTTTTTACACATTTAATAAAAAACAAGGGCCTCTTGAAAAACAAAGTGTATGTTTACTCTGATTACCATTGCATTCATAAAACATGCACAGTGGAGAAATGCCATAACATATAAAGTGAAATGATAAGGTTATAAATTAGCATGTATAATGATCTTAATGTATATTATATTTCAAGTGTATTCTTTATTATTTTTTCTTGTATTTTCCAAATATTCTATAATGAATTGATTAGTTTTAAAATCAAAAACATAATGAATTTTTTTTAAATATGGATGGGAAAAAAAAGACTAAAAGGAAAGATCCCCAAAATACAAGTGGTTATTTTAAGGGGATGGAATTATATGTTAAAACTTCAGATTTTTAAAATATAAATC
The DNA here is from genome assembly GCF_015220235.1 of Choloepus didactylus. NCBI lineage: Eukaryota > Metazoa > Chordata > Mammalia > Pilosa > Megalonychidae > Choloepus > Choloepus didactylus. Next base: position 51,792,421 of record NC_051313.1, read on the forward strand.
AATACACAGTGATGACACTGAATCCCAACAACCGGATTTAAGTCCCTCTGAAATCTGGAGATCTCCCAAGAGGAGGTGAAAGTCCCTCCAGCTCTATGCACCCCTGCCTCAAGTCAGTGTAGACTCTTAGCACACTCTGACCAGTGGGATGTCCCATCTCCATGCCCAGAGGATGGGGGGGAAAGGCATCCTTCCCCAGCTACCCCACTGTCAAGAATGGACCAATCACCAGTTATGTGCCCTTGGGAGAGTTATCCAACCTCTTTGTCCCTCAGTTTCCTCATCAGAAAAATTAGGATAATTAAGTACATTTATCACAGGTTGTGTTAGGATTAAATAAGTTAATTTATGAAAAGTACTTAGTACAGGTGATGTGCACAACATCATGATGATGATGATGATGTGTGAGAGTGGGGAATTAGTAATGCTGGACATATAGAAAAATCATCACAGAAGAAGGAACATTAGAGCCAGACATTGAACAATAACTAACATTTTGACAACTAGAGAAAGCTTATACAATAGCATGAACAGAGGAAGGAGAAGTCTAACATAATCAACATACTCAAGATACACTGAGTATATCAATACAATTAGACATTAAAGACAGAGTGAACGGCTTGGATATATAGAGGGACCAGGGAAGAAAAAAAAATATGTAAAGCAAGATTGTTCAGGACTACAGAAAACTGGAGAACACATGTCCCAGCAGTCAGCCTAATTTCAGCTCCAGTTACTATGCAGGAATGTGGACCCAGTGTTTCTAGGCCTTTACATTTTTCAAGAGACGCTGGATCATCCATTGGGCACGGTTGGGGGTGGGGTGTCAAGAGACAAGCTTGAAAGAACACTTGGTATTCACATCATGAGAGGTTAGAATCACAATTGGACTTAATCCTCCAGGTCAACAATTTCTAAATATTTTTAACTGCACACTGCATCATAAAAATCTTGAAAATCACCCCCAATATGAGTATGTTTATTCATATATTAATTATACACATTTTATAATGTAATAATATATTATGTACATTATGAAACAAAAGTGAAAAAAAATTTAAGGGTTTGATAAAAATGAAGTAAATTGCATTTTGGCCATGACACAGAAAGGGGGAACCAAGTAGAGACAGGCTGGCTCAACAAGTTGAGGAAATGGAGTTGGGAGTATAAAAAGAATAAGGTAGCTAAATTTCACAAGTCAGAGTACTAGAGAGGAGAGAGTTACACAGAGAGAGAACTCAAAGTACTGCAGAAGGACCCCTCAAGTATTTAGCAAAATAATGATGAGCACATGCATATGACGAAACTGTCCAAAACTGGGGAAAGAATCACCCTAAAGGATTAGAGGAAATAGTACCCTGCACTCGCAAAGGGCCAGGAAAAGTGCCTGTGCTTAGCATCAGAATTGTAAATGTCATAATCCACTGGATATGGGAAAGAATACTCATAAAATAGAATACTCAGAGAGGTCTCGTCTCAGTAGTGGGGTAAAATTAGTCCTAGAATAAATGCTTTTCTGTTCCCATCAAGCAGATCTTAAAAGCAAGACCCCAAAGGATCAAATGTTTCTAAGCAAATTAACTGTATCCCAGAGCAAAACTGAAGATTATTTATGGAGACACAATAATATTCAGCACCCAACAAGGTAAATTTCACAGGGTCTGGCACCCAGTAAAAAGTTGCCAGATATGCAAATGAGGAGAAAAATCAATTAATCAAAACCAACCAATGGCACAAATAGTAGATTAGCACACTATTTCATGCAGGGCCAACTCAGATGTATGACCTGTGCAGTCACACAGAGCCCCATTCTTAGACGTGCTTCAAACTTGATTTAATGCTCTACTGTCACTACCTTGAAATTTTTAATAATTTTTTAACAAAAGTCCTCATATTTAAATTTTGCACTAGGCCCCTGAAATTACATAGCTAGTCCTGGTTCCATATGCTCCAAAAGATAAATAGAGACATGGAAGATATTTTAAGAGGCCCAAATTCAACTAGAAATGAAAACTACAATATGTGAGATGAAAAATACATTGGATGTGTTTAATGGTATATTTGACATTGCAGCAGAAAAGATTAGTGAATTTGAAGACACAGTAATAGAAACAACACAAAATGAAACACAGAAAAGAGATTTTTTAATACGAACATAATGTCAGTGAGCTATGGGTCAACCACAGTCAACCTAATATATGTTTAACTGAAATCCCCAAAGGGGAGCATAAAAAATATTTGAAGAATTAATGACAGAAATTTTCCAAATTTGATAAGCACAATAAACTTAACAGATCCAAGAAGCTCAACACAAACTCCAGCCACAAGAAACAAGGAAAACTACACCAATGTGCATCATAATCAAAATGCTCAAAAGCAGTGAGAGAGAAAATCAAAAAAGCAACCAAATGTAAAGGACACATTTTGTACAGAGAAACAAATTGGAGAATGACACTGGGTTTCTCATCAGGAAAAAAATGCACACAAAAAGACAGTAGAACAACATAAAAATGAAGGTGAATAAATTACTTTTTAGACATTCTAAAGCTGAAAGACTTCACCAACAGCAGACCTGTATTATAAACAATGTTAAAGGAAGTCCTCCAGGAAAAAAAAGGAATATAATGATATCAAATGGGATTACAGGTCTACACAGCAGAAATGGCAGCTGCATGGGTAAATATATGACTTTCTTTCTTAGTATTCACATCTCTTTAAAAGATAATTAATGAACCTTTTTCAAGATGGAGGAGTGATATGTTTCATGGCTCCAGCCCTACCCCCACCCACAGAAACTTTGAATAACTGGCAAGAACTAGCAGAAACAGCTTTCTAAAAGCTCCAGAAAACAGTTATAGATTGCAGTAATGGGTTAAGGGCTGAATCAAGTAAAAGACCACTTAAAAGTGGTAGGCTCAAGCCCTCAATCTAGAAGCTTGCCCTTATGAAATTTATCTCTCCAAATGGTGAAGTTAAGCCTAGTTATAACTATGCCTAAGAGTCACCCCCTGAGAACCTCTTTTGTTGCTCAGATGTGGCCTCTCTCTCTAAGGCAACTCTGCAAATTAGCTCACTACCCTCCCCCCTACCTGAGACTTGACTCCCAGGGGTGTAAATCTCCCTGGCAACATGGGACATGACTCCCAGGGATGAGCCTGGTCCTGGCATCATGGGATTCAGAGTGCCTTCTTAACCAAAAGGGGAAAAGAAATGAAACAAAATAAAGTTTCAGTGGCTGAGAGATTTCAAATAGAGTCAAGAGATCATTCTGGAGGTTATTCATTCTTAGGCATTATAAAGATATTCCTTTTAGGTTCTAGTTTATTAGCATACCTTGAAGGAAATACCTGAAAATTTTGAACTATAATCTAGTAGCCTTGATTCTTGATGATGATTGTATAATTATATAGCTTTTATCTTGTGATCATGGATTTGATTGCAAAAACCTTGTAGTTAACACTCCCTGGATCCAGTGTATGGGCATATGAGTAATTTAAAAAAAAAAACAACACAAAAATATATATATAAATAATAGGGGGGTATAAAGGGTGTGGGATAATCCCAAATAGACCTATACTATGCCATGTTATAATGAAGTTGTTGAATGCCAAAGATAAAGGGAGAATTCTGAAAGCCCCAAGAAAGAAACAACATGTTACCTACAAGGGAGTCTCAGAAAGACTAAGTGCTAATTTCTCATCAGAAACCATGGAGGCAAGAAGGCAGTGGGAAGACATATTTAAAGTGCTGAAAGCAAAAATTGCCAACCAAGAATTCTGTATCCAGCAAAACAGTCCAGTTTATTGTTTTCCATGTTTCTTTATTCTGACCTTCATAAAGCCCATATCCTCCTTGGAAAATTCTGAGGAATAGGTCCTTTTGGGCAGCTGAGCATACTCTGTAGAATGTCAGGGATTCATCTCTAACAGTGCTAATCTCTTTAGTCCAGTTACTGTTGACATGTGTTTGCCAATACAAATCTCTCAAAAACTTTTTGGGTTTTCCATGTATTTGTTTCCAGTTAACCAAGTACCAAAAACCACTCCCAAAACTCTCTCAAGACAGGCTCTTATCTCTCTCTGAGTTAATTACTGGTACTTTGGGCACAGCAGGCTGATGTGGACCATGACCTTATGCTTTTTAGAAGCCCTTTTGTCTTGACAAAAGCATCTCCTTAAACAGCATAGCTTTGATATCTGTGAAAAAGACCAGAATTTTCCCCCAATTCATTATAGACTGACTTTTATAAAATACAATAAAATATCACAGCAATGTCAAGTTTCTATAAAACTCTCCTAGTATTTACTCTCACTTTTTGTACTTACATTATCATGAATGGATAACAAATTATTTATGGACCAGTGTCATGGATTATTCTTAGAACATTGTACAAGTCACTGTGCCTCCTTCAGAGGTCTTAGCAAAGAGTGTTACAGCCTTATCATTGATTTGGTCTTTACCTTGAGTCCATGTCTTACAGACAGTGTCTTGAATTTGAATTATGTCTATGTTCTGAATCTGTATAGTAATGGCTGTACATACCTTTGGTTTGGTGAGAAACAGTTTTGGTTCCCAATCCTACAATTTCTGTGCTTTTTACAACCCCTTCATAATTCTATTTGTACCCTAGCCATTTTTTTTTTCTGAGCTCACTCTCTTTCTTGAGGTACCTTATCAATTGCAGTTGATAGCCACCAGCTCACACTTTCAATATTTTGCCTCACAATCTTCTTCCCCTTCTATATGTTCTTAAGTATATGCTATTCCCTCAAGACTACTGTACTAGTTTGTATATATTGTGTCCCCCAGAAAAAGCCATGTTCTTTGATGCAATCTTGTGGGGGCAGCCTTATTAGTGTTGATTAGGTTGGAACTTAATGGTTCAGTGTTTCCATGGAGATGTGACTCAATCAACTGTGGGTGAGAACTGTCATTGCATTATTTCTATGGAGGTGTTGCCCCACCCATTCAGGGTGGGTCTTTATTGGATCACTCGAGTACTTTTAAAAGAGCCACACAGGCCCAGATGCAGAGCAGCTAAAGTGACATTTTGGAGAGCAACTGAGAGTGACATTTTGAAGAGCAGCTGCAGCTAAGAGAGCACAAAATGCCCCAAGATCAACACTTTGGAGAATGCCATTTTGAAACACAACCTGGGAGCAAGCAGATGCCAGCCACATGCCTTCCGAGCTAACAGAGGTTTTCCAGAAGCCAGTGGCCATCCTTCAGTGAAGGTACCCTATTGATGCCTTACCCTGGACACTTTATGGCCTTAAGACTACAACCTTGTAACCAAATAAACCCCCTTTATAAAAGCCAATCCATTTCTGGTGTTTTGCAACACAGCAGCATTAGCAAACCAGAACAACTATTAAAAGTGATGTTTTTTACCAAATGTTTCACTACTAGAGAGCACAGGTCACCATGTTCTCTTTCTTCTGTAACAGTTTCCTTATTGCTCACTACCTGGTCTCAAAATCAATACCAAATATTTTAGGCTTTACATTTCAGCCGCATTCCACTTCTAAATACCGATTTCTGAATCAATCAGAAATTTTTGCATTATAAAACCCAGTGGAATAAACTAATAAGCTTTCTTTCTCCTAAGTCAGTATATCTAGTCTAGGTTTAGTAAGGCTTTCTGGTTCAAATTGCTGGAGTGGCTGGATTTAGTTCCTTTCTCATGATTGGGCTCTGGTCTGTTCAAAATGCATTCGTGTTGGGGCCTGAAATGAAGGGTCAGGAGCTACTCAAAGGAAGCTCTACTCTTACGGATGGCAGAGACACAGGAGGGCATTCACAACAGTCCAAGCACATTCCAAGCCCCTGCTTCCATCAGATCTGTTAACATTCCATTGGCCAAAGAAAGTTGCATGGCTCAGCCCACAGTTAAGGGGTGAGGAAGTATATTCTCCATAGAAACAGAGTGGAGAGGGAGTGAATATTTTTAAACAATAACCTAATCAATCACAGACCCCTTCAGTACATAGAGGTCAGCAATTTATTTTCACTGGACTAGATTCATATGGCCAGCACCGTTTTGCGATCTAGATGTGCCTTACACTCTGTTGTGATATCTGATGGAATATTTATTCTGATCAACAAAAATATTTTTTACAGCAAAAGAAGAGCATCATGCCAGTGGAATTCACTAGTCTTACCACAAATCCTATCACCCATAATAAGTTGGCCTGATAGAAAATGGAATGGTCTATTGAATACTCAGTTACAGTAACAGCTGGAAGTCAATGCCCTGAGGAATTGGGGTATGTATGTTAAACCTGTGAGAAATATGTGGTACTCTTTCTCCCGTAACCAGAATATATAGTTCTGAGAATTAAAGGGAGAAAATGGGAGTCATTTCTCTATTACAACTCAAAAGCTGCACTTTGGGGCTTTGCTGGTTTAAAGGTCTTACTTCCTGAGGAAGAAATGTTTCCATCAGGGATCACAACAATGGTCCATTGAACTGGAAGCTGAGACTGTCACCTGAGTATTTGAGGATTCTCATGACTTTAAACCAAGAAAGAAATAAAATTTGGGGGCAATGGGGATTACTGTACTGGCTAAGGTGATTGATCCTGATTATCAAGGGTAAATTGGGTTGCTTCTATCTAATGTGGGCAAAGAAGACTATTCCTAGAACCAGATTTTCTTGAGATGTCTCTTATTATCTCCATTCCAATAGTAAAAATCAATGAAAGACCACTGCTACCCAACAAAGGTAGAACTGCTAAGGACTCATGATGTTCATGAATGAAGATTTGGGTATCTGCACAAATAAAGAACCCTAATCAACTGGGTAGCAAAGGGAACATCAACTAAGCAGTAAAAGAAAGAAGCTATAAGTATCAACCATAATCTAACCAGCTACAGAAAAAAAGGATGCAACTGCTATCCGTATTTTCTGCTGTGCTTGTCATATAAAAATTTGCATACAGTGATTAATTTTTTTCCTCCTCCTTTCCCCTATTATTTTATATCTGGAGTGTTGGTGGTAGTTAAATTTATCATTTAGTCTTTGGATTACAGAACATGTAAGTGAGATGAATAAGGCAACTCATCAGACTTTAGGACTCCTCTTTCAAGGTTGTGGGTTGGGCATCTACATTTGTCCAAGGGAAAGTTGCATACTAGTGGTAGGAACATGAAAGAGTTGTTAGTATCATCGACTAGATTTATGTCAGTAGAATGCCAGGTACAGATGCTGAGTAGCCAAAGAGGTGGACTATGTACCATACCCATCCTTCCATACTCTGTTCTACACTGCTGGGTCCAGGATTCTGCAAACTACATTTCTCAGTCTCCCTTGCCAGCTGGAGTTCTTTTAGATTTATTCAGTAAGTGTCAATGGAAGGATATTAGAAGGAAAGAAGAAGGAAGTCTTCCTACTTCTAGTTCCAACAGCAGTATCAGTTGCTGGCACTAGCTGGCAGTCACTGGTACCTCTTTTGGTGAGGTGACTAGAACCTTTACAGCTTTGGTGTATGTGAGTGCTACAGCATCTTCACGAATAGAGCAGAGGTTCAGGTTCATGGCCTCCAGCCCATGACATCTCCTAGACTCAAACCCTGAGCTTCTAATATCTAGGTCTCCTTTTGTTCTTTCAGGCTCCTCTTCTTCCTTTATCACTCCAGATCTTACTATAACTTTCAAAACAATTACCTGTGTTAAATTCCTTCTGCTTGAAATACATGGTGTGTTTTGTTTTTCTAACTGACCCTGACTGATAAAACACTGCAGTTAAAACTGCCCTCCCTGAACTCAATGATCTCAGCCAAATGGCACGGGTGTGAATCTGTAAATGAAGCATTAGTAAAGCTTAATGTCTTTCTTATTCTTTAAGTTAAAAATAAATACGAAGTTCTGGTGCTTATTTTAACACTTCACTTTAAAGACTGATTTAGGGGCTTGTTGGAATTTTAAAGCATGGAAGTGGTTTGATCAGATTAGCTCTATTATAAGGGTAACTTCGACTACAATGTATAGGATGGTTAGATCAGGAAGGGACTGAATGAACTAATGGGCGAATTTTCCCTTGACAATGAAGAAGCAGCCTTCTGCAACAGTCCCGGTAAGAGACGATGAGTGTCAGAATGTAGTAACAGTAGTAAATGTAGGTAGGTGTGGTCAGATTTTAGAGACACTTTAGAGGTAGTAAACACAAAAGAGGGAGAGATTAAGGATGTTTCCAAGATTCTTGAAATGTTTGGTTAAGTGGACAATGATTCCCTAAAATGAAATATTGAACTGGGAATGGCTGCTTTATTTTATTTTATTTTATTTTTGGAGGGAGGGGAGTAGGGAGGAACCAAAAAAACATAATAATTTAACTATGCATTTGATTCCTACATGCAAAATATACTCAATACATGCCCCCACATCATCACAAGACCCCCAGATTTCATTCAAATCACAGTAACAGACTTAAAATCGAGAATCTCATGGTCTGTCAGTGCCAAATGCAGTTCCACTTGATCCTGAGACCTATGAACTGAAAAGACAAGTTATCTGTATTACACATCCCACGTACAATGAAAGAACAGGGATAGAATGACTGCAATAAGCACCTCCATTTGGAAAGAAAAAGAATTGAAGGCACATAGTAGAACCTTGACAATTTGAAGTCCTTTTCAACAAGTGAGTGCCAATATCCAATACTACACTGTCTTAGTCTGATCTAGCCCCTGCCTTCCTCTGCAACCTCACCCCTACTGTCTCCTCCCAGTTCACTATCCTCCAGCTGGCCCTTCTATTCTGCTCCTTAAACACACTACATCATTTTTGCATCTGGGTGTGTGTTGGTTTGAAGCTATGTACCTCAGAAAAACATGTTCTTAAACTTAATACATTCCTGTGGGCATTTGTGTAGGATCTTTTTTTTTTTTAATCTTCATTTTATTGAGATATATTCACATACCATGCAGTCATACAAAACAAATCGTACATTCAAATGTTCACAGTACCATTACATAGCTGTACATTCATCACCTAAATCAATCCCTGACACCTTCATTAGCACACACACAAAAATAGCAAGAATAATAATTAAGTGAAAAAGAGCAATTGAAGTAAAAAAGAACACTGGGTACCTTTGTCTGTTTGTTTCCTTCCCCTATTTTTCTACTCATCCATCCATAAACTAGACAAAGTGGAGTGTGGTCCTTATGGCTTTCCCAATCCCATTGTCACCCCTCATAAGCTACATTTTTATACAATTGTCTTTGAGATCCATGGGTTCTGGGTTGTAGTTTGATAGTTTCAGGTATCCACCACCAGCTACCCCAATTCTTTAGAACCTAAAAAGGGTTGTCTAAATTGTGCGTAAGAGTGCCCACCAGAGTGACCTCTCGGCTCCTTTTGGAATCTCTCTGCCACTGAAGCTTATTTCATTTCCTTTCACATCCCCCTTTTGGTCAAGAAGATGTTCTCCATCCCACGATGCTGGGTCTACATTCCTCCCCGGGAGTCATATTCCACGTTGCCAGGGAGATTCACTCCACGTAGGGGGGAGGGCAGTGATTTCACCTTTCAAATTGGCTTAGCTAGAGAGAGAGGGCCACAACTGAGCAACAAAGAGGCATTCGGGAGGAGGCTCTTAGGCACAATTTTAGGAAGGCCTAGCCTCTCCGTTGCAGCAACCGTCTTCCCAAGGGCAAATCCTGTGATAGAGGGCTCAACCCATCAAACCACCAGTACCTTGTGTAGGATCTTTTGATGAGGTTATTTCAGTTAAGGTGCAGCCTAACTTAATCAGGATGGGTCTTATTCCTGTTACTGGAGTCCTTTATAAGCAGATAGAAATTCAGACAAACAGAGAAAGACAAAGAGGGAGCAGCCAGAAGCTGAAAATCAACAGAACTAGGAAGAGAAGGGAGAGGCCAAGGGACGCCACCATGTGCATTACCATGGGACAGAGGAGCCCAGGACCTAGGATCATAGACTCCCAGTCCCAGAAAGCCAGTCTTTAGGAAAAAAGCATTGCCTTGATGATGCCTTGATTTGGACATCTCCTAGACTCAAACCATGAGCTAATAAATTCCCATTGTTTAAGCCAACACATTGCATATTTGCCTTAGCAATGAAGAAACTAAAACAGGGGATTTGCACTAGCTATTGCCCAAAACTGGAACATTCTTCCCTCCAATATTTGCCTGGCTAGCTCATATTTGTAATTCAGTTTGAATACCATCTCCTCAAAGAGGCTGTTTCTGAGCTTCAGTTAAAGTAGTTCCTGGTCAGTCTCTACCATATCATTTTGCTATATTTTGTCTATACTACCTATCAGTGTGTATGATTCTTATAGATTTGCTTGTAGCATTTATTTAATGCCCATCTCTCTCACTGTCTCCTTCTCCTAAGATCTATAAAAGGAAAAACTATGCATATCTACTGCTGTATCCTAGCAGCCAGATCAGTGACAAAATGTCCTGTTTATTAAAAAAGTGAATGATGAATTAATGGTCAATTAAAAAATATGAAGGCATTTGAACCGTGTGTGTGTGTGTGTGTGTGTGTGTGTGTGTGTATAGAGAGAGAGAAGGCTATCATCATATAAATGCTAACTGAAGTAATGGTTATGAATTGGAGCTCTCAAAAAAAGAGTGTAAATTGAGAGTAAATGCTAGGATAAAACCCTGGGAAATACCAACATTTAAGAGGCAGGGAGAAGAAAAGGAGCCAGTGAAGGAACTTGGGGAGAAAATAATCAGAATGGTCAAGAAGAATCACTGGAGGTTTGTGATCCAGAAACCAAAGAAAGTTGTAAGAATCAAGGGGTGACCAAAATGTCAAATGCTGTAGAACAGTCAAATAGGATAAAGCATGAGCAGAAACAACTGGATTAGGAATCGGATAGACACTGACGAGCTTAGGTGGATGGTGGGGCAAAAGACAAAATCCGATGATCCAGGCAGAGAATTGAGGTAAGGAAGTGGACAATAAGAGTACTCTTCAAATATATTAGGTTGTTGGATGTAGGTATGGACCTGGCTGAAACTCAAGATGTTTGAGAGCCTGAAGGGTAATCTAGATGAATGGGGAAGGTAGGTCCTTGGTGAACCAGAAGGAAAAAAAGAAATCCAAGAACTGGCCGAAGCAGAATTCTACTTACTTGGGGAGAGGGGTACACCAACAAATATGTTGTTTCTTGTTTTCAGAGCTATAGTCAGTGCTACATGATTTCAAGTTATTAATTTTCTTCTAAAAAATTTGCAGTGAATAAAGCAATCCTGATCCTACAATGGCAGGCAATCACAAAATTTTGATGAGCTCATGCACAATCAATTGACAAACAAGAAGTAGCTTAATTCACCATCCTTTTGCCTCCCTCACTGGATTATCATAAGGGTCAACTAAGATAAAGTGTATGAAAGCACATTGCCCGCTGAAAAGAAAACACAAATAGAAAGTGTCATTATGACTCTACTTGGTTCAAGGATTAGTTCAGAGAATGATAAACCTGCGTCCACGCCCTTCTTTGTTGAATAAAGACTTGTTTGGCTGCCAGAGGCCTGGCATATAGAGCAGGCAACAAAAGCACTTCATTTCTTGCTGACAGTGCCCAAAAAATAAGTCATGGTTTCCTGTGAAGAACAGGAGACAGCAGTGCCTGCCGGGACTGTCTCATTCGCTCGCTGCTCCCTTGAGATTCTGGGAGAGTGGCTTTATCTGCCACAGGTCAGAAAAAGACCAGAAAAAAAATGCAGGGAAAATTCACCCATTCATCCTTTAGTTATTTCAGTAGATTTTTCTGAGCCCAAATTATAAGTAAGGCCTTGGTCTAGGCAAATTTTCATGATGAGAAGAAATGTGAAATGTGGTCAAGCCAGACAGATCCAAATTCAAATTGTCTGCACCACTGATGAGCTATTCACTGTTCAGCAGACCACTTCATTTCACCATTCCTCTGTTTCTCCAGCTATAAAACAGTGCTCAGATTACCTAGCACACAAGATTGTTTTCAAAATTAAATGAGTCAGGGAGAAGATGCATACAAGCCCCTAGCACAGTGCTGGCTCAGAGCAATATTCTTTCCTTTACTAGGCAATGTAGGAGATAAGAACAGGAAACAGCATGAGAAAGTCTATGCACATAACTAGGAGAAGATTCTATGGGACACTAACAAATAAAGATCAGGCACTGTGTAAGCTCCCAGGAGGGTGGAATTACACCTCACCCATGGTCGTGAGAGAAGTGGCATTCAAGACAGGCATTAAAGGGTAAAGCTGGACTTGAAAAGGGAAAATGGCCTACTTGTGAGGAGAATTCAAACTCTTTGAACAATGTGCTCCTCATGGCCTTCATGTCAGAGAGCAGATGTGTAGAAGTGGAGAGCAAAGTTCACTGAGAAGCTTAGAAAAGGGAAGGGGAAGTAAGCCCTTTCATAACATTTCCGGGAGAATGGCACCCAGACATCATGGCAAAATTAATTATGAAATAAAGACAACTTCAGTCTTAGCTTTAACAGTTTGTTTTTTTTGTTTTGTTTTGTTTTGTTTTGTTTGGCATGGATTAGTAGCAGTAGAAATATTATTTGGAAAAGTACATAAAATTATCATACTTGATTATTATAACCAAAGTCAGAATGAGAACTGCAATTCTATGCGGAATTGGATGTCTCATGCTCCAAAGGAATTCTGAAATGAGGTCAACTTCTGGCAGGTCACATGACTAACTCTATTAAGCCACTGTTCTGTGATCAGCTCCATATGTGTCACCCTTCTGCTGGGTAATTTTGTGCTCAGTCTAAAAATGCTATGAAAATGGTAAAATTTTGACTTATCATCAAAGGTCACACAATATTGTAAATATCAAGATACAAATGTATAATTGGTTCAAAATCTGAGAACAAAGTATCACCTCACTTAGAGATTATTATAAAATTATTTCAGTTCCCCCAAAAAAATAGTTTAGAAAAAAAAAGGGGGGGTGTTAACTTAGCAATGCTTGAGCCTTGATTGTATCCTAGATCAAGAAAAAAAAAATAGCTATGAAGGATATTTTGGAGTCAATTGGGGAAATTTAAATATGGAATGGATACTAGATTACTTCATGTAATTATTGTTCATTACTTAAATAAAATAATGATTTTGAAGTTATTCAGAGAATTTCCTTGTTTTTAGAAGATCCAATTTTCATGATCTCTGCAACTAACTTTTAAATGGTTTGGAAAAAATGTAAATATATATAGGTAGAGACAAAGAGGCAGACAGAAGTGAGAGAAAGCATGCTTAAATGTGGCAAAAATATTAGCAAGTGTTGTGTTTAGGTGAATTCAGCTGTTCATTAAACTATTCTTTCAACCTTTCTTTATATTTGAAAATTTTCTAGCCTTTACTAAATCTAATTTTAACTCAAAATTTAATGACAATTAAAGAAATCTCCTGTTTAAATGGTAAACAGAAGGGATTCATGAAAATTCACTGCATGCTTCCTAAATAAATACCAGACATGACTGGTGAAAAAAAATCTGAAGTTCAAAATTTTGCACTCTGTTTTCTCTACGCTGCCTTGGAATCACACGACTCTGGGTGCGTTCATTGATCCTGTTTGATAATGAATCCCAAGTTTGATGTAACCACCAATCTCTGCCACTTGCACAATTTTGTGCATTGACATTTTAGTTTTAATTTTGCTATGAAAACACCACACACTAGAGTATACTCTAAGCATTAATGCAATAGAGACAAGTTTTCTATAAGAAAACAATATTACCCGCATATAGATGTTCTTTAATAAATAGTCAAATTCACCACCCTTTAAGTGATAAATTAGGATTTGATCAAAACATGAAACAATGAAGTTTATACAACCAAATGTGCAGAGAGGAGAAGAGAGATGAAGCATAATAGTTCAACATTGCATCCCTTTGTTATGTCACAATTCAGTTGCAGCTATAGTATATAGCAACACCAGAGCCAATGTATAGAAAAAGATACATTCGCTATGCAAATATATCTCAGAGTATGTATTCCTTTTCTGCACAGTAACCAGTGCTGGTAAACAGCATGTATAAAGGTACTTGCCTTTTAGAGACAGTCTTACCCATAAAATTGTATTTCAAGTTACTACAGTTTAAGAAAACAAGGATCAAATTTCACAATTCTGTTTACTACGGAAAAGGAATTGCAATTAAGGGAGCAAAGATACATTAGAATAAAATAGTATTTTGAGGTGAGAACATAAGAGCCAAAAAAGACTAATGTTTCATGACAGCATTCCAAAATTCTCTACCTTCACTTTGAACTGCATAAATGACAATACTCTCACTTAAATTATCAGACTTATGTGCAATGAATTTGGATTTCGCTTAAAATACCTACATAGACAATAAGTGAGAAAATGTGCCATAGACTGTGCTAAGCTATAAACGATCAAAAACAAAATAACAATGTGGTCCTCCATAAATTAATATGCACAACCTTTTATTAAATTATCAAAGGTAATACTCATAAATAAGGCAGAACAGTGGAATACACAAAAATATTACATCATTTTTACAATTTTGTAAAGAAAAATAGTCCATTCTAGATAGAAATCCTTCATGGAGTTCTTGGAAATGGAAAACAAGACTGGTAGCCTGACTGCCTTCTGTTTGCAAATGTGAACATACTTCACATCCACTCACTCCAGCTCTCTTATGCCTAGAAAATGTGTCTTAAGAGTGCATACTTAATATTTCAATATTTGATTTAGTGAGAAAAATTATAATGATGGGAAGTGCCCCAAAATAGAAATGATCTGCCTCAAGAAACTGTGACTTTCCTTTCCCCAGGCAGAGTTCAAGCAAAGCCTGGACAGCCTCTTAACTGTAGAATCACGGAGGAGATGGAAGCACGAGATGGGACCAGGTCCCTTGGAACTCTAATCTGTTGCTCTATGATTCTTATAGGTTTAAAAATATAAAGAGGTGGATTTTTGTGATTTTGAAGACTGAGATCTCTTCATTTTTAGGGAATACAAAAATCACCTCACTTATCTAATTTTTGTTTTTTCCTTTCTGGGAAAAATGATGTATCTTAAAATGTTCTTTCTTGTCAGCCCTTGACATTAATTGTACATATTGCAGAATAAATATGATACTTTCTTATTTCACAATGATGGCTTATAATGATGGCATTAAAAATACAATTAGTATAGATACTAATCTATATAGATTTACAACAGAATGAGATAAATAATAGCTATCACAGAAGGAGCAAGTAAAGGCTGCCTCCTACTACTAGTTTTAGGAAGAGACAATTATTGCATAATTGAGCTTGAAAGTTGGAATTAATATCTCATGTTTCTTTACAAATATTTTAAGTCAATTTCTGATATACAATTTAAATACTTATTTCCAAAACTGTTATGCTTGAATATCTAGCATCAGCATAGTTCATATAATGCTAATGTTTCTAGGATTCCATAAATAGTTTTGCATTTTCTAAATTCAGGGCTTCACACACAAAAACAGTACATCCTAATGGACAGTAAAGATTTATTTCTACACAAGAAGGAAAGAGTGTTAATAAAAAGTGAGCAGTGTGATCATCCTGGACTCTGTCTCTGAAGATCTCAGCTACTTGAAAGTGATTATAATGGAATTTTCTACTTTCCATCACATTTGTCCACAATCAAGTAAACTATAAACACTTAGCCCAGATAGGTTGTTGACACACAGAGGACAATTAAAGTCAGTATCAGAATATTTAATTGTTTCCAGCTGACGTTTGAATGTAGGTAAATTCTCCAGCGATTTCCGGCCAGTGAATAAGGATTTGAGGACTTTCTTAACATTTCGTTTTGTAATTTGTTGTCAATTTTCTATCATATCTTTCTCTCTGTTTTTTTCTAGAATCATCACACACACTGAAGTCAAAACTGCTAAACGAATTCTAATTTGCCTTTTTATATCTGATATTGCCATGAAAGGTTTTTAACTTCCTGACTTTTTAAGAAAATAATCAAAGACAACTTAATTTGGATTTCTGTATACTTGTTATGGCCAGTTGCATTTTTACACTTATCAATTCATTGATGTTTTTATATCAAATACAGTATTTGTGAACACTTTTATTATAATATCTCATATTTATATCAAACTGCCATACTATAGTTCGATACCAAGAACTTCTAGATATCTTTTACTTTTAAAAAGGTGTAAGCATTTTAACTTCCTGAAATTTCCATTGCACTTATTTTTATGTAAACAAAAAAGAAATGTTAATTTCACATCTCTTTTATACTCATTATTTCCCTAAGAATTCTTATTCTTACTACCATCTAAAAGTTATGTATTTAGATAATCCTAGACATAAATTACTATACACTAAAGGAATTTAAAATCATTTTGCTATGTTTTTCATTTTTTATTAAAATAGACTTGTAAAATGAGAACATACATATTTAGATGAAGCACACACATGCATACAAATATATTCAGTTACTGATCTTGTGTTATTTGAAAATTATTTAATTCCCTATTAATATATAACAGAATAATTTTCCTCTAGGAGGTTCAAAAGAAACTCAGTGTCTGTTACACAAGGCCAGACCTTACTAATGAAAAGTGAAAAATTTAGTCACTCATTAAGACATCAATATGTTAACAGTGATCATTATGTAATGATTTGCATAATCCATACACTCATCCCCAACTCAGGAATTTATATCCTGGTTTATAAGACAGAAGATTCAGAATTTTTTTGTTTCTTTCCTTGCACATCTGAAAACTAGTCTATGCAATCATAACCTGATAATTGTAGAAAATATTAAAATTTGAAAACAATTTTATATTTTAAGAAACATATTATTCAAGTTACTAATAAGCATAACATAAATAGAAGTAATTTTAAAACATCAATTATTTTTATCCATGATATGTCTCAAATTCCTCATAATAAATTATTTTCTCAGAGTATATTTCTACACTTGTTCTTAGCCAAAAGGCCTAGACATGATTGAGCTTATTATTTAGAGACGAGCAGACATGAAACACAAAACTAAGATTATTACTATGAAAAAATTCTGTTTTAAGATTATGAGATTTTTTTGAGACCCTGACAATTAAATGTTGACATCAAAGTCCATTAGATATGTGAAGTTCACACACAAGTTTGTTATTTTTTTAAATAGCTTCCGCTTGAACTGCAGGTTTAAAACACTGAATTTGTTAGTATAAAGTAGAACATAAGCACAAACATATATAGTCTTATGTATTTGCATAAGGAATATTTGAACACATAAGTACAAAATCTAATTAGACTATTTTTAAAACCAATCATACTCAGAACTTGCACAATTGAAATTCTGTTAGCATTTCAAAGTGTTATCTGAGGAGGTTGCACAAATTGCACAAAAATGACAATTTGGAGTCGATGGAATACATTTTCAAACAAACTATGAAAAAATAAAGTATAATTGATTTTTCTGTGCTTCCTAGAACTTTTTAAGGCTCTTCTAGAAATGTTTTCAGATATTTGCATCATTAGAGCAAATTTTTAGATTCCTGCAGTGATCACCTTGAAAATATTCATCTGGGATTTTGATTGAAAGATCCAGTACTTTCTATCTCAGACAAATGTATAGCATGTTCTTTTTTTATATATAATAGGAAAGGAAAAAGAGAAAAACATCCAATGGTGTTTTCTATAGCTATGACATTTTTCCTAAATATAGAAACATTTTTTTCTCAATTAAGATGAGCTACTTAAGAGATAGGTAGTTGGACTAAGTCAGGGTTTCTCAGCCTCAGCTCTGTTGACATTTGGGGCCTGATAATTCTTTGTTGGGGGGATGGGGGTGCTGTTCTGTGTATTGTAAGTTGTTTATCAGCATTCCTAGCTTTTACCCACTAGATGCCAGTCACCCACCGCCTCCAGATGTGACAATCAAAAATGTCTCTTATACTGCCAAATGTCCCCTGGGGGGCAAAATCACCTCTGGTTGCAAAATACTTGATTAGGTGATTAGAAATTTCCTTCCAACAACAAGACTCTATGATTCATAAAACATAATCAATGCATGTAGAGAACATTGTGACACATTTTAAAATTCCAAAATTAAATAAATAAGCTTAAAAAATATCATTTTAATCTTTTCTAGTTACACACATCTTCAGAGACAATTTTGCAATAAGATAATAGGATGAACATGTTTAAATTTTCTTGTCATTAGGTATAGCCTAGTAACATAATAAAAATATTAAGATGCATACTAATATTCACACATTCATACAAATATGTGTGTATATATACATATATAATCATGCTTGCATAGATCTGTAAATCTGCACATGCCTTTAGCAAACAATGCCTTGAAACAGCATGATCATTTAATTCCTATTCAACAACCCTCAGTCTTAAGAATGATATGCACTTTGTTATGATCAATACATTTTAAAATGATCTCTCACGAGGGAAATGAGGTAAAATAAACATGGACATTTATAAGAATCCTCCTGTGATTGTTAAACTCACCAAATAGTGCCTCATGTAACTTGCTTTCTCTGCAACATCCACGTCTGTAGAAGTGTTGTCTTCTTATATCCTCCATCACAGTTACTCTGTTAGGAACAAGACTTCAATTGACTAAACAGGTATATTTCCCAAGCTTTAAAATTTCTCTCCAGTTAGCACTCTTTTCTAAACATCACATATTTAACCTAAAAATGACTTAATTGTGAAAAATTAACATCAAGGCACTATTAAATACCCAACTGTAATATATTTTGATGAAATAAAACAATTAAAATAGAATAACTGCAAGCAATGATACTCTAACATAGATTTCTTTTCTTCTTTTTCTTCAAATCAGCTTATCTCAGTGATGATATGGCCAATATAATATGCCCATAGATTATCTTGCAGGACATTTCTACTGAACTAAGACCAATCACGAAGCTAAGTTTAGATCTACTGATTATTCAGAAAATGTGACTATTAAAAACCCATATTACAAATGAGTGAAAGATTCTCAGTGGTTAGAATTCTTTGTACACTGGAGAATTCCAATAAGCATTAGTTATTAAGAATATAACATTATGGATTGTGACTGTCCCTAAATAAAACTGAAAGCTTGTCATAAAGTTAAAATGATATCCGTATTTTGTAAATTGACAAAATTAATATATTATTTTAAGTCACAATTGTTTAACCATAGTGGCCTCATGGGTATGCTGTTTTCTTTTAATTAAATTTTAAAGTCTCCTGTAGTTACTGATGTGTGAGCATATTTCCACAGAGAATTATTTAAATGAAGAGGAACACATTCAAATACCGTCAAACGTGATTGTTGAAAGATACTATACATTCATTCATTATGAGAGGATTCTAATATAAAATCAAAAGTAAGCATGCCACAGGTAATTATTAGTGGCTTAGCTGTCAGTTAGTCAAATCAACTAAAAGGCCAATTATTCTGAGGATATGCAGAATGGAAAGCTGGTTAAAATGGAACTCATTGTTGACATTAGGTCATACTGAGATAGTTATGGTTCCTTTTTATATTAAATTAATCCCCCAGTGAGAACATTTGGCATATAACTACATATGCTACAAGTTATCCCCAAATTTAAAATAGTTAACATTTGGAGAGGAATATAATATTACATTTAAAATGCAGGTAAAAAGAAAAATAGAGAATAAAAATTTCAGATTGTTAAAATTGGTTTCCCTTTTCTCCACTTTCATTACCAATATAACTTAAGAAACTCAGTATCAAAGGATAAGTTTACATTTAACTCAATACTCATTTCTATGGTTGACTTTGCCACACAGAGGTGAACTTGTAAATATAAGATATTATATATTAATATGTTGAAGAAATACTAAAAAATATTTAGGAAATATTTTTAAATTTGGGGAAGCACTACAACATCACATACAGAAAGCCTAAGATAAGTATCAGGAGTAGAAAATTCTATAAAAGTGTCCAAAAATGAGGTAATATATTTGCAAATATCATCCTCTTGCATCTCAGAATTAAAATTATACAATGGACCTGGTATCTAAAATTCCTTTCCTAAGGTCTGCCAGTGTTCAGCTCCAGGTTCTTTAGAATATTAGCTCAGTGAGAAATTGCTTTGGATGGCAACCCCCTCCCCATTGCTATCTGGGACCTCTGTCCACAACTCCATCCTGGCACTTCTCAATGGGTTGCAACCATGCACTTTCCTGTCTGACCCCCATGGACTGTGGCTAATTCATTGTTCCATCCTCCGTAGACACTGAGATATACTCACACACAGTACAATCCATCCAAAGTATACACTCAGTGGTTCACAGTATCATCACACATTTGTGTATTTATCACCATGATCATTTTTAGAACATTTGCATTACTTACTCCAGAAAAAGAAATAAAAAGAAAAAAGAAGACCCCAAACATCCCATATCCCTCAGGCTTCCCTCTTATTGATCACTAGTATTGCACTCTACCCAATTTTAAGACTTACAACAGAGATAGGTTAAATAAGACATGTAGTATTTAGAGATAGATATAGCAGCGGAACAGAACAAAACATCCAGAAGTAGATCCATACAAACACTGGAAACTGACTTTTTTTTTTTTTTTTTTTTTTTTTTTGCTATATTGTTATACAATGATTATCAAAGGGCAACGTTACTGAATTACAGTTCAACAACTTCAGGTATTTCCATCTGGCTATCCTAAAACACTAGACACTAAAAAGAATATAATCAGTCAGTATTGGCAGTCATTTGTTAAATCCTAATGTCTTAGTTATACCTCCTCCCTCTCATTTGATCATTCAATCTTCAGGGTTATCTGGGCAATGACCATTTTAACTTCTTAGTAGCCAGTTTTTAATCTGTGTAGGAGTAAATCAAATAATTACATAACAAAGATGATATTCAATGTTTCTCAAATCTAGCTGCACTTAGAATCACCTGAAGAGCTTTTAAAACATGTATGTCCAGACCACTTAAATAGAATCTCTGGGGGTGCGAGGCTCTGGGATCTGTATTTGTTTTAAAGCCTTCCTAGGGGATGTCACTGAGTGCAGCCCGAGTTGAGAATTCCCCTAAGAGCATCAAGAGTGTTAAGGTTTCCTCCATAGGCAATTCTGTTTATTGAACGAGAGGCGGAAGGAGACTTCACAATCTTTTCCTACCAGTTCCTCAAACTGTGTGCCAAAAACTACTTGTTTCAAAAAAATAAAAGGAATCCAAGGTTAAATAAGTTTCAGAAAACCTAAATACCTCCCCGGAATCAAAATACACAATAAACTATAAGACTAAGAAATTCTGCCATCAAAAAACCTATTGAACTTATTTGTTTTCAGACTTATTTGACCACATCTTCCTGAAAGAACACTTCCTCCTCCAAACAGTTTCTATTCTCAAAAATGAAGTGTGGCACAGAACATGCATCTCAACCTTTTGGTATTCACAACACTCTTTTAATATTAGAGAAGTTGTAGGTTTGCAGAAAATACAGAGTTCTCATATACTGCCACCCCCCATTATTAGCACTTTGCATTGGTGTGGTACATTTGTTACAATTGATGAAAGAATATTATCATAATTACGCTATTAACCATAACCCATGGTTTACATAAGGGTTCCCGGTTTGTGCTATACAAGCCTATGATTTTTAAATTTTTATTCTAGTAACATATATGCAACCAAAAATTTCCCCCTTTTAACCACATTCAAATATGTAATTCAGTGCTGTTAATTATGTTCACAATGTTTTGAGTATTAGAATTCCTGACAGCAAGCTTAAAGGGAATAAATGACTCCAAAGAGCAGTAAACAACATAGAAATAATTACAGTCACTACTGCAGCATAACAATGCCCTATATGTCTGAACATGCATTGAGTTATTGCAATATTTAGTTGATCCCCCTTGGATGCTGTTGTTTTTGTGGTGGAGCTATCTACTGCTCAGACCTCATTCTCATATATTCACAAGGCAAAGTTCTTACATTCCCAATAAACACTTTTATCTTTGCGAATGATCTGAATTAAACAATGCCCCTTACCCTTACTCCTAGCAAGTTGCACACCACACTATATACATTCTGTTTCAGTTCAGTGTTTCTTCTGATAGACATTCCAGTAATGGCTTCATCTGTGTACTCAGTTTTAGGAACAATAAATTTCACCTGTCGATTTGGAAGTACACATGTGTGTTGTGAGACACAGCTTGAGAACCTCAAGCAGGGGAGGTTGGACTGCTTTAGATCTGGCTATACCCGCCCCCTACCTGTAAATATATAAAACACACTTTGGGTGTCTTCTGAGAAATAGAGGTGTTGCATGCATCTGTGCTATCACTAAACCAGCACTTTTGTGAGAAGTGATTCTGCAACAATTTGCTTGATTCTATGCAATATCTTTCACCAAAGGAAAGAGCTTTTATATCCTAAAACCAGAAGCAATACAGATATGAAAAGGAAATCTATTTGAATGCATTACATAGATATTTTATTTCCCTTGAATGCAGAAAGGATACAGATAGTTTTCAAATTTTATTTGGACAAAGCATAAATTAGATGAAAACTAATGGGCAGAATGATATCAGTATAAAATCTATGCAGGGCTAAATTCTATGGCGTATTTGAGAGGCACATAATTGGGTTCTTTAATCCAGACTGCAACCCATTGTATTCTTTCTTTCACAGTGAATTGCATGTTAGAAGAGCAGAAAGGGGGGGTGTGGGGGGGTACATCATGATAACCCTGTTTTTCTCTAGCCAGTATTTTGAAACCTGCTTGGTAGTGCAGTGTGGTTATTTAATGGAAGTGAAATTATAACATTACAACATAAAAAGAGTTTTGACTTGTACTTTCATTGATTAACATCAAGAAAATCAGTCCCAAAACTTTTAAATCATTTGACGTCTGCCATAGGTAATAATAATATTCATAATATATTAAAGATTGAACATTTATCTTAGGTCATTTTAATGATAAATGATGCCATAAAGACTGGTTTGAAAATGAAATTCACCTACGGTTCCTTTTTTTTTTTTCCAGGTAGAGATTAAGAAATGGGTTTTACAACTTTCATTGACTTGGCCAGTCAAGTTAGCAAGAATTAAAAAAGAGAGAAGGTTCATATACTTACACACAAAAACAATCTTGAGCTAATTATTTAACTAATATAACTATCAGAGCCAACTCCAATACCACCCGAACACACACCAACTGAAGTTGATATAGTTTTAGTACGCATTTTGTGCAATGCTGCTTCTATTTATGTGAACATTTTTCTTTTTTAGAATGTTATGCAAATCATAGTTAACAATTAAATACAATTCCTACATTGCCTTTATGAAAATACAATTGATTGTTTGAAAAGAAAATGCAATCAGTTCATTTCATTATATTTGAACCCAAAAACTCAGTTACTTTTTACCATGTGTTTGAGTCTAGTCATATATGTTTTAGATCTCTCACTTAAAAAAATCTACAATATTATAAAGTCAACTAAATGCAGGCTTGTGGACCTTCGTATCTGAACATGTACGTATGCCCACTTAAGGAGTGAATCAATATACAGACTATTGAGACCTGAATCTGAGGCTGTTATTTAAACAATACTAAAGTCAGTAAATAGGTCTGTTCCCTTAAGCAATAGGTTTGTTCTTCATAAAGTCTATTGCTATAGTAAGCGATATTAAGCTAGATTGCCTCTTTACATGGGAGTGGGAAGGGAGAAACAGATTTTATCATTTCCTAGGAAAATTTCTTACTTCTCCCACCAAAAATACTGGTGAACAGGAATTCTTTAAAGAAAAGTATAGTAGTGTATTCAGAAGGTAAATATTCTTTAAACACACTCATTTACTTGCAGTATAAACATTATTCTAGTAAGCTAGATCTGATTGACTGAAATAAGTGCAAAGAGAAGTTTTCCTCATCATTATCATACTGAAGAACATTTTTCTTACAGCAAAGTACAAATTAACCTTAACATATTTTTATATAATAACCTTAACAAGTTTCAAATACATAGTTTCAAAGTCCATCATCTGATAAAAGAAAAAAAAAATATTTTTCTCCCTTAAGGTGGTACACATTTCACTCTGAGAAGCATTGACAATTTCTGGCTCCAGATACTAAGGCACACTCTGGCTTGCTCCCCAAAAGGCCATGTCATTCTTATACAACTTAATCAGCAGCTATGCAGAGGAAAGCAACACTGCAATCTTTCTGATCATTTTAATGAGGACCCCTGGCTATTCAGTCATTGAAATATAATTGACTTGCTCTCCTCATATTTTCATAATAGACACTCCAACCTAGACTGTGTTTATTTGGCTATAAGAAATGTCAGGAAGAATTGGAACTTTTCTGAGTGTCCGCATTAAAACTGAAAACATGCCACCCTGTCTTTGACATGAGCTGCAATCATTTTGTTTTCGTCTCATTATGCAACACAAGATGCAAATGTTCCAATAGCCCTTTGCACCAAACTACAAGATTAAGAAAATAAGTACACCAAAAAATTTTTGTTTTATCTATATCTTTTTCTTTAAATTTAATATTATTTCTCCAATGTCTTAGAAACTTTATGTTCAATAAGTTTATGAAACTGCCTTGGTATCTCTTTTCTTAATAATCAATCTATTTTTAGAAAATGCAAAATTTTTGTACAAGAAATTACAATCTGTTTAAGGATTAAGTAAGTGTCATTTGCAAAATACAGTGTGTACTGTGAGGTTTGGATTTGCAAAATTAATTGCTGTAATCTTTGAAACTATGAGCCCATGAATTATTATTTTATATTTTTGAGCTTTCAAACGTATGTTAATTAAAACTCACTCAAAAACCATTTGATAATGTGCAACTTCAATTACAATGTAAATGTTAGTCCACTGTGGAAAAATCAATAATTTCATAAACCCCTATAAAGGAGATTGAGCATCTTGCTATTAGACATTTTCTTAACATGGAATATTCAGATTTGAGATGTCATTAATTAGATTGAATAATAGTCATTCCATTGGCTTCTTTTTCAATTAAGATAAATTTCTACTCATTACTGGCAAGTGTTGGGGGAAAGAGATTCCCATATTGTTGCATATTTTTGGAGGGAAGTTTAGTAGATATTCATTCCCCTGATTCAGCAGTTCCACTTCAATGAATATAGCCTCCAGTTGAACATTTGCATGAACATACATATACACAGATATTTGTTATGCCATGGTTTATATTTACAAAAAAAGAAGAAAAACAAATTTAAAGGGCAAAAGGAGAAATCATAAGACAGAAAATTTTTGAGAGGGTGTCTACTAGATTTTGAATGAAATTGAAACAGATGCCTTAGTATTTACCTTTATACATTTTATATGAAATTAGAATAATTTTTATAAATGTACCACATTCTTGCAATATTGGTATCAATCCTAAAATCTTCTAACATATGTTAATGATAAATTGAGTAAGATATTAAAGCATTACAGACCCATAACAAATCAAATGCCCCATCACTGGAAGGCTGATTAAATAAACGATTTATTCATATAATTAAATACTACCTATTTAATAATGAGAATAATGTAAATACATTGCACTGAAAAATATTATTAAATGAAAAAATAAAACTGCATGAAGCACATGGAGCATAATCTCTTTTTATAACAGAATATACAAGTAAATGTATGCATTAAAAAAAAAACTAGAAGAATATCAAGCAGATTGTTAACGGTGATTATATCCATGGACTTAAATTTGGGGTTTTATCATTTGAGCATTTACAATTCATTCATTCATTCAGTGAGTCAGTCAGTCAGTCAACAATATTGACTGAGCACTGACAATGTGTGAGATACTTTTCTAGGTTTCAGAATACAGGAGTGAACAAAACAAAGCCATGAGCATTACTTTTAATATCAGAAGAAGCAGCAAAGATAAGGCTAAAAAAGAATCCTGGATTTCAATTGTTAAAAGAACATAAAGAAATAAGAACCATTTATCTCATGACCCCTTGCTGCAATTCTTTTTCCTTGTCTTTTTGTTGCTCAAAACTTCTTTCTAATATGAGACTCATCATGGCCAGATCTCAATAACAGAAGCCACCATTAAAGCAATTTCTACTAAGTCCAACAGTTTGATGAAAAAGATTACATAATATTTTATCATCCAAAATTTAAATAGTTTTGTTACTAGCTATTTCAACATGCAATTATATGGGAGTAATGAAATGCATTTGTGATTTCATTAGAAATATTTTATATGAAAATAATGGAATAATTGTGTAGACATACACATCATGCAGCTATACACATGAATATTTTCTCAAACTTTAAATAATGACCATAGTTATTCTCACTTATATAATCACAACATAATATTAAGTGTATGGGTCTGTAATGCTTTAATATCTTACTCAATTTATCATTAACATATGTTAGAAGATTTTAGGATTGATATGAATATTGCAAGAATATGGTACATTTATAAAAATTATTCTAATTTCATATAAAATGTATAAAGGTAAATACTAAGGCATCTGTTTCAATTTCATTCAAAATCTAGTAGACACCCTCTCAAAAATTTTCTGTCTTATGATTTCTCCTTTTCCCCTTTAAATTCATGAAAAGTATTTTAAGATTTCTTCAGAGAATTTATTTGATTTCAATAAACACTCATGGCACCTATTAAGGGTAGAATTTTTAGAAAATGCCTGAGTTCATATTGATAATGCTTTGAGAAAATTACAACCAATTACCACCAAAGTGGCCTCATAGGTGGGTACAAAACACAGAAGAAAAAACATCCAACAGGCAAGCCTAAATATCTACCAAGCAACCTTGTGATATAGTGCATGGTCCACCAACAGTGAAACTAACCATTGTGAATAGAAAGGACTTTATACTTCGACAGCATCTAATCAGAAAGCCGATTCATTTGAATCACAGATTATCATGAATTCCCCCAGCGTTCAAGAACAGGTAGGTACCTGTGCTACAGCTAGCTGTGATTGAAAGGACTTGTCACTAGATGGCAGTGTGGGCTATATAGCCAAATGCTTACAAATTTCCCTAACTCAGGACATTACATGATCCCACTCTTTGTTATCATCAAAACTAGATCTGTTGTGAATTAAAAAAAATAAATAAATAACCAAAACACAAGAAAAACAGTTTGTAAATAGAAATTTTTTTTTAAATACTCTAAGTACACTTGCTGTGCGGTTTACCTCTCTCTAGTGTCTCACACTTGAGGGTGCTTGCCGTACCTTGACTAAAATGAACAGTTCCAGTTAACACCCCCATGCTTGAGATTCTTAATTAGAAGGTCTGGAATGGAACAGAAGCTCCGTTTTTAAAGACATATCTAAGGTGATTTTATCACAAATGGTCCATGAGAAACACTGCTCTAATACTTGAACCCCCAAAGAAGTGGTGCATTTGGATCATGAGTTTGAGTCCAGTCACTGTGAGACCACGAATTCCAGCCCCAATACCTTCCTGCATTTCTCTGTACATTTGAAATGTTGTGCCAAAATGTCAGCACACTGGGGGAAAAAAAACCTCAGAGCAAAGGTAGAAACTGTTCCTGGCCTTGGTTACAACTTATTCAAAGACTGATCCCTTTAAGAAGAAATGGTCAAGAGGAAGCCCTGGATTGTCAACAACAATGATCTCACTACTTGTTGAAGAAGTTAGCCACACAATTCACTTCTGAAGCAAAAACAGCGGTAAACACCACCTCTTGTCATCTGCCCTCCATATTTCTCGGACTTCTCGACTTGACTGGTGTCTACACAAAGCCGGGCCCTCTCACATGCCCCCTCTCATCTAGCCGTGCCTGAGTCCTGCCTGGCACCCACCAACCCTGTTTTTGTTAAGTGCCCATCACATCTTGCCTCCATCCCTGCTTCTCAGTAAAGAACTAACTTCTCTTAGTTTCCCAGTTGAGAACTGCCTTGATCCATCTGTAGGTGTCAGTGGCTGTCAGCTGTGACACTCACCTGTTCATGCTCAGTCTAGAGAGACTAGAGTAAGCGGCAGTTTTAAACGGCAAGGGATCTTTGAGTCAATTGTGAATAATAATGGAATAATAATTATAATCGGCATTCCCATTTTGTATTTCACCAATTAATATGGCTTTTTATTGATTTGAGGGTAGTCTATGACGTTTCAGTAATTTTCTCTACGTCTATTCAGTCAGAGTTTTTACTATGAGTTAACTCTAAATTTTGTCATATAAGTTTAGGATAACTTGATATAATCATGTTTTCTCTCCTTTAATTTGTTGGTATGAGAAATTCAATTGTTAGGTTTCTGATACTGAATCCTTCTTTGAATTCTGAAATAAATTCTACTTGTTCTGTGGTTGTACTTTCTTTCATTGGAGAAGGGAGGTATTCTTTTTATAAGATACTCTTTTTATAAGGTTATGCTGGCTCCGTTAAACAAGTGGGCAATTTCTATCATTTTATAATTCTGGATTAGTTTAATGTAGGAGCCAACTAATCTGAAAGTTAGCTTGCACTTAGCAGTAAAACCTTCTGGGCAATTTTTAATGTTAGATCCTTTCTTTTTTATCTCATCTATAGTGATTGACCCATCAAAACTTTATATCATTCTGAAGAGCAATATTAGTATTTCCTAGAAAATCATTCATTTCCTCCAATTTTTCAAATTTATATTTTTAGAGTTATAACCCCCTTATAATAATTTCATTCTCTGAAAAGTTGTGATTCTGTCTAAAGTATTTTTTGATTTCTGACTGCTGGTAGCCTTCAAGCCCTACCACTCTCCTTTCCTCTCCTATCCCACATCTGAGCAAGACCATAAGAAAGCTCAGGTACTCCCTTTTTGGGTCCTGGCAGGACGTTCAAACTACACAAGTCTTAACCTGCACATGGGAATCCTCTCTCCAGCCCCAGCCCCTTACCACAATAAAACCCAAGCCAATATCATTTCCCTGCTCTCAAGCCATTTTTGAACTTGCTTGGGAACTTCCCTACTCTCCCCAGAAAGCCCCATTATGTAAATAATAAACTTTCTCCTAACATTTGGGTTCATGGGTGGTGTCATCAGTCTTGACATTCAAACCAAATTTGAAGAAGGGTGTCCATTCCCTCTCTGGGGGGGATTACAGGAATTGGTTCTGTAAGCAGGGTGCACAGGTGGTAACCACTACCACCTGGGGAGATATCCTCTCTTGCTTTGGCTTCTTGCTAACTGGCTTGCTGCTTCATGCTGCATTTGCTGACTCCTTCTGAGCCTCTGTTGTGGATTTAACCAACCTAAGTTGGAAGTTTCCATAACTGGCATTTAGGGACAGAAGCATAAGGTTGGGGCCTTCATCAGAGTGGTTGAGTCATGTGTCCCAACCTGAACCTACCTGTGTTTCTTAGATTGAATGATGTGTCTTGATTCCAGTATAAGCCATGATTGACACAAGGCTCAGAAGAACAACTCCCTGGTGATCATTGGTGTCCATCTTGGCCAGGCATTGTCCCTTGTTCTATAGAGGGTTAAGGTGAAGGACCGATACCCTGTGTAATATACATGCCCATGGAGTGGTCCCTCAAGGGGAGGAAGAAGAGTCACCATGTGGTATGCTGAGTCATACCTAAAAGTACATGGCTCACTAGGGCCTTACAAAATATCCTTGCTCCTGCTTCTGCCTATGCCTCTGTTGCCAATAAAGATCCTGATCTTCATGGTTACAGAGAAAAACACCTACACGCTCCCATGGCACAATCCCTGGGTTAATTCAAACCCAACTTAAATCCAGGATACTTAAATTCAGTAAAGCAACCATTGCCATAAGGAGGACCCTAACTCATGATTCGACATTTTTGAAGGGAGAAATTTTTAAACCATGAGCAAAGAAGAGACACACCCAAGGGGGAAAAAAAAATAAGATACAGAGGAGGCAACAAAAAACTGAAACAAAGTTTCACAATCCACAATTTGATCCCATTGGAAATCTAAAATTTATTAAAATAATTTATACAATGAAAAGGTAAAAGGGCACTGTCTTTTGTGCCCTACAACATAGGTTCTGGAAGTAACTTTAACATCTGCTGAAATGCACTAATTGGCAAACCAATAACGGGGCTCAATATACAGTTATATCGAGGATCCCGGTAAATTTAAACAAGGTACCCCCTATAATATTATTGTAGCTATTGAACATAAAGTAGAAGACAAACAGGTATGCCTAACCTTAACCATCAGGACTTCCTAAATTCCATATGCCCTAAAATATCCCATAGCAGGTATGGATCCTCTGACCCAATGAGTAATAAATTAAAATGAAATTAAGTCTTTGGCAGTCACAATCAGCATAACAAAAAGGGACTCTATGGCTTCCCCCCAGTTAAAATAGTTAATGTGGCCCAATGTAAACTAAAACAGAGCCTTCAAGGATTGAAAAAACCCATTATACAAGACCTATTTAGAGAAGGGGTAATTATTCCTACAGCTTCTTATTGAACAGCCAGATTTCACCTTTCCTTAAGACTGGAAAGAATGAATGGCACCTCAAGGTGGATTATCACAACCTTATTTCCTCATTTGTACAATGCTACTAACTGAGTACCTCAGCAGCCTTGCTACTGCACACAGTCTTTCATGCAAGGTCTTACCTGCAACCGTCCTTCTCCAGAAGCATGGGTATGACATTACATTGACACACTAATTCAGGCACTCCTGTTATGTTCCCCAGAGACTCTTTCACTGTAGAAGTTTTAATAATCTCCTCTTATGCCTCCTGGAGTCTCTAGATGACCCATGATGGCCATAAATTATCCATACGTCACTGACATAAAAAATTGCTCTTTTTAGTCCTACATTATAATGCCATTAGAGTAGCAATTGCTGGCCACATCCTGGGCTCTCTTAGAAATAGAGGCTCTCACATAACCCTAAGCCTGTGACCCTCCATGCCTGGCTTCCCATTATGCCTTGGGTCATGGAAGCAGCACCTCACAAAAGTCAGCATGGTCATCAAGGCCTCCTCGGTAAAGAATGGATCCAAACCTGGGCCCTCTGGCATATCTTACCTGCTGGAGGAGGTGATTTCCCTGTCCTCAGTCCCTTGCCAGATAGCACAGTGTTGGAGAAAGTCAGCCCTCTCCTGAATGCCTTGGCTACCTGGGGAGAGCCTTGGGATCAACTGAGTGAACAGCCAAGGGAGTCTGTATACTTTATGGCCGGTATTATCACCATCATTTGTGTTGGAGCTCACTGGATAGCTGCTGCTTTTCATCTATTAATGGGACAAGTCACTCCTGATCAAGGAGAACACCCAAGGGTCAGCATAATTGTCTGAACTTCAGGCAGTCACCTTAGTACTGAATGCTCTGGCCAAAAATCAGCCCCATCTGCATATTTTTACAAACCTTTTGGCCATGGCCAATGGTCTGGTCATCTAATCTGGCCAATGGCAGCAACAATTCCTTATCCAAGGTTGCCCCCTTTGGGGTAAAGAACTCTAGAATGTCTTGCCT
Source organism: Choloepus didactylus (assembly GCF_015220235.1). NCBI lineage: Eukaryota > Metazoa > Chordata > Mammalia > Pilosa > Megalonychidae > Choloepus > Choloepus didactylus. The sequence goes on from NC_051313.1 coordinate 51,823,850, forward strand.
CACTGATACCTAAACATAAATCAAGGTCACACATCTACATATTCTAAAGCCATGATATAAGTCCTCACCAAATAGCCCTTCGCTCCTTCAGAGTTACAGATATTATTGATTGTCACCAAGGCATTCATTTTACTGTTCAAAATACGTAGTGATGATCTCTTGAACAAGTCATTCAATGGAGCCTTCAACTCCCTTACCAGTCTCAGACAATGGGTCTCATAGAGTGCCATAATGGCTTTCTTAAGCTCAAATTCAATTAAATGAAACATGGCATATTTTAGTCACAGTTTTTGATGTTTACTGACAGCTTTCAAGCCCTACCACTCTTATTAGCTTTCCCTTCTGCCCCATCTGGGAAAGCTAATAAGAAGACACTGGTGCATCCTCCTTTGGCACCAGCAGGAAGTTCAAACCATGCAAGTCCCAGCCTGTGCCTGGGAACCCTCAACCCAGGCTCACCCCAGAGCAACCATAAAACTCCAATGCAATCATCTTTCCTCGCTGTCTCAAGCCATATTTGAACCTGCTTAGAAGCATTCCCTGCTCTCCCCAGAAAGTCTCATTATGTGAGTAATAAACTTTTCCTACCTTCTTGGTATATGTGTGGCATCATGAGTTTCAATATCCAAACCAAATTTGGGGTAGAGAGAATCCATCCCACTTCTTCAGGGTGACCACAACAATATCTCCACCCTCATTCCTACTAGAATTAATTAAACAATCTCATAAGGTGGCTGAAAATAAGATAAATTTAAAAATCAATTGTTTTCCCCTACATACCAGCAATATCTATTCATAAACAAAAATGGATGGATAAAATAATCTCATTCATAACAGTGAAAAAATATACATGCTTACAAATAAATGTAACAAGAAAAATACACTACTAAGGTGAAGAAAATTATAGTTTATCAAAGGAGTTTATCAAAGAATATAAAACTATCCTGAATAATTAGAGATGTTTTCCCTTGGATAGGAAGATTTAATGTTATAGAAATATCAACCTTCTCTAATTATTACATAAATATACCCCAATTCTAATATCAACTGTTTTCATTAACTGAACAAAATCATTTTTTAAGTCTACATGAAAAAATAAATTTCCGAGAATTGCCAAAATATTTTTTGAAAAAAGAATGGTAAAGGCATACTTCTCTTAACAGATAGTAAAGCTGATTACAAAGTTACCATAATTGAAAAAGTATTATATTGGCATAAGAGTGTGCATTTAGATTAATGGAATAGATGGAGGAGTCTAGAAATAGCTATAGGCACTGATAGGAATTAACATACAGCAAGTTAACCTTTTAATTGAGCGGAGGAAAAATGCTTTGCTTATTGTGTCATTTCCCAAATTATCCATGTTAGAGTCCCCACAGCACACATAGAGAGTTATACCCCATTCCCAAGGGGTAAACTGAGGAGGCAGCCTACAACCAGAGGCGACATAAATGATGTGCTACAGCACACTGGCTGGGAAGCTCTGAGCATTGAAAGGGAAAGCATCCTCGACTCTTTAACTGGAAGACAGCAAAGCTACTGCATTCTATCTTCAAGAACAGAAGATCCATTAGATGTTTATCTGTACAATGGAATGATTTTATAAAATGTTTAATACCCTGTAAGGTTGTCATGATTAGGTGAAAAAAGGTGACAAAACAGAAAGTCTAATATTATACGTGTGTGTGTGTGTTAGTGTGCACGTGTACAGATAGAGTGGTTGTCTATGGATGATGAAGTTAAAGGAAATTTTTAATTCATTCCTTTTGATTATCTAAATTTTCTAAATTTTATTCAATAAGCATGTATTTTATAAAGAGAAATAAATAATATCAATTATATTTTTTAAGATGCTGTCCATCCCTGCAGGTATAGCTGAAGCCCAAGTTGACCTGTTCCTCTTTTTCTCTTCTTACACCCCATTGCACATAGTTCTAATGCTCTTAAAGCACTGTCCATCCCACTTCATATATGCCTCTATATGATTTTACTTCCTCACTAAATGGAAAAGCCTTTGAATTCTGAGACTGAGTTTTAATCATCTGTATATCTCTACCACCATGGAGCATATCATCTTATAAAATGAGAGAAGATAAATAGACTGTTACTGAAAAACAATGAATGAATACTAAAGATTAAATGGGGGTAGAAATTTTTTTTAATGAAAATCCATTGGTCAGTTTCTACAATATTATGGGCTCAGTCTTGAAAGAACATGGTCTGAACTAGGGGGCATCTAGATCTCCAAAGATCTGAGGAAAGGAAAGGAGGCTCTGGTGACAGAGTATTTACCACCAGGGTCTTAATGAGTCTCCCAACCTATCTGCCTGCTAATTTGCTGCAACATCTATTTCCAGAGAGGTGAGCCACAGACGTTGGCCTCCTCTTGCCTCAGATATTTCCAGAACTGTCCCACTGGTAAACCTACTGGCCTGGGATACAACTTCTGTGCAGGGATAGCAATCATCCACACTCTAGTTTCGTGACAAGCTATAGTCAACACAGAGAGAAAAAGCTCCACAGTGAGTGCCTTATGACCAAGCACTTTGATTCCCAGAAGATCTTTTCTACCAGGGCTCATCTGTCTTCTCTGCTCCCCACTTAATAAGAAATTTGTTGTTCTTGTTGATTTTTTCCCAACATTTTTTTCTTTTTCTGGCATCCTTGTAAATTAAGACTCCAGTTCTAGGGGCAGGCATTTGGACCTTTCTGGCAGGGAGTCCTGCCCTGGGCAAGCACACTTGATGATCATATGGTGCATGGTCCCTTCTCTCACGACCATCTGTTAGACTGGCTCTCTGCCCATTCACAAGCTCATTGAATTGTTTCACTAGGACATAGGTGCCAGGCTATCATGGGTTTAAATCAGCAGCCAACATAATACAGCAAAATGTCCTTCTTCCCTTCAGGAACATACTTCCCCATGACAGCCTTAAAGTAGTGCCACTACATGGCTTCTGAAGCTTGATTAAGATCAAAGACATAGGTGAGCCATTGTAAGAAGCAAACATTGTAAGAAGCAAAACCTGAGAGATGAGTGATTGTAGAGCACAGCAACAGTGGCTGTGCTAGTTATGGTGAAGGGAGAAGTGTGGGGTGGACAAGAATACTAGGAATCCAGAGAGAAAGAAGTCGTCACTCCAAATTTACTTAATTGGATCCCTATCAATCAAGAAGGGAAATATAAATTGCATGTGCAACTGTACCTGAACCTAACAGAGAGACACAGAAGTAACATAAAAGTAAGAGACTGAGAAAAGTGTGCATAATCCCACTCAGCCACTTGATGAGATCTTCAGCCAGCCTCTGAATCTCAATGTCCTTAACAGTTAAATGGGGATAATAACAATACCATATGTTGCTATCACTATAGCTATATAACAATCCTTCCAAAACTTAGTGGCTTAAAACAATAATTGTTATCTCTCATGGTTTCTGTGGATCAAGAATGAGGAAACGAGAAGCTTGGAGATGCAGACAGGAAAATGTTTGGAGATCCTAAGCTAAGAGATGAAGTCCACAGTTTTCCCTGGAGAAGCTAAGAGAGGACCCCCAGACACTTAGAGAGAAATGCCCTGGGAGAATAAGCAAGGAAGCACAGGAGCTGAGAGAGAGAAGCTAAGAGAGACAGAAGCCCAGAGACATTTTGGAGAATGCCATTTTGAAATCAGAACTGGGGAGCAAAGGACCAGCAGACATCAGTAACCTACCTTCCCAGCTGACAGAGGTGTTCCGGATGCCATCAGCCTTTCTTCAGTGAAAGTATCCTCTTGTTGATGCTTTAGTTTGGAGAGTTTTATGGACTTAGAACTGTAAATTTATAACCTAGTAAATCCTTTTTACAAAAGCCAATCCATTCTGATGTTTTGCATAATAGCAGTTTTAGCAAACTGGAATAACATACAATGGAATATTACTCAGCTATAAAAAGGAATGAAGTCCTGAAGCACGCAACTACATGAATGAAACTTGCGGACATTATGCTCAGTGAAATAAGCAGGCACAAAAGGACAAATATTGTATGATCTCACTGATATGAGTAAGCAAACTCACAGAGTTAGAATCTAGAATATAGGTTTCCAGGGGATATACTGGATGCAGAGGGGGAACTGATGCTTAATTTGTACAAAATTTCTATTTAGCTTGATCGTAAAGGCTTGGAAAAGGGTGGTGGTGATGGTAGCACATTACTGAGTGTAATTAACAGCAAAGAATTTGTATGTGAATGTGGTTGAAAGGGGTAGTTTTGGGTCATGTATGTTACTAGAATGAAAGTTAAAAGATAAAATATGGGACTATACAACACAGTGAACCCTGTTGTAGATGATGGACTGGGGTTAATAGTGCAAGTATAAGGAAGTTCTTTCATGAATTATAACAAACATACAACACTAATATAAGGTGTTAATAATAGGATGGTATATGGGAAAAAATACAGCTAATGTAAACTATGGACTATAGTTAGTACTATTTTAATATTCTTTCATCAGTTGTAATAAAGGTACTACATTAATGCAAAATGTCAACAATAGGGGGTCTATGGGAACACTGTAGTTTTTACATGAATTTTCTGTAAACCTACAACATCTCTAATTAAAATAATAATAATAATGATATGTCCGGCTTAAAAGAATAGAAATTTATTCTCTCACAGCTCTGGAGGCCGAAAGCTCAAGATCAAGGTGTCAGCAGGACTCTGCACCTAGGATACTCCCAGGTCTATATATATGTCTCTATATGGTCTCACCACATGGGCTAACCAACATGATGGCTTCAGCCAGACTTCTTATATGGTGGCTCTAAAGTAGCATGTCCAGAGAGCCAGGCAGAAGTTGCATTGCCTCTTATTTATGACCCAATCTTGGAAAACACATCGTGTCAATTCTATAGTGTTACTTCCTCTGTTGGTAGAAGCAGTTGCAAGGATCTACCCTAGCTCTCCATGGGAAAAATGTCAACATTGTATTTTAAGAACAGCATGGGGGATAGATACATATTTTCTCCAGCTTTGGAAAACACAATCTGCCATACAATACAAGATTGCTTTAAGGATTAAATGAGATCTTGTACATCCATTTTATAAGCTGTAAACAATATAAAAATGTTAGTTATTATTTTAATAACAATGTTAATAATAAAATCTTATACCTCTTTTTTATTCCAGTTTGTTATAGGAGTTAATTTCTACCTAAAGATAAGGCTAAAAGAACACAGTGAACTTTAATTAAAATGGAACTAAAGTAGTAGTAATAGCACAAACCCATCTTTACTTAAAGACTAGTGGGACATTATTTATGCTAAAAATTTTTGAGGAAAAGATTTATACATTTCCTTTACCCCATTTCTAAAAAAAAAAAATCATCTGGCCTTAATAATATCTTTTTCTTCCTTACAATGTAGTAGAACTTAAATTCAAGTTTTGGATTTGCCACTAAGTAAGCAGAACAGATATGAGAGAACTGCCTTATTTGAGGGTGAGGGAAGAAAAGCTCAGTATCCTCATTTTTTCCAAATGACTTCTAAAGTTTCTATTAATTCTAAGAAATTGGGAATTTAAGAGTCAATTGGATTCTTCTTGCCTAATTCAATGTTCAATTGTTTAGAAGAATTTATTTATAGATAGATGCCAAATTTCAACTTTTGACTTACAAATGTCTTTACATTGGAAGAGTAGCAGCACAAGTAAACAGGGTGAAAGAAAGGAGAGAGAAATATTCCTCACACCAAATACTTCCTGGATGGGTGGATGAGAAGAGGAGGTTTCCAGAGTTCAGGGTTCAGCTCCCATCTAAAGCAAATCCTGGAGAAGGGTCTGGATAGGGCTCTGTGGTCTGAGGATCTCAGGAAGTACCCCTAGCAAAGGAAATTGGGATCTAATCCCCACCTGACACCCAGTTTCCATGAACTATTCCCCTGGTTTTTGATAGTCTTCATCCCCATTCAGTCCCCTGAGCAACATAAATTCCCTGAAGACTGTTACTGTTTTAGGCTGAGGGAGGATTGTGGGAAGACGGTGGAGTAGGAAGCTCGGGAAATTAGTTGTACCACTTGAACAACTATTAGACAGGAAGGAACCGTCTGAATCAACTATTTTGAAACTCTGGAGTCCACAAGAACACTGTACAACATCCAAGGAAGAGCAGGAGGAAGAGGCTGGTAAATTACGGTAAATACCAGTAGATTGCCCTCTCCACACGGCAGTTACTAGTGCTCATCCCCCACTTTCATGGCAGGCCACCGTGGAGTCCAGCCCCAGGTGTAGCTGCAGGTACCCAAAAGGGACATAAAAATCCACTTCCCCAAGATCCAGGGTGGGCACACCAATTGCTGATCACAGGCTGATCACTAATCACGGCTTTGAATTAGATTACTTTCAATCTCTAGGGGCCCAGCTCTCAGGAAAGTTATTGTTCCAACCCACCCCAAACAAAGGCAGCAAGGAGACTTAAAGATGCTAAGCTTCGTCAGAGCCACGGAGGACAGCTGAAGGGCCACATTTGCTGGGCAACTCATGGGGAGTACTGGAAGAAGCTTCTGGGGCACTTCCTGGCCTCTCCCTCATCCCCTCTCCAAGGCAGGTGGCCAGCGCTCCTTTTGTGGGCCCCTGGCCTTGTTTCTGCTGGAAAAGAATGACTTGGGAAACTCCTCTCCAGCGTGTTGCACCTCCCAGAATAAGTTTTATAGGCAAAAGCATCTTGAGACAAGGAAAGCAGTATAAAAAACAATTGAGTTAGACAGCCTGGGGCAAAGGTTAACATGCTTTAAATCTGGCAGTGGAGCACCTGGGAGAGGGAGAAGTTCTGATTCCTGGAAAGTAGAGGGGATATTCAAACTTCTGTGAACAGGGAACTCCTGAGCCACTAGCAAGCACAAGCCTAGGACGAAATACAGGCCCAGAAAAGACAGAGAGGACCCTGCAATTTCACTTAGGGTAGACAGTCCTGATTGGAGGGCTGAAGCATGAGAAAATCTGTCATCTCACCAGCTTAAGAATCAGACATCTCATGGAATAAATCCCAGAGTTAGCATTTTAAAACATTAAAATGTACAGTGGGCAACAAAAGATTACAAGACAAAGAAACAGGAAATGATGCCCAACCAAAAGAAAAGGATAGAAGTCCAGAAAACACCAACAAAGAAGACTAGACTGTGAACATATTGAACAAAGCCTTTTTTTTAAAAAAAAAAAAAAAGTTCTTAAAAAATGTTCAAGAAGACACAAAGAACTAAGGGAGATCAGGAAAACAATGAATGAGCAATATGAGAATCTTAGTAAAGAGACAGAAATTTTAAAAACCAAACAGAACTACTGGAGTTGAAGACAACAAAAACTGAAATGAAAAATTCCCAAGAGAGTTTCAAGAGTAGATTGGAGCTGGCAGAAGAAACAGTGAGCTCAAAGAAAAGACACCTGAAGTGAGCCAGGCTGAGGAACACAAAGAAAAAAACAATTATTAAAAGTGAAAATCGCCTGTAACATCTCTGGGACACCATCAAGTGTACCAATATACATATTACAGGAGTCCCAGAAGGAGAAGAGAGAAAGGGCAGAAGGAATATTCAAAGAAATAGCTACAGAAAACTTTCCAAACTTAGCAAAAGATGTGAATATGCACATCCAAGAAACTCAGAGAATGCCAAACAGAATAAACTGAAGAAAAGTATGCCCTGTCACATATTGATCAAACAGGGGAATGTAAAGGACAAGGCGTGGTTCTGAAAGCTGCAAGAGAAAAACGACATGTTATGTACAAGAGAGTACCAACTCGATTAAAGTACCAATTTCTCACCAGAAACCATAGAGGCAAGAAGGCATTGTGGTACATACTCAAAGTGCTGAAAGAAAACAATAGCCAACAGAGAATTTTATATCCAGCAAAACTCTCTTTCCAAAATCAGGGAGAGCTTAAGACATTCCTGGATAAACAAAGGCTGAGGGAGATCATCACCTCTAGACCTGCCTTACAAGAATGCTAAAGGGAGTTCTTCAGACTGAAAAGGAAAAGACACTAGCCTGTGGTTCAAAGTGCCAGAAAGAAAGACCTTCAGTAAAGGTAACCATGTGGGTAATTATAAATACCAGTACTCGTGCATTGTATTTTTTGGTATGTAACTCCATTTCTTAACTGAAAGGTGCTAAAATGCAAATGCATAAAAAGTAATGATAAATCTATTTTAGGCCATCATCACTGTTAACATCAGAGAACTTCACCTATCAGTTATTAATCAAAATTACTCAGATAACATTTTCAACAGAAAAAAAAAAGGTACAGAATAGACTTAGAGTATCCAACCATTTCTGTAAATATATATATATATATACACACACATATATTTATTCAATCAACAAAGAAATATTTGTCCAGTGAGTATATATACTTTCATGCACGTAGAATATCTCTCTGAGAGGACACACAAGAAACCGGAGGCAGTTGCTGCTCTGGCAAGGGGAAATGGGCAGCTGGAAGAGCAGGGATGGAAAAGAGACTTTGTTTTCACTGAATTTACTTTTTCACTTTTAAAACTTTGTGGTAGGTATATATATTTCCTATTGAAAATATTGTTTGAAGTTACTCTGGGATAATTTACAGCCAATGTACTTGCACATAAACTAGCATGGAGCTGTCAGATAGGGGAAAGAACTCCAGGCTTTTCAGGTCAGGGTTCTTTCTCACAACTAAGGCTGCACTGGTTTTAATTCAAAGTGCATCATAAAAAGTGACATCATATGGAGTTTTTAACTTATTGTCTTAGCCTGAGTTCTCCTGAAAGCAAAACCTAAAACAAAGGCTTAAGTTCATCCAGTTTATGTGGGAAGTAATCCCAGGTTATAGAACGCGGGAGAGGGCAGCTGGACACAGAAGCAAGGAGAGCCTCTCCAAGGACAGGCTGCTTTGGACCACTATGAACTCAATCCTGCAGGAATGTCTGAGAAGCCTTCTGAAATGCCTCTCAGAACCTGGCTGGGAGAACGAAGTAGTTATCCATCCCCACCCCCACTTGTCAAGGCTTTCACTTTCCTACGGACACTTGTGAGTGCCAACAGGCACTAGACCTAGGACGTACCACTTGCAGGTGTCAGAAAAACCCCAGGCAGGAAGCAAGAGGCGCTCATAGCACAGGCTTGAGATGAGGCCCTGTTGGGATACACCTGCTCACCCTCCCCTTCCCATGCCCTGCTTCTTCTTGTACTCAGGCCAGCCTCACACACATATGGTTCACCCCACCCAGCACATTCAGGCTCTGTCATCCATCACCCCAAATAGTACTCTAGTCATTCCTCAGGTCAATCAGTAGCACCATCTGGCCTCGAGAGAATGAACCCAGAGTAAAGGGCTGCATTAGCCCTAGAAGTAGGCTCAGGCTGTTTGGATGGGAAATTCCCGGGGGTCCCAGGTTCTGGGTGGGTTTATCTCCTTGGTCCCAAGGACTCCCCATCTATGGGGAGGGACAAAGCCAGAAGAGGTCCAGAGCAGGTCCAGAATGAGGACCCTCTCACTGTGGTCTGAGGACAGCACTGCCCACAAATATGCAATTCCTAACCTTTAGGGACATTTTTCTGGATTAAAATGTTATTCTTAGAAAGCCATGTGTCAAGCAGCTTTGCCCTCTGTCATTAACATTTTCCAACTATAAACAGATTCTTTAGGATCAGCTTACCTGATTGCTTACTTGTCACTCAGGAAAGAAGGAAGTGGCCTGAAGTATTGTCTCTTATTTTACCTCTTAGAAATAAGATGCAAATTATGAAAAATGAATTAAATTATTTTTAAGTGCAAACTACAAGAATTAAAATAGTCATAAAAACGGTTTCATCTATTTTGATGCTTTAAGATAATTAGACTTCTTTATCCAAATATACGTGTCTTAAGCCAAAAGTAATAGTGTCATTACTTTGTCAATAAATCATCATTTTGTCACATAATTAATTTGAAGTAAATTATTCATGTGTTATCACCTATAAAGAAGAAAGATATCAAAATTTTCCTTTACATAGTATGAAGTCATAGGGCTGAATTTTAAATGAACTTTATAATCTAATATTAAATAAGACATTTTTACTTAAAATCATTTCTATAGAATATCCATGCAAAAATTTTTGAAGTTCTTTAAAAGAATTACCAGATTACTGGCAAGTGACTGTGAAAAAGATTCATAATTTTAAAATATACAGGGAGCAGTAGTTATAGGGTTGATGTCAGGATTTCCAGAAATCCCACCACTATCTGCTGGCTGTAGCCTGAAAGTCCCTTAAAAGTGACAAAACTCTGCCCATCTACCAGAAGAGTCACTGTGGAGATTAAGGATAGGAAATGTGGAGTCAAAGAGAATTGGATTCTGATTAAACTCTTAAGTCTCAGTTTCTCCATTTATAAATTGAAGATAATTGTGTCTCCTCCAAAAGAGTGTTAAACAGATTAAATGAGGTGATGAATGGAAGTGGTTAGCCCAGTGATTAGGCATAAAGTCAGCATTCAATAAATTACAGATGTGTGTGCATATAACATTCTTACATGTAGATATACATCTCCATGGGAAGAAACACTCTAATGAAAATCCTCACTAAGATCTAACTGACTGATAGTGACTTTACTAAGAAAAGAGGGAAGCAGAAAGGTACAAGAGGAAGATGAACCGTAGGAAGGAAAAGGCACAAAAAGCAAATGCTGGGAGCACTGAAGACAAAGTAAGCCAAAACCGTATTTTTGCCTAAAGTACATTTAGGATAAGTAAAATATCTGCAAATTGCAGAAATACACTTGCCTCCCTCTGAACTAGCATGTGCCAGAGACCTGGCACTTGCAAAGCAGTCTCTTTACAAGACATGAGAAGGAAAAATTGAGTCCTCACTGACATCCAGAAAATTGCTGCTGTATAAACCTAACACCAAATAGAATCATAGGATCACAGGATGGTGCAGAAGAATGGGACCTAAGAGGCTACCTAACCAGTCCCAACATTTCAACATTTCTACCAGCCCCAACATTTCACACAGAGCCCAGGTGACCTGTCTGAGGTCACACTCAGTTAGAGGCAGAGGCCAAAATTGAACCAGGTGTCTTTACTTGTTTGCGAAAAGCAGCTTTTGTATATAGGTGGCAGGAGAGGGAGGGACAGCCAGTGGAGTATATGCAAGGTTTCTGTCACTGCAAACAGGGAGCACTTGATAGGCAGTCAGGTCAAAGGTTGACAAGGTAGCAAGACTTTCCACAAGGACAAATAGCACACTGCTCCTACAGGAGACAGTTGGAGTAAGACAACCCTGCAGTCAAAATGACTGCTGTTTTTGGATATGTTTTCCATCTACCCTTCAGAATGGAAATGAGCCCAGATCCTTTCCTCGGAATAGTTAAGCACAGAGCAAGCAGCTTGCAGAATGGCTGCAATAAGTTGGTCCCATAGTAAATGGATTGAACATTATCGCTCTACTTCATATCCTCAATGGAACTCCATCCCATGAATGGAATGATATATTATAACTGGCATAAAATAGGCCACCACTTTAGTTACAACACAGGATTGTCCAAATAAACAAGCATTAATCATGCACATTATGTAGCACATAATGCTTCAGAAAGCCTTTGCAAGCAGTTCCAAATGAACTCGACCAAATTATACCATCTGACAGCTGTTCTGTGACCTGTGGGAAATGAGTTGGTGGTCCCAGTCCAGTTCCTAGTGGACAGGTGTCCAAAGCACAAAAACTACCTCACAATTGGGCCTAATTAGCAACCTGGTTGTTGCAACCATTGCAAAACCTGGGAGTCCATGTCACCACTGTGCTGTTGGAGGCTTGTATCACCATCAGGTGACCATGCGCTGAAGGCTTAGTGCAGAAATGCTCACGATGGTGTCTGCACAGAATGGTGTTGTTGCTTCAGGGGAAACAGAGAACATTGTCCAGACGGGCTCCCTGCCTCTGCCTCATACCCTCAAGCCAAAGGTGTCAGAGAAAGGCCTGGAGTTCCTGCGCTGTTTTTTGTTCTTTGTGGGGGTTTTTCTTTGTTCAGCTTTTTTTTCTTTTATTAGAGAAGCTGTAGGTTTACAAAACAATCATGCATAAAATACAGAGTTCCCATATACTGCCCTATTATTAAGACCTTGCATTAGTGTGATACATTTGTTAAAACTGATGAAAAAGCATTTATATAATTGTACTATTAACAATAGTCCATGGTTTACATTAGAGTTCACTGTCTGTGTTGTGCAGTCCCATGATTTTTTTTATTTTTATTCCAGTAACATATATACAACCTAAACGTTCTCCCGTTAACCACATTCAAATATATAATTCAGTGGTGTTAACTATGTTCACAATGTTGTGCTACTGTCACCACCATCCATTACCAAAATTTTTCCATCAACCCAAATAGAAACTCTGTTAAATTTAAACATTAACTTCCTACTCCCTACCCCTACCCTGGCCCCTGGTAAACCATATTCTATGAATTTTCTTATTCTGATTATTTCATGTCAGTGAGATTATACAATATTTGTCCTTTTGTGTCTGACTTATTTCATTCAGCTTAATGTCTTCAAGGTTCATCCATGTTGTAGCAAGTACCAGAATTTCATTCCTTCTTACATTGAAGAATATTCCATTGTATGTGTCTATACCACATTTGGTTTATCCATTCATCATTTGATGGACATTTGGGTTGCTTCCATCTTTTAGCAATTCTGAAGGATGCTGCTATGAATGTGCAAATATCTGCTGAGGACCCTGCTTTCAATTCTTTGGAGTATATAACTATAATGGGGGTGGCTGGATCATATAGTAATTCTATACTTAACTTTCTGAGAAACTGTTAGACTATCTTCCACAGCAACTGCACAATTTTGCATTCCCACCAACAGTGAATGAATGTTCCTATATCTCTACATCCCCTCCAACACTTGAAATTTTCTGGGCTGTTTTTTTTTTTAATAGTAGCCATTCTAGTGGGTGTGAAAAGGTATCTCATTGTGGGTTTGATTTACATTTCCTTAAAAATGCTTTTATTCTTTTGCTCATTTTTTAATTGGGCTGTTTGTCTTTTTGTTGTTGAGTTGTAGGATCTCTTTATCTATTCCAGATATTAAACCCTTATCATATATGTGGTTTCCAAATATTTTCTCCCATTGCGTAGGGTGTCTTTTACTTTCCTAATGAAGTCCTTTGATGCACAGAAGTTTTTAATTTTGATGAGGTCCCATTTATCTATTTTTTCTGTTATTGTTCATGCTTTGGGTGTAAAGTCTAAGAAGTCATTGCCTAACGCAAGGAACTGAAGATGTTTCCCTATGTTTTCTTCTAGGAATTTTATAGTTCTGGCTCTAGTATTTAGGTCTTTGATCCATTTTGAGTTGATTTTTGTATTTGGTATAAGGTAGGAGTCCACCTTCATTGTTTTTTATTATACTAATTGTATTGCTTTTATAATCATATTTTTTATTACAGAATATAATATATATGCATAGAAGTGATAACTTTCCAAGTGAAATTTAACTAGTTAGGGAGCAAATTTCAAAGAATGTTATGGGTTACAGTTCCACAGTTTCAGTTATTTCCCTAACGTGAAATATAACATATGCAAAAAAGTAATAACTTTCAAAGTACGATTTAACAAGCAGCATAGCGCTAATTTCAAAGAATGCGATGGGTTACAGTTTCACCATTTCAGGTTTTTCCTTCTAGCAATTCTAATACCCTAGTAAACAGAAAAAGAAAATTTTATAAAGATTCAGTATTCATAATCCTTTGTAAATTCCATCTTGTCTGTTGCTACCCCTTCCTCTAATTTAATCACTTTCCCAATCTTCAGGAATGCCTAGGCAGTGACCACCCTAACTTGTTCATGTTGAAAAGGGGTGTCAACATTATGGGAAAAGGGGACGCATCTGGTTGATGTTCTTGAAGAGGCTATTGTCTCTGGGTTTTGGGACTTAGCTGGCATAGCAACTCTCTGGAAGATTTCAGTTTCTGAAGAATAACTTAGTGAGTGAAACTTTCATAGAGTCTCAGATACGGATCCAGGTTTCTTTAGGGTTTGGGGGACTACCGTTGACTTGGGCTTATCATACTATGGCCATTTGGCATATCTAGCTGAAGCTTGCATAGGAATAACCTCCAGGACAGCCTCTCAACTCTATTTGAAATCTCTTAGCCACTGAAATATTATTGTGTTGACTTTCTTTTCCCCGTTTTGGTCAAAAAGGCATTCTCAACCCCTCAATGCTAGGGTCGGGCTCATTTCTAGAATGCGTGTTCCACATCACCTGAGAGACTCATTCACCTGGGGGTCCTGTCCCACCTTCATTCTTTTGCATATGCAAATCCAGTTTTCTCAACACTGGGATAGAAGACTATTGTTTCCCAACTGAGTGGTCTTTGCCCCCTTGTCGAAAATCAGTTGGCCTTAAATGTGAGGGTTGATTTCTGAAGTCTCAATTCAATTCCGTTTTTCTGTATGTCTGTCCTTGTGCCAATACCATGCTGTTTTGATTACTGTGGCTTTTTATGGTCAGGAAGTATGAGTCCTCCAACTTCATTCTTCTTTTTCAATATGGCTTTGGGAATTTGGGGCCCCTTACCCTTCCATATAAATTTGATGATTGGCTTTTCCATTTCTACAAAGAAGGCTGTTGTAATTTTTCTTGGCATTGTGCTGAATCTGTAAATCATTTTGGGTGGAACTGATATATTAACAATATTTAGTCTTCCAATTTATGAACATGGGATGTCCTTCCATTTATTTAGATCCTCTTTGATTTCTTTTAGAATGTTTTATAGTTTTTCTATGGACAAATCCTTTTTACTCTTGCTTACATTTATCCCTAGATATTTGATTCTTTCAGTTCCTATTGTAAATGGAATTTTTTTCTTGATATCCTCTTCATATTGTTTATTACTGGTGTATAGAAACAGTACTGATTTTTTCATGTTGATCTTCCTTCCCACCACTTGCTAAATTTGTTTACTAGCTCTAGTAGCTCTATTGTGGATTTTTCAGGATTTTCTGTGTATGGTTCATGTTATCTGCAAACAGGGAATGTTTCATTTTCTTTCCAATTAGGATATCTTTAATTTCTTCTCTTGCCTCTAACTAGAACTTCAATACAATGTTTAATCACTGTGGTGACAGAGGGCAGCCTTGTCTTGTTCCTGATTTTTTTTTCCTTTGGTCCTTATTTTATTACTCATCTGCCCATACATTGGATAAAGGGAGTGTCAGTCACAAAGTTTTCATAATCACATGGTCACACAATAAAAGCTATATAATCATAAAATCATCATAAAGAATCAAGTTTACTGGATTACAGTTCAACAGATTCAGGTATTTCCTTCTAGCTATTCTAACACACTAAAAACTAAAAAGGGATATCTAGATAATGCATACGAATAACCTCCAAAATGACCTCTTGACTCCATTTGAAATCTCTCAGCCACTTAGAATCTATTTTGTTTCATTTCTCTTCTGCCTTTTGGTCCAAGAAGCCATTCTCAATCCCATGATGCCAGGGCCAGGCTCATCTCTGGGAGTCATGTCCCATGTTGCCAGGGAGATTTACACCCTTGGCAGTCATGTTCCATGTAGTGGGGAGGGTAGTGAGTTTATGTGCAGAATTTGCCTAGAGAAAGAGGCCACATCTGAGCAACAAAAGAGGTTCCCTGGGAGTGACTCTTAGGCATAATTATAAGTAGGCTTAGCTCTTCCTTTGCAGGAATAAGTTTCATAAGGGCAAGCCCCAAGATCAAGGGCTTGACTTATTAAATTGGAAGTCCCTAATACTTGTGAGAATATCAGGAATTCCCCAGGTGAGGAAGTTCAACATTTCCACATTTTTTCCCAGTTCCTCAAGGGGACTTTGCAAATACTTTTTTATTTCCTGCCTGTTCCAGTTTGCTAATGCAGCCATTTTGGATTGGATTGGCTTTTATAAAGGAGGTTTATTTGGTTACAAAGTTACAGTCTTAAAGCCATAAAGTGTCCAAGGTAAGGTATCAACAATAGGGTACCTTCACTGGTGAAAGGCCATTGGCACCCAGAAAACCTCTGTTAGGTGGGAAGGCACATGGCTGGCATTGCTTATTCCCAGATTGTGTTTCAAAATGGTGTTCTCCAAAATGTCAGTGTCAGCTTTCAACAGCTATCTTCAAAATGTCTCTCTAAGCTGCAGCAGCTCTGAGGTGCTCCGTTTGTGAGTTTTTTAGGACTCCAGTAAACTATCAAGACCCACACTGAATAGACGGGACCACACCTCCATGGAAATAATCTAATAGAAGGTATTACCCAGAGTTGGGTGGGTCACATCTCCATGGGAACAACCTAATCCAAAATTTCCAACCTAATCAACACTAATACCTCTGTCCCCACAAGACTGCATTAAAGAACATGGCATTTTGGGGGACATAATGCATCCAAACAGGCACACTGCCCAAAATACTCTGGGGTGTATCAAGGTATTACATTAACCTGTACAGAATAACAAGATTTCATTCCCTATTCTAAGTTCTGTGTAATTGTTATTTAAATTAACTGACCATACAGGTTAAATTAGAAAGTGTACTACAGAGAATATAAAGCTTGTGCCAAGTTAGCTTGATACTAACTTAACTTCAATAACATACACATACATTGTTCATGTATCCTCCCATCCCCCCCCCACCTTAACTTATATAACAGTTAAAACTCAGGAATAGATGCAACTGCTGTAAGAGCTTACAATCTAGGTTGTTCCTGATCTTAAAGAGAAAATTTTCAGTCTTTCGCTACTGAGTATGATGTTAGCTATAGGTTTTTTTTTATATGCCCTTTATCATGTTGAAGAAGTTTCCTTCTATTCCTAGTTTTCTATGTGTTTTTATCAAGAAGGGGTGATGGATTTTGTCAAATGCCTTTTCTGTGTCATGTGGAACATCTGTTAACTCCACATCTGTTAATGTAGAATATTGCAATAACTGATTTTCTTATGTTGAACCATCTTGCATACATGGGATAAATCCCACATGATCATGGTGTATTTTTTTAATGTGCTATTGGATTCATTTAGCTATTTTGCTGAGGATTTTTGCATCTATATTCATAAAGGATACTGGTCTGTAATTTTCTTTTCTTATGATAACTTTGTCTGACTTTGGTATGAGAGTGGTATTGCCTCATAGAATAAGTTAGGGTGTGTTCCCTCCTCTTCAATTTTTTGGTAAAGTTTGAGCAGAATTAGTGTTCATTCTTCTTGGAATGTTTTGTAAAATACATCAGTAAAGCCATCTGGTTCTGAGCTTTTCTTTCTTGGGAGTTTTTTTATTAAAAATTCAATCTTTTTACTAGTTATTGGTTTGTTGAGATCTATTTCTTCTTAAGTCTGTATAGGTAGTTTGTGTGTTTCTAGGAATTTGTCCATTTCCTCTAAGTTATCTAATTTGTTGGAATACAGTTGTTCATAGTATCCTCTTACAGTTCTTTTATTCCTGTGGAGTCAGTACTAAGGTCTCCCTTTTCATTTCTGATTTTAGTTATTTGTGGCCACTTTCTTTTTTTTCTTTGTCAATCTAGCTAAAGGTTTGTCGATCATTCATCTTTTCAAAGAACCAATTTTTGGTTTTGTTCATTCTCCCTATTGTTTCTTATTCTCTATTTCATTTATCTCCATTCAAATCTTTGTTATTTCCTTCCTTCTCCTCACTTTGAGTTTAGTTTGCTCTTCTTTTTATAAACCATCCAATTTCAAGGTTAGTTTTCTGATTCAAGATGTTTCTTCTTTTTTTAATGTAGTCATTTAGAGCTATAAATCTCTCTCTCACCACTGCCTTTGCTGCATCTCATAAGTTTTGGTATGTTGTGTTTTCATTTTCATTTGCCTCAAGATGTTTACAATTGTTACGTCTTCTTGTTGAATTGGCCCTTTGTCATTGTATAATGACTTTCTCCATACTTTGTAACAGTTTTGGACTTGAAGTTTATTTTATCTGATGTTAGTATAGCTACCCCAGTTCTCTTTTAGTTACTATTGCATGGGATATTTTTTCCATCCTTTCACTTTCAACTTATTTATATCTTTGAACTTAAAGTGAGTTTTTTGTAAACAGCATATAATTGAGTCATGCTTTTTCATCCTTTCTACCAATCCCTGCTTTTTGACTGGAGAGTTTAATCTATTTACATTCAAAGAAACTGCCATTTTGCTATTTTGTCTTTCTAAGTCTTATAACTTTCGGACCCTCAATTCTTCCATTAATGTCTACTTCTATATTTATTTGATTTTTTTAATTGGGCCATTATGAGTCCCTTCTCATTTCTTTCTGAATATATTTTTCAGATATTTTCTTTGTGGTTACCATGCTAAAATTTAATGTCCTAAATCTATAACAATCATGTTTGATTTGATATTAACTAACTTCAATAACATACACATACATTGTTCCTGTATCCTTCCATCCCTCCATCTTTTTTTTTGTACTTGTCACAAATTATATCTTTGTACATTGTATGTCCAAAACCAGAGATTTATCATTATTTTTTATGCATCTGAATTTTAGCACTTGCAGGAAGTAAGAAGTGGAGTACATACCAAAAAATACAATACAATATTACTGGCCTTTATAATGACCCATACGGTTACATTTACCCAAGGTATTTATTTCTTCATGCCATGTTGACCCACAGTCTAGCATCTTTTCCTTCCAGTCTGAAGAACTCCCTTTAACATTGCTTGTATAGCAGGTCTAATTGTAACAAACTCACTCAGCTATTGTTTATCCAGAAAAGTTTTATTTTTTTTCCCATTTTTGAAAGACAGTCTCTCCAGATATAAATTCTTGATTAGCAATTGTGGGTTTTTTTTTCAGCATTTTAAATATCTTGTACCACTGTCTTCTTGCCTCCATGGTTTCTGATGAGAAATTGACACTTGATCTTATTTGGATTCCCTTGTATGTAATCACTGCTTTTCTCTTGCAGCATTCAGAACTCTCACCTTGTCCTATGCAGTCCACAGTTTATTATGGGTCTGCTCATGGCTCTCTTTGAGTTTATCCTGTTTGAAATTCATTGAGATTCCTGAATATACAAATGCATATCTTTCAATGTATTTCAGAAGTTTTCTACCATTATTTCTTTGAATATTCCTTCTGCCCCTATCTCTTTTCTTCTCCTTCTGGAACTCCTATAAAGTGTATTTTGGTATGCTTGACAGTGAGCCACATGTTCATTCTTTTCCTTACCTTTTTTCTCTCTGTTCCTTAGCCTGAATCATTCAATTGTCTTGTCTTCGCAATCACTGACATTTCTTCTGCACCCTCCAATTTGCTGTCGAAATTTTCTAGGGAATTTTTCATTTCAGTTATTGTGGTCTTCAACCCCAGTATTTGTTTGGTTCCTATTGAGAATCTCAAAGAGATTCCCATATTGTTCATTCACAGTTTTCATGATATCCTTTAGTTCCTTCTCCAAGTTTTCCTTTTTATCTCCTTGAGCATACTGAGGATCACACAAAAATCTTTAACAAAATATTAGTAAATTGAATCTAGCCACACATTTAAAGAATAATATATCATTAACAAGTGCAGTTCATCTTGGGTATGCAAAGTTAGCTCAACATTAGAAAATCAATCATTGTCATTCACCATATCAATAAGCTAATAATTAAAAATCATATGATATTCTCAAATGATAAGGATAAAGATTTAACAAAATTCGACATCATTTCATGATAAAAGCTCTCAGCAAACTAGAAACAGAAGGAACCTTCCTCAATCTGATAAATGACATTTATGAAAACTCACAGCATCATACTTAATGGTAGAAGACCAAATGGATTATCACTAGGATCAGGAACAACATATAAATTTCTGTTCTCACCTCTCCCACGCAACATTGTACTGAGTTCTGAGGCAGTGCAATAAATCAAGAAAAAGAAGTAATATGCCTATAGATTGGAAAAGAAGAAGAAAATGATCTTCATTCACAGACATCATGATTGTCTGCATAAAAAAATACTAAAACATTTACAGAAAGTATTAGAACTAATACATGAGTTTAGCAAGGTTGCAGGATACACGGTCAATATTCAAAAGTCAGTTGCATTTCTATATACTAGCAATGAAATACTGAATTAAATTTTAAGAGTTTTTTAATATGGCATCAAAAAACATGGAATTAATTACTTTCACAATTTCACTCAGTTGTACACTTAGAAATGGTTACAGATATGTCACCAAAATAAAAAAATCATGGAATATTTAAGGGTAAATCAACAAAATATGTGCAAGATTTTTTCTAAAACCTGCAAAACATTGATGGAGAAATTAAAGAAGGGACATAAATAAAAGGAGAGATACACTGTGTTCATGAATCAAAAGATACAATATTGTTAAGATGGCAGGTATTCCAAATTTGAGCTATAGACTCAATGCAGTCTCATTCAAAATCCCAGCAGGATTTTTGTGGAAAGCTACAAGCTGATTCTAGACCAAGACCCTAGAATAGGCAAAACAATTTTGAAAAATAAGAACTAAGTTGTAGGACTCATACCACCTGTTCTCAAGGCTTACTATATAGCCACAGTAATCAAGACAATGTGACACTGGCAAAATGAAAACAACAGACAGTCCTGAAATAGGTCCATAAATACATGTTCAATTGATTTTCAACAAAATTGTCATGGTAATTCAATGGGGAATGGATAATTTTTCTACATACAGTGCTGGAAAAAATAAGTGAATCCTACATGCAAAAAAAAAAAATTTATCCCTTACTTCACATATACAAAAGTGAACTCAAATGGACCATAGACCTAAATGTAAAAAAACCTAAAACTGTGAAGCTTCTTTAAGAAGACAGAGGAGAAAATCTTTGTGACCTTGGGGTAAGCAAAGATTTCTTAGATATGACACCAAAAGCACAATCCATAAGAGGAAAAATTAATCAATCAGATTTCATCAAAATGAAAAAAGTCTGCTCTTTGAAAGACATTGTTAATGCAAGCAAAATATGAGACATAAAGTAGAAGAAAATATTTGCAAAATACCTATCTGATAAAGGACTTGTGCCCAAAATATATAAAGAATTCTTACAATCATAAAAAAAAAATGTTAATCCAATCTTAAAAACTGGGCAAAATATTTAACCAAACACTTCACCAAAGAGATACTGTTTTCGGTTTGCTAAAGCTGCCAGAATGCAATATACCAGAAATGGGTTAGCTTTTATAATGGCAATTTATTAAGTTACAATTTCCAGTTCTTGGATTATGAAAATGTCTAGCTCAAGGCATCAACAGGATGATACTGGACTCTGAAGACAGGCTGCTGGCATCCGGGACACCTCTGCCACATGGGAAGGCACATGGCTGGCATCTGCTGGTCCTTCGATCCCAGGTTTCATTGCTTTCAGCTTCTGGTTCCAGTGGCTTCCTCTCTGCGCTTCTCTGGGTCCTCTCTTAGCTTCTCCTGGGATTTTCTCTATGAACTTCTCTTAATTTCATCTCTTAGCTTCTGTATGTGTTTTATTCTCTTATAAAGGACTTAAGCAAGAGGAATACCTGAATCTAATTAAAGTAAAACGAACAATACCAAATGCTGACAAGTACGTAGAGAACTGGAACTCTCATACATTGCTGCTGAGAATACAAAATGGTACAGCCACTTTAGGAGACAGTTTGTGCTTCTTAAAAAGTTAAACATACACTTGCCATATGACCCAATAGTCATATGTACCCTAGGTATGTACCCAAGATAAATGAAAACATATGTTTATACAAGCACCATTACATAAATCTCTGTAAGAGCTTTATTCCAAGCATCTGTCTACTACCTAGTGAATAAACCTGGAAACATTCCAAGTATCTATCTGCTACCTAGTGTACAGACAAATTGTGCTACATTCATATAATGGAATACTTCTCAACAATAAAAAGGGAATGGACTACTGATACATGAATGAGTCTCAAAAGCACTGGCTAAGTGAAAGAATCCAGACTCAAAAGGGAAAGTATACCACTTGATTCCATTATATGACATTCTGAATAAGGTTGTCAGAGCTGGCAGTGGGGGAGGTGGAGGAACTAACTACAATAGGGCAGAAAGAAATTTTTAAGGTTGATAGAATGTGTTATACAACTATATGTATTTGCCAAAACTCATCAAACTACACATCTAAGGATGAGTTTTACTCTATACAAATTACACATCAATAAACTTGACTTAAAAAAAAGGAATGTCAAGAATGAGTACATATGTATGTTTTTACATGTACATAATAGAACTTTTTAAATGACATTGCACTGACATACAAGTTCTCTTCAGCTTCTATTTTTAACAAGTCATATGTCTAGAACACAAATACAAGAATGAAATGCAAAACAAGCTACAGACTGGGAGCAATTGTTTGCAAAACACATTTTGATAAAGGACTTGTGCCCAGAATATATATAGAATTTTCATAACTCAATTACAAAAAGATGTCATATAAATATAAAGATATAAATGATATATAACATGCATAATAGATTTTTTATATCAAGATATATAATATCTTGATATATATATTTTAGATGTGGGAAATTTTGCCCAACTGAAGTTGCCTGGAACAAGAAAATTTAGCAGAAAGCTTTTACTATATTGAGAAGATTCCAGTTTCAATTTCTTCTTCTTCTAGCAATAATTCGTGATATCCCAAGTAATTCCAAGCTTACTCTTGTTCTTATTCAAGAGCTGTTAAGACAACAATTATTAAATACATTAAATATTATTAAATGAAACAATATTACAAAATTCGTTCAGGCCACAATACATCCTGTACTACAGCAACAATTAGGGAACAGCATAGTACACACTTCATTCATTCTTATCTACCTCCAACTTTCCACACCTACTACAATACCTTCTATACAGGAGCTACTTGATGATAATTTGCACTTTTTTTTAAACCATCAATCTTAGTTGTAAGAGATAAATCTGAGGAATTATACACTGGGTAACAGAATGTGCAGAATGAAGCCTTATATAAACATGTGCCTGTAACAAAACACACCCTGTTCCAGTTTGCTAATGCTGCCATTATGCAAAATACCAGAAGTGGACTGGCTTTTATAAAGGGGGTTTATTTGGTTACAAAGCTACAGTCTGAAGGCCATGAAAATGTCCAAATGAAGGCATCAACATAAGCATATGTACAACAAAGGAAGACCAATGGCATCTGGAAAACCTCTGTTAGCTGGGAAGGCACGTGGCTGGCATCTGTTGATCCCAGGTTGTGTTCCAGCTCCACTCTCAGCTCCTATATGTTCTTCAAAATGTAACTCTTGACTGCAGCTGCACTGAGTTCCTTCTGTTTGTCAGCTCTTTTACATGGCGCTGGTGATTTAATTAAGACCCACCCTGAATGAGTGGGGTAACACCTCCATGGAAATTATCCAGCCAAAGGTCTTGCCCACAGTTGATTGAGTCACGTCTCCATGGAAACACTCAATCAATAGGTTCCAAAGTAATCAACACTAATATGTTTGCCCCCATAAGACTGCATCAAAGAACACGGTGTTTTGAGGGACATAATACATCCAAACCAGCACACACCCTCTTTACTGAAGACAAATGTAATATCTCTAATTTTATCTTAGTAAAAGAATTGTGTAACTGGCAATGTAATTAAATTATGTCCTTTCATCATCTTATTGACTGTCTGCGGACGACCAGGCCATCGTATACAGCCATGTTGGTCGCATCCTAAATAAATGCATGCAGCGAGGAGGTGCACATGTGCGTTGAAATCCAGTCTTAACTCTGCTTGCAAACCTTGTGCTGTGACCAGTGGGAAGTGTCATCTTTTCCTAATGGTTCTCCTAAATGGAGATCTCAGAGTACACACCTTGTGGTCTCAAAGCACACACCTTTTTTAGCACACACAAATATACTATGAACCCTACACGTAGCCCTAAGAATCATTACCCCTTTCCTTTTTTAAAAAATGTCAGAATAAACACCCATATTAGGAATTAAATACTTCAATATATCATATATAGAATGTCTCTGACAAATATTGGTAGAAGTGAACATTAATTTTGCATAAAGAAGAATATTTTGACTTGATTTTGAAATTATCTGTTACATCATTGGATTTGCACATAATCTATTTCATCCCAAACATTAGCTAACAGACAAACAAACAAAAACCTCTCTACATACAAAATTCACTCCTTCGACGGAAACCTGATACAAGATTTTCCCATCTTCCTGAAGAATGGCCAAATTTTCGTTGCTCTCTCTAAGCTGTGAAAAGCTGATCATTGTGTGTACAGCAAAGAGAGCCTAAAAATTTTAGCAAAGCAAAATTGTATTGAGACTTTTCAGTCAATGGCAATGACAGTACATGAGGTTTAGGGATACCAGATAAAAGTACCATAAATATAGCCCGCCACTCTCATCCTGCCTTCAGCAACCATAACAATAACTTCTAAAATCTTTTCTTCCTGATGCATCTGTAAACAATTAGCAACTCTTTGTTAAACTCTAATTGCTCTTCCCACACAGCTGTGCCACTGTACAGTTCAAGAAAGAGGGCCCAAGTGTTAAGACAGTTAATAAAATAATGCCATAACAGACTGAAAGGGAGTTCAAGAAAAACAAGTCTCCCCCACATCCTTTCAGAAAACCAAATCATAGGCCATATATTAAAATGCTGAGTTTCTCCATCCTTTTCTCTTTGATATAAATCCACAATGGGAGACACAAGAACATAGAGGTTAAGAACACAGCCTCTTGAGCTAGACTGCATGCATTTGAATTCTGGCTCTTTCACTGACTAACTGTGTGACTGAGGTGTGTTGCTCAACTTCTCTGTGCCTCAGTGCCCTCATCTGTAAAATGGGGGTAATAATAGTACATACTATTATTAAGCTCTTACAAAGAGCTTAAGAAAGTGCCTTGCATAAATTAAGTGCTCAATATGTATATTAATGTTTTAGTTTCCTAGATTGCACAAGCTAATACCATGCAAAGGGATGGCTTAAACAATGAGAATTTAAAGACTCAGTACGTTTTAGTGTTTTAGTTTCCTAGATTGCACAAGCAAATACCAGGCAAAGGGATGGCTTAAACAATGAGAATTTAAAGGCTCACGTTTTGAGGTTAGAAAAACATCCAGCTCAAGGCATCATGAAGGTAATGCTTTTTCCCTGAAGATTATGACATTCTGGGACTGACTGCTGGTGCCCTTGGTCCTTAGCTTGTTGACATGGAAAGGTACATGGCAGCATTTCCTGGTCTCTCCCTTCTCTTCTGGGTTCTGTTGATGTTCAATTTATGGCTATTCCCTCTGTGGCTTTCTGTCTGAATTTCATTCCACTTATAAAGGACTCCAGTTATAGGATTAAGACCCATCCTGGGCCACGCCTTAACTAAAGTAACCTCATCAAAAGGTCCTACTTGCAATGGTGTCACACCCACAAGAATGGATTAAGTTTAAGAACATGTTTTTCTGGGGTACATACAACTTCAAACCACCATAATTAGATAATGTATTTTCATGTATTGCTGTATACTTTCCCTTTACCAATTTTGTTTTTTAATATCTTTTGCTTGCTTTTCAAAATTTTGGTTTTCAAAATTTTAAGCTCACGCCTATAATCTACCCACATCCACAGTGACTAGAAAAGCTGCAGACAAGTAATCAAGTCCACACAAACTATCCCTTAGTGCTTCAACATCATCATAGCCAAATCAAAGGGAAAAAATTTTCTTCTAGGAAATAGTTGCAAAGTGCAGGAGATAATCATTGGAAGGCCCAAAGTCAGTTCTAAAACTCATAATTTTTCACCCTTCAAAGTGACACAATACAGGATGACAACATTCCCATCCCTTTCTACTTGAGAAACTACAAAAATTGTTTGTCCCAGAAATATCTTGACATGTTGGAAGTTTTCAGCTGCAGGAAATGAAATGTTCTGCAGTGGAAGACTGAGATGGCTGCAAATTTGACATGAAGCTACTGGAATCAGCATATAATAGAAATAGTGTTCAAGAAAAAAAGCCTGAGATGAAATAGCCCCTATATATTCTAACCCACATTTGGTCTCTATCTGTATTTCCCTAAGTCATACAACTTATTCAACAAATCTGGTGACAAACAATGTAGTTTCCATGCTGAGTCAGTTAAGATGCTTTTGGGTGCTAATAGTTGAACCCCTGACCAACAGTGGATTAATAACAAAAACATTTCATTATTCGCAAGTAGGTTATAAGTAGGTGGCATATTCCTTCCTCACTTTCTGCCATCCTCAGCAGGTTGGCATTTATAACCTCACACTTGTCACCTCACAATCGTAAGATGGCTGCCTCAGCTGTAGAGCATGAGCCCACTTAGCATATTCTAAAGCAGGAGGGGAGGAAGCACCTCACCCCAGCCCAGCAGACTTGGCTTTATGTCTCATTGGCAAGAACTGGATCACATGACCACTCCCAGCTGCAAAGAAATATGGAAAAGTAAGTATCTGGTATTTCCAGGCTTTATCATGGGAGAGGGAAAAGGAAGGAAGGGAATGGCTAGTGAGTAGGCAACAAGAGCGTCTATCACAGGTGCCTACAATGTTCTTTCCCTAATTTTCCTTCTGAAAAACTCCTAATCATCCTTTAAGACACAGCTCATCTGTCACTTCCTTGGTAAACCTCCCTTCACGTGGCCTTAGACAGTGTTGGATGTTCATTCCCTAGTGATTTGACAGCACTTTGCATATGTATACATGAATGTGTCTCACTTTGCACTGTGGTTATCATTAATATCTGTTTCTCCACTACACAGCAGACTTCTGGAATGGGAAATTTACTTCTTAACGCCTATATCCCAAATGCTTGAAAAATGATTACACCCAATTATTTAAGCTATCACAATGAAACTATTCCTGAATGATCAGACATACAGTGTGCTGGATAAAACAGTGTATAAAATCACCAAATAATTTCCTGTAAGAAATGAAAGAAACCAAAGGTAAAGGCAAATGGATTGCACTGATCATCACTAGGTGATTAGAATCATTCTTTTTCAGTGGGATTTTGTCTGGAATAACAGGCAGAAGAGAAGCAGAGCATCCAGCATCAGCCAAGGCTCTTCCCTAGGAACAGAGCTTTTCACAACTTCAGAGTGTGGACTGCATGGCCCTCATAATCCCTGGGTTCAAAATACAAGCTTCCTGATGTCTTTGAGAAGGAATATTAAACATTCTCCTGGAGATCTGAAACAATGACCCACCCAGTAGCACAAAGCACCCAGGACTCCTTCCAGGTCCAGAGCAGTAAATACACAATATAAACTTGGAACATCTTGTCCTACCAGATAGCACAGAAGCTCTAGAAGACTACCCAGGTCATGTCAAAAGAACTCAGGACTCAGCCTGAAGAAACTTACTGGCCAAAGAAGGAACAACTTGAGCATCAGTCAAAATAATAATTACAATGGATTGAAACACATTAAATATGTTTGGGACCATAAATTCCCAATGATACTTTAAATTGGTCACCTTTAGAGGCTGCTAGAGCATCACTCATTATTTTGAAAATTGATTGGAAAAGAACCAAGTATTTATCCATCTTTCTCATACTAGCTGTACTCAAGTACCAAATAGGAGAAAACGGAAAGTTTCTCTTATAGAAATATAGTTAATACATACTGATAGAATTAGAATATCATCATTTTGTACACCCTAATTAACATATCCAGGTATTAATTATTCACAACCGCTGATACTACAAAAAGAAAAATAACCAAACATCATGTGTATCCCAATGGAAGAACCTGAAAAAATTTATCTTGAATTTGAACAAGCCTCTAGATCCAATTACAGATTTTATAAAAAATACAAAAGGAAAAGGAAATGCTAATTGTCACCTTAGAGACACAATCAGCAAAAGCTATGGGAAAATTCAGGAAAATGATCCACATGCTTCAACCAATAAATTGGAGGGAGAAAAAAAAAAGAGATATAAGGGAAAACCTATAGATTAAAAATGACTTAAAAAATTACTTAAGAGACATGTCCACCAATTGCAATGTGTGGACTTTATTTGGATCCTAATTCAAAGAAGCAAACTTAAAAATATTATGGCATTTATAAGACAACCAAAATTTCTGATACTGGCTAGATATTTTATTAGATTAAGGAATTGTTATTTTAAATGTTAGATGATAGTGGTATTTGGTTCTTTCTTTTAAAGTTCTTATCTCTTAGAGATACATATTGAGATATTTATAGATGAAGTGGTGTCATGTCTTGGTTTGCTTTAGCATAATTTGGGGAGGAAGGATGCAGGGATGGATGGAGCAGGGTTGGCTGTGAATTGCATGTGTGAGGGACTGGGTGATGGTACATGGGGATGCATTACATTGTTCTCTCTGTATATCTTTGAAATTTCCATAATGAAATATTTTTAAAAGATTTTTCTGGCTCAGAATATTAGTAAATTAAAAAGCAATTTTACAAAGATAGACATCTTGATCGATGGAATTGAATTGAGAGTTCAGAAATAGAGCCTAGATCTATGGTCATTTGATTTTTGACAAGGCCCCCAAATCCACTGCACTGGGATAGAATAGTCTCTTCAATAAATGGTGATGAGAGAACTGGATATCCATATCCAAAGGAATGAAAGAGGACCCCTACCTCACACCTTGTACAAAAATTAACTCAAAGTGGATCAAAGACCTAAATATAAGAGCCAGTACCATAGAACTCCTAGAAGAAAATATAGGGAAACATCTTCAAGACTTAATGATAGGAGGCAGCTTCTCAGACCTTACATACAAAGCACAAGAAACAAAAGAAAAACAGATAAATCAGAAATCCTCAAGATTGAACAGTTCTGTGCTTCAAAGGACTTTGTCAAAAGGGTTAAAAGGCAGCCAGCTCAATGGGAGACAATATTTGGTAAACAAATACCTGATAAGTGTTTGATATCCAGTATATATAAAGAAATTCTACAACTCAACAATAAAAGGACAAATGACCTAATTATAAAATGAGCAAAAGACATGAACAGACATTTTTCCAAAGAGGAAATACAAATGGCTAAAAAGCACATGAAAAGATGTTCATCTTCACTATCTATTAAGGAAATACAAATCAAAACCACAATGAGATATCATCTCACACCTATAAGAATGGCCCGCTATTAAACAGGAAACTACAAGTGTTTGAGAGGATATGGAGAAATAGGAACACTTATTCACTGCTGGTGGGATAGTACAGCTACTGCAGAAGATAGTTTGGTGGTTCCTCAGAAAACTAAATAATTGAGTTGCCTTACGACCCTGCAATTCCACTGCTCGGTATATAACCAGAAGATCTGAAAGCAGGGAGGCAAACAGACATTTGCACACCAATATTCACAGTGGCATTACTCACAATGGCCAAAAGATGGAAACAATGCAAATGCCCATCAACAGATCCATGGATAAACAAAATGTGGTATATACATACGATGGAATATTGTGCAGCCGTAAGAAGAAATGAGGTCCTGAAACATGCGACAACATAGATGAATTTTGAGGACCTAATGCTGAGTGAAATAAGTCAGAGAAAAAGGGAAGATATTGTATGGTTTCACTAATATGAACTAACTAAAATATGTAAATTCAGAGTCTTAAAATGTAGAATAGAGGATACCAAGAAATAGTCAAAAGTTAGGTGAGGGAGAGCGATAACCTAATTTGTTCAGAATGCATAACAAGGTTGAACTAAAAATGTTTGGAAATAGATATGGGATGAGGGAAGCTCATTATTAGGAATATAAGGAATAGTGTATTATAAGCAAATTTGGTTGACAGGTGTTGTTTAGAGTCGTGTGTCACTGATAAACACTACAAATTTAAATAAGTTCTTGCATGAACTGGTACAAATGTATGACACTGGTACAAAGAGTTAATAATAAGGTGGTATGTGGGGGGAAATACCTATTGCAAGCTATGGGCTATAGTTAACAGTAATACCTTAAGTTTCTTTCATCAACAGTAACAAGTGTACTACACCAATATTAGGGGTCAATAATAGGGGGAGATAAGGGATAAGGGGTGTTTTGGGTTTTCATTTTGTGTGTCCATCTGATAATTTTTTTGGAGGAATAAAAAAGCTCTAAAATTGAGTGTGATGATGATTGCACAATTAAGTGATGATACTGATTGTATACTTTGGATGGAGTATATGATAAGTGACTATATCTCAATAAAATCTAAAAAAAAAAAAAAATTTACTAGCTGTCCCTACTAAAGTAGTGGAAATAAAGCATGATGCCCTAAAGGCAAAATTGAGCAAGACAAGAGGTAAAGTGGTTTTTGACCAGCAGCCTATAAGAAACAACTTCTTTTGAAAGATGGGTATCTTAGTTTACCAGGGCTTCTGTAGCAAAGCACAACAGACTAGTTGGTTTGAACAACAGATATTTTTTGTCTCACAGTTTTGGAGGCTAGAAGCCCAAAATCTAAGTGTCAACAGGACCGTGCTTTCTCTGAAGTTTGTGGCCTTGTGGTAGTGGCTTGCTGGCAATCCATGACTCAATCTCAGCCTTGTTACATGGCCATCTCTTTCCCATCCGTCTCCTACTCCTGACTGTGTCCAAATTTCCTCTGCTTATAAGGACTCCAGTCATCTTGGAGTAAGGCCTGATTCAGTTTGACCTCACCTTAACTAATAACATCTTCAAAGATACTATTTACAAATGGGTTCACATTCAGAGGAGCAGGGTTAGAGTTTGAACATATTTTTATAGAGGGCATCAGTCAATCTACTACAGGGGGTAAAAATCAACATAAACTGCCATATTTATCAATTCCACATCATGACCTAACATCCAGGGAATTTGTCTGACTACTCAACCTCCTTCCACAGACCTAACGAAAGCCAGACATTGGGTCAAGTGTTTTGCGAGCACTTCAATTTGTGCTAGAATTCATCCTATCTGCCCAACATAGCCAAGCTTCAAAACAGTCAAACCAGGCCTAAAAGATATTCTACCTAGAAGAAAATAATTCTGTATCAAGAAGGATAAATTTTTTTTTTACAAATAGGGGTGCTCAATTTCCCATCCAAACCAAATGAACCTGTCATGGCTTGGGCAATCACTGTCTTTCTGACTTTGCTTACGGCACCTTTTCCCATGCAGAGAATGGACGTGTGCAGAGAAAACATGTCTTTGCCCGCATACAAGGCTGCAAACAGTCAACATGAACCCCTCTGTGTACCATCTGCATCAACAGGGAGAAACACAGGAAACTTCTCGTTATGAGCAGCAACAGAGCTTACCCTCCGGCCCCCAACAGCCCCCTAATGGCCACCACACATGTACTCTCTTCCTGGATTCCCTGCCAACATCATGTTCAGGGGTTTGGCCAGCACAAACAGGGCATTCTGTTCACAGGTGGTTTGGTTTCTCCTGTTCCAATTTTTCTAGGCACCTAAACAAATCACAGCACTCTTTCTTTCCTCTCTTCCCCCTCCCTCTCCCATAGATTGCCAACGAGATACAAAATTGTGGTTGTTTAATTGGCCATCATTTTGCCACCTTAAATGAGGTTACAGTTCCAGGCATACCTCCCCCCCATCCTTTATGAGAGCTTACTTTGATCCAACATCTCATATATTCAAATATATTGAGTAAGCTGGCATCATTTTTGGCTCCAAGCCAACCACTGAAGCCTGTCAGACCCACCTGCACTACTGGGCTCTTCCTTGTCACAACAGCTGAAATGTACGAAGTGTTTTGTTTTTTGTTTTTTGTTTTTTACAAAACAGCTCTACTCATTTGAACATTTGTGTAAGGACTTGCCCAAGTTTGTACATTTATTGCTACAACCTCTGCTTCTAGGCACATTCATTTCCGTATTTTTTTATTATCACTTACTGATGCAAAAAAGTCCTAGGTCTTTAATTCATCAGATTGGCCTAACAAGTTACATAAGTTACATACTCTCTCTTCTTAAGACCATTGGGTTTCCACACTACAAAACTCAATCATTCTGTACTCGTGATTTCCCCCAAACTCTTAGTCCAAAGTAATCCCACCAAGTAATACTTATTAAAAGCCAATAGAGCAAGGCCACTGGAAAGGGGCTATAGCAAAGGCATGGGAAAAAGGAAAAGAGCTGAAGATTGCAGGACCAGAGAAAGAAATAGTCCCAGTGGTATAGATGGAGGGAGCAGAGAAGTGGTTGTGCAGGGGAAGGACTGGAGGCCACAAGCCTGGGGACCCTCCACAGAGGTGTAGCAGTAGAAGGTCCCTTTCTCCCCAGCTTTCCTAACCATGTTCTGCTTTAGAGACCGCTCATGCTGTCCACATCATGAGCCCCAAAGTCATGGAAATCAGGAATTCAGCTTGGTTTGGGGCACCTGCCATCTAAAGAGAAGGTACAGCAGAAGTTATGGAAAGATCCTGTGCTTTGGGATCAGGCAAGTTTAGCTTCCAGACAGACCCTACAACTGGCTGTCTTTATGCTTTGGGGCAAATTACTTAACTTCCCTGAACCTCTGTGTTCTTAAAATTGGGAGAAATACCCACTACTAGCTATTTAGAGTTATGGTAGAAAAAGAGCCTGTCATAGGATATGGACTCAATAAACATTGTTTTCCCCTCCTTAAAACTCCTGAAAGCCAAGACAAAAAGGGAATCATTAACCATGACACCTCTTTCATTATCTAATAACAGGAAAAATACCAACATCTCAGAAGAGACAAACTTTTCTTTAATACTAAAGCAATGTGAGAAATAATTACATAAAAATTTAGAAAATTCCATCAGACATGGGACTTGACATGTAGTTCTCCCATCTGTCATGTTTCAAAGGAAGATTTTCAGTAAGTGTCTTCTGCAGCCTTCTTTAGATTCTAAGTGCTAACACCATCAGAGAAGTCTAATGCCGTGAGCTAAAATACACTCCAGATCCCTAATTTCCTGCAGTAAGATTCTATGTGCCTCCTGGGCCAAATTATACAGTTATTCTATGGGACCTGCATAATGAGCAACCATGGTTCTGAACCTTGACTACACTGTTCCCACCCCAGATCAAGTAAGTAAACCAGAATCTCTGGGAGCAGGGCTTGGGTTATCAATAATTCTAATGTGCCACTACACTTAAGAACATCTGGTCTACAGTGTGGTGGTCCCACAAGAAGCTAAGTCTGTGGGTGCCATAAGGTCCTGCAACCTCATTATGGGGTATATACTTGGAAGATCTGAGAGCAGGGACACGAATGGACATTTGCACACTGGTGTTTACGGCAGCAGTATTCATGATTTGCAATGGATGGAGGTGGCCTGTGGGTACATCAACTGATGAGCAGAATGGTGAACTGTTGTATATACATGCAATAGAATTTGAGCAGCTACAAGAAGGAATGAAGTTGTGAGACACACAACTAGGCAAATGGATCTTAAGGACAGCATTTTGAGTGAAGTAACCAGAAATGAAAAGACGAACATGATAATGTCTCACTAATATGGACTAACTATAATATGTAAACTCTGAGAATTGAATCTAAGAGCACAGGTTATCAGGGAAATGCTTATTGTAATGGTCCCTAGATTGTAAGCTCTTACAACAGTCATATCTATTCCTGAGTTGTAATGGTTATCTCCAAATTCTGAGATGATGAGCTGTTTGTGTATAACCTGGTTGGTCTCTGGGACTTTGGGTATCTGTGTGACACCTGAAACTCAGAACTAGAGCTCAGCAGCTATGAGCATTAGTATTACCTCATACAGCAACTGTTTAAAGAAGCTGAAAAAGAGTTCAGACTTCAATTAGAGATATGGATGAAGCAGATCTGGTTAGGACTAAAACAAATCAGGCCAAAGGGTAAAGGATGATATTGACTGTGTTTTCAAACTTCAACTTCTGAGTAAGACCAAGGAAAGAGATGTTTATTTGGTGCAGGATCTGTATTTGATGTAGCACACTAAATAATTTAACTTGTTTATTCAAACACCGTAATTACATGGAACTTTGAATAAGAAATGAGATCCGGTAGGTTTGTACAGGTTAGGGTGAAAACCTGATACATCCCAAAGTAATTTGCGCAGAGAATAAAAATCTATTTGGAAGGTCCCCCTGAGCAACTGGGAAAAAAATGCGGAAATATTGATCTTCCTCACCTGGGTTATTACTGATATTCTCACAAACATTGAGGACTACCAATTTAGTAGGCTGAGCCCTCGATCTTGGAGCTTGTCACTGCAAATGAGAGGCTCATCTACCTATAATGGTGCCTAAGAGTCTCCCCCAGAGAACCTCTTTGTTGCTCAGATGTGGCCTCTCTCTCCCTAAGCAAACTGTGCATGTAAACTCACTGTCCTCCCCACTATGTGGGACATGACTCCCAGGGGTGTAAATCTCCCTGGCAATGCAGGATATGACTCCCAGGGATGAGCCTGGACTGGCATCTTGAGATTGAGAAAATCTTCTTGACCAAAAGGGGGAAGCAAAATGAAACAAAATAAAGTTCCAGTGGCTGAGAGATTTCAAATGGAGCTGAGAGGTCACTTCGGAGGGCATTCTTATGTGCTAAATAGATATCTCTTTTTTTTTTTAATTAAATTCAGTTTTATTGAAATACATTCACACACCATACAATCATCCATGGTACACAATCCACTGTCCACAGTATGATAACATAGTTATGCATTCATCACCACAATCTATCTCCGAACATTTTCCTTACATCAGAAAGAACCAGAACAAGAATAAAAAATAAAAGTGAAAAAAGAACACCCAAATCATCCCCCCATCCCACCCCATTTGTCCTTTAGTTTTTATCCCCATTTTTCTACTCATCCATACACTAGATAAAGGGGGTGTGATCCACAAGGTCTTCACAATCACACTGTCACCCCTTGTAATCTACATTATTATATAATTGTCTTCAGGAGTCTAGACTGCTGGGTTGGAGTTTGGTAGTTTCAGGTATTTACTTATAGCTATTCCAATACATTAAAACCTAAGAGGTGTTATCTATATAGTGCATAGGAATGTCCACCAGAATGACCTCTCGACTCCATTTGAAATCTCTCAGCCACTGAAACTATTTCGTCTCATTTTGCATCCCCCTTTTGGTCAAGAAGATACTCTCAGTCCCATGATGCCAGGTCCACATTCATCCCCAGGAGTCATATTCTGCATTGCCAGGGAGATTTACACCCCTGGGAGTCGGGTCCCAAGTAGGGGGAGGGCAGCAAGTTCACCTGTTGAGATGGCTTAGTTAGAGAGAGAGAGTGCCACATCTGAGCAACAAAGAGGTACTCAGGGGGGGACTCTTAGGCACCATTACATGCAAGTTTAGACTCTCCTTTGCGGTAATGAGCTTCATAAGGGCAAGTCCCATGATCGAGGGCTCAGCACATCAAACCACCAGTCCCAGTGTTTGTGACAACATCAACACCAGTCCAGGTGAGGATGTCCAACACATCCGCACCTTCCCCCAGATCCTCGGGGCTGGAGAGGGGGAGGCTGTAAATATATTTTTTATAATAGATATCTCTTTTTAATTTTCAGTGTACTGGAATAACTAGAAGGAAATACCTGAAACTGTCGAACTGTAACCCAGGAGCCTTGATTCTTGAAGACGATTGTATAACTATTAGCTTACATGGTGTGACAGTGTAATTGTGAAAACCTTGTGGCTCACACTCCCTTTATACAGTAGAGTAGGGAAACGGGGACACAAATTAAATGAAAAATGGGGTGGGATGGTGAGGGGATGGTTTTTGGAGTAAGGAAAATGTTCAATAATTGTGGTATTGAATGCACAACTACACGATGGTACTGTGAACAGCTGATTGTACACTGTGGGAGATTGTTTGGTATGTGAATATATCTCAATAAACCTGAATTTAAAAAAAAAAGAATGTCTGATCTACAATATCAGCAGAAGGATAGCTGTAAATAAAGATCCCTGGAAGGCAAAGAAGACTGTGCTACTATCTGACCTTGGGGATGTGAAGGAAACAGGCCCTAAAAATGAAACTAAGTTCACGGCAGGAGAGACTTCAGAAGCACTTGAGCAAAAGAGGAGATTAACTGAGAAAGTAACTAACTAGTCTGCATAAACCCCATCCTCATTGATTGCACTCTGTTGTACATTCCTGTAATGCTAAAGGAAAAAAAGTGAAATAATTTAGCTAACGGAAAAAGTGGAAACAACCTAAATGTCTTTCAATAGAGGAATGGAAAACAGATTAAGATATTCTCTTACAGTGAATAGCATTTAAGTTAAAAATGAATGAATTTGATCTGCATGTATTAACATGGATAGATCTTAAAAACAAGAGTTGAGGGAAAACAACAAACTATTGAATAGTACACACATTACCACTTAAGTAAAATTTGAAACATAAAACAATATTATTTATATATATATAAAATAAATATAAATATTATTTATATATATATATATAATGTAGAAGTATGAAAATATAGACCAGACAGGTGAAAAACATACAATGGTTACCTCTGGAGCAGAAAGAGGCTAGAAAGATATAACAACTAATTATAATTCTTAAACATAAATTGGATCCTTGTTCAAGAAAAAAATAATAACAATGAAAGACTTCCTTGAACAACCGGGGAAATGTGAATATAGACTGGATGCTACATGATCAGATCATTGTTAATATTTTTAGAGATGATAATGTTATTGTGATTTAGGTAGGAAATAAAGTTTATTCTTAGAAGATGCATGCTAAAGTTAATGATGTCTATAACTAACTTTCAAATGATATAGCAAAATATATGTGTTGTGTATAAATACACACATACACCAACCCAACAAATGAGATCATCTTAGGGCTTGGTAAACTAAAAAGAGTAGAGGAGACCCCACACGGCAGCAATGGCTGTTTCTAGGAGAATTGCAGATGAATACTGTTGATGTTTCCAGATCCAATATCCCCAGTAGGAGAGAGGAGTCCAGAGTCCCTGGGCTTGTTTCCCTAGTCTAGTCTATGCATGGATGGTTTCTACTACCTGCAGGACCAATCTGTCCTCTCAGCACACTTTGCCTTCTGCCATGATAGCTCAGATTTTTATAGCACAGAGCAATTTTCTGCTTATTTGTGCCTGTTCCCCAGCAGGTCATGAGCTTCACGAGGACAGGGACTATGTCTATCTTTTGCTGTTGTCCTTACAGCATCTAATACAATGCCTAGCACATAGCAAGTTCTTAATAAATATTTAATTAATCTATTATGACCATCTTCCAAGGAAAAGATGCTCTATCTCTCCTCATCTACCCAGCCGTGGCACAAAGCACAATAGACCCCCATAAACACACATCTTAAAGTTCAGTTATGATCAACAAACATTTGTTAAAGTGCTGTGCTCAATGGAGTCACAGATGAAACTGCCACAATCCCTGTTCCTGTCCAACAGTTCCTTTAAATGTTTTTATTCACAACCACAGAAAATGCTTACATGGTATGCTTTGATGAACTTAGATGTTCTTTACTTTCCTTCGCATCCAAAAGCATTTCTCTCTGAAGCTCTAAGACAGTGCTGGAGACACACTCACTGTTTCTTTATAAATGTAAGCAAATTAAATTCAGAAACTCTTACTCCACGTCAGTTACAGACTCAGCAGCCAGAATTTCCCCCATGTAATGACATCATATTTGGTGCTGATATCTTCCTTATTAAGTTTGCAGAGACAAATGTACTTTCTGCATATGCCTCCATCCTAAATACATATATTTCATTCAAAAGGTTACCTGGAACCCTCACGATTGGGCAGCCACGGGAATTCTGCCCTTTTGCTGACTGAGACAGTGTCCAGGAAGACCAGCCTGGCTGACTGGGAAGGTTTGCCAGAGAAGAGATGCCGTCTATGAGGGGAAACCTGGGAGAAGAGGTGGAGGATATAGTCAATCATGAAATCCCTCTAAAAGATCAGCTGGTGAAGAAATATGAGCACCTGTAGTTCATCAAGTAAATATGACTAACTAAACATGGAAAGATAAAGAACAGAGAAGAAACAAGAGAGGGAGGCGAAGAAAGACAAAACAGAGCCCCATGACCAACAAAATGAAACAGTAAGGAATACTTGGGGAATACATCAGTAGGTTGATAAGCCACGACTTCCTACCTTACTCATATGGAACAACCACTCTTTTATGCAATCAGTGTGTGAGTATAATTTTTATCAAATGAATTATATTTGACTGTATGAGAGAAGCTTACTATTTTAAGGAGTCCTGGAAAACTATAATTTTTTAATGAATAATCACTCAGTAATTTATCTTTTGGGCTAACACAGATTTTCATTAATTCATTTTGTTGGGAATATGGGACACCTATAATTTCACTGTTCTCTCTGAATCATTAACCAAAATATCAAAATTTTCTTCCCAGGAATCCCAAAATTTTCTGAAATTTTATTTTGGTTATCTGGCATAGGGAAACTGACACTATTTAATCCATTCCTTAAATTGCTAAATTGCAAACAAATCCCCTTAAAAGTTAGAAAGATGTAATGCTTTTCACTTAAAAATATAAATACTTCCCAATTAACATAAACAATTGGATACAACCTATGATTTCCAATAAATCTTCATAGCAATACTTTTCCAGTATATTTACCTAGCACTAGCACCCTCCACTGAAAATACTTTAAATCTTTTATTTCAAATGTTTTCAATTAATATTATGTTCTGCTTTCCTTGGGAAATAACTTTTGAAATGGGAATTTATTACATCACCTGGATTAAAACAATAAAACATTTTTAAAAAACACAGACTTGGAATGTAAGCTGCAATAGCAGTAATCTTTTGCTTCCTTCCCTGCTCTCCCCCACCCCCCCAAAAAAAAATCCTCATCGATATCAGACTTAGGAAAGTTTTCTCTCTAGCAACCTGGGGCCTGCCCATGAACCTTAATTAGTTTGAGAGATCATGATATAGAACCTCTTCAAAGCGGACAGGAGTGGTAGCTCTCGGTGGAGAAATAGAGCAAGCTTTTGTACCAGGTAATTTAAGGAGCAGCAACAGGCTAATATGTAGACAAGAGAGGGTGTAGCATGTGGTGGGTTTCTCAGCAGAGCAGCAGGCCTCTAATGAGGCCCAGTATTGGATAGCAGCTGGTAAACTCAGGCCTCAAAATAGGAGACTCCGGGGGCCTTTATTTGCTAACAAAAGACTGCAAATTGCTCAAAGGCCTGAGTAGGCAATGAGAACATGTTCATATGGTGAGTCAGTATATAAATGTCCAAAGCAAATATTACAGTATACAAATTTACATTGCAATGAGAATCAGAAGCGGTCTATGATTCTAGACATTTTGGTAAGAATGGGTAACAAAATTGGCTATTAAATTTTGTGTAAGAAAATTGCCACCTGCTTTTCTGTCCATTCTGGAGCAGGCAGACTAAACAGCCTACAGTGTGTGCTGTAACTTTCTGTGTAACCATGCCATATACTCTGTCTGTAATCCCAGAGGACTCACAGTTAAAGCCTGATATGTTTTATAGAGTATTATAAAATTAATACAGTTTATGCATGTTTAAATTACTTCCAAGAGATCCAATAATAAATTAATAATGTGACAAACCATATAAACCACAAGAAGAAGCTCAAACTTCTTGCAATAAAAGCAGGAGGCCAAGCCAGAGCCAGCTCTTAGGGATTGATCCTAAATAGGTTCTGTAGGTTCTTACATATTTTCTGTACTCGACACAGTTTGTTTTCTGACAGCAAGCATTTACTTCGGTAGTTGTACTGACAGAGTGGCACACCAGAAAATCTCAAAGGAAAACCATCTGTATGAATACTAAATATACTATTATGGTTAAATAGTGAACTTTTTCACTTGTCATTTCCTAGCACTCCTCTGAGCCATCGCAGAAGTTTGTTTCAATAATTGCATATCTCTTGAGAAAACATTTTTAAATTACAAAGAAAAAGCATCAGTAAAAGTAGTAATTATTCTGTGCATGCTTTTATTTTTCTAAGAGGAGAGCACTTCTTATATCTATTCACAAACCCAAAGTAAAGAAAGACTCAGACCAGAAAAGTACAAGTCATAGTCATGCTTCTACCATTCTCTTGGCATACTCTGAACCACCCACTAATTTTACTCAACCCCTTAGCAAGTCCTAACACCAGTCCAAATTGCAAGGTGTAATAGTCTGCTAGGCTCCCGAAATGCAATATACCGTGAAATGGGTTGCCTTTTAACAATGGGGTATTTATTAACTTACAAGCTGACAGTTCTGCGGCCGTGAAAATGTCCAAATCAAACTATGCTTTCTCCCTGAAGACCAGCTGCTGGTGATCCTGGATGCCTCTGTCACATGGCAAGGCACACGGCAGCGTCTGCTGGTCTCTCCCTTCTCCTCTGGGTTTTGTTGCTTCAGCTTCTTGCTTCCTTAGCTTTCTCTTCTCAGCTTCTGCGGCTTTTTCTCTGTGTCTCTCTCTGTATGCATCCCATTTATGAAGGACTCCGGTAAGAGGATTAAGACTCGCCTGAGGTACACCTCAACTGAAATAACCTAATCAAAAGGTCCCACACACAACAGGTCTACACCCACAAGAATGGATTAGCTTTAAGACCATGATTTTCTGGGGTCTATTCAGCTTCAAACTACCACACAAGGTTTCATAGTTCTGTAGAAACTCTTGAACTGCCATAATTGTAACTCTAATTTATAATTTGAGGTTATTTTTGACTCACATTCTTCCCAACCTCCCCATACCTAATTCATCACCCAGTTTTCCCCAATCTTTCATCTGAAACATATCTCACTCTCATAGTCACACTCTAGTTCAGTCCCCACCATTTCAGCTCTGGGTGTGGCTCTTTCGTCAATGCTATTCAGTCCTCCAGCGCCTTACACACAGTGCTCTCTACTGTGTTACTCCTTGATCAAGAACCTACTGTGTCTTCTTATTTCCTAAAGGATCAGTCTAATTTCCCGAAGTCTTCCAACAACTGTGCCCAAGTTCACATTTGTCTGAACTTTCCTCCACAATGTGGCCATTTCCTGGCAAGCACTACTTCCCCGTGCAACCCTCTGCTTCCTATTAGAAGCACCTCACTCACCACAGCTGCTCACTTCAGGCCTGATCGTTCTCCATACCTTTATTCATGCCATCTCCCATGCAATTGCTTCCTCACTGTTGCACATATGTCTTGGTTCT
This sequence comes from Choloepus didactylus, assembly GCF_015220235.1. NCBI lineage: Eukaryota > Metazoa > Chordata > Mammalia > Pilosa > Megalonychidae > Choloepus > Choloepus didactylus. Next base: position 51,864,988 of record NC_051313.1, read on the forward strand.
CCAATAAGATTTTAGGCAGGAAATTAATTTTCTGCTTCCATTCATATAATTTAGCAAACATGAATTCGGGGCACTGAATGAATAAAGGATGATATTGTTAAATCCTATTAATCTAGAAAAATGCATTCCTGAAACACAAGGACAAACCCACATCCTCTATCTGATATAATTTTGAGGTTTCTTCCTTCCTTTGGGATGATTCATGCTACAGCTTCTTGTCTATTAAAGAAGAAAATTCCATTAACTGATAACTACATTGACAAATTCTTTTACTTCACCCAATGAACAAACGTTTGCTCATCCCCTCTCTCTTCCCCCAACTATGCAACTCATTAAACCTCATTCATTGTTCACAATATTGTATTATAATAGCCTCACTAGAAAGTGTCCCATCATTAATTGGTGAACAGGGTAAGTACATGATCAACAGAAATTCTGAGCAACTATTAGCATGTGGAGAGAGGACAAAACAGGTAGTTGACCTTTTCCCTGCTCACACCGCATCCTCCCTACCCAGGTGAAAACTACCTTAATTCCAGTTAGATCTTGTCTTGGTGTCCATGCCCATGGGAGACCATTCTTCTTACCAAAGAATCCTGAGGTAAGGACAGTTTACTTCTATAAATTGTATACATAGCAAGTCAATCTTTCCAACCAGGAATTTTACCATGTTTGCATTCATCATTGTTACAAAAGACACAGATTTTTGTTTATAATTCATGCCATAGCAAACTGATAATCTGGGGCTCTGAAAACAGATCCCTTGATTTTGCTTCACTTTAGCACATGGATACTAAAGCCGAGCAGAGAAGCCAGCAAAGCATCCCTTGGCTGCCATCTCAGACCCAGCCCCCACCACCCACTCTCCCTCACAGAGCCCTCTTCAAATCCTGATGAGCTGAGCCCATCAAAAGTCTCCAGCATAGGATGCCTGTTCAATTACAAAGTTCATTCAACTTTATTATGGATCATAATGAAAATACCCGCCTTAGGCTAGAAGAGTGGTCCGGTCAGAGGTGAGAGAATAGGAGCCACTCAGCAGGGGCCCAACGGAGCACCACGCAGCCAGGGTTGGTGGCCCTAGGGGTCAGTCATTTGTCAAAAGCTGCAGTCACTGAGCTTCTGGCAAAATTACCTAGCCTCCTAGATGCTGCACTGCAGCTCTCCTACTTACAGATGGAACCTTTGCTTAAAATATTCCCGGGCTTTTGGTGAAAAAGAGATAAGTCTTTTTGCAAAGTTTATATTTGATTTTCATGTTAGCAAATTGCTTTAGCCCATACAATGATCATTTCTAAGACAGATTTTGTTCAGGGATAGTCTTCATTTACATGTCCAATATTACTAGGAATCCCCAATCCTAACTAGTATGACCACAGATAAGTTAGCTTTTACTCCAGTGGTAAAATATCTATTTTTGTATATGTAAGTGCTTAGACAGTCACTTATACTTGACAATAATATTGCTAAGCATACGCTTACTCACATACTAATTAGATGCCCCTAGCACACAACACAATTATAATTACTTTTTCAATTTCTTTCTTCCCTGCTGGGTAAGAAGCTCCAAGGGGACAAGAACCTCCCCTGTTTTGTTTATCACCATATGCTCAGTCCCTAAGAAAGTACCTGCCTATGGAAAAGGATATTTGTTGAATGAATGGTTAAACTGTGCAAATGACATATTAACTTCAACTGTCAGTGCTATCATCAATATATCTGTGCCCAGCATTTGGAGAGGGGACAGTGTCTTCCAAGTGTCCTTAGCTTAGTGTCTAGTAAGACTAAATATGATCAAAAAATATACCTTATTCAACCATGGAGGGTAGAGAAAACCAGGAAAAATCCCAAGGGAATGGAGAACCTGACTCCTAACCCCTCAGCTTTCTGTATTATGTGACAGGATCATTTTTAAAATGGCAGTTTCATTCTCTTCCTTGCTGTCGTTGTGTCCAGGCAAAGATAAATTGTTCCTTCCATCTTTGAGGAATTAATTGACCAGAGTTGAATCTATGTGTGAAAAGAACGTGAGGATGCATCTTTTCCTTCTTTAGCCTCAAAGATTACACTCTAGCAATACCAAAGTAGCTATAGTTTATGCCTCCATGCCTATGTCCATTATCTTTCCTCTGCCTGGAAAACTCATCCTCAGTACCATGCCTCTCTTCATCTGGTGAACGTGTCCTTCAAGACTCACTTCAGGTTACTTCCTCCAGGAAGCCTTCCTTGACTGCCCTAGACTGGATATAGTGACCTCCCTGTGCCTCCCACAGAACACTATGCTACCTTTATCATCATACATCATACTATATTAAGATTATCCATTTGCCTGGCTCCCCCCTAGCCAGGGAGAGTGCCTAATTCTTCTTAATTTCCTCAGCTCCTAACACAATGCTATACAAAAAGTAGGCACTAGATAAATGTGTGATGAAGTGATAGGAACCAATAGCCCTTGCTTGGAAAGGGACAGAGCTGCCAAGGTGGGGGCCTGTGCATAGACAATACACTCACCTAGAGAAGTAGCAGGAGTTCAGTAACTGTGAAACAGTGGTGAGGCAGGGAGAGGAGAAAAAGGTTCTGAAGTCCCCACGTGGATTTCTGAAAGGGGCAAAGAAGACCAAGGACCTGGCCCTTTCATCCAATTAAAGGTATGAGTTCAATCCAGCACTTTAAGAAATTGAACTGAAAACATAAACCACGCTCTATTCTGCAGTGTGCCCCAGAAGTCATAGAGTGGATTCAGGTGCTACCAACAGCAGAAAGAAGGCATTAGTTTCCATTCCCTTCTATTCTAAGCTCTCTTTCCCCCTTCCTCTGTCTTCCCCATAGACACCCAGGGACCTACTTCACTCTCTGGCAGTGCAATTGTCTTCATTTTGGCCACCTGCCAAGCATGGCCTCCACAGAAATAAATACTCTATGAACCCTGAATTTCTTTTCAATCCTCTCTACCCCAATATTTCCCAATGTGGTCCAGGAGCCACCTGCATCAGAATCATCTGGACCTACAAAGCTGGAATTTCTGGGGACGAGGCCTAGGAATCTGCATTTTAATGTGTTTCCTAAGTGAATCTTAGGCATGATAAAATTTGAAAATCTCTGCCATATTTCCAGTGAAATTTTAAAGACAGACTGCAGCGCATGCAGACTGATCTCAACCAGCTGTTAGGAGGGAAATTAGATGATTATCTGATTAAAGTAATTCACACTGAACTGTGAAGAACACATAAACTCCCCTTTCAGGATAATTTGCATTCTTACATTTTACAAACCTTAATGAATTTCCAATTAGTAAAACATGTCGAATGGATATTTAGAGAAAAAGCAACTTTACCTGTGACCCATGCCTCAGGGGAAACTTATGTGCACACCAAAAGGAAGGGATCTGTAACTTAACAGCTCATTCGTCCATCAGTCCATCCCTAGGACCACCCAAAACCCAGCCCCAATGATTCCGACTGGTGGAGAGGAGAAAAAGAGGAGGAAGAACAGTAGATGGCAAAGGAAGAAGGATGGGAAACTGAGGAAAGGATAGACGAGGGGGTGGAAGGAGGGTGGGGTAGGGAGAGGGAAAGAGGGAGAACCCTCTCAAACCCTACAACCCCCAGAGCATTCGGGGATCCAGAGGACTAAGGAACAAAGGACCCAGCCACTAATCCTTTCCACTCCATCCCAGAGGAGACCACAACAAAGGATTCTATTTTATTTGTTACTTTGTTCAATGTTCTTAAAATGAAGCTGCTCTGCTGATGATAGAGGGGTAGTTATCCCTTGCTCCTCTTTGGTCACTCCCAGGCCATTTCTCCTCCCTCTAAGAGTAGGAGTAGACCAGGACACAATCCTTGAGCTTCCTCCTTCTCTTTCTACAGCCCCCAAGTGAATTCTTCCAATCTCATGGTTTTGAGTCCTATCTGTATAACTGGTGACACCCAAATGTGTATCTGCAGTCCCAACCTCTCCTATGTCCAGCTGCCCACTCTATATCTCCATCCGGAGCAGCTCCACAGGCAGCTCAAATGTAAACATGTCCCAACCAAACTTCTGAATTCTCTCCAGAAACATGTTTCTCCCCCAGTGTTCCATACCCCAATAAATAGCATCCCACTTACCCAAATGGACCAAAACTTTGGAGTCATTCATGAGTTTCTGCTCTCTTAAATACACACACTCCTCATCCAACATCTCAGCAAATCCTGCTGACTCTGCCTTAAAATATATATCTCTTGGTAGAAAAATGAGGACAAAAAGTAAATGAATAATAGGGAGGTATGGGGTGGTATGGGATGTTTGGGGGTATATGGGATGTTTGGGGTGTTCTTCTTTACTTTAATTTCTATTCTTATTCTTTTTTGTTTGTGGTAATGAAAATGTTCAAAAATTGATTGTGGTGATGAATGCACAACTATATAATGGTACTGTGAACAATTGATTGTACACTGTGGATGATTGTATGGTATGTGAATATATCTCAGTAAAATTGAATTAAAAAATAATGGGCAATGATTCCCAGAAAAAAAAAAAAAAACAAAAAAAAAAAAACATAAACCAGTCCAAAGAAGTTCCTGAATAATAAGAGGTTAGTATGGGATAAAATGGTAACTTAGATTACATAAGTTACCTTGTCAAAAAGGACATACACTCTTGCCAAGAAAGATCCCTGGGCTGGCTATACCACAATTAAACACTGTGAGATCTGGATCTTGAACCACATTTTGCTGATAATAGCATTTTGTTACCAACTGGTGACTTTCCATTTGAAAGGCCTGACTTGTCTGGAGAGGTCGAGAGTACCTGATTTTTGGCTTATCCATTACCTTTAATCACTGTCATATTGACATATCTACTTCTGTATGAAAGGAGCAGAATAAAGCTTCAAAAGAGCTCAAAACGTTGAGCAACAAGATCTCCATTAAGACAACCTAGTCAGAAATAATATACCATTTAACTTTCCCTTGCACCCTACATGACTGTGAACAATTTTTGCTGACAGTTTGATACTCAGTATATGAAGTTCATTAAATGACAAATGGTTTCATCATACTGATATGAAGAAAATTTGCTTTACAAAGTGCATTTTAAATTAAGCCATTCTTAAATTCCATTAATAACAAAAACAGGCTAAATCAGAATTACCAAAAAAAATATTCTTTTGAATGCTAATTCCAGAAGATGTTAATTAATAAGGGTAACTTACAGAGTTCCAGGGTCAAATAAATTTCAGAAAAACAATTAAATACAGTTTTCTATACTAAAGAATATCTTACAGCATTTATTCTGCCAATGCATTACAGATCTTTAAGAGTATGCTATCTTATGCAGCGTTTTACAAATATATTTGACCACATGTCCTTTTTTCATAGCATACATTTTAGGAAACCTGGGTTAAATCCCCTGAAAGGTGACTGGATTTTCCTGAACCTGAATCAGTTGGTGAGTAGACACTAGTCCCTGAAACCAAAGGCCAACTCCACAGCTACACATCCCCTTAAAATACACAGTGACCCTGGGCATGGTCTGTTCTCTGTTTCCCAGAAACCCCACAGAGAAGAGGCAGATGCCAAGATGAATCAGCTGTAACCAAGAAAACTGCATCCTTGGGCAGGAGGAGTGGAAAATTAAGTAGTGCAAGTCGAACATACTGATATGTCAAAAACTCTCAAAGAAATTTTAACAAATATGTATTACCAGGTCACCCATCTTTTGATTAGGTTGGAATACCAAAGGCATACAAGACTGCCCCAAAATTTTAAATAGTTTATCTAGTTTTATTCTAAACTAAATTAAATAGAAACTATGGATCAAAAGTACCCTCATGGGAGCCTGTGGAGAGTGCAGGGGTGTTCGCCTGCCCCGCCTCCATGGTTGCTGGCATGACCGCAGACATAGGGGACTGGTGGTTTGATGGGTTGAGCCCTCTACCATAAGTTTTACCCTTGGGAAGACGGTTGCTGCAAAGGAGAGGCTAGGCCTCCCTGTATTTGTGCCTAAGAGTCTCCTCCTGAATGCCTCTTTGTTGCTCAGATGTGGCCCTCTCTCTCTGGCTAAGCCAACTTGAAAGGTGAAATCACTGCCCTCCCCCCTACGTGGGATCAGACACCCAGGGAAGTGAATCTCCCTGGCAACGTGGAATATGACTCCCGGGGAGGAATGTAGACCCGGCATCGTGGGATGGAGAACATCTTCTTGACCAAAAGGGGGATGTGAAAGGAAATGAAATAAGCTTCAGTGGCAGAGAGATTCCAAAACGAGCCGAGAGATCACTCTGGTGGGCACTCTTACGCACACTTTAGACAACATTTTTTAGGTTCTAAAGAATTGGGGTAGCTGGTGGTGGATACCTGAAACTATTAAACTACAACCCAGAACCCATGAATCTCGAAGACAGTTGTATAAAAATGTAGCTTATGAGGGGTGACAGTGGGATTGGGAATGCCATAAGGACCAAACTCCACTTTGTCTAGTTTATGGATGGATGTGTAGAAAAGTAGGAGAAGCAAACAAACAGACAAAGGTACCCAGTGTTCTTTTTTACTTCAATTGCTCTTTTTCACTCTAATTATTATTCTTGTTATTTTTGTGTGTGTGCTAATGAAGGTGTCAGGGATTGATTTAGGTGATGAATGTACAACTATGTAATGGTACTGTAAACAATCGAAAGTACAATTTGTTTTGTATGACTGCGTGGTATGTGAATATATCTCAATAAAACGATGATTAAAAAAAAAAAAAAAAAAAAAAAAAGTACCCTCATGGTGGGTGGTAGTTACTGCTTAATAGGTATAGAGTTTCTGTTTGGGATGATGGAAACATTTGGATAATGAATGCTATTGACGGTAGCACAACATTGCAAAAGTAATTAATGCCACTGAATTGTACACTTAAAAATGATTAAAATGGCTAATGTTATGTGATATATATGTTACCATAATAATGTCTTTAAAATTGTTAACATGGAAAGTTTTATATTATAAACATTTTATCTCAATAATTTTTTTTAAAGTGCCCTTAGAAAAAACTTATGAAACTTATGGGCATATAAATTAATTTGGAGGGAAAAGAGAGAAAAGGAAAACCAGCAGCACAGGAAAAATCACAGCAAACTGCAGTGCAGACTGGAATGCTGGCAGATAGGACCTAGGGGTAAAGACGTGAGAGACAAACTGCAGAGGCCTCTCTGTCATTTTCCCTGGTTCCGTCTGGCCGAAAGCAGCCCTGAGTGACTCATTGCACAGAAGGTGCCTCACACTGTAGGTGAAGTGACCCCACCACACCGGCCACAGCCAAATGGACCAGGGATGGAGCTAGACGTAAAGGTGTCTGCCAACCTGGAACAGTGAGGAGAGGCCATGTTGGAAAGTTTACAAATCCCCTTTGCAGTTTTGGAATCCCATTGTCTGATGGAAATGCCACTGGACTTTGAAAGAAGGTACATGAACCGAAAAATATAGGCATGGGTCTAGAAAAAGAGGATTTACCTAATCATTTTATTTCTTTTAAAGATCTGGAGAGTCTCAATCATATCTGTTCATCATCTCCATTCAAAATATTGGTATGATGCAGTTAATGTTATTTTTATAACTAAATTCCCTGCCTTCCCATTCTCACTCTCTCTAATAAGGGGTTGGTATCTGATAAATGGGGTTTTTGTGGAAGGAGATACATTTAATAACTATTATTCATGGGTAGAGGAGAGTGTCTTGCATTTCATGATATGTATTCTGAAAACAGAATACTTTTTAAATTCCATTTTCCAAAGGTTTCAGCTCTAACCATTGATTTTAATCTTTTTCTATTCTTTCTCCAGCTTCAAAATAGAAATCTGCTCTGTCCATCCTGTGTTTGGGTGAAAGACAGATAGCCGAAAGAAATAGAAGCCACGGATAACCCAGAGCAATGCTTCATTTTTACTAAAACTTCAATCGTCCGTGAAATTGTTCCCCAAGCCCAATTTGATCATTGACATATGAGGTGAGATGGTTACAACGCTGCATCATGGGAAAAGCCAAAATTGGATTTCATATAACGTAAAATAAGAGGTTGTTTATAAGACATTGGCTTATATTTTTCCACATTCTGTAAGTACCATGATAATATGCAGCCCAATATTCATCTTTTAAGTACCTTCTCCAAATTTATTGGAACCATTCATTTCTTTTCAAATCAAAAATTTTTTAAACAGGTTTTCATTACAAAAATCAGTCACTTTCCCCAATGAGTCTCTTTAGTTTTTGCTAATTCATTCCAAAGATTACATAAAAACAGACGTTATCCAAAAAAATACAAACTGTTGCCACCTCCAGATGAGTGACAACACACACTTGCCATTCTAATATGCCTTCTCCTGTTCCAGCCATGAACAGTTTCTGCTGTTGGAAGTCAGCTCCAAGTAGCCTTTTGTTTGTTTGTTTGCATCTGCCAGAGGCCAGGCCAGAGGGCTTGGATGTATAAAAGTACCTCACACTCAGAAGGAGGCCCTCGGGCCTTTGTGCCAGTACATGTGCAAAGAAGCTTAAATAAGTGTGGGAAAACAGCAACTGCAGATCAGAATTTGCCATAAGGCAAGACCTAACAGTTTTTTTCTGGTTTGCCACAGACAGATGGAATAACAGCATAATAGGCTTGGGCAAAAGGTCTGCTGAGCTGTTCTCCCCATTGTACATACACAACGGAGACAGTGAAGACACAAAGAGACGGTACTTAGGAAGGAAGTGTCTTCTTAAGAGCAAAGCCCTCTACTGTTCATTATTTTCATCAAAAAGTGAGAAAGGCAAATTGATGCAAAATGCTCCCCTGCGTCCTCTGTAAAGGTCAGCACATTTGTTTCTGCAGGTCAACCTTGCCGCATGGGTACCAATGTTCACTCTCTGTTCCGACAGGTAGCTGGGGAAAGGACCTAAGACTTTTAGAAGACTGTCTTAGCTCAGCACCACTGAAAGACCCAAATCTGCCTTTGGAAAAACAGCTGAATGTCAGACGCTGAATATCACTCAGGCAAAGAGCAACCAAAGGGAACCACAGGGACATTTTCAGCCATACCCATCCAGCTGAACTAAATATCTTTACAAAGCATAGAACTGTACTGTCACTCGAAATAAATGAGAACAAGAAGGGAAGGAAAAGTTCCTAAATATTCTGTATCACTGTCTCACCTGGGACATTTAAAAAAAAAAGATGATCATTAAATGGTGGCAGTCAGAGTTGAGCAATTGAAGAAAGAAGGAATGGATAGCAGAGAAGAAAGACTTTTTTCAAAATGACTTAAGGTGAAATAAGATAGGTCATGAGTTTATAATTGTTGATGCTGGGAAATGGATGCATGGAGCTTCATTATACCTATTTTGTTTACAATTTTCTATAATAAGCTTTTTAAATTATTTTATAGTTGTATAATATTTCAGTTTTCAAAGAAGTTTTGCAGCTTTGCTATAAATCATATAATGCTATTTTAAAGGTTAAAAAATTAACTAATTGTCTGATTAAAAAAATAAGAATCTGCTCCTAAACACAATTCTTACCATATGAGTTGCCTGCAGACACCTGAAAGGGAATAATTTAATTATACTGTCCTTTCAGAAAAGTTTTTAAAGAGATTTAGGGATTTTTTTCATACAATTCTAGTTTTTCTAGGGCATATGCTCTTGAATCAAAATTTTGGTGTGAAAGGAACTAAAATTCAACATATCCCTATCCATTGAGAAGCTCTGCCCAAAGGCAAACATCTCCAAAAAAGGCATCCTGCTCACAAGTGTCTGCTAATGTAGCTTAATACATACTGTTCTGGTTTGCTAATGCTGCCGGAATGCAAAACACCAGAAATGGATTGGCTTTTATAAAGGGGGTTTATTTGGTTACACAGTTACAGTCTTAAGGCTATAAAGTGTCCAAGGTAAGTCATCAACAATTGGGAACCTTCACTGGAGGATGGCCAATGGCGTCCAGAAAACCTCTGTTAGCTGGGAAGGCACGTGGCCAGTGTCTGCTCCAGCATCTGGTTTCAAAATGGCTTTCTCCCAGGACTTCCTCTCTAGGCTGCAGCTCCTCTTCAAAATGTCACTCTTAGTTGCTCTTGGGGCGTTTGTCCTCTCTTAGCTTCTCCAGAGCAAGAGTCTGCTTTCAATGGCCGTCTTCAAACTGTCCCTCATCTGCAGCTTCTCTCTCAACTCCTGCGCGTTCTTCCAAGTGTCCCTCTTGGCTGTAGCAAGTTCACTCCTTCTGTCTGAGCTTATATAGTGCTCCAGTAAACTCTTCAAGGCCCATTCTGAATGGGAGGGGCCATATCTCCATGGAAATTATCCAGTGAAAGATCTCACCCACAGTTGAGTGACCACATCTCCATGGAAACATCCAATCAAAAGTCTCTAACCCAATCAACACCAATATGTTTTCTGCCCACACAAGACTGCATCAAAGATAATGGCTTTTGGGGGACATAATACATCCAAACCAGCACATATACCAAAAGAATTCCACATAATCTCAATCTGTTCTCAGCATATGGTGAAGTTCAAAAAGGAAAATCATCTCCTTTCTCTTTCTGCTAACCTGACTCTATATGCATGTACATACTGTGAAAGTAGTATATGTATACATATTGTATATGTAGTATAACCTTTTTTAAAGGTTATCCAGAAGTAATATTCATGGGCAAAAGATTCATTTTAAAGCTTTTACATTTTTTTGAGCAGGTTCCATTTATGTTATTCAACTGAAGAAAATTTTGATGATTTAATGCTACCAAAGTATACTAATATCTTTGGGTCAAGAGCCAAATAACATGGCTACTTGGTAACTAATGGGACAAGATTTCCAGGTAAGCCTAAAAGTGATATTTGGAGAGAAATATATAACATTTCAGAGAACTGGCTGGATTGGTTTCACCTTACATGTTGAAAGTACTAAAATCCATAAAACCTTTGCAAGGTTTCAAGAAGAAGCTGTGACAATTTTCAATACATTGACTTAAAATACAATGAAGAAAGAACATCTCTATACTAAGAAGAAGAGGGAAAAATAAGAAAAAGTGTCATTAAAAATTCTATCAAAAATATTTTAAAAACTAAAAAACATTACCATTTGTAAATTGTGCCCAACAGAGTACTAGATACTGAGTGAACAGAGATCAGTAACACACCATCTTTGCTCTCTGGGCAAGCATATTTGACAGTGAAACATAGGTAAACAGACACTGACAACCAGTGCTCTTTCCTAAAAAATAAAAAGTTGGGGGAAGGTTGGAATGTAGTCTCCCTGACAAGTTCCCTATTCATAAATATTAAACTTAATTTTTTTAAGTTCATAGCAAGGAGTTCTATGATTGACATTTAAATTCTAAGAATTAATAGATTTTAATAATTTTAATAAATAACATTTATTATATATCAGTGACTCAAAACATGTAGCCTACATATTCTATAATTCCTGTATTTTCTCATGAAACAACGCTGAAAACTATTCACATCTATTTTCATTATGTTTGACTTGCCTTATTCTTATTACATTGGAAGTATCCACACCTGAGTATCATTCTCTCGGTATTCTTAGATTTGGTAAAGAAGAAACTACTAAGAAGTGGTCTGTCCCGTAGCTCCTTGCAAACAACTTCCTCCTAGATGGAGAGGAAAGTTCAGGGGAACCAGTAATAGAGTTACCACTTAGCCACATGGTATAACAAAGTAGTAATTACCTATAAAACCTCCTGCTCTCCTTTCTCTTTTTTCTTTCCTGATGTTTTGCCAGTGCTGCCAACTTTGAAAAAGACTGATCTCACATCAGACCCCAGAGAACTGAGACAGAGTCATTAACAAAAAAGAAGGAAAAGCAAAAGAGAAAAAGAAAGAAAGATGTGGGGGGATATTTCTGTTATGTTACAGGAAATATATGAAGTAGATACACATATATTTTATTATTTGATTTCAACAATAAATGCCACTGGTATGTAGTGTGTGCTTCACTGTGTTGGCAATGGTCATCTGATAAACACCAAAACCCTACTCCCATTGCAGTGATTATGGGAAAGGTTTTTGAACAGGATTTCGGCATATCTGTATTACCCCCTCACCAAAAAAAAAAAAAGATAGCCCTGGTTTTTAATACTAATGGCTAATATTTATTGCCATCTTTACAAATATTAACGTAGGATGGCCTTATAAGGTAAAGTCTATTATTTCCATTAAGGCCGTGTTACTACATGGTGCCATACCCATGCTGGCTGCATCTCCCAGCTCTTTCTTGCAGACAGGGGGAGTCTCCAGAAGACACACTTTGAACTGAGACCTGTACAAGTAAGCACTCAGTAATTAGCCATAGGATGGGTGAAGGGCATTCAGCCAGGGGACAGCACGTACAAAGGCAGAGAGACATGCATGGCAGTTCTGAGAGATACGGATAGTTATGCAAGGCAGTTTGAAGAGGAATGGGTAGACATGCACAGCAGTAAGCAGTTTTGCATAGATGGAAAGAGACAGAACACTGAAGGCAGCATCCAGAAATAAGGTTGAAAAAAAATCACAGTCTACCAGCCACTGAGGGACTCTTTGCAGACAAATAGATGAAGAGATTTGCAAATTAAAAGATGACCCTGATGGTAGTTTAAAAGACAGATTTAGGTAAACCAAGTTGAAAACAAAATAAGCAACTAAAAGTTTACTTTAATAGTCCAAAATAGGAATAATGGGACTCCACTAATGTGATGGCTGAAAAGAGAGATATTTAGAATAAAGTAATTAGAGAAATCCATATAACATTTACAGTTCTAACTTAATAATGATACTTCAAATATGCTCAGAAGGCACCTTTATAAATATACTATGCCACTTGATCCTTACAATAATCCTGTGAGAAAAGAAGGGAAAGTTTTATGATCTCCATTCTGTAGATGAGAAAACGGGCTCAGAGAAGTTAAGTAGCTTGCTCAAAGTCCCATGCCCAGCAGATGTTCAAACTGGGAATGAAATTAAGTCATGTAGTTCTAAGACCTTATCCATGAAACTCAAGGCCTAATGAGAGGGTCTCTAAACAAAGAGAAATAGAAAAATGTGTGGCATTGTAAGTGCCCATCAGTAGAAAACTATGAAAATCACTATGGAGTGATGAGGGCCAACCCTCTCACTCACTGAGCACCTTCCTGACATGTTCCAGTGCCGGGCATATGCACCTCATTCTCTCACATGTGCTAGGGGTGAGACACACATACATTGGAAAGCTTAATGCTGGACTCTCTGGTAATTTCCTGAAACCTCAAGCGTTACAATAAATGAGAAAATAGCTTAATATGCTATCCCTTTTTTTAAATTATTCACCTTACCCAAGCAAAATCTTTTGCATATTTATGAACAAGTCTGTCCACAAATAAACACACAGAATATACCCTACATAGTGATTTCCACCTTTTAAATATAGGATTTAATGTGTTCAGATTGTCATCAAGCTATTCTTCCTATGTGCATTATTTTTGTTACAAGGGTCAAATAAAAACACAGAAGACAAATTCTAAAAATTGCAACCAAATGACCCATTTCATGTTGTGCTTCAACTCTGTGATTTCTCTCCCCTCTTTTAATCCTCAGAGAGGCTCTTCCCACTTGGTTATAAATTTCTTCAATAGACGGAGAGAAGGAATAACTTTCACGTGCTTCTGTTAATCTCTGTACCCCACCAAGAAGCACAGTGTTCGGATAAAACAGATAATAAATACTTGACTTAACTGAATTTGATTTTCCTAACATTCTTTTCTATCACATCTTGCTTGTGGTAACCATTATCCATGGAAAATTACTGTCCTGAACTATTAGTAAACATGAGGTATGTTTTGTAATTTTCCCCAGTATAGTAAAGATTCACAAAGCAAAAAATATTTGGACTCTTTCTCAAAAGGAAAGAAAAAAATTCTAAGTAAACAGCAAGCTTATCAGAACTCTAATAGAAGCAGGAGGGGGCAGTACAGAACAGATACCTGCCTAAAAAAAAAAAAAATGCTGAATGAATGTAAATTGAAAGAATAAATAGTTGACATTTAGGGTACTGAAATCACTTCCATAGGAAACCACCACTGATTAGAATTTTTAGGACTGACTGCCCTCAAGAGAGAAACGTTAAGTATTTGGGACTTTCATTTTTAAGAACATAGTGATCAAAAACAGCAAGAGTTGCTGGTCTTCAAGTCATTAAGCTGACCTAGAGATGTTTTTCTTACATTTTTGCCATAAAATCATTCCTTATTTTCCCCAAGTATAGATGTTTAAATTATAAATGTGTATGCTGTTGCTTAGCATAGAGGTTATTTTCATAGAATAAACTTAATTCTGATTATCCTTACTCATACTATATTTACACAGGACTATCTTTTTTCTCTCTGCCCATAACCTATTAAGACCACAAGGTGTTGTTAGCCAAAATTTATTGTTATTCTTTAGAGGAACAATCCAAACTGAAATGAGTGTTATAAGGATCACTAGTATTCCTTGAGCAGTTAAGAAATGTTCCAGAAAGAAATGGCTCCATAGTCAGATAATTGAAAAATGCTGCTACTCTAGACTCCTCTTAGAAAGTCACATTTTAGTAAATAAATAAATAAATAAATAAAATAAAAAAATTTAATCTATTTAACTACATTTTATACTTAAAACTAAGTTTTAACCCAGCATTTCCAAACATACTTGACCATGGTAACATTTTTTCAAATAACATCTATTAATCCTTAGGCAATATAGGCCAAGACAATTTCCTTTTCTCTTAGTAAATGACAAAAGTCATTCAGACTACCCAAATTAAGTTTGTAAATCAATATTCAGGTCAGATGCAGCATGCAAATGAATGAGCTGCCAGAATCAGGAAAGAATATGGACCTAACTCAAAACGTATTGCATCAAGCCTGGACATGTAGGGAAATTGACTTAGCTATTGAACAGAGCAGTGAAATACCATGTGTAATTCTGAGAGGCAGAAGAAGAACCATACTTCAAGTAACACATATGGAAAGAGAAATTGGCAGCTTTTACCTTGATTGACTCTCTTTGCACATAGGATGACAATAGTTAGGTCAGGATACAAAGGAAACTTCCAGACCTAAAGGACAACTGATGTGAACAGGACAAGACGAAGAACAGCAGGATCTCTGTCACCAAACCAAGGTGTGGTAACAAGTTACAAGTCTACAAGGGGTGTCATGATTTTTTCAGAAAAAAATGATCAGAACTAAGTAGGAGAGATCTTCACCTAAGAGGAAACATGGGCACTCAGAGGTTGTGCCGGGGACACCAAGTTCCTGGCAAGATCAGCTGAAGTTGACTCTCAAAGTAGTAAAGGAGATCAGCAAAGGAGAAACTGGATCCAAAATCCAAGAAGATAGCTGTTATCGATTGAATTGTGTTCCCAAGAAAGTTATGTTCAGGTCCTAAACCCCAGTCTCATGAATGTGATCCTATTTGGAAGTACAATCTTTGAAGATGTTAAGATGTGGCCAAACTGGGTAGGGTGGGCCTTATAGGAAGATGAAATTTGGACACAGTCAGACAGAAGACAGCCATGTGACAGAGGCAGAGATTCAGTTATGCCACAAGCCAAGGTAGCCTGTGAATTGCCAACAAGCCACTGCAAGAACCCTACAGACTCAAGAGGAAGCGTAAGTCCAGCCGACACCTTGATTTGGACTGCTAGCCTCCAGAACTGTTGTTTTTAAACCACCCATTTTGTGGATCTTTGTTACAGCAGTCCCAGGAATCTAAGAGAGTAACTCAATTGTAAGATGTATAAGATGGCAAGGCCAACATTGTTGACATACCTTCTTTGTCTCTGGCAGGACAGGCTCACGTGGGTAAGCCTTGCTCTAGCTCTGATATAGAAAAAGGCAGAGCAAGGACAATGAGGTGGAGAGTGACATTTTAAGATTGCTATCCATTCCTTAGAAAGAAATGAGGAAAAAAAAAAAAAGTTGCCATGATTCAGAAAAGATTGGCAGTTCTGTTCTTTTCTCTTTTTTCTAAGCCATTTCTATTCTTCCATCTCTATTGTTCCTATTCTGCTCTTTAAAAAACAATGAAAAAGAGAACTAAAACATTACCTTCCTTAGATTTATTCACACAAGGGAACATCTCAAAAGCAATCTGGCATATGCTATTCTTGCAGAAAATCCTGTTCTGTGAAATCACTTGCAAATCATGCGTCAGTCAAATGCTTACCAGATCACCTGGCTCCACTGTCCTTCATTTAATTTAGCAATCATTTATTAATTGCTTACTCTAACTCCAGCACTGCAAAAAGCACAATAGAAGAACCAAAGCAAATGTATGGCTCCAGAGAAATTGGAGTTTAGTGGAAGAGATAAGAATTTATGAGAGACAACTTATAATCAAGTGCTAAAAAGTCTCATCATCAATTGTAAAGAGATGAGGAATTCCTTATAGAGAAGTCATGAGAAATAAACATAGAAACTATAGAAGTTATGATAGAAATCCTTTTATCTTCAGCCAGTGTCTAGCTTTATGAAGACGTTGATATGTCTCCGATATTCTACAATCCAGATTACAAATGTGGGGGGAATAAGAAAAGGAGCAATGAGCTCAGGCTAGAACAGTAGGAAAGAGCTTCATGAAGGGTAGTATATGAGCTAAGACTTGAAGGAAGAACAGACATTCCAGGAATGGAAGAGTAAAAGAGCTTTGCATATTCGAAGGACAGAGACGATACTAGCAGAAGTTTTGTTGGGGGATTATGGGAGACAGCAACAGCTTAGACAAAATTAGAGAGGCCTGTATATGAAAGAATGGGAAGAGTGGAACTGGGAGTCTGCAATTGTAAGTTCTCAAGAATAAACTCACAAACTCATTGAATCAGAGAACCTCAGGGTTATAAAGACCCTCAGAAACCATTTAGCACCATTTTAACTTAATGCAATAACAATAATATCCACATGTAATCATAGGATGACTGCCAAAAAATTTCCAGTAAGAGAAAGAAAATTCAACATCTCTCAAGAGGACAGCTCTAGCTGCAAGAAACTTTAGAATTGTTTCTTGACATCTTGATTTGGACTGCTAGCCTCCAGAACTGTTCTGCTCTTCCTTCGAGGCTTAGCTCATGTACTACGCTTCATGAAGCTCTTTCCTACTGTTCTAGCCTGTTCTAATTATTAGAAATGTCTTCTTTGTAGGCTTACCATTGGTTCTCTTACTGACCTATGGAGATATATAAGTTAAAATGCCATCCTTTTCCCACAAGCCAGGCTGTAAATGCCAAGAATAAATTGGTGTATATGACATTGCTATGCAGAATATACTAGAAAGGATAGTGGTCCTAAAGATGTTAATCCAGCTCACAGCTCCAGGTCTACCTCAATCTAAAAGACCCTGAAAACTGGGCCTATTCAAATAACCTCTTTACTATCATGAGATAAATTCATATCTGAACCTCTCTGAGTTGCTCTGAAATAGACCAGGTTTGGTATCATACACAGCTACAATATCAGGGTTTCCCCAAATGGAGTCTAACCTCAAGTCGTGAGAGAGAAAAGCAGCCCTTGACCAAAATGTATCTGATTATATTCTTCATAGATCATGTAACTTCTCCCTGCAAGGGAAAGAATGTGGTTCTAGTAGGGAATTTGCTGATGACTCTGAAGCATTGCAGAATTTAGGATATTGCTTCCATTACACTTATGACAGAAAAAATAAATGAATGAATGAATTCAGATTGTAATTATAAGAAGTAGATTGTTTTTTCCCATCCTTCTTCCTCATCTCTTGTACCTAAGGAGGCCCTACCTCAGGTTCTGGCAAATCCATTCTCTTTGCAATTAATTCCAATTTTCCTCTGACTTGACTGTTCTCCAACCATATAAATAATTGGCTGTTGGAGGGAGAGAGGATTAAATATGCCATTGATCTCTTCATAATCGTTTGAAGCAAAGTTTCCCAACCTCAGCACTATCTACATTTTGGCCCAGATAATTCTTTGTTGTGGGAGACTGTCCTATGCATTGTAGGATGTTAAGTAGCACCCCTGATCTCTACCCTATAGATGCCAGTAGCACCTTCCCTCCTCAGTCATGAAAATCAAAAATGTCACCAGACATCATTGCCATCATCCTCTGGGGGGCAAAATTCTCCCTGGTTGAGAACCACTGGTATAAAGATAGAATCTTAGTTAAAACCTACTCTAGGCTCTGCATTCCAGTTACATTTTTGAAGTGGTGGTGGCTGCCTTTTCTGGCATTCATCCACATAAAATCTGTTATTTATTCCAAGCTCTTCAGAGAAAAGTGTGAACACCTTGTTTCTTGACAAATGACTTTGATTATTAGATTGTACCACAATGTGTATCAAAGTACAAGGACAGAGCTTTAGCTCTGCTGTCAAGACAACCACTGCCTTTTCAAGCAAAAGGAAAATCAAAGACTTGTAGGATGCCAGTTGAGTTGGAACCTTAAGCCAAAGGCGAGTGCTGCGGCCACGACTAAGCACCTGGCACTTCCCCACGAGAGCTGAATACTCAAGAAAATTGAGACTTCAAATGAGCTTCCACCTAACAAGCAGCAATTTTGTTTCATTGGGGAGGGTAGGGAACGAGGCAGCGGAAGAAACCAAAGGAGAATACAACATGACAGTCTATTTGCTAATTAAGCGAGGAGAAGTTCAAGATAATCTTCAGAATGCTGCAAAACAAAAGCATCATTATCTGTAATTACTGCTTACCAGTAGCAGGGACTGATAACAAGCTTCCTCCGCCAATCTTACCCTGCCATTATGAGAAGAGGCGATTAAACCAATTAACAAATCAACTTTTCTGTGTAATGTTGGGTTCAATAGCAGAAAATAATGAGGAAAAGCTAGTCATTCGAAGGGATAAATGAGACAGGATTCTGAAGTTAACAACAATATGGCTAGGGAGCTCATATAATTGACAAATGTATACATTTTGACGTTAGAATATCTGATTGCACATTGGGAAATTCAGGCTACTTGTTAAAAGCAGAAGTTTAAATGGAAAGTGCTTTGTTTGATCATAAAAAGCATTTACAATTAAAACAATTATGTTTATCTCTTTATATGTGACACATACAAATATAAAATAATGCCTCGTCTAGTGAGAAGTAAGACTGTCAGGAATTTCAATCATCTTAGTCATGGGTATGAACCCAAAAGGATCACATAGGAAAAAGGCCTTTTAGCCATTAAACCACTGTCTTAGTTTGCCAGCCTGCTATGGTAAATACCACACACCGGTTGGCTTAAGCAATAGAACTTTGCTTTCTCACGTTTTGGAGACTAGAAGTTCGAAGTCAAGGTCTCAACCTGTCGTGCTTTCTCCTGGAGTCTGTAGTGTTCTGGTGTTGGCTTGTCACAATCATTGGGGTCCTTGGCTTGCATCTCTGCCTCAGTCACATGGCAATCTGCCTCATTCTCTGGCTTCTTCTGCGTTCTGGCTTCTTCGGATGGAACACATCCGAATTTCCTCTGTCTTATAAGGACTCCTGTCATACAGATTAAGTTTGATTAAATTTGAACTCATGATCCTATTCACAAATGAGTATATACCTTAACTAATAATAACATCTTCAAAGATCCTATTTACAAAGGGGTTCACCCCCCACAGGAGCATGGATTAAGACTTGAACATGTCTTTTAAGGGGAACATGAATCAATCCCCAACAGTCCCATTACTCTATAGAAAGAGGCAAAGAGCCACTCTCAGGCCATTGCTACATTTCGTCCCTTGAAGGGGACAGGGGTGGGCACCATGTCTCATTGCTTGTCTTTAACCTAATGCCCAAATAATCATCTACAGCAAATGTTGACCAATGAGGTAGCCACAACCACATGTGGCTAGTGAGCACTTGAAATGTGGTCAGCATGACTGGGGAATTGAATTTATTTTATTTAATTTTAATTCATTTAAAGTTAAAAACTGATACTTAATTGAGTTATTCAAAAATTTTTAAGCATGTTTGGCACAACTTGGATATTGAATGTCCTTTTTTGCTGGAAATTTTATGAAATCTAAATAAAGATCAAGCATCCAATAAAAATTTGGCATTTGAGTCAAGTTGTGCTATAAGGAAAATGTACACCAAATTTCAAATACTTGGTACAAAAAGGAATGTAAAATATATCATTAATATATTTATATTGATTACATGTTAAATGATAATATTTTGGATATATTGGATTAAATAAAATACATCATCAGAAATAAATTCACCTGTTTTTGTTTACTTGGTTTAATGTGACTACTAGAAAATTTTAAATTACATATTTGTCTCTTGGATATATTGGCCTATAGAGTGGATGAATGCTATGCAAAATACAGCCGCATTTCAGAAGAAACAGGAGAGTACTGAATGAGAGCAGCCAAGAATGACACCTACACCAAGGGGGAGACAAAATCAACAAAGCACAGCCACCTGGGGGCATTTAAAGCATGGGTAAATATTCTTATTTCAGGGGCAGCTGAGAGTATCACAGTTCTTTCTATATTATGGCTCTTAACTACAAAGAAAGCAAAAAGTCTCTTCAGCCTGGTGTGTTTAGGAAGACATGATGGTGGGTCCTATGATGGTGGCTCCTGTAATTGTAATATATGTTAGAATTGGTTCAAATGGAACCACTGCCAGATGCTAATTAACTGGAACTTCATTATAATGCTATCCTTGAAATTTTTGCCCTAGGACTACCATTAAATGAGAGTGCCTTATAACAAGGTTATTGAACTTTAATGCATGCTTGGACCAAGTACTGATATCCTCTATCTTTGAATATTGTCATCTTTAATGGTGCCCTTAGCCTGGGGAGGTGGGGAGGGTGGCAGGGAGGAAAGGGAAATTGCTTAGTCGAATCAACCACAAGGATGAAAATTCTGCCAAACGTCAAGAGCGTATCTCCATATAATCTCAAACCTAGTAGATAAAGCCCTGTTGATGTGGGGAGACTGGTTTATAAAGTCCCTCAATTTCTAGCTAAGAGTTGCCACAATTTCTAAGATTCTCTACAGTTCTTCTACATGGTGCAAAATATCCCAGCAGGACTCAACAATAACATATGAAACAATGAACATAGAAATATTTATATTGTTTTACCCTTGATGATACACCAAAAGGAAAGATAAATACTGAAATTATTTTAAGTAAGCAGAAATTACAATTAATCTCTGCAACTTCATTCAGTATATAAAAGGTTTCAAGCAACGAAAGATTAGTGAGAAGAATTAAGATGTGTTGGACACCAGAAAAGATGAAAGATGGATTGAGAAGAGTAGAGGAGGGTGAGAAGTAGGAAATTAAATAATTGAGCAAACAGGTTGAATGAAGAGAATCAAGAGATCAGAATGCAAAATGCTACAAAAAGAGCGAAAGATTTGTACCCCTGTGAAAAACAAGAGAAACAAAACAGTAGTTGAATAAGGAATTCATTAAGAGAAGTAATAGACCATGCATTTGAGAAAATGGAGCACTTTTTAAGAGTGAGCATTAACTAACATAATTTAATAGCACAGAATGCATAATGTGCATGTGTTGAACTGTTTTGTTTCTCTAACATTCATGCCTTGTTTTGGGCTCTTTGCTGGTTATTGGTTTTCTTTTTTCTAAACAAAAGCAAATCAATGAACTCAAAGTCTACTTATTATAAGTTCAAGACATGGAAAATTAAGCCTATGGAATCAAGATTCTTTAATTTTCAGAAAAGGAAAGTCAGAGTACTATCTGTTATTCAACCATTATCTGTTTTTAGCTATTAAAAGGATTTCTGTTCTGCCTTTTTCTTGTGACTACCTTGGGAAACATCATCCCTTGTACCTTTAATTTTCTTCTGGTTGCTTCAGGATCACTTCTGGAGAATAAGCCCTTGACGGGAGGAAGAAATCAGTCTTGAATCTCAGTCTTTAATCCTCACAGTGCAGGGCAAACTTTCCCAGAAGCCGATCAGTGATTTTTACTTGCTGCATTTTCCCAAACTGGAGACACAAAAGAAAGGAGCAGTGGTAGCTATCAATTCTGGATACTCTATTAAAGGTCCTGGCTGTCAATGAGGATTTGCCCAGCTTGCTTTACAGGATGCCTAACCCTGCGATGTAGCTCAGGTCTCCTGACCAGAGTCGATAATGAAGCAATTACCTAAATGAGAGCCTGGCCAACACTGGCCAGGAGCAAGATCTGATACGACCAACAGCATGTGCTGTTACCAGATTCTTTAGAAAAGGCTGGAATCAGAAAGGATTAGTTTATGGAAAAATTAATGTAAAGAATTTTTAAACCTTTAACTGAAGTTTTCTTATCTTGAATGTATCTTTCTCAAGATTCTCATTATTGTGCAAACTTTAAATATTCTTTCACAGATCTCCTCATGGATTAATTCTTTGGGAAACGTGTGTGTGTGTGTGTGTGTGTGTGTGTGTGTGTGTGTGTAAAATATTATATTATTTTTCCAAATCTGTTGTATTTAAATCCTAAGAATGAGTTATTACAGAGACGTGATAGCAACTACAATTCCAAACAACCTTAACAACAAAATAAAACCCCACATATAGAGGTATGTTTGCATTTAATTTATTTTTTAATGCTTATAAATCTTCTAACTCCTTTCATCTTTGTTCTTTTTAAATCAGCTTTATGCCCATCGAAAAGAATATGCTCTTTTTTTTTTTTTTTGCATTCATTTGAACATCTTTTCTGGTTTAGAACTTGTCTTAAGGGAAAACCTTGAAAGAAAATTAAAACTTCTTTTTTTAAAGCCCACAGCAATTTATTAATATTTTAAAGCTTTTCAATAGAGTTGCATTCACAAATTGGATTTGCCCTGTTTGATATAAAACAATTGTTTTATTCCTACTTCAAGTGCTCCACTGTTTTCAAGCTTGTTAATTAAATGTTTTATTTTTTAAAAATAGTGCACAAGTTTCTCAAAACTTCATTTGCACCTGCTCCATAAATGAATAGATGTCCTTGGAACAACTCCAGTTCATTAAGTGGAGAGCCATTTATTTCACACAAGAATTCAGTCTTTTACCTGTAAGCTTCAACATGAGTTACTAGGCATTGTATTCTTTCACTTTTAATCTGCTGTCAATTAATACAAGCATGTTTAGTATGTAGAGGGGAAAAAAGGCATGTCATTTGGAATGGCATTTTCATTGCCTGATGCTCTGATATGTGTGCTGAACTGACATCTCTGTAAAGCTATTTGGTGGTTTTATCTTTCAGCCTGGCCCTTTTGGTCTTGTCCCGTCATCTTTTTTCCCAGTAAGATTGTGTAGTGTGATCTGATGAGGGATTGTGCACAGCAGTGAAACTGGCTACAACTTCTCAGGGATTTTCACAGTGGAGCTCAAATCAGTAAACCACTTTCTAGCACAGAAAAGAAATAAGAAACACATCAGATTCTATTGGACCACTGTGGTGGTTTAGAACGCTATGCACCCCAGGAAAACATGTTCTTAACCTAAATCCATTCCTGCAAGTGTGAACCCATTTGTAACTAGTACTTTTTAATGAGGTTACTTCAGTTAAGGTGTGGCCAACCTCAGTAAGGATGAGTCTTAATCCTATTACTGGAGTCCTTTATAAGTGGAATGAAACTCAGAAAGAAAAAAAAGCCACAGAGGGAACGGCCAGAAGCTGCACATTAATGGAACCAGGAAGAGAATGGAGAGACCAGGAGATGCTGCCAATGGCCTTGCCATGTGACAAGCTAATGACCAAGATCTCTTGCAGCCGGCCCCAGAATGCCAGTCTTCAGGGATAAAGAATTGCCTTATTGATGCCTTGATTTGGACTTCTATCTTAGCCTCAAAACCATGAGCTACAAAATTCCCATTGTTTAACCCAACCCATATCAGGGTGTTTGCTTCAGAAGCCTAGGAAACTAAAACAACCACTCAGACCTTATTCACTCTTGCCAAAAGCATTTGAAATTGGTAAAATCAAACACCAGTAAAAATAAGACTTCATTGAATGAAAATTGACCACAGATCAATTTAAGGTATCTGTTCCAACCTAGATTAACCCCAATACCAAAGAACATAACTCTCACAGAGTTACACATGAATTTAATTAAGGACTTAACACACAGGAGACTGATCTTCCTGATTGCAACAGTTCGGGAACAGTGAAGTCAGAGTTTCACAGAGAGATAGAGAGAGAAAGGAGCGCCTTATAAACGTTTGTGCAATGGAGTCTCTCACGAGATTCGGTTACTAACAGCGACTGGGGGAGGGAAGTTTTAATGCTTTCTCCCCTGGGTGGGGAAGGGCCTGTTGCCTGGTCAGGTGGGTGGCTGTGTGTATCACATAACGCTGGAGGGGCGGGACCACTGGCCCTGGGTCCCCACAGTGTCCAAATATCACAATTACAGTGTCCATTCTATCTCTACTTAGCAAAAAAAGGCTCATAGCTTCTGCTAAAAGAACTGATAGGTCTTAAAAGTATAATGATATATTATTAAGTTTAAAAAAGAAAGTGGATTACAAAATTACGTAAGATAAGTTTCACTTAAATAAAAACCACACATGTCCATGTTCTTGACAGAGGAGGTACTGGGAGGTAATCAAGGAAGGCATTAACATTGTTGTAGCAACCCGTGGCCTGAGCAAAACAGGCCTGCAGATCTTTGATGTACAGCAGTCTGCATGACCTAGGCAACTAAATGTTTAACCTATTGTCTTTCTAAGCCAATAAAGAGAAAAAAGGTAAATTGACCTTATAATGTAACTTTATGCAAGCAGGCAGGAAGCAAGTGGCTATTAATCTCACAAAAAAAGCAAAATGTAATTGTTCAAGTGTTATTCTAGTCCTTCCTATACACCCCTCAGGTCAAAGTGACCTGTTCCTGCATCAATGCTCCCCCCACCCTTAGGAATGTCTTTGTCTTAAACCCTCATAAAAGGGCTTCTGTCCTTTTTGCATCACTGGGTCATCTTCCCTGCGAATGTGATGCCTGCCTGGCCTGAGAGAGCCATCATGATCTCTCCATGACTCCTCACCCTGTAAGTAAGCTCTGAATAAAATTTCATGTATCAGAAAATGCTCGTTGTCTTCTTTGGCCTCTGGACTGGCATGGCCCTCTTGGGCTGTGACAATTGGCAGAGCCAGCCTGGAGAATTAAATAGCCGCCAGCCGGAGACTAAGGAGAGCCCAGGCACTGATGACATGAACTTGGGGAAGGGAAAGGAGAAGGCCCTGGGCAGGATACCGGGGAAGCCTGCGAAGTCTACGCGGGAAGGGCTGCCCACCCTCCCAGTGGAATGGATGTCCATGTGGGGAGGGGTGGCTACCCCCTAGATGAGTGGAATCTGCCAAGGGAGTATGGAAATGTTTATAACTCTCTGGCTGGACAAATAGCCAGCCTGTATCAAGCCACAGAAACACTGGGGATTCAAAAAGAAAAAAAGGGCTGCCAGATTGCGGCTGCAGTGGGCTGGCCATTGTTAGAGGCTGTATGCACTGCTACTGAGGAAACTTTAGCAGCTAAGGTGGCCGTAAGCCATCTGGGAGTTGAATTAAAGCTAGAAAAAGATACGAGGCTAGCACAAGCAGAATTAAAAGATGCTCTGGATAAATGTTTAGAAGTATTGGCACACCAGCACACTAGAGTAAGAGGGCATAAGCTGCCCAAAGGGCAAGTTAGGCATATCCTGGCTTCCCTTGACTGGGACCCTAAAGTGTGGGACACTACTGATTCCTCATCAAAAGATAATGAGCCCCTGTCTGACTGGGAAATTGATACTAAGGAAAGTAGGCTTACTCGACCTCTGTTCCAACAAAGGGTTAAAGCAGAGGAAGTTCAGCACCCTGATCCCCCATGGAGGGAGGAAGGTGGGGCAGTGGCAGCAGCTTCTGATCAGAGGGTGCCCATTTCATCCTGGGAGTTAATCCCCCGGCTGAATTAAGAGATATTAATAACCAATATTGACAAAAACCTAGAGAGCCATTAGCAAACTGGTTGCTCCTGTTTCATTTTGTGTTAAATCTTGCTAATATGTTATTTAGAATATTTTTAGATTATTTCCAGTCAACCTGTGTTAGGCTTCACATAGGGAAAACAACAATGGACATTTGCTGTGCTTCCACAGGATAACTCAAATGTGGAAACCTCCAGAAGAGCCTGACTACTCTATGAAGTTCTTGGGTTTTGTCTGGTTAAGTAAAACTAAGGCTATTCCTTCAGCTGTTGTTGTTAAAATGCAAAGTTATCCCACGTTGCTTACTTCTGAACAGTTGATGGCTTTTCTTGGTTTGTTAAGTTATTGGGAAGTGTTTATACTCTACTTAGTGCAAATTTTAAAACCTTTGTATACCCTAATTAGAAAAGGAAGAGTGTGGGAATGGGATTTTCCACATCAGGGTGTGTTTAAAAAGACTAAGTGACAAGCTAAATGTGTACCTATTAGATTCTGGTCCCAACTATGGAAGGGCACAGGACTCAGATATATCCTTTAAAAGAGCGATTGTGCACAGTTTGTAATCCTCTGTTGCAAGTGTTGAAGGTCTAACTCAGGTGCCCAGTGACCTTACAGAAGACCATACCCATACAGGTATGCAGATACGGGACACTATAAATGAGCCCCATTTGTGGAGTGCTCAAGTAAGCACACTGACAGAATGGAAACTCTACCTCTTACAATGTGGCATTTTTAACAATGGCTCTTTAAGTACAGAAATGCATGAAATTTTAGGACTTGCCTCCTATTGAAAGAGCAGCATACCCTGTTTCCTGTTGATCCTCCTGAGGTGTCTCCTCCCATACCCACCACTGATGGACAAGAAAATACACCTGACTCTGCATGGATTGGCACATGGGTAACCTGCTACCTGGGCAGCTGTGACTGTCCAGCCCAGTACTGACACCATCTGATGGGAAGACATCTGGACTGCCTGCCACAAATGTAAGGTAAACATTTTTCATGTCTCTGCCCATAACACCAATTCATTACCAGGTGACATAGAAGTGGATGGCCTAGCAAAATTCCACAGCCCAACACCAATGACGCATGAAGTGGCTGAATGGCTGTGCCGGAAGACTGGGCACCGAGGACACCAGATTCCTGTCACCTGGTGGCAAGTAAACTATATTGGCCCCTTTCCTCTGTCCAAAGGGACAGAATATGCTTTCACTGCCATGGATACAGCTGAACACTTAAAGGATGATAGAAACAATGGACTCAAGGACTGTATCAGCATTAACTTCAGATAAAGGGGCCGGCTGCCTTCAGGCCACAACAGGGCAATGATAACTCTCTCTTGCCTGTGCCACAAACACTAGAAATTGGGGGAAATAAGGTCAATTGGCTCTGGTTCTGGCCCATGCAGCCACGCTGGTTGAGAGTCCTAAGCCCATGGGTTTTAGGATTACATAGGAAACTAACTGTAGCTCTAACACTGAAGGGCTCCCTGCAGGGGGAGAAAACATGGTATTTAAAACCCCCTCAACTGGAACCCTTCTATCTACTATGAAGACTCAATTTATATATACTGCTAAACCACTCAGCTGTCCAATTTAATCTTACATGTGTTAATTCTTGTTTAAAAAAAAATGTGTTACTATTTCAATAATGCATTGACTAAAATGTTTTCAGTATTTAGCCTTCTAACAAGTGTAATGTTATTGGTAATAAGACGTTGTGAAATGCTTAAGAATAATTTCCAGAATTATTTTGATGACTTGAATGTAGAGGGTACGAGGGATTTTTTTTTTTTTAATTGCAGGGAAAGGAAGTCATTTTGTCCTAAATGACTGGTTGTATCAGAATAAAAAAAAGGGGATATGGAACAAAACCTGAATGAATATAGAAAGTTGTAGGAAGTTGGTGGAAAGGGAAATTTGTTTCTGTGGTCAAGGTTGAAAAATGGTAAAAACTAGATATAGAATAAAGCAGAATGCCTGGTAGTTTTATCCTTTAGCTATTTTAGCCCGGACAGTACTTGTGCTAAATGGTAAAACTCATTAACCTGGCCACAGCACCACTTGCTAATAGGTTTATTATCTCTCTGTACCAATGTATTATTACTATGTTGTTTATTGTATTGTTTTTGTGAATTATAGATGTAAAGTCTGTCCCATAGTCAGCGCAAACTGTTGTGCAGGGGTGGATTGTAGCAACCTGTGGCCTGAGCAAAACAGGCCTGCAGATCTTTGGTGCACAGCAGTCTGCATGATCTAGGCAGCTAAATGTTTAACCTATTGTCTTTCTAAGCCAGTAAAGAGAAAAGGGGTAAATTGACCTTAAAATATAACTTTATGCAAGCAGGCAGGAAGTGAGAAGCTCTTAGTCTCACAAAAAGAGCAAAATGTAATTGTTCAAGTGTTATTCTAGTCCTTCCTATACCACCCCTCAGGTCAAAGTGACCTGTTCCTGCATCTAGCTCCCCTCACCCTTAGGAATGTCTTTGTCTTAAACCCTCATAAAAGGCCTTCTGTCCTTTTTGCATTGCTCAGTCATCTTCCCTGCGAATGTGATGCCTGCCCGGCCTGAGAGAGCCGTCATGATCTCCCCATGACTTCTCACCCTGTAAGTAAGCCCTGAATAAAATTTCATGTATCAGAAAATGCTCGTTGTCTTCTTTGGCTTTTGGACTGGCATGGCCCTCTTGGGCTGCAACAATTGTTTTTATCCAGGTAGGTGAATTGTAGATGTGGGTGCTTTAAATTGTCTTCTTTTTGCTTGTTTGAGCTTTCTGTTTTTTCTGCAAAACATATATACTTTTTTGTGATTTAAAAGAGTGAAGTTTTAAAAAATATTTTTAAAAGATGTATTGGACTGGTTATATTGAATTCAAGGAGTGCACAGTACAAAAAGCATCCTATTAACCATCTTTAATCATCAACTGAATCAATGATTTCAATTTTTAAAAATTCATCTTTGGAAGATCTGCATATTGTTGAATAAATTGCATCAAATATATTCTAACAATCATAATGTTACAGTTTCTTGGCTGCTAAATCAAATACCATACAATGAGTTGGCTTCAACAATGGCAATTCATTGGCTCATGGTTTTGAGGTTTAAAGTCCAAAATCAAGGCATCACCAGACTCTGGTGTTCTGGGGCTGGACACTGGCAATCCTTGGTCCTTGGCTTTTCTGTCCACATGGCAATGCATATGGCAGCCTCACCTGGCTTCTCACTTTTCTTCCAGGTTCTGTTGACATTCAGCTTCTGGCTGTTCCCTCTGTGACTTTGCCTATAAGGCCTTCAGTAATAGGATTAAGACCATCCTGACTGAAGTGGGCCATACCTTAACTGAAGTACCCTCATCAAAAGATCCTATTTACAAAAGTTTACACCCAAAGAATGGATTAATATAATATGTTTTTTTCAGGGG
Organism: Choloepus didactylus; assembly: GCF_015220235.1. NCBI lineage: Eukaryota > Metazoa > Chordata > Mammalia > Pilosa > Megalonychidae > Choloepus > Choloepus didactylus. Next base: position 51,894,293 of record NC_051313.1, read on the forward strand.
TACACAGCGCCAGGCCACCACATATTAAAAAAAAAATTATAAAGTTTTTAAGACTATGAAAATATCTATGCCTCATGCATGTTCCTTTCTTTACATGATGTCATAAGCAACTGGCATTGTTTTACAACTGGCTTTGTTTCTACAACATGCTAATCCAGAAATGTAAACCCATTCTGGACTCCCTAATATCTCTTCATCTCCTCCTTCTGTATAATCTAAAGAAAATCAGATCTTGCATTTTTTTATATTCTAACTCAAAGATAGATGCATTTTTTTCCATTAATATAAGTGGTGGGGATTTTCCTAAAATTAAGAAAAAAATGTATTTCCTTTTCTTGAACTACTGTTGATAATGTAGTACTTGTACCAAGAACACATTCCCCAGAGACAGAAAGAGTTCGAGACTCTTGTTTATACCACCTCCACCTTAGCCCAACTTATACCACCTGCTTCTGGAAATCATCCCCATCTCTCCACTCCACTTAAAAGCAGGAACAGAGCATACATTTTGTGAATTAGTGACCGTCCTGCTTTGTAAGGCTAGAAGGAAATGAGGAGCCAGGATAATACATCCTCTAGCTAATTCCACCATATTGCCTGTGGTCTCCTATCCCAGAGACATCATGAAGGGTAGTGATGTGTGAAAGGAGTGAAAATGGTCCACCTAAAAAAGTTTTTATTTTCCTCTTCAATGAAGGAAGTATTTTGTTTTATCATGAACAACTATCACTGATTTGCCAAAATAATGGCATAAAGTATATCTGCTTCTCCAACTGCCTAGCACAGCCCATTTGGATGACTTCCAGAATATAAAATAAGGTATATTAGGTTACTAAGTCAGTCGTGACTGGTTATTGAGCTGGCAATAGACTATATTAACCCTCAAGGATTGATCCTGCTCTATGGTTGGTTTTAATGTGATTCTTGAAATAATTTTTATTTAAATGTTACTTAATAATTTAATAAGTTTTATTTAATGTAATTATTGAAATATTTTTCATTTTGACTGCATCTTAAAAATCATATCTAAATTTAAAGCATTTATTTTACCTGTAAATTTAAAATATGAATACCATTTTACAGAAATATAAAGGTATAGATATAGATATATAAATACTGCTGAACCATTTGAGAGTCAGTTGCACACGTTATAACACATCATCCCTAAATACTTTAGAAGGCATCAAGGGCATTCTCCTTTATAATCTCAGAATAATTATTCCACATGGGTAATAGAACATTGATCCAACAGTGTTGTATTATACACAGTCCATATTCAAATTCACTTGATTGTTCCAATAATGTCCTTAATAACTTGTTGTTTTTGTTTGTTTGTTTGTTTCCAATCTGGGATTCAATCAAGGATTACACATTGAATGTAATTATCATGTCCCTTTCATGTCCTTTAATCTAGAACAGTTCTTCAGCTTTTTTGTCCAGTTTTGTCCTTCATGACATTAACATTTGGGAAGAATCTAGGCCAACTGTTTTAAAGAATGTGTCATAATTTGAATTTGTCCATTTCTTAAGTTTAGATTCAGATTAAACAGTTTTGGCAAGAGTATGACATAGATGACGTTAGGTCCTTCTATGTGCATCTCTTCAGGAGACACAGGTCAGTTTGTCCCACAGCTGGTAATGTTAAGTTGGATATGTTGGTTATGGTGTCTCTGGTAGATTGGAGAGATACCTTAACAAATAATGTGTGGGTGGAACTAAGGTTTTAATCCTACCAAGTTATAACAGATGACTTTGCCCAAAAATTGTACAGTATTATGCAGAAATTGTATTGCTCTTATTACCACCCCAAATGTAAGTCTCTCTGGTTTTTTAACCTCCCCTCCTTACCATGCTGTTCTGAGTCTCTTCCTGAAAAACCACAACCACCCCCACACCTGCGCATGGCCTATTCTTCTCCTGCCCTCCATCTCAGTCTTGTCTTTTCTGCCTTTATTTAGCATGTTCCCCTAGACCTCTTAACAGAGTTCTCCTTGAATCTCCAGAGTTCATTGAAACAGGCCTCCCTCCTTCCAGCCAGGACCAGTTCTGCTGGGGGCCCTCTCTACTGAGAGAGAAAGGATCCTTTCCCTCTTCCAGGAGACCTAGAGACAACATTCTCCTACCTCCCTCCCACACCAAGGTGCTTCCACTTCCATACAAGTCTTCGAGTGTCATTCTATGTCTCTGATCACCCTCTAGGTCTCATGATTGCCATCCATATCTTTCCTCCCTTCTTCATCAATGACCTTGGTATCCTGTTATTTCCTTCCTCTCTACCGTGGCTCCTTCATTCTTTGGGACTTCAACATACATTGTTTAAAAAGCATTTCCATGAACCTAAGATGGCAGCTAGGTGAGACAGGGCAAAAAAAAAAACACCTCCATGAAAAATACTAGATAAAAGCCAGGAAGTGACCCAGAACACCAGTTCCAGCGATGCACCAGCCAGACAAGGTCTCCTAAATCCACAGGGACCATGCATTTTGTGAAACCGGGAGTCTGCATTCTGAAATGAGTGAGTAAGCCAGTGGAAAGTCTGGAGGCTGTGCTGCAGTGTGGGGAAACCACAGATTGGCATTTGGAGATGGGCTAGTTCTTTTTTTAAAAAAAAAAGAAAAAAAACTGGGAGCAGCTGCAGATACGGTAGAGAGAACCGCACAATGGAGCATGGCAGGAGCAGGCTGTAGCCAATGCCTCGGTGTCTGGCATGGAGTACAGCCCTCCTCACACCCACTCCTGATTGTCTCGGGGCCAGGGGGATAGAGGGGAGACAAAAGGAGAAACTGCGCCCCTTGCAGACATCTCCCTAGCGGGCTGAAGACACTCCTGCCCAGGAATGGAGCCATAGCCCAGAGCCACACCAAAAGTGTTTCCCACAGTGCCACGCACACACCACAATATCAGCCATGGACAGTTGCCTTTAGTGCACCCACAGCTAATTGTCCCGGAGCTGGGAAGGCAGAGCTGTGCGAAAAGGGGGAGATTAACACACCACATTCAACCATCTTTAAAGCAGGCTGGGAACACCCCTGCATGGCCCAGTGGCCCAGGGCTTCCCTGGAGGCTGGTGCGCACTTGTGATGTGGCACAGCCTTCTCTCAGCAGAGGTCCTGGAAGAGCACAGCTGGGAAGGGAGACCCATTCAGAAATTCCAGGGACCCTACACCAATACCAAGGACTCGTGGGTCAGTGGCAGGGACAATCTGTGGCAAGACTGAAATGAAGGCTTAGACTCTTGTAACAACCTTAAATCTCCAGGAACTCCTGGGAGGTTTGATTATTAAAGCTGCCCTCCCTCCCTAACCACCCAGACACATGCCCCACATTCAGGGCGGACAGTACCAACAACACACTCAAACTTAGTGCACCAATTGAACCCCACAAGAATCAGATCCCCACACACCACCAAGACAAAGTCAGGGAGAACTGACTTGAGGGGAATAGGTGACTTGCAGATGCCATCTGCTAGTTAGTTAGTGAAAGTATACGCCACCAAGCTGTAGATCTGAAAAATTAGGTATCGGTGTTATATCTAGAAGAACTCTATCAAGTAAAATAAATACCTAGAGGCCAAAAACAACAGAAAATCTTAAAACATATGATAAAACCAGATGATATGAAGAACCCAAACCCAAACACCCAAATCAAAAGATCAGAAGAGACACAGTACTTGGCACAATTAATCAAAGACCTAAAATCAAACAACGAGAGCATGGCACAGGACATAAAGGACATAAAGAAGACCCTAGAAGAGCATAAAGAAGAAATTGCAAGAGTAAATAAAAAAATAGAAGATCTTATGGAAATCAAAGAAACTGTTGGCCAAATTAAAAAGACTCTGGATACTCATAATACAAGATTAGAGGAAGGTGAACAATGACTCAGCGTCTCAATGACCACAGAATGGAAAATGAAAGAACAAAAGAAAGAATGGGGAAAAAAATCAAAAAAATTGAAATGGATCTCAGGGATATGATAGATAATGTCCCGGTCCGCGGGACTTTCAACCGAGGCTCTAACTTCTGCGAGGGAAGAATGGTATGGGACAAGAGACACGAGAAATGACAGCAAGACAGGTTTCTGATTAAGCTGCAAAATTTTATTGAAGAGGCAGGGTATATATACTCTAAGGGTGGAGGGAGTGGCTAGTAAGGATGGGTGGCAATCTAGGATTGGCTGCTGCTGTTGCTAGGGTGGAAGGCAGATGTAGGGGGATTGGCGGTTGCTGTTGCTGGGGGTCTGGGATTGGTGGTAGCTGTTGCTGGGGTGGATGGCCAATGGGCGGCTACTGTTTAGGTGGGAACTAGCTACTGCTTAGGTGGGAACTACTGTAACTTCCTTGAAGAAGGCTAATTATAGCTTAGGCTGTTCTTGCATCAGCCCTGGCGGCCATGTTGCATGTTACCGGTATCGCTGAAGGTGAATATTATATATGCTACCTTAATTGTCCCCAACAAGATAAAATAAAATAAAACATCCAAACTTCAGACTCATTGGTGTCCCAGAAGGGGAAGAGAAGGGTAAAGGTCTAGAAAGAGTATTCAAAGAAATTGTTGGGGAAAACTTCCCAAACCTTCTACACAATATAAATACACAAAGCATAAATGCCCAGCGAACTCCAAATAGAATAAATCCAAATAAACCCACTCCAAGACATATTCTGATCAGACTGTCAAATACTGAAGAGAAGGAGCAAGTTCTGAAAGCAGCAAGAGAAAAGCAATTCACCGCATACAAAAGAAACAACATAAGACTAAGTAGTGACTACTCAGTGGCCACTATGGAGGTGAGAAGGCAGTGACATGATATATTTAAAATTCTGAGACAGAAAAATTTCCAACCAAGAATACTTTATCCAGCAAAACTCTCCTTCAAATTTGAGGGAGAGCTTAAATTTTTCACAGACAAACAAATGCTGAGAGATTTTGCTAACAAAAGACCTGCCCTACTTCAGATACTAAAGGGAACCCTACCGACAGAGAAACAAAGAAAGGAGAGAGAGATATAGAAAAATTTAACAGACATACATAGAACATTACATCCCAAATCACCAGGACACACATCTTTCTCTAGTGATCATGAACCTTTCTCCAGAATAGACCATATGCTGGGACATAAAACAAACCTCAATAAATTTTTTAAAAAAATAATTGAATATATTCAAAGCACATTCTCTGACCACAACGGAATACAAATAGAAGTCAATATTTTTTTATTTGTAACTCTACTATTTACTTCCTACAGGATATAAAATACATAAACTCTAATGACAAATCAGTGGCTTTGGACTCAATGTATAATATGTAATTTCCGACAAGAACTACGTAAAGGTGGGGAATGGAGGAGTATAGGAACATAGTTTACGTGTCCTATTGAAGTTAGGTTGGTATCAAAGAAAAACAAGATTCTTATAGATTTAAGAGGTTAAATTTAAGCCCCACAGTAAACACAAAGAAATTATCAAAGAATATGACCATAGAGATGAAAGTAGAATATGGGTTACAAGAAGTGGGGGAAGGGGCAATGGGGAGTTAAGAAATGAGTGTAGGGTTGCTGTTTGGGGTGAAGAGAAATTTTCAGTAATGGATGCTGGGAAGATGATAGCATTACAACATTCTAAATGTGATTAATCCCACTAATGGAGTGCTAGGGAGGGGTTGGAATGGGAAGATTTAGGCTGTAGATATGTTTCCACAATTGAGAAAAAAAAAGAAAAAGAAAGAAAAAGTCTAAATAGTCAATGACAATTAAATGCCAAGGATGATCCTGGATGGGATCTGAGGATGGAGGAGAGGAGGCTCAAAGGGACACAGTGGGGACATAAGGAAAGAAAAAAAGGAAAAAAGGAAATACAGAATGTAAGCTTTGTATCACTGTTGAATTTCTTGAACTTCTTAGCTGTGTTTAATGGGATTGCATAAAAGAATGTTCTTGTTCATGGGAATTGTATATGTGAATTATATTGTTTGTTCAAGGATGTGTGCAGCTAGCGCTCATGTTCAGAAGACAGAGCAATAGTTGATGGATGATAGGGAGGGAGGAAGGGAAAGAAAGAAATGGTGGTGTGACAGGATGTTAAAGTTGGTGAATCGGGGTATCAGGGGAGGGGGGTTAGGGTATGCTGGAGTTCTGTGTAAGTTTGAATTTATTTCAAAATAAAATTAAAAAAAAAAAAACATTTCCAACAGTACCACATTTCCTTAACATTTTCAACTTTAAAAGGTTTACTTCCATCCCACTTCAGTGGCTCACACCAATGATCTTATCATCACCTAGAAAAGCTCCACATCTGTAATTCAAACTCCAATATCCCCTCTCATCCTTCAAGTTTATTCACAACTGATTGTACACACAATCTTGGATTGTATCATAACTCTCAGTGCATCAACTCTTTTCTCTACTTCAAGTACATAACCTATGTGTACTCATTACTGTGCAAGCTGCCAGCTCCTCAATTGCCTTCACAAAAACCCAATCACTTCCTGCCTTCCAATCATCCACATTTTCTTAATCCTCTAATGTGGCTGAGCCATTCTGGAAAAATCATAAATCACAAAGAGCTCCTGCTTCCCCATTTCCCCAACTGCTTCTCCTCCAGCCTTCCCCATCTCAGTAAAGAGCACCACCCATCACCTGGTTTTCAAGCCTAAAATCTAGAAGTTAACTTTTGATTCATCTCCTCCTTTCACCTTAAACATGAAATCCGTCTGCAAGTGCTTTAGATCTTTTCTCCAAAACATACGCCAGAATCCAACCACTTGTCACCACCTCCACTGCTAGTACTATAGTCCAAGCCACTGAAATCCTTCCCTTGAAATGCCACAATTGCCTCCAAGATAACCTTTCTGATTCCACTCTTGTCTCACTCAATACCTTCTTCACTCTGAGGCCAAAGGGATATTTTTAAAACATCACTTCTCTGCTTGAAACTTTCCAATGTCTTCCCATCACACTTAGAACAAAATTAATTATCCTTGCCTTGACATATAGAGCCTTAACTGACCTCACCTTTGCCTGCCTCAGGTGTCTCAGCCCATGCCACCTCCCCCTGGTCCCTAAAGTGTAGCCACACTGGCCTTTCTCTCTTGAAAGCACCAGGCTCATTGCAGCCAAGAAGATTTGCATTAGCTTTGCCTTTTTACCCAAAGGACCTCCACTTGATAGTCAACGCCTGGCTCCTCTGGTCCTCCAGATCTCATCTTAAATGTCACTTCCTCAAAGAGGCCCCTCTGACCTTCCAGTCTACAAAAGCTCCCCACTCCCTCCCTGTCACATAACTCAATTTTACCTGCATAGCACTTAATGTTGGTATTTTGTTTATTAACTTGTTTGTTCCTGTTTTTCCTTGGCCATGAGAGCAGGGACTTTGTTCATCAGTATACCCAGTTCACCCAGAGTGGTGCCTGGCACAAAGTAGGCACTCAAAAAAATGTTTGTTGAGTAAAGACAGATTGGAAACCAAAATAAATTAATAGCTTACTAGGCTTTCTCATCTGTAAAGTGGGGGATAATAATAATACTTACCTCATAGGGTTATTTTGAGGATCAAATTAGTTAATATGTGTAAAGGATGGCACACTGTTTGCTATAATCATTAATTGTTGAATGAATGAAATAACAAAAACTGGCTACCATCCAATAGAAAAAGACTGTGTCAGAACAAGTATGCACTAATGATTCATTAATTTCCTATAAAAGTTAGGTACTAATTGCCTGCTTTTTTCCTGTTGCTGAGTGGCACTGCAGATATAAAAACCAATATGTCATTTCATTATTAGCAGAGCTAACATTTTAGCAAAGATTCAGATTCATAAACAAATACTTGAGATGTGTTACAAATATAAAATATAGATATGTACAAAATACATTGCCAAACAATTACTGCTGTTAAAATCCAGGAAGGCTGCCTGTGCTAGTTTGGATATATTGTCCCACCAAAAGCCGTATTCTTTAATGCAGTCCTGTGGGGGCAGACATTTTAGTGTTGATTAAGTTGGAACCTTTGGATTAGGTTGTTTCCATGGAGCTGTGACCCACACAACGGTAGGTGATAACTCTGATTAGGTAAATTTCCATGGAGGTATGGCCCTGCCCATTCTGCATGGGCCTTGATTATTTCACTGAAGCCCTGTAAGAGCTCTGACAGAAGGAGCTCACTGATAGAGCAACTGAGAGTGACATTTTGAAGAGGAGCTGCAGCTAAGAAAGGACAAAACACCCCAAGAGCAACATTTTGGAGAATGCCATTTTGAAGGGCAACCTGGGAGCAAGCAGATGCCAGCCACGTGCCTTCCCATCTAATAGAGGTTTTCAGACTCCATCGGCCATCCTTCAGTGAAGGTACCTTTTGTTGATGCCTTATCTTGGACACTTTATGGCCTTAAGACTGTAACTTTGTAACCAAATAAACCTCCTTTATTAAAGCCAATCCATTTCTGGTGTTTTGCAAAAAGCCAGCATTAGCAAACTGTCCCAGCTCCAGTATTGAGGTATGTGCCAGTTTGGATATATTACATCCCCCAAAAAGCCATATTCTTTAATGCAATCTTGTGGGATATTTGGATTAGGTAGTTTCCATGGAGATGTGACTCACCCAACTGTAGGTGATAACTCTGATTGAATTATTTCCATGGAGGCGTAGCCCCACCCACTCAGCGTGGGGGTCTTGATTAGTTTACTGGAATCCTTTAAAAAGAGCCACACAGACCCAAATGCTTGCTAACACTTAGAGATGCTTGGAGAATGCCATTTTGAAATGCAACCAGGGAGCAAAGGAACAGCAGATGCCAGCCACGTACCTTTCCAATTAACACATTTTCTGGATGCCAATGGCTGTTCTTCAGTGAAGGTATCTTCTCGTTCATGCCTTAGTTTGGACACTTTTATGGCCATAGAACTGTAATTTGTAACTTAACAAATCCCCTTTATAAAAGCCAATCCCAGGAAACTACAAATGCTGGAGGGGATGTGGAGAAATTGGAACTCTTATTCATTGTTGGTGGGACTGTATAATGGTTCAGCCACTCTGGAAGTCAGTCTGGCAGTTCCTTAGAAAACTAGATATACAGTTACCATTCGACCCAGCGATTGCACTTCTCGGTATATACCCGGAAGATCGGAAAGCAGTGACACGAACAGATATCTGCACGCCAATGTTCATAGCAGCATTATTCACAATTGCCAAGAGATGGAAACAACCCAGATGTCCTTCAACAGGCAAGTGGATAAATAAAATGTGGTATATACACACGATGGAATACTACGCGGCAGTAAGAAGGAACGATCTCGTGAAACATATGACAACATGGATGAACCTTGAAGACGTAATGCTGAGAAAAATAAGCCAGGCACAGAAAGAGAAATATTATATGCTACCACTAATGTGAACTTTGAAAAATGTAAAACAAATGGTTTATAATGTAGAATGTAGGGGAACTAGCGATAGAGAGCAATTAAGGAAGGGGAAATGATAATCCAATAAGAACAGATAAGCTATCACGGGTAAATTTAACATTCTGGGAATGCCCAGGAATGACTATGGTCTGTTAATTTCTGATGGGTATAGTAGGAACAAGTTCACAGAAATGTTGCTGTATTAGTTTACTTTCTTGGGGTAGAGTAGGAACATGTTGGAAGTAAAGTAGTTATCTTAGGTTAGTTGTCTTTTTCTTACTCCCTTGTTAGGGTCTCTTTGAAATGTTCTTTTATTGCATGTTTTTAAAAATTTTTTTTTAATTTTATTTTTTATACAGTTATTTTATTTAAAAAAAGAGTTAAAAAAAAAACAATGAAAAAAATATGCAGAGCCCCCTTGAGAAGCTGGTGGAGAATGCAGGGGTATTGGCCTGCCACACCTCAATGGTTGTTAATGTGCTCACAGACATAGGGGACTGGTGGTTTGATGGGCTGAGCCCTCTTACCACAGGACTTGCCCTTGGGAAGTCTGTTGCTGCAAAGGAGAGGCTAGGCCTCCCTATAATTGTGCCTAAGAGCCTCCTCCCGAATGCCTCTTTGTTGCTCAGATGTGGCCCTCTCTCTCTACCTAAGCCAACTTGGCAGGTGAAATCACTGCCCTCCCCTCTGCATGTGATCTGACACCCAGGGGAGTGAATCTCCCTGGCAATGTAGAATATGACTCCCGGGGAGGAATGTGGACCTGGCATCATGGGATGGAGAACATCTTCTTGCCATGGAGAACATCTTCTTGACCAAAAGGGGGAAATGAAAGGAAATGAAATAAGCTTCAGTGGCAGAGAGATTCCAAAAGGAGTTGAGAGGTCACTCTGGTGGGCACAATATAGACAACCCTTTTTAGGTTCTAATGAATTGGGGTAGCTGGCGGTAGATACCTGAAACTATCAAACTACAACCCAGAACCCATGAATCTTGAAGACGATTGTATAAAAATGTAGCTTATGAGGGGTGACAATGGGATTGGGCAAGCCATAAGGACCACAATCCCCTTCGTCTAGTTTATGGATGGATGAGTAGAAAAATGGGGGAAGGAAACAAACAAACAAAGGCACCCAGTGTTCTTTTTTACTTTAATTGCTCTTTTTCACTTTAATTATTATTCTCGTTATTTTTTTGTATGTGTGTATGTGGTAATGAAAGTGTCAGGGATTGATTTTGGTGATGAATGCACAACTATGTAATGGTACTGTGAACAATCAAGTGTACAATTTGTTTTGTATGACTGCGTGGTATGTGAATATATCTCAATAAAATGAATGTAAAAAAAAAAGCCAATCCATTTCTGGTACTTTGCATAACAGCAGCTTTAGCAAACCAGAACAAGGTGGCTCAGTGATACTGTGATGGTCCGAGGTCATGACAGACCAAGAGGAGCTAGGTCTCCCAAGCACTGTCTGCACACATGTGCTGCATCTCTGGGCCTACGGCCCCATTTTTCCTGCCGTTTCATACACATGATTTTTATGACTATAAATGATACTGTATATGCAAAGATATTATAGTCTACATCTTATTCTGCACATCAGAATTATTCTATTTGGAAAATTAGAAAATATTAGAAAGAATTTAATAAAGATATTATGGTATATGAGATATGAACTTATTAACTAGAAAAAAAAGTTTGCTATCTAGCTATAAATAGATTTTAAAAATCTATGAAAGGGTAAAATCTAAAAGTTTATTTTTAATTAAAAGGAAAGTTATTATTCTGATTATTTTTGCTCTTGCAATGTATAGACAGCAGACATACCACCACCTGATCCCATCACTAACTAAATAGGAGAAAGAAAAACCTATTTTTTTGTTCTCTTCAATTTCCTGCCTTATTTTCAAAGGATGTTTCCTAAAGAAGGAAGTAGCCAATAAAGCCAAAATGAATGGGGGAAAAAAACATACATGTTTATATATTGTGTGTTATCTGCCAATCAGAGGAGTTGCAGGTAATTAGAAATTGTTGGCGTAAAGTGCCCGTGTTTTTTGGTCAAGAGCCACTTCTCTCCATATGGGCGGGTTTCCACCGGTTTGCCCGAATTCTGTTTGCTTCCACTGGGTCTGACAGGCAAAGAACACAGCCAGCTGGTTTCCAGAGCAATCAGCTCCCTGATCTGAGGAGGGCCTCTGAGAGGTGTCATAAAACAGCTGCCTCTATCTCCCCAACCAGCCAGAAATAAGCTGAGTAGAACAAAACCTTGAATAAAAAAACCTCGACTTTTCATGCAAGGACAAAAGGTGGTCATTAAGCATACCAGGAAGGTTCTTTTATAGCTGGTAATTACATATAAATTGGGGATATATAATAAGAAAAAATCATCTCCCTCTTCATTTACTTAAAAATGTGATTTCCGTCGTCATTATATAATTACTGGTATTTTTCTGTGACATTATTAGGAATAAATGGACTACTGTTCCTGAAATTATCATAAAGATAAAAATACTGAGATTTCCTTATTAGAACTGGTTGTTGAGTAGGTGGAATGAAAAAATGGTCTGTTTCTCTACAACAGCAAACCAAACTTTCTTCTATTGCAAAAGAGATCAATCTGTCATTTTTCACCTTTAAAAAAGCAACTCCTACTATTTTGCACAAATTCTTCCAAGTCCTCCATCTTGCTTAAATTCCTCCTTGGAACTTCTTGTTCTTTATTACTGCTGACCTGTAATGCACTTAGAAGTAAGTAAGCTGCTAGGACTTAGAATCCCATCATTTCATGCTTCCCAGCACACAAGTTGCTGAAGAGAAGAGAAAACAAACTCCTGTTTTTACTTTCTATGCTACTTTGAGGGTTTAAGCAGAGTCATCCTCAGCAAATGTATAAAGCAAGGAATTTGTTTTCAGTACTCTCCCACATCCTTTTCAACTTTTTTTTTCCTCTACTTTCTACCTTCTCAATAGTCTTCATTCTGGGAGATCCCCGCTTAAAGGCCTGAACCAGGGTCAGGTGTGCATATTATCTGGGACCCATCCCAACCTTCTTCCCCTCATAAAGCTAATAGTCCCATGTTCCATTTTCCTCAAGGCCCAGCTACAGAGACAAGAAGGGGTTAATCAGCTAACAAGATAAACAAATTCCAGCTAATATGTTCCTTAATGTGCTGATCTTTGCTTCTCGCCTTCTTGCTCCCATACGACATCATACCTTTCCTGATTACAATTGACAAGTCTGCAGGAAGGCCTTAGGGGAGAATATCAGTGTTGGGTGGTGTCAGACACTAGAGCCATAGAACAGGAAAATGTTTTTATCAGACAGACATTTCAGCTCTCTATATATCATATCACACAGGTACCAAAACAATGCCAAGGCTTAAAGCTGACACTGTTGGTAAGTATCATTACCTCCAAACTTAAGAGCCAAGGATGGGAGAAACCTTCCTCTGAAGTTCCAGGCCATTTCTCAAAGCAGGATCAGAATTAAAGCAGCTATGTTCCCACCTTGCCAGGAATTCAGTCACAGCCCACTCCTAAGGGAAATGTAAGTGAACTGGGTAATGGAACTAGCTACAGAGACCTGAGGTTAAAAGACAAAAGGAAGAAATGAAAAATGCAGAAGGAATGATAAAATTAGAGAATAAATATTTTGCACCCTAATGAAAGAATGGATCCAGGCAAGTTTCATCAGTGGCTGGCAAAACCATTAATTGAAAAGATGATGACTAACACCCTCTGAATCCAATAATCAATCTCGATATCACTAAAAATGGGACATGCACACATTGTACCACTCCTAATGTGACACAATAAATAAGTATACAGCACCAGCTATGAAATATTTTTGCTCTCCCCCACCAAAAACGAAAAAAACTCTTGAACCTTAATCTAATCAAGTCTTTATGTCTACCAGCTCACAGAAAATACAAGGAGTAGAGGAATATGTTTGAAAAAACAAAACAAAACAAAAACAAAAACACCAGAGGGAATTCTACAGGACAAACGAACTGGTCTCTTTGAATAATAAAGTGGGGGAGGATGGGGTCATTATAAATTTTAAAAGACTGTAGAAACATAAACCAACACAGTGGATAGATCTTGTTTATATCCCAATTCAAACAAATTCAACAGTAGAAAGACATTTTTAAGAAAAATGAAGAAATTTCAACATAGACTAGATATTAGGTGTTATTAAGGGATAACTTAATTTTATCAGGTGTAAAGTATGAACAGATGAAATATGCAATGTTTGGAATTTGTTTGAAAATACTTAAGCAAAAGCAAATTAAATAAGAATGATAAAACATTAGGAGGCTCATCTTACCGTTCTTTCTACTTCTGTAAATTTTGGAAAACAGCCATAGTAAAATATTTTTTTTTCAGTTGTTCTTTCTGCTTTTCATTTTTTTTTAACAGAAGTTACAACACAGCCTTGATATTTTTACTGGGTCCTCACATCCCTCATTGTCGATATTTTAAGGCATGATTTAATTCAGAAGATCCAGCTAATCAAAAGAAAAGATGGCTCTTTGCAGCAAACCATAAAGAAGGTAAATCTGCTCCCCAGCCAGGTATTTAGGAGCTGGCAGCACCAAGCTGAGTTGGGAGGGGTGTGTGAAATCTTGGAACCTTCCACAAATGGCTCGACAAAGATGTTCCAAGGTTCCTCACCCTGAGCTCAGACCTGCTGGCTGGTTTCCCACAACTCGCTGCCAGCTGGCTCCCAGGGTCTAAGAGCCTGTGCCCCAGGCTCCCAAGAGCAGAGGGCAGGAAAAAAGAGGCAGCCCTACTTGCAGATGGAGCCAACCGTCTCTGAGCCAGGTGTCTGTCTTCCTCTTCCTGGATCCTCTTGCCGAAAGGCCCAGAGGGCTGATGGCCAGTCCCCCTGAGCCTGCCAACCTGGGAACGCTCGCTGTCCTAGCACAGGGGCCTGGGAGCCACTCACTCTCCACACAGCAGTGAACGATCCCACTGGCATGGGTAGTTTTATCAATTTACTTCATTTTTGAAAAGAAATGTAAATTGGGGACACTTGAATGTGGACTGGGAACCAGACGATATTAAGGAATTAATAATTTGGATGAGGTAGTATGGTACTTTGGTTATCGGGGGAAATGTCCTTGATGCATACTAAAGTATTAGGAGGTAAAATGTCACAATAACTTTAATTTTCTTCAAAATAAGTCAGCAAATAAAAGAGATAAAGCAAAATTGGCAAAATGTTAACAGTTACTAAATACAGGTGATAGGACTAAACTTTATAAAGTAAAAACAAAAAGGCAATCTGGCCGCCTGAGAATATGCAGAAGACTAGTTCAACTATTTTCATGTTTTCTGTATTACTTTCTAGTCTTTATCTATACAAACACATATTCTTAAATAACTGCAATCATATGGACAATCTTTTTATTCAGCTTTTCTCACTTAGTATTTTCATAAACAGTTTTCCACTGTTTTATCTTAATTATTTTAACATTAATTCATGTTATGCCATAATATTGATGCTCTCTAAATAACTGTACATTTTTTACTATGGAATTTAATGCTACAGTGAAAAACCATGTGCATATGTCTTTATGCTTTTGTTAAATCATTCAATTGTTTTTCTAGAATTAATCCTCAGAAATATGAGTACTGAATATACACATAAATAAAGCCCTGGCAAAATTTTCCCATTTTGCTGGACAAATGATTTTACTGACTTACAGCAACACCAGCAACACCAGCAACAAGTGCCTGCATCAATTTCAGAGCATGATTAGCACTTTGTCTTCTTAATTTTTTACCTGTTTTTATATTTAAGGTTTTTTATATGCATATCTTTTATTCTATGATAAAAAACATGAAAACATGTATGTTTAGCAATGACTTGATTAAATTCTTAACATTTGCCATTTTCTATTGGAAACGTGAAGCATTCTCATAAATTTTAATGAGCTGTTTATATATTACTATTACTTTCTGTTATTAGCAAAACTATTATTTTCCTTAGACTTTATCTTTATCAGTTGTTTTGTTTTTGTTTTTGGTGGTGGTGACATGAGCTTTTGTTGTTTATATATTCAAATCTATCAGTCTTCTCTTTTTTCTTTAGACTGTGTTTCTTAAACAGAACAGCTTTAAGAACATCTCAGCTTAAAGTGTATTCGCCAGGAACTCATCAACACTGTGCAATAAGACTGAACACTTGGGAACTCTCCTATCACAAATACACATGCCTTCTTATTCTTCCTCACACCTTCCCATCCCAGTCCCCAAATCCTGTGGCTGTTGCCACCTAAGTGTTTCTTGGCTCCCTCCTCTCCTCTCCATCCCTACTACCACTGGCCCTCATCATCTGTCACCTGAAATGCTGAATGTGATTGCCTGCTAACTGGTCTCTCTGCCTCCAACTCGTTCCTCTTGCAATGCAAAATCACCAGTCAGTGCCAGTTTAAACCTTCCAGAGGCCCTCCAGAGAGACAACCTTCTGGTCTCTCAAATACAATGAGTCAAAACATTTTTTACCCTAGAACAATTAGGATAAGCTTTGAATGCTTACCCCATGCCTGGCACTGTGCTAAACACTTTGCAAACATTACTTCAATTAACAGTCAAAAGAACACTTTAAATATAATACTGCTGTTGTTTCCATTTTCTAGATGAGGAAACTGAGGCATCTAGACGTTAAGTAAATTGACCAAGGTCCCATAGCTAGGAAGATGCAGAGCCAGGATGCAAACTTGGCTCTGCCTAACTCCAAAGCTCATGTACCCTCTCATCCACTGCACCACACTCCCTCCCAGATGGGCCCTCATTTCTCAGCACTGCTTGCCTGCCACTCTACCCCTCACACTGCCTGAAATTCCTCCCTTACAGCCACGGTGCTTCTCCACTCAGTCTCTGCTTATGGCACGCTTTTGTTGGAAATGCTCTTCCATCTCCCTTTAACCTTGACCCACATCGCTGCTATTCATCTTTTAAGATTCAGGTGTTACCTTCTCCAAGAGTCTTTCTATGTGCTCTTCCATCCTTTCCCTCACTCTCTTCTCTCTCTGGCTAAGGAGGTGCTTTTCCATGCTTACCTCCAACACTATACTCACCACATCATGTTATCAATTTCTTTCCTGTGTTTACCTCCTCCACTGGCCCATGAGAAAATCATGATGGTCCTTGTAACCCCAGCTGATATAGTGCCTGCCATGTATTAGGCTCTTATTCTCAGAAGAATGAGAAATTCAGAGTGTCTAATCAACAATTCTCAAATATTTGTCAAAGACCTACTCTGTCCACAGTTTTATGAGAGTTTGGTGATTCCTCAAAAAATTAAGTATAGAATTACCATATGATCCAGTAATTCCACTCCTGGTATATACCCAAAAGAATTGAAAGTATGGATTCAAATAATTATACATGAATATTCATCACAGTACTATTCATAATAGCTAAAAGGTCAAATCAACCCAAATGTCCTCCACCAACTGATGAATGGTTATAACAAAATGTGATGTGCATACAATGGAATAGTATTGAGTCATAAAGAATGAAGTGTAGATACACAAAGCATGAAATACAGATACACACTGCAACGTAAGTGAATCTTAAATCATTATGCCGAGTGAAAGAAGCCAGATATAAAGGTCACATAGTATGTGATTCCATTTATATGAAATATCCAGAACAGGTAAATCTGGACAGAAAACAGAATTTTTATTGCCAGGGGATGTGGTATTGGGGGAAAGAGGAGTGATTTCTTATTTTGTGCAGGATTTCCTTTTGGGGTGATAAAAACATTCTGGAACTAGATAGAAGTGTTCATTGCACAACACTGTGAATATACTAAATGCTACTGAATTGCACACTTTAAAATGGTTACTTTTATGTTATGTGAGTTTTTTTCTCAAAAAAGTGAATGAAATAGTCCATACCCAAATATCAGCATTTGACAAAATAAATGATTGATGAGTATCACAAACCACCTGCTGTGGAAGTTCAGAGGAGGCAAAGACCACTGTCAGGGGATATAGAGAAGAGGGCTTGAAAGATGAATAAGTCTCAGAAAGTAAAGCCATATGTCCATCATCTAAATCTAATGTTTGAACAAACGTTTAGGTTGGGGAAAAGCTAGCAATGAAAGACAAAGCTGAGAAGTTGGTTTTCTTCTCTTGACTCCAAGTTCTAACAAATGAACCACTCACTTATCCTACAAGAAGGTCAGATTCAGGTTTTATTCCAGGGCACTTAACCTGTCAGTGATAAGTATCTCACTTTAACTCACAGACCATCTCTTGGACAGAAAATCATGGAACAGCTTCTAAATAGAATTTAAAACCTAGAGATGGTTATATCATGAGACACACTAATAATGATAAAATGTCAGAAATGTGCGGCTCCACGTAATGAATTCAACAACCATCCTAAGGTCATAGGGGTCTTCCTACAAACTACATGTCATTCTGTTTACATCAAACACAGAAAACTCATTTACAAGTGAATGTCATTTTCATCTTTGTTCCATGGCCAAGTGCATCTCATTTGCATTTGTTTGTTTCCCTACTGGAGTGTTCACCACTATCCTACAGCTGGTGTGGGCTGTGCTCAGTACCTGCTACTTACCATAAGCCCAGGCTCCACTCATCCAGTTACAAGTCTGAATCATAATTCCAAAGACGGTTTTACATAAGGTGTTTTTAAATAATACACATCACAGGGGAAATTAACACTTGCTGATGGTGTTCATCAAAGAGAAATTTAAAAGTTCAAATACATGCACACACAAACATACTTTTTCCATGTTCACCTAACGTAAGAATTGTTCTTTTGCTTAGCCTGGAGAAGTATGGTTCTATAGCTAAGTTCTCCCAAGAGAAGAAAAGAATGAAAGAATGGGGTGGAGTTTCCATTGTTGCCTCTGTATGTGCAGAATACAGTCAAGAGCTAAAGGTGACTCTCAGCACTCCAACCAAGGAGAAAAGGCGCAGGTTGAGCTATCAGCCAATCATCTATCTCCTGACTGTCCTGGCCAGCTCAGTGTCTTCAATGGCTCCCTCTTCATAGCAGCCAAAGCAGTGATAACTTCTAAAACATGCCTGCACTCCACCTACAAAATCACAGCACAAGCTATTCATTGAATAGTAAAAGATTGAAAACAACCCAAATGTCCATCAACAGGAGGAGTGGTTAAATAAATCTGCCTATGTCAAAACAATGGAACACTAAGCAGCAGTAAGAAAGGAAAAAAAAAAAAAAAGGAAGGAGAGGAAGAGGAGGAGGGGGAGGAGGAGGAAGCTCTCTCCTTGAATGGCTATGGAAAAACCTCCCAAATATATTATTAAGCGGAAAAAAAATCAGCACAATAGAGAACAGTGTATATTAAATACATAATTTAAGAAAAGGAGGAAAATAAGAATATATCCATTCTTATGTGCTTATACTTACAAAAAGAAACACTTAAAGTATATTTAAAAAAAAACTAAAATAAGTGGCTTCTAAGCATAGATCCTGATTTTGTGGGATCTGAAGCTCATAGAATTTGGGGGGCCAACTTTAAGAAAGAGAACACAGATTAGATACAGGTCTTAGAAGGAATTCCTTGCCAGTGAGCTTTACTATAAATCTACCTCCAGTAATTACTTACGGGATAACCAGGAGTGGACAGAAATGAGATGGGATTAAGACTTCTAAATATATACTTGTTTCTGCAGTTTTGTTCTCTGAATATTGAATGTATTACCCATTTAAAAAGGAAAATTAACTTTTTTAAAAATGCCTGCATTCAACTCCAGTCATTCAAGGTCTTACCACTTCCCCATCTCCTCCACTCCATCCCATCATTCTTATTCTGATTTGGTTCCATTCTGCTGCCTTGTGTCTTCGGGGGCTCTGCCTCAGCCTGGCCCTTTTCAGTTGGTAATATGCCTGGCATTCTAGTTTGTGTTTTCCCCTGAATTTCTCTCTCTCTCTGGTAATCCTCAGCTTCACCATCAGCAGAGTAGCTTCAGGCCTACTCAGGCCCACCACTGCACCCTGCCTGGATCAGACTCTCAGGAATCCAGCCTACTTCACATGAAAAAAGTTTGAAAATTGACTGAACCGTACTACTGGTGATCTTCAATCCCAAAGAACGCTAGGGGACTGGCAAGTTTTTAGGTCCTAACTTGGGAATTGGGTGATCTCTTGCAGTGTATAATTGTCCTGAAGTTCTCAATAATCAAACCATCATGCCTTCCTTCCTAGGGTCCTCAAGACCACAGGTGGGTCATTTTAGACCCACCCCTAGACACACGTCTTTGTGTTTAATAAGACCCAGCCAGACTAGGCTTGACTGAACCCAGCCTTATGGGAATTACCAGAATTCAAATTATTTCAAATACGTAACAAGCCAAAGATGGTCTCTAATTTAATTCTGGTTCCTGCTGACAAAGCCTGTTGACCCATTAATCTTTCAATTCACCTCATTGTCATCTTGTAAAACATTCATTGGATCCATTATGAAAGGTTCAAACTGGATTTCTGAACACCTCCTATATTAGATGACAGTGTTTTAAAGAGAACATCTAGTATGTTGAGAGTGTGGCTGTGGAGTTAACAGACCTAGGAGTGAATCCTCGGAATACTTCTAGCTGGCTGTGCAACATGGACTCATTTCCTTTTTCTGTAGAAGAGCTTGTTATAAAGATTAAATAAGATAATGAAGACTTGATGTACTAAGTGCTGTCAAGGAAACCTCAAGGCAAAGCTTTTTTTTTTTTTTTTTTCACTTCTTCAGGAGAACATTGGCCAATACGAATGCCATGAACTCTACAATTACCAATTCAAGACAATAATATACTACAATTGATTTTGGGAACTATTGTAAGGCACAGGATATGTGCAAGCATCTACGGATGGCAAAACCAATACCCTGAGACCATGTTAACTTTAAATAATTTAGAAAGCCTACCTCATAACCTCCCCAAGGTATTTCCTTTTCTCTATGTCTTCTTGGTTGCTAAGACATTTCTCCTGCTTTCTGAAAATCAGAAAGTTATAAAATGCGACATCCTACATGGACTCATTTCTCATTGCATTGGCTTTTAGCATACCTGAAAGCATTTTGTGTTCTGGTATGGTCCAATGCACTTAAGTGAGCTCGAATCTGACTTGGTCATGTTTTCATTTACCTTAAGGTGATAATAAAATCAACTGCTCGGTGTCAAGTAAAAATCTTATATTTCTTCCAGTTGTCAGAGTTTTTTAAAAAAGATTAAAAACAACCTTTGATCTTCACTATGTTCTTATCCAAAGCCATCTGGTATTGCCTTTTTCTTCACTATATCTCTTGTCACATAAGACATTACCACCTAAGGCTTTCTACTCAGATCGCTGCAGTTGAGTGTCTCCTATTATAATACACTTGCCAAAATCATTCCCTAAAATAATTTCCAGAAACATTACAGTACTTTCAACATTAAAACTAAGAAATATGTATTTGTAGCTATTTCCTACAATAGAATTCTGTAAAAATGTAAACGGATAGGAAGAAAGTTGAGAACACTCATGATATTTGGATAGTTAATAAACTTTATTTTTAATACAATTCGTCACTATGCACACAAAAACATTTCTCTTAATTTGTTTAACTCTAATTACCAAATATCTTTTATGCCATCACTTTTATATTTAATTAACTTGTGCTTTAGTTTTTATCTACTATTTACATGACGTTTTAAATTTTCAATAATTAAAATGTATTGCACTGGACATAAAATCAGTGTTTGCTTCAAAGGAGTTACATCCATACAAACAGTCCATCCAATCTCGGTCTCTCTCTGAAGGACCCTCGAATAGTTTGCAAACCAAGGGCATTAACAAGTTGTCTGTTACAACGGTTACACCTAATTTGAATTAAACTACAGTCGCAGACGACAGAAGCTCTCCTTTCATCTTTTGTAGGAAGGTCACCCTGCCCAGAGCGAGCGCCACGCTCCTTCTGGAACTAAACAAGTTGGCCCCACCGTCTGTTGAGTCCTCCTCTTCACAGCTCACACCTGGGTGGCCAAGGGTCACGTCTGACCTCCCAATGGCGCCAGCACCTCTGCCCTCTTCCCTTTGGGGGAGCAGCAGATGGCGAAGATGCACAGCGCTGGTGTCGCAGCAACCTGTCCTGTGTGGCAGGGAGCTTCCGCAAGGACTAGTTCGGCGCCTAAAATTCCCTCGCCTACCTTCTCCCATCTGTCTCCCGCTGGGCGCCGCCAGTTCCCCCTGTATCTCTCTCCTCCAGGGCTCCCGGACTATACACCTAAACATGGCAAGACTCCCACACCTTTGCCGGGAACCCAGAACCCGAAAAGCAAGTCTGAGAGAGGAAACGCCTACTTACAGCGAGAAAGACGCTGTGACCCGCAAGACCTCCGGGCTGACCTAGCCCCGCCCAAACACCGCCGAGAGGCCGGGGCTCTCGCAAGGCGGTGCCTGGCTCCGCCGCACGCCGGCCCGCCACCAATAACAACCCCGGCTCCAAGGGATTAACCAATGGGAGCGGCAAAGTATCGAGCCGAAGCCAATCACCACTCTCTCCGCTCTGGAACCCCGCACTAGCACCACCACCGTCACCATTCCTCAGGCTGTCCCGACAGTTTAAGATTCAGGAACTCCAGTCTCTCCGTTCATGGGTTAGACAGTAAGTGAACTTTCCCCAGAGTAGACCCTTGCGGAATCGCAGCTGTTGTTGGATTCTCCGCTCTCTGCTAGGTTCAGAAGGGGAGTCACACGAGTGTTCAACTCAAGCCCAATTTCCCAAAAATAAGCGAAAACAGACGAAAAGAGAAGCATTCTTCTTCCGGTGCATCTAACATTTGAACCGGTGTCCGCTTAAAATAGACATCAGGATGGCCTGATAGGGGGTCTGAAAAAGTTTCTCCTTAGCAAAAGTATCAAAGGCCTTCATTTACTTCATTGTAGGGAGTTCTTCCGGGACTAGAAGTGAGTCAAGAGGACAGCACATGCCCTGCAAAAGGATGCTAATGCTTACAAAAGAGCGCCAGCTTTTATCCCTCTAGGCTGTCTT
Source organism: Choloepus didactylus (assembly GCF_015220235.1). Classification (NCBI taxonomy): domain Eukaryota; kingdom Metazoa; phylum Chordata; class Mammalia; order Pilosa; family Megalonychidae; genus Choloepus; species Choloepus didactylus. Next base: position 51,916,720 of record NC_051313.1, read on the forward strand.
TCCAGTAAAAACACAAAGGGTTTCTAAAAGAGTTATTTTAATATCGTTTGAGAGCTTACTATGTGTCAGGCTTGATTCTAAGTAGCTCATTAACCCGTTTAATCCTCGCAAATACCCTGTTGTTTTTTTTTCGCTCCTTTTTTCAGATGAGGAAATTGAGGCCAAGATGCCAAGCTAGTAAGCTGTGGAAGCAAGAATAGAAATTAAGTCTGATTTACTTAGCTAAGCAAAAACATTTTACGGTCCTAATTAACTGAATCCAAACAATCTGGAGTCTTTCACATCTAGAGAGCATGGGTCTTCCTCCTATCTTTTTTCTTTATTTTTTTAATCACTTGGTACAAAGTATTTAGTTGAAATCTCTGAAACTTCCAGTGGCTTTAGTGTAATCCTCAAAGTTATGATCACTGGGATATGGATTTTTCATTTCTAAAGTTCTACATTCTAAAAGAGAAGGATTCCAAGGCACAGGGATGGGAGTGGAGAGAAGCAAACTGAGAAACTCTAATTCAACTGAGCCATTCGAAACAAGTAATAATATTATTACTGATTGTATATCACTGATTTGACTTTGCCAGTAAAATAAATAATCACATTTTATTATTTATAATAGTATGCAAATACATGAACAAATGCACAGGTTAACAGAGGCAACCTATGGAGAATTACAAGTGACCTGCGATTAAGAGCTTTTAAAACCAATGTCCAATTATTTTTATATTGAAATTCATTCTAGTAACTTCCAGTAGATATCAATTTATAAAGAGTTCAGGCTGCGTTTTAATTTTTATTAAATTCTTTATCAATTAGAAATGTATTTCCTTGGACAAAACTACTTTTAATTTATTTCTTTATAGGCTATTTCCACACAGACCAACAAGAATTATAGGAATTAGTGCTGAAGTAGGAAACAGGGGAGCATGACTTTTACAACTTATATAACTGTTTTCTTATTGAGAATCTAGGTAGCTTTTCTCATTTTCTCTGAGCACTTGCACGATCTCATTTCAGAAAAATTTTCCAATATTCTTCTATAAAGGTGGATTTGGTTGCAAGCAATAATTGCTTCAAAAGGAAGGACCGCAATAGTAGGCATATGATTATTATCATATACGCATGTTAATCCACACTTTTTTTTTCTCTTTGGGCTTTAACAAAGCAAATCATTTTCTAATTAGCTGGCACTAAATACCTAAACTTCCCAACGTTTTCTCACAGAAGAAATATTTTTGATCACCACCCACAGAATTCAGCAGCCTGCCCCCAACCATGCTCCTGCCGTGATGGGCTAGAAAAAGTCCCCGGCGGCCACCAGTGGCAGCCGGTGTTCCCTACACGGAAACGACCGGGCAGAGACTGCTTGCAGTACCCAAGATCCAGATGATAATTAAAAAAATTAGGATCATATCCAGACCCTTCGTTGACCTACCAGAATTTTCCTAGCAACCGCTGGGAAGAGTTAGGGTGCTGAGGAGCTGATTAATCTAATCCTCCACTTCCTACAAAACTGCAGTGAAATCCTCCCCAAGAATTTGTATGGGGGGGGGCTTCCAATTTTAGACCACAAAATTATATTCTTTATAACATCATTCCATTATCTAACATTTTTTTAAGTCATTGCCTCTAACTGCCAACTCAATTATGGGCCTCCTGGTGACCTTGAAAAGTAAGTTTCATCCTCAGTAAAATGGACCCACACTGACAGCACAAGATTGTTAGAAGAAGTACATGGAAAAAAGAAACTACATAAAGTACATAGATCAACAACTAAAATAAACTTCCTTAAGTAATTGTCGAATTAAGGCTAAAGTGTATGAAGCAAGTTTCCTTTTTGCTAACCAAGGAAAGTTCTGTCAAAATTCTGTCAAACACAACTGCAAAACCTGTAGTAAGGTTGATTGTAAATGTTTGGAAATGGATAGAGGTGATGGTAGCACATTATAGTAAGTGTAATTAATAGCAATGATACACTGGTGCAATTGTGGTTGAAAAGGAGGTTTTAGGGTCGTGTATGCAACTACAAGGAAAGCCAGAAGATGGAACACGGGACTGTATAACATAGTGAACCCTCTTGTGGACCAATGAGTGTAGTCAATAGTACAAATATAAGAATCTTCTGCCATTAATTAGAACAAAGGTAGGATACTGTTACAAGGTATTAATAGTAGGGTGGTATATGACTAAAAAAATACCTAAAGCAAACTATGAACTGTAGTCAATAGTAATACATGAATATTCTTCCATAAATTGCAAAAACAAGGACATTATGTTAAGTGGAAAAAAAACAGACACAAAGTACTACATACTATTTGACTCCATTTATATAAAATGTAAATATAAATACATTTATAGAGACAGAAAAATAAGTGCTCTGGCAGAAATAGATTAGTGGTTACTTGGGCTAGAGAAGGATAGAGCGATTGAGAGGGGACTGCTGAGGGATATGGGGTTTTTCTTTCTGGAGTGATGACAATTTTCTAGAATTGATTGTGGTGAATGCACAACTCTGCGAATATACTAGAAGGCATTGATTGTACACTATATATGGATTGTATGGTATGTGAATTTATCTCAATAAAACTACTTTCAAAAAAATCGAACACAAGAAATAAAGATTCCACAATTCCATAATTCTTTCTTGCAAGGGAGAATATGTGGTTTGTTTGTTATTTTCCTTGAAGATCATTAGGTTCTTTTCAGTAAACACGAAAACATATAGCATGCTTAATAATGGTTTCAGAAAACAATTGTTTTGCCTGCTATCTGTGAACCTGTAAAATATACATATTGAAATGATGTATTTCACTGTTACAGTAGGGCTTAACATCTATTTTATGAATAATCAAATTAATTATTAAATTTAAGTGTTCTGTAATTTCTTTTATTGTGAGTCTCCTAGAAAATCGCTTTTAAATTAAAATATTATTTAAGGGATCTACGAAATCGCTAAGTAAACAAACTTTCCTTTGTTTCTTTATTTTTCTTAAAGATTGCACAAACTGGAACCAAGACCAAAATACTGTATTCACTGTACATCATTCATTATAAAACAACACACACACGTGTACTGTACCAAATAAGATATTTTCTTTAAAATTATATATTGAGTGCTTTCAGATCATGCTTTAGATATTTTACATTTGTCATTAGTCTTTTATAAATAATTGCAACTTGACCAATTTGTACACCTTCTACCACCAAATATTCAGTGCAGCAAGGCGCAGTCTTTGATACGAGAACAGACGAAATGGAAACAAGTGTACGGATGTCACATCTACCGAATTGTGACTACTGTTTGTCCAGGCAGTGAAATGCTAATGTAAAACACACAAAAAAACATCTTTTCAAAAGGCACAATTTCCTCCACACAAAAGTACAATTTAAAAATACGTGGCAGTTAAAATCTGGCGCCCTCGAGGGCGCTGTGATGTTCGCACTGATGTGAACCTAAACCCCGCGAGCGGCCGGCCTGGGCGGTTCGGGGGAAGCCAATCCGTAAGGTCCCCAGCGGGGCAGCGCCGGGGGACCGACCGCCCTGGGGTTGCCCAGGTAGCCGGATTTAAGCAACCTCCGAACCTTTCAGCACCCTACAAGGAACCTCTCACTGTTCCAAACCCGGAGCCCTCCGGAAAATAGAAACAATTTTGTCAACGGGTCCCTTCTTCTCACCACCAAGAGTTCCTCTTCTCCTCCCCGGGCAGACGCCCCCTCCTTCTGTCCGTGCACACCCTTTCCCACTCTCCCGGGAAGGCTCACTACGAGTCGCGCTCGCCGCCTCCCCCCGCCTCGAGGTCGCTCTGGTCGTCGGTGAAGCAGACGTCCACGTCGCTATCGTTGTCGCTCTTGGGCTCTCCGGGCTCCGGGGGATAACCGGACTCGGCGTTCGGGCCCTCGCCCGCCTTGGTGAGCACGCTCTGGCCGGGGTGGCGGGACTTGACGTGGCGCTCCAGGTCCCGGCGGCGCACCAGCACCTTGCCACAGAACTCGCAGCGGTAGGGTGTGTTGCCCTCCGCATGCAGACGGATGTGCTTGTTGAGGTTGCTGGGATCGCCGAAAGGCCGCAGGCACACTTTACACTTGAGCGGCTTGTAACCCGTGTGCGTCCGCATGTGGATCTTCAGCCCGTACTTGCGCGAATACAACTTGCCGCAATAGAGGCACAGGTGACCCGTTTTGGGCTTGCCTGCACCGCCGCCGCTGCCGCCGCCCCCTGCAGCCCCAGCCGCCACGACGGCCGGCGGCAGCGCCCCCACGTCCAAGCGGCCGCGGCCCTTCCCCGCGGCCATCTCGGACAGCTGCTGTGTGTGCATGGCGATCTCCCTGTCGATGCTGGCTAGAGAGCCCAGCTCGGCGGGGCTCAGGGCGGCTGCAGCTGCCGCCGCTGCTGCCGCCGCGGCCGCCGTAGACCCGCTGAAATAGGAGATGGACTCGGGGTACTTGAGTAGGCCGCCGAAGTGCAGTTTGAGCGGGTAGTAAGTGGCGGCGGCCGGGGAGCCATACAACAGCTCCCCGTTGTAGACAGTGAAGGCTGGTATGACCGCGGGCAGGTGGCTGCACTCGCCACCCGAGTAGGCCTTGATCCCGCCCGCGTCGAGGGGCGGTAGGGCGCAGCGCTCGAGGGGCAGCGCGGCCGCAGGGGGCAGCTGCGCGTAACCTGCACCAGACAGTGTGGCGGCCGCGGCGGAAGCAGGCGCGGCGCGCTCCACGTGCTTGAAGGCCGACGCCTCTTCCGGGGGTCCCGGGAGCAGAGGGAAGCTACGCAAGGCCCCCGGGCAGGGCAGGCTGGGCGGAGGCGGCGGCAGCGTGTCCCCAGCTAGCAGACACTTGGGGTGATGGTGGTGGTGGTGATGGTGCGCGTGGTGGTGATGGTGGTGACTCGCGCCGCCTACCGCCGAGTTGTCCCCGCTCCCGGGACGCCCGCCCTGCCGGCCCCCTCCCAGCAGTCTGCCCAAGGCCGGACCAGTCCCCGGCTTGCCATCGCCTTCCTCACGATAGGGGTCGCCGTGCGCCGCCGCCCTGGCCAAGCCTGCAGGCTTGAAGGCTGAGCGCACGCCGGGGTAGAAGGCCAGGCCGCCGCCCCCCGCTGGGGAGCCGCCTACGATGCCGAGGATGTGGCCATGTCTGCGGGCCGCCCCGCTCGTGTCCAGGGCGCGCTCCGGTTGTTCCTTGCCCTTCTTGAGCGGTCCCCATTTGCCCGGGGGCGCCGAGGTGGCAGAGGGAGCGGAGGATGCCTCCCGCTTAATGCCCTCGGGCGTCCCGCATGCCTGGGGGGGCGGTGGGTCCTGCAGGTGCGGCCGCAGACTGCTCGCCCGGACCGCCGCGGCGAATTCGGGAGCCGAGGGTTTCGGAGAGATGCGGAGGCCATCTGGGGCTGGAGCGGTGCCCTGGCGAACCGCGTGTTCGTGGTGCAGGAAAGAGCGGTCACCGCCGCCGCTAAGCACGCAGTGGAAGCGTAGGTGGGCCTTAAGGCTGTTGGGGTATCGAAACGTCCTCCAGCAGTACCAGCAAATGTAGCGCTCCTCCCCTGGGCGAGAAAGAGTGGAAAAGCGACCCTGTGAGAGCGAGTAAGAGAGACAGAAAGAGAGCTCCAACGCACCCAAGACAAAGCCCGAGGTTCGACCAGCAGGATGGGGAAAAGTGGAAGTATTCTTGGGTCCCCGCAAAAAAAAAAAAAAAAAAAAAAAATGTGGGAGCCCCACTGGGCTCAATGGCCAGCCCCTGTCACCATCTTCAACCTCCGGGACTATTCAGAGGCGAATAGAAGGTGATCTGGGCCTTTCCAACGAAGACTTCCTCCTGGTCACCCGAGCAAATCTTTGTTGGTAGGGCAGCGCTGTGGCAGGCTGGCAGGGGAAGAGACTAGAGCAGAGAGCAGCTGTTGCTCTAAATCAAGTGTTGAGGCTGTGCTGTGCCCGGGCCCATCTGTTGGCGTTTGCAGAATAGGTGGCGTATGTCAAGGAGTTTGGATAAACTGAACAAAGGACAATCTAATGGTCGGGAGCGCCTCATTACCAGGCGAGACAATATCCTGTATGTATGGGCCATATGTAATCATTCCTTTTCATAGAACAATGTCTTTTGTGTCCACTATCCACCCTTCCTACCCCCTCCCAGCCTTAAATACTTTGCCTGAGGTTTTCCTGGGGCGTAACCAACTGAAGGACCACAGAGGGACTGTGATTTTCTAGTCTTCAAAATTATTTGGATCTTTATTTCCTCTTTAACCCCATTTAATTTGATGGGAGGAGAATAAAGTCTTATGTCCTGATATTCTAAAAACTGGAGGGTATTTACACTATCTTGTCAGTCATTCCACTTGGTTATTATTAATTAACTCCTAGATATGTGACAAATCTAAGATGGTAAAGTCCTTGGAGAAGTTACGTATGGCTTATTTTTTATTACATGAATCTTATTACGTGGATATACAATGTACATATTTCATGAATTATATATATGAAAAGTTCATAATTCCCTATCAGGAACTACAAACATATTTTGGTGTTCAATATTACTTTTTGTTTTTAATATTAGCATGAAGTGTTTTTAATTTTGCCAGAGTCTGCAAACACAATGAAGAGACTCATGTCATGGAGCAGATTCTGATCACATGGGGGACATTAATTTTAAAAAGGTCATATTACAACTATACAGAGAAAAGGGATCTTACAATTGGGATTTCTTTTATAATGTGGTTGGCTGATGTTATTGAAGAGAAGGTCTCTGAGAAAGTTTAGTTGAGACACAAGAAAATATCCAAAGTGTACATTAGTTTCAATAAATTTAATTCTTTCCTTGCACAGAAGCAGCTCATACTTCTAAATTATTACTATAGAAATAACAATGAAAAAAATTCCAGATTTCCCTGTGCTCCTGTCAGTTACTTCTGGCTTTGCATACAAGTAGTCCTCCAGATAATTAAGTTGAAATTTCAACTGAGAAGCAATTTATTCAGCTAAGGTCAAGAGAGAGCAGGAAAAAAAAAAAAGAGGGGAAGGGGAAGAGGATTTGCCTGAGACCCTATCCTAATGATCTAAGACTTAGGTAAAACCATTTCAATATTTCTATTACCTTGCATTTTCAGAGAGAGGAAAGGGACCTCCTAGGTCTCTTAGTGCATATGTTGATTTAATAACTTAACCTTCCTTTTACTAAGTTCAGAACTTCCCTCCCACCACCCCTTTTAAAAGGAGTTTTCAGAGACTGCCTCAGAATGACTCAGCACAATGTAAAGCCAATAAGCTTTGTCCCAAAACAAAGTATTTTCCTTCCTCTTATTATGGAATTGAAACTCACTGAAAATAGACAACATTGGAAGAATGGCAGTCATCCCTACTTATTTCTTCCTCTTTTCAGGATTTAAGCAAATGCATGTGTTCGATTTGAATATGTCCCTTCTTCACTTTATCATAACCAACTAACATGTTTGCCAAACTCAGATCCACCGCATGCCAAGAATATCAAACACACTTCATAGGTGACTTTGCTTCCTCTCCTTCCTGTATGTCAAAGGTAATCAAGATTTCAAGCATCTCAAAGTCAGGGTTCAGAATAACCCATATATTCACCAAAAGGAAAACAGTGTTTATTTTGACATCTGTTACCATATGATGCTTACAAACTCAGTTGCCTGAAATAAAAACATGAGGACCACTGCTCAAGTTGCTTTGTGCTATTTGGGCATGCCTAAGGAGGCACATCCTATACAGAAATGGCTAGCCCTTAAAGGCCCATAACCCTCTGAATTATTTTATAGTGGCAGATTTGAGAGTTCTCCACTGTGGGGTTTTTGTCATGCTTCTCTCTTACTGATAGAAGTTGACAAGAGAATTTAATGTGATGTGAAGACCAAACATTCATTTTATGAGTAAAATCTACTCACAAAATCAATAGAATTAATTTACAGAGGACAGTTTACTTTGAAGTGAAGTGACTCATCATTCTGAATAAACTTCATTCTGTCTTATTGTTTCCTAATTCCCACATTTATATTAACTTCTCTAAATCCTTTTTTAAAGGGATGAGATTAAGCTGGCAATTCAGGAAGACAGCATGTTAAAATAAATCATAGCATTCATTAAGTTAACTTTAAATAATAATATTCTTTAGGGGAAATTACAGATTAATTAAAACAATTGGTAAGAAAAAAAGAAAGCATGGAAGCTTGGTGTATTAAAAGGGAGTCTCAAGACTAAATATTTTAGCACCTCCCAGTCTTCTTTCTACAGGAAGTGTTCTTCAGTGTCCTCGGGAAGGTTTGGAAATGTTTTTCTCTTTAGTTACTGCACCTCAATTTGCATAAATCCGCTCTTGGCTTTGGAAGGGATCAAATAAATCTGAGAAGAAACTGGGATACAACCCAGATTCAATTTAAGTAAGGAGGGAGAACGAATAAATGCCTTTTAAATGGAAGGGCCTTAGGACCTGCCAACTGACTAGCTGTAAGTACCATAATGCTTCTAAAATGCTGTAGGAATACATTCCTCTCCAAACCAGTGGAGAAGAGACGTCTCTCCACCTTCTAAAAGCATTCCAGGTTTGAGTTATGCTCTCTGGAACCCATATTGTACTCGCTGTAAGGGTATTTTAAGGCTTCTTTATTAACTCTTAATAATTGAGTAAATAATTGTCTCTGGATATGCAATAGGAAAGGATGACTCTAGGAAGCTCAGCACAATATTTTTTCAACACTATTTTCCTGCGACATCATGGAGCCAGATTGTTACTGTCGCTGTTGTCACCATTTACTGTTGATTTTAAGGAAGTGGTGGGGACGTTGCTTCTCTGCCTAGGCAGACAGGGAGCGTGAATTCAGTTTTTCGCAGCGAGAGACAAAGGCCCTTCAAGTATAGGGACGCAACCAAAGACCAGAGTAGGCCTGGCCTCTCGCCCACCCGTGCTGCCTCGAGACCTCTCCGAGTCGTACCTTTTTCGTCGTGCGTCGGAGTCGCAGTCGTAGGGATGTCGAACCACTGAGCCAAGGAGTTGGAATACCACACGGTCAGCTCCTCCCCTGGTTGTACGTCTCGAAGCGCGCGGTAGAAGATCTGGGACGCAAGAAATGAGAAAGGTTCGAATCCCGACTCTGATAATGCATGACCCTGGAAAAGTTACTGGACCTCTCTGAACCTTACTTTCTTCATCCTTGGAAAGGGGAAAATGATAATATCTACCTTATAGGGCTGTTGGGACTGGGTGAAGCGCTTTGCTCTAAATATTGGTGTCCCTCGCAAAGACGGTGGGGGTGGAGGTGGGGGTGCCCACAGTACCTGCCCTCCGGGTAAGTCCGCAATAGCTTCCAGAGTCTGTTCCTGGGAGTTCCTGGCTGCCCGGATTAACCCTATCCACTCCAGACTGGAGCCCCCCGACTCGTCCACCAGCTCCCCTCTCACCATGCGCACCTGCAACACAAGCAGTGGTCGTTTCCCCCCGCGCCACAGCCAGGCCCGCAACCTAGAGGGAAAATTTGTCTTCCATCCCACCCGACTCAGGAAAATGGTTGTATTCACTTTGGAAAGGCCGATGTTGGCTGCTGGGAGGTGGGAGATTCCTTAGGAAGAGGGGGGAACAGAGATCGACTAGTATAACAGTCCCCTCCCCGCCTTGGCTTCACCAGGGGTGCTTCTGAAAGCAACTTATGCCAAGACGCTCCCCTACTCGCCCTAGGTCTCCCAATTGCGGCTCCAAGAACAGCGCTAACACCAGTATAGAGACGCTTCGCAGTCCCAGGGCCCTGAAAGCTCCCCATCCCGCGGTCTCGTGCCTCCTCCTTACAGCTGCACTGCCCGGAGGTGCCGGCGAGCCAAGCAGCCAAAGTCTCCTAACAAAGCGCGCGCAGGGGAAGAAAAAAATATGATCCAGAGGCTGGCGAGATGTTTAAAAGCAATTTAAGCGCGTATGAGGAAGGCGTGGTGCGCAGCAAACACAGCTTTAGAGTGGGGGGCAAGAGGCTCCAGTGGCACCGGCACTGGAGCAGTTTCTTACCTCAAAGCTCTAATCAGCAGCCAGCTAACGCCAAGGTCCTCCCCTCCCCATCAGATTCCTGCCTTCAGTTCCCAGAAGCTGCCTGCTTATCTCCGGCTGCTGGGACGCCTCAGGGTGGGCCGGGACTTTAAATCCCTTTTCTAGTCAGGGTCACTGTTTGGGGAGTCAGACCCTGGCGCTTCCCGGCTGGGCTCTGGCCCCTGGCCCCTGGACTCTTAGAGCCCGACTGCAGGCGCCGGAACCCAGTGTCGCACGCGGTGGACGCCTCTAGCCCTCGGAGCTCGAGGACTGGGGGCTGCGTCAGAGCCACCACCTGGTTCATCTGCTCACCATATATCCCAAACCCACGAGCAGACATCAGCAAAGAGAGAAATCTGAGAAGATTCTAGGAACTGAGAACCTCCCAAGGCTTTTTATCGGAGGAGATGAGATTAAAGTACTTTAAGGCAGATTTAAGCCTTAAATTCGCTTGTTGAAGGAAAAAAGGCAGGAAAAGTCCTGGACGTCCTGCGCCCCCATGAAATAGGGCGCGTCTGAAGAGAGAGGTCAGTGTCCCCCACGCCTTTATGAAAAAGACCCCAGAGCGCAGGGGGAACCGCGGATTCCGAGCGGTCCCGGCAGGAGAGAGGCCAGCGCACCTCACCCGGGGACTGTCCCCTCTCAGCCAAGTCCCGATCTCAGTTAATGCGATTTGCTGGGAATAATCGGAGAACCCTTCCACCCGGCAGAATTGGCAGGTAATGACTTAATCACTTAATCCCTTCTTCTTCCCCCTCCTTCTCTACTCCTTTCCCGAACCAGGGAAAAGGAATGCGAAAATCAGCGGAGGGGAGGTCGGAATGGCCGATACCTTTTTCTTGGGCCCGGGTTCCCTGCGATCTGACAGGTACTTGCCCAGCTTGAAGGTGCCAGGCACCGGCCCAAGGCGCAGGCCGGCCGGGATGCAGCTGTCGGCGCTCACGCTGATGGCTGGAGCGCGGGCGTTTCCGTACATTGCTGCCGCTGCCGCCAGACAGGCGCTCTGATGCGCGGAGTCCTCTGAAGGGCGCGAGTGACCGAGCCCCAGCCACGCACGAGCCGGTGAACCGCGCCCCGACGTGCGCCCTCTGCCCGCGGAGTGACGCGGACAGGCATGCACTGCGCCTTTTCTACCGCGGCGGGCGCCTTTTGGCACTGCGAGCGCAAGAGCGCGGAGTTTGGTGAGAGAGTTGCGCTGCGGAGCAGCTGCAGAGTAACTGCAGAGTCCCACCCGAGAGGGTCACATGGAGTGGTTCCCTCAGCCCCCTGCATAATCGAGGACTCTGAATGGCTGGCGCACAATGGTCCAGGCGACCTTCCCATTCCTAAAAATCCAATTTGTCAAGGGCGAAGAAAAGGCGCTGGTGAATCAAAGGTCCGGCGGGACCATTAATCCTCAGCATGGGGTATTGTCCCCGAGACAGTTACGATATTTTAAGTGACAAATTCACTGTATAATTTCTCCATAAATTTTACTTCCTTTTATTGTTGGCCGACAAACCAGTTTTGGGAAATAAGTGACTACTTTAAGTTTACTTGGCTGATTCCTTTGAGCCCTGGTCTACTTCAAAGATTTTTAATTCTTTCCCCTTGGCTTTATTGTAAAGGAGATTAAACAAAGAGATGGGGACTGTTTGGAGGACTTGTTAACTTCTATTGATTTCTGGCGTGTGCCATACAGAAATTAGGCAGGTACTTGATGGGAAAACACCAGAAAATACCTACACTTTTAAAATAACGACCATATTACCATTTCAGGAGATTGAGTTCAGGCCAGTGTCTATTTAGAAACGCTTTATCGTCCCCTCTGTCCTCTTTTGCCCAAAATGTGAAGCGTCCGGACCAGTTCAGGGAGGAAGGTCTGCTGTGCATCACTGCGCTCAGGCGCATCCCGGACCCGGACTTTCTCCGAGCAATAGGAAGAGGTCGGAAGGCCGGTGGCGTTGCAGGGGATCCTGCGCCCGCGTGAAAGAGGGGTTCTGCGGACCCGGTTATTAATCGAGTCATGCTCACATGCCAACCAACCGACCCAAACAAACCCTGATTAGCTTTTAAGTTTAAAACGGAGAGAGAGGGCAAGGAGCTAACTTTTCCAGAACCAATAAACTAGGCTTTTAAAAAATTTTTTTTTAACTACTACTAATAACAAACCAAATACGCACTCAGTCCAAAGTCGCTGTCTAGAAGAGGGGTGAAGTGGGCGTTTGGAGCAACTTTTTTAATCTAATTCAAGAACTGGAGAATGAGTACTTTAAGATTAAACCAGAGTGCTCCTCATTTGCAGGGGTGGGATGGGGAAATATCCTCTAGGTTCATTATTTTCATAAGATAGAAGCCAAGTGATTGAATTCAGCAGATACTTGTGACAGTTCTGCCAGCACCTGCCTCGCTCTGCTCAACCCGGACGCCACTCCTTGACCCCTAGGCTGTCAGGACCGGAGCCTGACGCGATTATTCTCATGAGGGGCGCAGGGTCTCTGACTCCCCACAGTCCACCTTCTCTACAAAAGGGCGCAGGACTCCGCGCAGCGCCGGCGCCTGCCTCTGCCTGATGAAGGTATGGTGCCGGAAGGGGGTGACACTGGTTAACAAGAGCAGCGGAAGGTAGAATGGCAACTACTATTACTCAACAAGTTTGCCTGGCACGGGCCTTTGATGGTAGTGTTCCTCGCTCGAGACCTGCCACAGAGGACAGGGTCAAAAGTCTGTGCTCTGCCACGCAAGACCTCGGGAATCCTGAGTGAATTGCTTCCGAGTCTCAGTCTCCTAGTCAGTAAAATGGAAATGATGCAAACAGACCTTTGGCTTCCTCCCAGTCTCACACTACTTTGCTGCAAAACAGTAGCAATGACGGGTAGAGCGAATAAGTTTTGGAAACTCCAAAGCCCGTGGTTTGCGTCATGGGGGAATCCAGGCCAGATCAAGGGTCTCAAGTAAGTACCTAAGCATCTCAAGACAGACCGTTAGGAGCACACGGCTGGCCCCGCCTAGATGCTAGCTCCAAGGCCGGTGTAGACGCTGCCGCTGGAGCCGAGAAAAGGTCCGCGGATCTGGTAACCACACCCTGCGTCTCCTCGGACCCTGCAGTCGCGCCTGGTCCAGAGTCACTTTTTGAGGGAGCTGCCACTGATTTTTCTTCTTAACCTTACCACTGTCCCACGGCGGGCCGCGAAGGCCGCCTGCCACCGAGGGGAGGGCGCCTTTGATCCGGCCCATGAATGACAAAAGCTGGGGGAGGGGAGGAGGAGAGGAAACCACTCCGAACAGTCGAGTGCAATAAATTTAAGCCATGAACATGTCCCTCTAACCTCTGGCCTGGCGACTCCGGGATGACACCCAGTTTAAATTACCAGCGCTGTGAGCGAGAAGGGGAGAGCGCGGGGCCTGGGTTCGGGGCGCCTCCCCGGCCCTCCTTAATGAGTGAAAAAGCGTGAACGACACGCGAACAATTTTATCAATAGGACCATGTAAAGTCCGACTGTGAGGAAAGTTATTTATTAATATAGCCAATTGTGGCTGGTTCCCAGCCCCGCGAGAAGAAAGGGCCTGCGCCAGAGGCATTCACACCAGCTCGCCGAGTTTTATTCTGTCCTGTGGCTCAGAGTTGAAGTTCCCCAAGTGAAATAAATTGTCCACAAAGGAGGAAAGGAACACATTTTCTTTTATTTTTCCTCCCCTAAAAAGCAAGGGTGAAACCAATCTAATGTGCCCAGTGGAGCAAGATGGGCCGTGAAAGCCTGGGTGTTAAAAGTAAAAGCGGGCTGTGCAGCAAATGGGATGGAAAATTAAATGAAATTAAATAGCTTGAACGGCCGTATTGTCCCTTATTAAAAAGACACATTAATTACATGGTCTCAGTCTTATTCAAAGACAATGTTGAGACTCAATCAAAACATTCCACTCGGCTTTTTTATGGACTTAAAATGGGCTTCCAGGGGCCCCGTTAAGGCGAAAACCCTCCTGCACCGAGGTGCGGGTCTAGGCGGTTTCGGGGGCGGCGCCGGGTGCCTGCCCACAGCGGAACCTCGCGGGCATCAATTCTGCGGGGTAACAGGTTGCCCTTAAAGAGGCATAGACGTTCGAGAGCCGAAACCGGCTGGAAGGGCAGGCTGCAGCGGGCCGTATCCCACTACCGCGCTGCTTTCAGCCTTCGCTGCGTGGAGAGGTGCAGGAAACAACACCGTCTAGCGCCCATCCTGGCCAGCGCCCATCCTGTCCGAGCGCGGGTCTCGAAAGGCGGCGGGCTCGCAATAGGTTTGACCTGACTGGGTTATGACTAGAGGAAAATAGCCCCCAAAGAACTTCGGGACTGAGATTAGGGGGCTTGGCCGGAGTCCCTTTTAGGGCACACTTCTCCGGGACTGCCTGTCTCTGGGATGTAAAGGCTTGTGCTTCCGCGCCGCAGGGCGTCCGATTTGGCCTTGGTGGCCCGAATGTTACGGAGTCGCCAAACCCTGAACCCCTAGCTAGGAAGAGCGGGAGCAGGGATCGCAGGCGAGGCCTCCAAGTAGGCAGCGGCCTGGAAACCCCGCTTTCAGTAGCCTAGCTTGGGCCTGAGCCCGGAGCGCGGGTCGAGGTGACTCTGGCCGCGCCCCTGGAGGGTGTCCGCGCCGGCTCGGCGGGCAGGTCAGTGCGGACCAGCTGCGCGGCCCCCGAGGCGCGGGTGGGACATTAAGGCTGGGTCTGAATAGGGCGGCAGCGACGGGCTCTGGGAACGCCACCAGATGACACGCCGGCGACGAAACCATTTTCCCCTTAATTGCGAGGCCGGTGGGTGCGCGGCTGCCGGGAGACTCCAAACGCGCGGCCAGTACTCAAACCCGACGCCGCTGGTGGGTTTTGTGGGGCCTTTTTGTTGTTTTTTAAGTCTTCCATTGGAAGCGGCTCAATAAAAGTATTCAGAGTCTCTCTCAAGTTGCCTTTTAACCGGAGTTCCCCAACTTATTTCTTGGTTCTTTCGGTTGACATGGTGCAAAGAAAAGTCAGCGAGCGTGTTGCTGAATTGCAATGTCTCGGGGCATCTCCACATTCAGCGCTTCTCTGCCCGCCGCTGCCGAATGAGCCCGCACTCAATTCGATTTTCCTTGCTGATGGGCACATTTAGGAGCGCCTCTATTTGTGAAGTTCATTTCTAGGCAAATGTATTCAAGAGCTGATGGGAATGAATAGGACCGTGTGTCAGCCGCCCCTAATTGGGATTAAAGCACTTAGGAGCATATGCAGAGAGTGACAGAAATTCTCAGGTTGCATTGTGTTCAGACTTCCACCCGCTCTGTCACTCCTCCTCCAAGGGAGATTTATAAAGATTGCAGGGAGAAACTGAGGATAGAAAAGCGAAACGGAAAAGAACCAGGCTAATGGCTCACGGTGGGGCTGAAGTTCAGCAAGTGGTGGTGACAGCTTCTGAGAAAAGATGTTGGATAATTAAACGCGGTTGGGGGAGCAGGTCTGAACTCTTTAATCAGAAAGGCGGGGAGTTAAAAGGCAAAATAAAGATGTTCTCGAGATTCCCAGACGGTTTTTTTCCCTTTTCTTTTTTTTTCCCTTGAAGAAAGAGCTCGGCTTTTTTCCCACTTTATCTCTTCCTCCTATCCCCAGAGAACATACCCTCTGTGGGACAATAATAGGAGCAATTTGACTTAGGAAAAAAAAAAACAGTCACAAAGGAAACAAAAATGCAGCTCCTGGATTTCAAAGCTGATAATGACAAGGGACTTTTAAAAGCTAAAAGGCAGCATGGAGCTGAGGCTGGGACAGTTGTTTAAGCAGAGAGCAATGACAGCCTCTTTTAGCCCATGAGGAGCACAGAGGCCAGAAAGGACAGATGAACACTGAACAAAAGGATAACAGAGGAAGAGCATATATTTCCAAAAGCTTCTGGATTTCCTTGTATGTTTTTCTGATTGTTTAAATCTACCTGGAAATAAGGATTGCCTGGATGGTGGAAGACTGTGTCTGAGCTCCTGGACAGGAAGACTTCTCACTGTATCCCTTTGATACCTTTTGGAATTTTGAAACGTAAGAATTTACTGCCAATTAAAATTTATTCTTGAGATTTAAATGATTTTTTAAAAAATCTGTATGGGAGTAAGGGGAAAGGAGGGAGAAAAGAAAAGGAAGGAGATGTGGGAATCTGGAAGATGAATAATGGCCAGGGTTTCTTTGAATAAATTCCTACTCAAATTTGGACTCCCAAACGCATTACCTCTAAGGGCATGTGTTGACCACACCAAGCCCAGGGCCCTCTCACCTGGCCTGAGTGGGAAGGTGGGGCCCCCATGTCCAAAGAAGATTCTGGGTAGAGGGGAGGGCCACGTGACAGAAGGACAAGATCCCAGCGGTTAGTCTCTCTTTCAATTCCTCAACAGACCTTGGCCTGAAACCTCCTTTCTCCCCAGCTGGTTCACCTCATGAAGAAAGAAATTATAAATCTCTGTTCACACAGAGATTTCTGTTCAGGCATAGAATTTTCCTTCAACTCAAGTCCCAGTTTTAAACTCTTTGACAAGTAGTACATATTGGGAGGAAACTTTTAGCATACAACTTTGTATCTCCTGGGACAACTTATGAGCAATAGAAGTTCATCCACTGGCCATTACAATAGCAATAGAAACTTATATCCAGATTATGTCATAGCTAAGTACCAAATTCAGGTTCATGGCCAGCATTTCTGAATAACAATTAGTACGCTCACTAATTAGGATCCTGTGTATTCTCCTAATGTTACCACTAATTATGTGTTTGTCTAGTTTAAAATGCAATGTCATCACTTAGGTTATTCATGCCTATGACCAAATGACGATGCATTCTAATTTTGTATATCCTTCATTTTAGTGTAGGGATTCACATTTAGATAACCTCTCAGATATACGCACAATCATAAAACAGAAAACTTAGGTAATGTTACAAAAGATGAAGTTTTATGCACATATACACATTTCTTTCTTTTTTAAACAGCTTAGACAGAATTCAAATACTATGCAGTATTTAAAGCATACAATTCAATGTTTTTTAGTGTAGTCACAAGGTTGTGCAACCATCAGCACCACCTAATTTTAGAACAGTTTCATTCCCTCCTAAAAGAAAACCTATATCCATTAACTGTAACTCCCCATTTGTTCCCCAAATCCCCAGTCAGTCCTAAGCAACTATCAATCTGTTTTCTGTTTCCTTAGATTTGTCTATTCTGGACATTTCTTATAAATGGGTTCTTATAATATGTGGTGTTTTGTGACTGGCTTCTTTCACTTTGCATACTGTTTTCAAGGTTCATCCATATCGTAGCAGTAGCGTGTATCAGTACTTCATTCTTTTTATTGCCAAATAATATTCCATTATATGGGTATACCTCATTTTATTTATCCATTCATCAGCTGATCGATATTTGGGTTGTTCCCACTTTAGGCTATTATAAATAATGCTGCTATGAACATCTGTGTACAAGTTTTTGCATGGATATATATTCTCATTTGTTTTGGATACGTACCTAAGAGTGGAATTGGTGGGTCATATGGTAATTCTATGTTTAGCTTTTTGAGGAACCGCCTGTTTTCAAAGTGGCTGCACCATTGTACATTCCCACCAACCATGTATGAGAGTTACAGTTTCTCCACATCCTCACCAACAATTGTTACTATCTTTTAAATTATAGCCATTGTAGTGGGGGTAAGTGCTATCTTGTAGTTTTAAATTATATTTCCCTAATGAGGAATCTATGAAAGCATCCTTTCATGTGTTTACTGGCCATTCATATGTCTTCTTTGGAGAAATGTCTAATCAAATTCTTTGCACATTTTCTAATTGGGGCTTTTGTCTCTTTATTGTTTAGCACATAACCTTTTTGAAAAAAACCATTTTAAATGCCCAAGACAAAACCAGCTATTAGGTTTAACCACCATAACAGCACTATCAGGTAGATTGCATTATGTATTTCTTCTGGAAAGTTCAGAGAGGTCAAGGAACTTGCTTAGAGTGACACAGTAAGTAATAGGGACAGAATTCCTCCCACATCCTTCTGACTTCCTAGTCCAGACCATTTTCATTTGACAACACTGCCTTCAGAAGATTTAATTGACTTTATACATCTTTTCTTCTCTATGAAGGCCATTAAGCTGCTACTGAGGTGTCCTAGTGGTTAGGAGATTGGACTCTGGAGTCAGACTTAGAGTTCAAATCCTGCCTCTGACTATGTGACCTTGAATAAGATGTAACCTATGTGACCTTGAATAAGATGTAACCTTTCTGTTCTTTACAGTTTCCCCATCTGTAAACTATGAATAATGAGAAGAACTTCTTCTCAGGGTTGCTGAGAGAATAATAAGAAATGTTGAATGGAAAGTGCTTAGCATAGCACCCAGAACACAGAATGTGCTCAGAAATATTAACTATTAATATTTTGTAATGACACTTATGCTTACCATTTACTGAGCCCTTTGATAAAGTACTGTACTATTAGGCTAAGAATCGTACATGGTAAATGGGCAGGACCTCTGACACCAGTGTCTTTAATCAGGTAGTCACGTAAAATACAGTTCACCCATACTTCATGGCAACAAATTGATGAGGGGAAGCCTCTCTTTGTAGATGTAGTCTAGCTAATAAATAAAGAAGGAGCAAGAGAATTCAAATATTGTTTTGCAATCCTTAGTGAAACAGTGGATCCAGGCAATGATTATCAGTGACTGCCAGAATCACAAGAAGTTAAGACAACAACATATTATGTACCCTGTGATGGAAGGATGTAGTATTGTCTGAGAAACAGTCTTTCCAAAACAAGCAAACCAACAAACAAAGCAAACAAAACCTGAATCTGATTGCTCTGATTATAAGAAATAGTACAGATAAACCTGATAAACAAATCCATGGGGATACAATCAGGAAAAAACAGACTGTGGGATCCTCTACTGGACAAGTGACCTGTTTTTATTCTTGACAAGTAAGATGCAAGGGGGAAAAGGGAAAGGGAGGGGAAACCAATAGATAAAAAGAGACTTAAGAGCTGTGGTAGTTTTAAAATATGTCTGCAAATTTTTTGACAGTCCTTCCTTCAACACATGGGGCCTTGAGTATGCGCCAGACTTAGTGACTCACTTGTAACAAATAACATGTGGGAGAATTGAGAGTTGCGATTTTTGAGAGTAGGTTATAAAAGGCATTTTGGATTCCTCCTTGATCTCTGTCTCTTTCTCTCAGATCTCTCCCTTTGAAGGAAGCTGGCTGGTATGTCCTGAGAAAACGCAAGCAGCCTTATAGACAAGTCCCCATGGTGAGAAACTGAGACCTCCTGCCAACAGCTGTGTGAGTGAGCATCTTGGATGTGAATCCTCAGCCCTGGACAACTTCAGATGAAGGCAACCCTGGCTTACATCTTGACTATAGCTTAATAAAAGATCTTGAGCCAGAACCACCCAGCTAAACTGCCCCTTGATTTCTTACCTGCAGAAACTGTTTGAAATAATAAATATTCATCGTCTTTTTAATTTGCTGTTGGGGGATACATTTGCTATGAAGCCATAAATAATTAATACAAGGATATGTGACCTTTCAATTCTGATTAAATACACAATGATCATTGATCTTACTACAATCTTGATTTTTAAAAAAAACATGAAAACATATAAGCCAATAGTGACAATTTGAACACTGACCAGATATTTAATGGTATTAGGAATTAACATTAAATTTAAGTTGAATAATTTTTTGGTTGTGTTTCTATCCTTATATTTTTAGAGAAATAGGTGGAAACATTTAGAGATAAAAAAAAAAGATGCCTGAGATTTGCTTCAAATAATCCCAAGGCAGGAGAGGGAAGAACAAGGGAAACAGGTATCGTTCAGGGCTTCTGAACCACAGCACTACTGACATTTTGGACTGGATGAGTCTTTTTGTCAGCTGTCTTGTGCATTATAGAGTGGTTCGCAGCACCCTGGTCTCTCCTAGTAGCACCCTCCCTCCTAGTTGGGCAGTCAGTGTTTTAGTTTCCTACCTGCTAAGACGAATACCATACAATCAGTTGGCTTAACACCAGGAGTTTATTGTTTCATGGTCCCAGAGGCTAGAAGACTTGCTTCTTCCTGGGGTCAGTTTCTTCTGGCTGGCCGGCAATCTTTGGGATTCCTTAGCTTTTCTGTCACATGGCAATGCACATGGTGGCATCTTCTTTCTCTTCTGAGTTCTGTTGACTTCCAGCTTCTTGCTTCTCCCATGGCTTCTCTTTCTGTCAGACTTTCACTCTGCTTATAAAGCACTCCTGTAATCCCAATTAAAGCCCAACCCGGGGCACTGAACGGAAGCTGAGTGAAGGCGCCAGGGAGGAGGACAAGCCCCCCTCCGGTTACCACCAAAGAACATGATTTTGGTTCAGGGGCTCCAGTTTCTGAAGCTGAAAAATACCAGAATAATCTCCAACTAGAACAAGAAGTGAGAAACCAAGATAGATTCACTGATACATTGAAATTACAGATTGAACTCCTTTGCCAGCAAAATAATATAATAATATTGGAGGATACAATAAAAAGGCTTAGATCTACTTGACTCCTTTGTCAAGACTTTAGAAGCAGACAGAGATTACTATAAGAGCGAAGCTCAAACTTTGAGAAAGATGATCAGAAGTAGATCTAAAATTCCAAGATGGCCATCTCCATTTTCCCAGGCTACAAATTGTGACGTAGAGCTTTTGAAGACCACAAGAGATTGTGAAGAACTTAAAACGCATGCTGGAAAAGTATGAGCATCATTTGGCAGAAATTCAGGGTAATGTCAAGGTTCTCACATCTGAGAGAGACAGGACCTTTCTTCTTCATGAGCAGGCACAGGAAGAAATTGCCTGACTTCAAAGAGAAATGATGAAAAACTGCAAATCTCCTAAATCAGCAACAGTGCATGCTATCCTCCAGCAGGTGGAGAAGGAAAGAGGTTTAGCCTTCACTGACTTAAGAAGAATGACCACAGAATGAGATAGTCTGAAAGAAAGGCTAAAGATTGCCCAGGAGACAGCATTTAACAAGAAGTCTCACTTGGAACAGAGGATAGAGCTGGAGTGTACAGTTCATAAAACGTAAAGAAAAATCACTTTTTTGCTTTTGGCTGTAAACTGTTAAAGGCTTCCCTTTCCCCTTTTCTGTGTCCAAAGAAGAAATTCTTTTATTTTTCTAAGATAACTTACTGTGTATGTTTGTAGTCCCAAGATGTATAAGGTGGCATGTATGGTGTAATCTGTCACTTTTTCACTTGTTTATTTCCTTAAAAAATGTGAGTAAAGTCTTCTGCATGTTAGGTTGCAGAGTGTGTTCTTTTTTTGTAAACCATTTGGGATACATTCTCAGTGATTTTAGCAACTTTCTCATCCTCCTTTTTCATTAAGATAATATTGTCAGATATGGAGAAAATGGCTTATTCTACTCAAAGACTACAGAGAGTAGAGAGAAATATGTTGAAATAAAAACTAATGAAAAAACATAATTCTCAATATGAATCATCACCTTTTTACTAATCAGAGATTTAAGATGCTATGAATATCTATTTGAGATGCTATATAGAGTTAAGGGAATTTGATTTTCTGTTACCAAATTTGTTTGAACATATTTTTAAGTTCATTTGTAATATGTTGTGATGAGCTAAAAAGCAGTAGACAGGAAAGAAACAATTGTTATTTTCATAATACCACTTTACTGTGTAATTTGTTAATGTTAGGCCACAAGGAAAAATTCTTTTGCAAATAAGATATGTATGCTATGGTCACATTGAACCAGATTGAAAAATATACACTGATGAACCATGACAGCTTTTATAGAAACTTTATGCAGGAACTTATTCTTGTTCATACTACACAATCCCTCATCCATAAAACCTCTCACAGTGTTCAAGTCTAACCTGATCTTCTCTTTATGTAAATCTTGCCATAAACCACATTTTGTACAAAGTGAGTATGTCTCTTTTGGATGATTACTAAGGCTTTTTAGTGATGATGGTAACCTTGTGATGATGAACGTATAGAGCAAAAGTCAAATATGACTCTGATGAAGGAAACCATAACCACTGTGTAAAGAGAAACGAAATCACCAGCAAGAAAGGAAATGGGTACCAAAAGTAAACTTGGCAGACAAAAAGCAGAGAATAATTATTTGAGGTAAACTAAATTACCTTTAAACAGCTAGGAGTGTACTAATAGCTCTGTTGTCTGTAGTGTACTTTATTATGAAAATTAAGTAATTTGTTGACTTTAATTTCTAAGATGATTATTATGAAGCAGTTGTAGAAACCTCAGCACACATTAAATGATTTCCCCCAGATCAATCACAAAGTAGTAATGTCACACTTAACTAGCTATCAAACGTCTACCAGTCTTCATCTTGAATTTTGCAAAAGCCTCAAGATTTAATTGAGATAGCTTTTTCAAAGCCCTTGGGGTAGAGAGCATTTCTTTGACTTTGGTATTTGATTATTTAATTTACCTTTGTAACTTTACATTCTATTCTGTTATGTGAACAGTGTAAGAAAGCATAAAACACAGGTTTGACAATAGCTTAGAAAAAGGGTGGTTTAGGATATAATGAAAAATCATAGCAGAGAAATAGGAATATGTAATGGAACTTGGCATTTCCTGCACACTGGTATGGTAGCAGAAGAAATACCAGTTAAAGCAGCCTACAGTCAGTAAGCACAGGGAATGAGTTTTTAAAAACTTCTATGTGAATGATTATAGTTTTAGTATCTGTTGTGAGAATTAGAAGTTTTGTAGATTCAAGAATGTTGAGTTTCAGTGCATCCATGAGTATTTGAAAAACAGTAGTTCATATGAGTGTGAAATATATTATTACAACTACAGAAAATACTTTGTCCCCATATGAACTCTTAGAGTCCCACTTTGGTCCTTCAGGGGTTTGTGATACATGGATTGTAATCACTTGTCAGGACAAATAATCAATCAAATTCTTTCCATGTACTTCTTTTCTAATTTCCTGCTTGTAAGGATATTGCAGGCTCAGGTAAAACAAAAATGGTAATAAAACAAGACAACAACAACAACAAAGAAAACCTTGGAAAAAGAATATGAAGAAAATTGAAATCACCCATAATTCCATAACACAAAGAAATCTGTTATTAATATAGATGTTTCCAACCAGAAATTTTTCTGTCTGTGTGTATATAAGCTTTCTATGTATTTGAGATCATCCTGAATAAGGCTATATATTTGGCCACTTTCGCATAATTATATACCATAAGCATTTTCCCACGTCATTAGAAGTTCTTTAAAAGCATTTTAGTAGTTAATTAAAATATTCCAGCAGGTAAATGTATAATAATTTTGAGTTTTTGTGTGTGTATACATTTATTTTCTTTTAACAGTTTTATTCAAGTATAATTGACATACATACCATAAGTTACACATATTTAAAGTATACAGTTTGGTAACTTTTGGCATATGTATGCAACTTTAAAACCATCACCACAATCAAGATAGTGGCCGTATCTACCACTCCCAAAAGTTTCTTTGTGCCCCTCAGTAATTTCTCCTCCCACTCCCCACCCCCACCGCTGGTCATAGAGATTTTGTTTTGATTTTCTACAATTTTATATAAATGAGACCATGTAGTATGTATTCTTTTGTTGGACTCCTTTTACTCAGCATAATTATCTTTTTATCTGTGTTGTCATATGGAATCAAGAGTTCATTACTTTTTTCACTTCGGGAGGTGGGGCAAGATGGCAGCATAGAGAAGAGTGGAAGCTAAGTAGTCCCCCTGGAACAACTACAAAAAACCAGAAACAACTAGTAAATAATCCAGAATAACTGTGGGGGGACAAACGAGACCATCCACTCATCATACACCAATCTGAATTGGGAGGAATGCCCAAGAACACAGCATAAAATCTGTAAGTAAAACCTGTGGATCCAAGTCACGAGACCCCCTCCCCCATAGCCCGAGCAGCAAAGCCTCATGGTGCCAGAGAGAAGCTCTCTCCCAGCAAGCAAATATAGCTCAGCTGAGCTCCAACTGGAGTTTTAAGTAGTGAGTATGAACTGCTCACTACAGGTACGCATCCCCAAAAAACAGACAGAGGCTTTGGGTGACGACTGACCTGGGAGAGCCAGAGGGTCGCCTTGGACTGGGTCTGAAGGGGACTATCTGTTTCTTTTTCAGCTCAGTGGAGAAAGCCCCAGTCATTTTCAGTTTCCAAGGCTGTGACTCGGGGAAGGGTGGAGACAGCACAAGCAGAGAGTGAGATCATTGAAATGCTGATGACCTTCACCTGGGGGGTCTGTCTTCTCTAGGAGGAAAGGGGTGGGGCCCTTTCCATTCAGAACCAGACCCCAGAGCCTGGGGGAACACCATACCTCCTCACACCAGTCAAGAATTATAGGCTAACAGGCATCACCTGCTGGGCAGAAAAGCACAGTGACCTGAGGCATCAAAGGGTGGAGCAATTTTCTAAGACACACCCACAGGGAAACCAGATACTGAATATTTCTTCCCTCTGGGACCTGAGCCTGTTCTGGTCTGGGAAAACCTGATTTGAATAACCAAGGAAACCATGCCTAGACAACAGAAAATTACAAGAAAAACAAAGTTATGGCCCAGTCAAAGGAACAAACGTACACTTCAACTGAGATACAGGAATTTAAACAACTAATGCTAAATCAATTCAAAAAGTTTAGAGAAGATATTGCAAAAGAGATAGAGGCTGTAAAGGAAACACTGGGCATACATACGGCAGAAATCAAAAGTTCAAAAAAACAACTAGTAGAATCTATGGAAATGAAAGGCACAACACAAGAGATGAAAGACACAATGGAAACATACAACAGCAGATCTCAAGAGGCAGAAGAAAACACTCAGGAACTGGAGAACAAAACACCTGAAAGCCTACACACAAAGGAGCAGATGGAGAAAAGAATGAAAAAATATGAGCACCGTCTCCGGGAACTCAAGGATGAAACAAAGTACAATAATGTATGTATCATTGGTGTCCCAGAAGGAGAAGAGAAGGGAAAGGGGGCAGAAGCAATAATAGAGGAAATAATCAATGAAAATTTCCCATCTCTTATGAAA